>NW_026521924.1:15625000-16250000 GCF_021234435.1 Artibeus jamaicensis | reverse complement strand
TCTTGTCTTTCGTTTTGCTTTAATTAAGGCAAAGAAAAATCAAGAAGGCAAGAAGGTGCTTAAAGACTTAGGCAAAGAAGTTTGAAGCAATACTTCTTTGAGCACAGGAGTGACTCAATAAAAATGCTCTCCTAGAAAAGCTGCAAACTAATGTGGTAGAACAAAGTGGGGTGTGGGAACCTAGAAGGAATCTAGTGCCCAGCCAGGGGCCACTGGGCAGCAGTGAGCAAAGTGAGAGGGGCTGGCCCTGGCTGGGGTGGCTCCGTTGGCTGGAGCATTGTTCTGGGCACCACAAGGTCCCAGGTTCCAATCCCCATCAGGGCACATGCCCAGGTTGTTGGTTTGGTCCTAGTTGAGGCGCATATGGGAGGCAACTGATGGATGTTTCTCCCCCCTACCCTACCCATTTTTCCTCTCTTTAAAAATTAATCAATGTATCCCCAGGCAAGAACTTTTAAAACAATGTTGAGAAGGGGCTGGATCTAAAACACCCTTCAAAAGACATATGGAACTCTGTCAATTAGATGCAGATGTTCTCAGACAGGAAGAATGGCAAAATCATGGCCCCCACGTGGAGCATCTGTAAAAGGGAGTCAACCTGAGAAGTGAGGTAAGCCTGGTTAGGGACATGGTCACACACCCTCAGAGAGAAATGAACAGGACTGACAAGCTGGGGTTTTTTGTTTGTTTGTTGTTTAAGATTATATTTATTTATCTTTAGAGGAGAAGAGAAAAAGAGAGGGAGAGAAACATCAATGTATGGTTGCCTCTCGTGTGTCCCCTGCTGGGAACTGGCCTGAAATCCAGGCATGTACCCTGACTGGGAATTGAACAGCAATCCTTTGGTTCACAGGCCCGTGCTCAATCCACTGAGCTACACCAGCCAGGGCCTGACAAGCCGTTTTACAGAAAGCCAAGGGCTGGCAGGGCCCCACAATAAGCTGAGGAAGAAGAAACCTAGCATTCGCCTGGGAGCACGTGAACACTTCCCCTATCCTGTGCAGCACAGAAGCAACGGCGGAGGCCAGGCTGGAGGAGGGAAGACAAGGGGAGAAAAACCTATTCCTACCTTTTAAAGTGTATGTTTGGTACACAATTTTAATCTGCTTGATCCTCTCGTCATCAGAGCTCAGAATAGGAGGCACCAGGCACCAGCATTAAAGACTAAGCAGCCCTGGCTGGTATAGCTCAGTGGATTGAGCTCGGGCTGGGAACCAAAGGTTTGCCGGTTTGATTCCCAGTCAGGGCACATGCTTGGGTTGTGGGCCAGGTCCCCAGTAAGGGGGTGTGTGAGACGCAACCACACATTGATGTTTCTCTTCCTCTCTCCCTTCTCCTCTCTCTGAAAATAAATATTAAAAAAAAAAAAAAGACTAAGCGATTCTGCTTTGGCCTCCGTAAATGCAAGGATCCAAGGAGCCGCGAGCCGCACCTTCTCTGTGACTCTGACCCCCTGGCAGGCCTTCTTCAAGGGACAGTGTCTGCAGCTCATCCTGCTTGGTCTCAACTGGAAGCTGAGACTAGGTTTCCTAAACATTAATGTGAAGGAAACGCGACCATCTACACAGTGTAACAGAAGTCCTGCAGGGCTCTCAAGAGAACCAGTTATGAATGAATAAAAGTCTGTTTACAAATCACAGTTAAGTCCTGCACTTACCATTTCCTACTGGAGAAAAGCATTTTATCTAGGGCAAGAGAAGTAACAGCCAGTAGGCAAAGTTGAAATTCTTTACAGATTCTTAATGAGGCAGTACTGTCATAATTAATTATATGTAATCAACTTTAACTCTTGCAAATGGTTTTTATTTTTATACACCTTTTAAAACATTTTTATTATTTACTGATTTTAGAGAGAGAGGAAGGGAGAGAGGGAGAGAAACACCACTTTGTTGTTCCACTTATTCAACCATCCACTGGCTATTTGTTGTATGTGCCCTGAGCAGGGATTGAAGCCACAACGTTGACATACCAGGATGACGCTCTAGCCAATGGAGCTACCTGGCCAGGACCAAATGCTTCTTTTAAAAAGATACATCATGTATACAAGAGAAAGGATGCGGGCTGTGTGGTCAGAAAAATCTGGGTTCAAAACCAGGCTCCGTAATGCATGAGCCATGACCCACAGGTAGTCTCCCCCCACCTGTAAAACCAGGCTGTGCCCTCCCTCCAGAGATCTGTAGTTACCTCCGGGGCCTGATACAGAACCTACAGCTGACAGCTGTTTTTACAGGTGAGCCAGGTCCGACTGCCCCAGTTCACAAATGAGGAACTAGGATAGTAAAGGCTCCAAAGTCATGTGGCTCAGAGCTGACTGAATCCTTGTCCTAGCACGACAACTTCCTGTCTGACTGAGGTAAACCTGCAGCCAGATCTGTGCACTTACAACTCGTCTACGCAGGAAAAGAGATCTCATTTTCCCATTAACTAAGTGAACTATACTTTGAAGTATACTTACTGAAAGAGGTCAATTTTAGGGAGAAACTGCTATGGAAAAGCCCACTCCAATGAAAACTAGGATGACCTCATCCCCACATTAGTCATAAATCACGGGTCAAACACGTGCTTTGAAAGCTGCAGACAAATGGGGATGTGGTAATGAAACTGAGGAAAATAATAGAAAATGGGAGAAAGGCTGCCCAGATTTAGGGCTGACAACCTGCACGTCTGACTAACAAAGTAACTCACGTTTCATCAGCATGACTCTGGGGCACCAGTTTTTCACCGAACAACTTCATATGAAGCCTCTCTCTGACCCTCTGTAAAACTGACAGTAAGCTTCACAGGGGAAATAACAAGACGAGCAAATGAAACTAAGACCAAGACTAGGACACAGCTATAAAATAAGTGCAAAGCTGCATTTGTTTTAAAAAACCATACAGCCCAGGTCTTGTAGCTGTTGGCTGGCATGACATCCCAACGTGGGTTCCATCCCTGGTCAGGGCACACGTTGGAATCAACCAGTAAGTGCATAAAACAAGTGGAACAGCAACGATTCAGTGTTTCTCTTGCTCTCCCCCCTGATCCGTCTCCCTAAAAATCAGTAAACTTTTAAAAAATCGTATGAGAGCAATAGTTTCATTTTTTTATTTACTTTTTTTGTTGTTCAGCTACAGTTGTCCCCATTTTCCCCCCATTACTCTTTGCTGCCCTACCTACCCCCCACCTCCTGCATTCAATCCCCCTGCCCCGTTGTCTTTGTCCATGGGTCCTCTATACATGTTCCTTGACTTGACCCTTCCCCTTCCTCCCCCCCTTATCCCCCTCCCTCTCTCCCCTCTGGTCACCGTCAGTTTGTTCTTTATTTCCATGTTTCTGATTCTATTTTGCTCACTTATTTGTTCTATTGATTAGGTTCCACTTATAGGTGAAATCATATGGTATTTATCTTTCACTCCCTGGCTTATTTCATTTAGCATAATATACTCCAGAGAACAATAATTTTAAATTGATCCAAGTGGCACCAGTTGGTAAAGTCTACAGAACAAGTAAGGTACAGGGGTTGAAGAACATGGGCTATTGACTTAAATGAAGCCTCCAGTCTCAATTCTATTCTTGGCTGTATAATCCTGGACTTGTTACTCAATTTGTCTAAGTCCCATTTCCCCATCTGTAAAATGGGGTTAATAAACATCCCTACCTTCTGGAGGTATGATGAGAATTAAACAAAGAGGTATGTGAAAAGCATTTACATAACACGATTACTGTCATTACCGGAAGAACTTGAGGATTCTAATGATCTATCCCACAAACAATATAAAAACTTAAATAGCAGAATATATGTCTCATCTTTCTGTGGCGTATTCTTGGCTTCTGTGGTAAACCCAGTTTTGATAACCCGGCACATTCCTTATTTCAGGACAGTCGGGGTAGACAGCCAAACTCCCAAAAGGTGAGACAGGAAGTCTTCAAAGAAAGTAGAAACTGCTAACGCCTTTATGAAAAACAATTACCAAGAACCTAAAGTTCACACCCTATGAACTAGTAATTCCATTTCTAGGGTTCACTGAGGAAATAAACAGAGGTTAAGGTTAATGTGAAAAATACTCAGCCTAGCCACAGTCACAATGTAAAAATTAGAACCCTAAATGTCCAAAATTTGGGAAGACAGTAAACAACTCCAGCATATCCATAGAAAGCAACAGTATACAACCATTACAGTAAGCACGGAATAGTTGCAAGAGAGTGAATGACACTACAAAATAGCCACAATATGAGAGTAAGCTGAAAAACTGCACAGGAAAGGAAAACAACCAGTGGTCTTCTCTGAATGGAACTATTACCTTTTTTTTCTTTTTTCTAGTTTTCTAAATGTTATACTATTAGCATACATAAAAACAGAACATGCTTGTGGGCCAGGTCCCCAGTGGGGGACGCATGAGAGGCGGCCACACATTCATGTTTCTCTCCCACTCTTTCTCCTTCCCTTCCCCTCTCTCTAAAAGAAAATAAATAAAATATTTTTAAAAAAGAACATGCTTGTGTTATCGTAAAGATTTTATTTATTTATTTTTAGAGAGAGGGGAAAGGAGGGAGAGAAAGGCAAGAACCATCAGTGTTGTGCACTTTTTAAAAAATCATCACCTCTCTGCCAAATTTTATAAAACAGAAGTTCAATAAAATTGTGGCTGAAATAGCACTTGCCTGACTTTGGTCTTGGAATAAGAAATGCCATTGATAAACTAACACAGAACTAGGGTGATTATAATGACTGCCCTCAAATAACACACTTCGAATCTAAATGCAGACGAGCATGAGTGGAGACGGCAGCGCTACACTGCAGGCCTCAGTGCGCAGTCTCGACAGCAGGAGCCGATGGACTCGCAGGCCAGGAGCGTGCTCTTCTGAAGCACTTCCTGTCACAAGCAAAACCAGGGCAGGGCTGAGAAGAAGAAATGGGGCAGCCCTAACTTAACACTTGAACCTGCGTCTTTTGCAGTCAGATACGGACCTGCACATTCCTGAAGGACCTGCAAGCTTTCCTGGGAAAAAATTCTCATGAATTTCTCTTACCTGAGCACAACTGTTCGATCTTTGTCAGATTCAACTGCAGTGACTCATTGATCCAGGCCAGCATGTCATGTCGACTGAGGTTATCGCTGGTGACTGACGTTGAATATACATTCACTGCCATCTTCTGTAGCACGAGAGGAGAGGACAAGGGTGTGCATTATTAAGCATGCAAGGAAGAACTATCCCTTTCTAGAGAGTCACCCACGGCAGGCCTGTGGGAACGCTCCATTTTTAAGCCTCACCTTCTTCCCAAAGAGGCCAAATCAGAGACACCAACATTCCAGCCACGAGACTGGAACAAACATGACCTGACGTGAATTGCCCAACAGCGGTCTGCCTAAAATTTAGGCCCCATTTTAATGTAACTGGTATAAAATGTTAAGGTACAAGGAACACTAAGTAAAGGGAAGGTTAAATGCTTTGCAAAGGGAGGCCTATGCACAAACAAGAATGTTGTCTGTTTAGAAAACAGTTCAAGCTTACCCATTAACAATTAAAATGTTTACAGCAGTATTCTTCAGATAGTGGGCTTTTTATTAATTTCTCTTTATACTTTCACTACTTTCCAAACTTTCTTTAAGGACCATACCCACTTTTATCATCAAAACTAACCTTTTCAATAACCTAAGTACTACAAGGTGGTGGCAAATAACCTTACAGTGAAGAATCCTTGTTACTAATTCTGTGTTGAGCCACCTGGAGACAGGAGGGCATCTGAGAGCCTACTAAGCGCCAGGAGCATCACAAACACTTGTCATTTAACCCTGACAATTCTGCAAGATTCACTTGATTCTCTTCATTTTATAGATGAGGGGTTTCAACACAGAGACCCTACAAACTGGCAGCCAAGCCTACCCAGCCCCATCACCCACATTCTTTCCCCAGATGAGAAAATGCTACCCCTCACCCTTCTGTCAGGCTTTGAAATTCAACTCACACACAGAAGAAACACATTAACTTAAAATGCTATTAAATGTGGATGCCATCATCACCCTCATTCAATCTGCAAATGTTTACCAATCACTGCTGTTGGGAAAAGGAAACAAGACAGGCAGGAAAGACAAATGGCTTGTCTGCAGAGTTCGTGTTCTAGTAGTAGAAGTGTAACACTGACCAAATTACACAAAACAAGTGTCATTTCATACTGACCTGAGGCAATGGGCGTGAAGAGAATGTCATCACAGAAAGCCTCTCTGAGTGACATTTGAGCTTAAGAATCAGAATATCTGGAAGAAGGTGGCTATAGCCCAGTGAGCAAGAGGGAGCAAGAATAGAAGTAGGAAAAGCAGCAAAGAAGCCAGATCATGTTAGGACTCTCCAGGACTTTGGATTTTAGCCTCCGTGAGGTAAAATCAAACTCTCATTTAAGTTTGAAAAAGATCACCCTGACTGCTGGTAGAAAACAGACTGGGAAGGGAAGACTTGAGCAATATGAGATAAGGACAGGCTAAGCGAGATCCAAATGAAACCTGGGGGCAACTACCATGAGGACGCACAACTATGAAACACTAGATTTCATAGCGACCACTTACAATTTTCCACATTTCATAAGACACCAATATTACCAATGGGGGAGGGGGGACTTGGCAAACATGGAACCATCATAAAACCCCATGCTGTCTTGTGGCACTTTATTCTGTGTCCTCACCCCCCACATGGCACTTGGCAGAGTAACCAGCATATGGCGGAAGCTTAGTAAATGCTACTTGTTTTCAGGATGGCAGGGCAGTGTTAGAGAGAGAAAAAATGTATCTGTATAAACTTTTTTCAGAAAGTAAATCTTTAACACTTTTAAAACCTTAAAACGAGCCCTGGCTGGTGTAGTTTAGTGGATTGAGTGCGGGCCTGGGAACCAAAGGATCGAGGTTTGAGTCCCAGTGAGGGCACATGCCTGGGTTGCAAGCCAGTTCCCAGCAAGGGATACACGAGAGGCAACCATACATTGATATTTCTCTCCTTCTCTCTTTCCCTTCCCCTCTAAAGATAAGTAAATAAAATCTTTAAAAAAAAAACCTTAAATGAAATTATCATACTGTGTTATACATGAAGCCTGCACATTTTAGCTCCTGACTCCACTGGGAAACTCATGCCCACGTTACCGCTGCACTTCTTTCCAACCTCTACCATGGGCATTATTACAGGGGACTGTCATTATCTCTTCATTACTGAATGACTCCAGGGCCAGATTTGCCCAGAAGGCAACTTGCTCTATGAAAAGAGCTTAAGATTTCAAGCAAGGAGGAACTGGATTTGATTTGATCTTGAGGATGTCATTCATTAGTTGTATGACTCTGGGCAAGTTACTTATCTTCACTGCACTTCAATTATGAGTTAATGCCACTTACCTGAACAGAAGAAAGCAAGGTTCAGATGAGATAAGGTACATAAAATACCTGGCATGCTATCTGACACAGAACAGATACTAGGTCCAGGGCAGGGAGGGACCTGGTCTCTCTCATCCTCCTACCTCCAGTGCCAAAAACAGAGACCTGCCACCACCATCTCTTGTCTGGATCCACTGCCACCGAGTTCAAATTTGTCTCACTGTCTCGATCTGTTTTCATAAGGCAGCCCAAGATAATTTTCTGAATCACAAATCAGATTAAGCATCTCCCAGTTGAAAACCCCAGAATGAACGAATCAATGACATGCACACTATATGCAAAATGCTATTATCAGGTGCCAACAAAAAACACAGTCCCAGGCTGAGCATTTGTAATCTACATTCACAACATTCGTACATAAATCAGGTATTGTGTATGTCATGCTACCAAAAACTGTAAGCAGCTGGTTAGGCCATGTGTGGCTCCAGACCACACCCCAGTTCTGAAAACGATATGGCCTTTCGTCAACATATAATTCAAACCTCCTTCATTACCAGCACGTTAATACCTGGTCCCATGTGCTCCGCAAGCTCTGTACCCACTAAATACATGGGGTTAGGCACCATGTAGATGTGCAATAAATATCCACTGACTTAACCAATTAACTGGCCCTTCCAGGCAATCAAAACAGAGTCCAGTCTGTTTTGGAGGAAGCTCACCCTTCCTCCACAATGACTCCACTGCTTGGCCTCAATGGAAGACCCCATGATCACCCCACAAACCTCACCCTTAAATGACTCCTTAAACCAGGTTTCTGACTGCCTTGAAAAAGCATCCTCTTGCCTCCCCAGCTAGCTCTCCCCCTCTAGTAGTTCTCCTAGAAGACTCCCAAACTCCTTGTGATTCAATGCTAGCTGCAAAGCACCCTATTATGTTCCAGACACCATATTGAGCACTACAGAAAGAGGGGGAAGGAAATGCCACCAGAAAAAAAGCAATGTGAGCCTGGATGAACACCTCACCTCTCTGGATCACAAATGGCTCACCTGTAAAAAGGTGCACAGTATCTTCTGCACAATATGGTAATGAGAATTAAATGAGAGAGCCTGGAATTAGGAGTCACAGATGTGGGTTCTGCCACTTGCTGGACATCAGGAAATAAATCACTCCTCCTGTAAGAATCTAAGCCCTCCTGTTTATAAAACGAAGACACTATCTATCAAAGACAGAGTGATATATTAAATGACATAATGCCCCACCAAGAACTTAATACAATGCCTGATACATACCAAGTACCCAATTAACAAATAATAATTATTATTACTCTTAAGAGACATCCCATTAAAGGTGGATGCCAGGCCTGCTGTACCTTCCTTCAATGGCCTCAGGACCCTCATCCCCCAAATGGAGCAGAAGCCAAGCTCTGCCCTGTACCACCCCAGGGCAGCTGTGAAGCAGCGATTGGAAAAGCACTGTTCATATAGTCTTCCTAGTAATTATATGAAATTTATCTTATATGCATTTCCTCATTTCTTACCTGTCTCCCCACCCCAACGTAATAGATTCCTGGGGAGCAGGCCTTTGCCTCTTGCTGTTGAGTGTGTAGCCCAGTATTTAGCACAATACCTAGCACCTAGTAAGCACTCAATACCCAAGGAAGAAAGGAGTCTGCTAAGGTGGCTTGGTTTCTGTCACTCACTGTGTTGGAGCTTTCTGTATGTAGTATTACCATTGTTCCTATTTCACAGATGAGGAAACAGAAGCACAGAGAGTTTAAAGCACCTGCCCAAGATCGCCTAGCAGGCGAACCGAACCCAGGTTTGAATAAAACCCCTAACGCTTAACCATCAAGCACATCGCCTTCTGCACTGGTGGTCCTCAGAGCTTCCAGCAGGGCCCACTTCAACCACACATACCCACTAACCGAGCTGGCCACGCCGCAACCTCCCGCTACCTCTGTCTAGGTTTAACAACTCGGCCACGACCCAGAAGCCCCCACGCGTTGTGGGGCAGCCCCCGCTTCCGGCCAAAAGCCCCGCCCCCGCCCCCCGTGCAGAAAGGAGAGCGCTACCCCCAAGCCCGGCCCGCGCGCGCCGGGTCAAGGCCCCGCCCTTCCCCCCACAAGCCCGAACAGTACTGCGGTAAGGAGCGATCCGCGCACCGCACGCAAGGCCCGCTGGCATCTCCCCGGCCAAGGCTTACCTCGGCCGACCCCTGGCGGCCTCCCCGTGCCCGCTACCCGGCTCACCGGCTCTCGGCGGAACCCCGTCCACTGCCCGTGCCCGGCTCCGGTTCCGTCTTCGTCTCGTTCAAACCGTTCGACCCCGCCCGCCCGCGCGATGACCTCACACGCACCCCCCGTTACGCGACGACGTAAATGCTCGTCATTCCCCCCCACCCCCTCCACCCCCGCCAGCTCCTTTTATAGAGACTCGGCGCGCTCCGAGGGCGGAGTCCTGCCCTTGATCGACTGCTGAGACGCTGAAGGGGCGGGGCACCTAGTGCTGGGGCCGGAGCAGGGGGCGGGGGAAAGGTTCCTGCGCCACATGGTCTGCTACAGCCAATAAGATTCTGCCCCGGGCCGGGTGTGACTGCCCAGGAGTTGGGAACCAGTTTTCAAATTCTCCCCCGGTAGCCAAAAAACCAAAAAAATTGGTTTTACAATGAATTTCTTCAAATGTAGGTTATTAAATAAAGACACTTGATAGGGACTTAGAGGAAAGACGTGAAAATGTCACTTCAAAGACGCATTCTGTAACCCTGTAATCTCATCATCCTTTTATTTCTTGTTAGTATGAAATCATCTTGTTTATGCCTTGTCTGCTTTTTCGTTAAGTACCACAGAAGAAAAAAATCTCAGTCATGTTCCACCTGTGTCCTAGTGCCCGATATATGGATTCTTAGAGATTTGCTGAATGAATTGAATTACCCCTACTTTACAGAAGAGGAAACTGAGGCTCAGTGAGGTTAATTGACTGGCTCAACATCAGAGGCTGGTCCAGGTTTCGAGCTAGTTTCCTGATCTAGGTATCATCTATTCACATGTTCAACGAATATTTCTATTTCCTGGTCAATCAGGTCCTAGGATTTTGTGGTGAGCAAAAAAACCAGAGAGCTGAGCTCTTAAAGTTTCCAGTCCCACAGGGTAGGCACAAATCATGATGATACAAATCACTGTTTGATTCCAAACTAGACTTACTGCTAGGTAGGAGCAGTACTCAGCAAGGGTGATGGCACCTCAATGCATGGAGCAAGGTCATGGAAACCCCTTCTGCGCCAGGACTCCCCCAGTTAGTTGCTGAAGCCTGGGAGATGTTCAGGGAAGATTGTGGGGTGAGGAGCTGGGGCAGGAGCTATTTTATTTACCCATCAAGTCCGGAGGCATTTCAGTATTTTAACCACAAGTACTGCTGGTTGTCTCTCTGGTATGCAATGCTGCAAGAGTACATCATAATGAGACCTGACCTCACCTCAATGGTGTAGGAAGACCTGATACTTACCCTAAAAGATGAGATGTTAACCTGGCAAAAGGATTAGGGTAGGAAAGGGCAAACAGCAGGATATAGAAACAGCCCTGTGCCCAATGGAAGTAATATCAGCATTATAGTGAATTGATATGAAGCATGGATAATCAAGAAAAGATTTTCAAAATCACTTAGAAGTATTTTTACTCCATTATTCATGCTTCATATTGTGTTACCCTTATTTTATACCTGGACATTAAGCTTCCAACAGGCTAAGTGAATGTCATAAGTAGCAAAGCCAGCAGGTCTGGGTTCAAATTCTGATGCTGCTAGGGGTTAGAATTAAATGAGATGTGTAAAGTTCTTTTCTTAATTTTTAAGTATTGATTTTAGCGACAGGAAGGGAGAGAGAGAAAAAGAGAAACATGGGTTTGTCGTTCCGCTTGTTTATGCATTCGTACATGCCCTGACCAGGGATGGGAAACCACAACCACGGTATACAGGGAAGACACTCTAACCAACTGTACCACCTGGCCAGGCTATGATGTGTCAAGTTCTTGACCACTCCTAGCACACTAGTGTATGCTTAATAAGTGTTAGTGATTTCTGAGTCCCTTTATATTTATGTCAATATTTAATTAATGTCAATTATTGTCAGCATTACCTAAAGGCCATTTTTGGCTGGGGGGGCAGGACGTTAGTGTGGCAGGTGAGATCAGTGGAGAAACCCAAGTCAAGAAAAGCATCAAGTGTCAGACTAGGGGTTTGGGCCTGGTTCTGGAGACACAGTGCATCACAGCAGGTTTTCTGACCAAGGACCTTCAAAATAAAAGTCACCTCCCTCCTGAGAGACGGCTCCCAGACAGGTGAGAGAGAGGCAACGGCTTGCTCAGAGTACATTCTGGTCCCTGAGAAAGGGGCTAGTCAAAGTTATCTGGATCAGAATAAGCTTTGTCTGCAAAAGGTGAGAGAGTAAAATGAAAAAATATGCATCTTTAAGCAATTGTTTTAATATGTAGTCATCTTATTATCACAGAAATTGTGAGTCTCCTCTCCAAAAGCAAAATACCATGACTTCAAGGCCTGAGTTTTCCAAATGTATGACAAGTTCCCCCTTTTTTTAAATCCTCACCTGAAGATATGTTTACTGATTTTAGAGAGAAAGGGAGAGAGAAACATTGATAGCACCCAGTCCAAGGATTGAACTATACCCCAGGCATGTACTCTGACTGAGAATTGAACCGACAACCTTTTTTTTTGGTATTCAGGACAGTGCTCTAACCAACTGAGCCACCTGGCCAGGGCTGTGACAAGTCTCTTGAACTCAAAAGTGGTGTTGGAACGTCTCAGCTGCCTTGAGGACCTCGAGCTCATGAAGGAGACAACTACAAAAATAAGAAATTACAAAGCAGAGAGCTTTGTGCTGAGATCGAGTCTCCCATCTACCCACAGGGAAGGAAGTATCAGACTAGGGAATGGCTCCTAATTCTGCTTCGGAATGGGAGCCAAGAAGACTCCTGAAAAAGGTGAGAACAGAGGACTAGGCAGGGAAGAGGGAGAAGGCTGTTCCAGTCAGAGAACAGCAGGTTCAAAGACTCAGAGTAAGCAGTTGCCAACTCTAGCAATGCCAACTACTGTTTTGTTTGTACACTGCAGAGAGCCAAAGGCTGGCGAGCACAGGTAAGTTTTAAGGCCTGAAGCACCAGGATTTATAAATACACTGTTGTTTATATACTTCACAATTAATCAAAAGGTTTTTTAAAAGATTTTATTTATTTATTTATAGAAAAAGGGGAAGGGAGGAAAAAAGAGAGGGAGAAAAACATCAGTGTGTGGTAGTTTCTTGCATGCCCCCTACCTGGGACCGGCCCACAGCCCAGGCATGTGCCCCAGCTGGGAATCAAACCGGTGAGCCTTTGGTCTGCAGGCCAGCACTCAATCCACTGAGCCACACCGGCCAGGGCACAATTAATCAAAAGTTTTAAAAATAAAAAATAACCAGGTACAGTGCATGATTCTGGAATAGATACTGGTCAAAATGTTTATTTATTTATTACATTTATTATTTATTTCTCTTCCTCCATCAAGGCATTACTGGAGCAAATGGAAAAACATAAATAAGGCATGTAGACTAGATAAAAAAGTAAATGAATGCATTACCTGATTGCGATAAATGTACTATAGTTATGTAAAACAGTGGTCTGTTCATTGGGAAATACACAATGAAGGTCTTGTAATCTCAAATGGTTCAGAAAAAAATACCCATCACCTAAATTCCTCCGATGTTAACATTTGGCCACATTTGTTTTGTCATCCTCTCAAATGGGACTACATCAAACTAAAAAAGTTTTGCACAGCAGGAGAAACCATCAACAAAATGAAAAGACAACCTACTGAATGTATATTTGCCAATGATACATCTGATAAGAAAGTAATATCCAAAAATTTTTAAGAACTCACACAACACGGAAAAAATAAACAATCTAATTTAAAAATAGGCAAAGAACCTAAATAGATGCTTCTCCTAAGAGGACATACAGATGGCCAGTAGGCATGAAAAGATGCTCTATGTCACTAATCATCAGAGAAACGCAAACTAAAACCACAATGAGATAACACCTCACACTTGCCAGAACGGCCATCATCAATAAATCAACAAATAGCCCTGGCTGGTGTAGCTCAGTGGATTGAGCACATGCCCTGTGAACCAAAGGATTGTGGTTCGATTCCCAGTCAGGGCACATGCTTGGGTTGCAGGCCAGTTCCCAGCAGGGGATGCACGAAAAGCAACCATACATTGATATTTCTCTCCCTCTCTCTTTCCCTTCCCTTCTAAAAGATAAATTAATAAAAATTATTTTTAAAAAATTAAAATAAAAATAAGTAAATCCACAAACAACAAGCACAGGCGAGGATGTGGAGAAAAGGGGACCCTAGGGCACTGTTAGCAGGAGTGCAAATTGGTGCAGCCACTGTGGAAACCAGTATGGAGTTTCCTCAAAAAAATTAAAAATGCAACTGCCTTAGGACCCAGTGATTCCACTTCTGGGAATATTTCCAAAGAAGCCTGAAACACTAATTCAAAAGAATCTATGGACCCCTATGTTCACTGTAGTGTCATTTACAATAGCCAAGATTTGAAAGCAGTCCGTAGAGAAGTGGATTAAAAGGTGTGGTACATTTACACAATGGAACACTACTCAGCTGTGAAAAAGAAGGAAATGTTACTTTTTGCAACAGCATGAATGGACCAGGAAAGTAACACGCTAAGTGAAATGAGCTGGTCAGAGAAAGACCAATACCATATGAGTTCACCTACATGTGGAATCTAATGAACAAATTAAACAAAATGGAAACAGACTCAGAGATACAGAAAACAGGCTGACAGCTATTAGAGGGAGGGGGGCTCGGGGGCTGGGCGAAAAAGGCGAAGGGATTGCCCTGGTCAGCGTGGCTCAGTTGGTCGGAGCACTGTCCTGCACAATGAAAGGATGTGGGTTTGATTCCTGGTCAAGGCACATATATAGGTTGAGGGTTTGATCCCCAGTTGGGACAAATACAGGAGGCAACCTGTCAACGTTTCTCTCTCTCTCTCTCTCTCCCTCCCTCCCTCCCCCATTCCTCTCTAAAAGCAATGAAAAGATGTATTTGGGTAAGGATTAAGAAGAAAAGGTGAAGGGATTAAGCAAAAAAATGAAAGAAGCCTCATAGACACAGACAACAGTATGGTGATGCCTGAGGGGAAGTGGGGGAGGTAGAAGGAGGGGATAAATGGTGACAAAGAGACTTTGGGTGGTGAACACACAGTACAATTTACAGATGATACAGAATTGTACACCTGAAACCTATGTAATTTTATTAACCAATGTCATCCCAATAAATTCAATAAAAATAAAAAATAAGAATAAAATGAAATAAATTTAAGGAATCCATAAAATTAAACAGAAAAGAGGAGGGAAGAAAAAATGTAGAATGGGTGGAGAGGAGGAGGGAAAGTAGGCTGGAAGAAAGAAGGGAAGGAAGCCAGGAAAATAGGCAAATTGCACCCCAGGCTGCAAAGGGTAGCCAGCAATTTTGAACTCCAGCAAAACAAAAATCCATGTACAAAAAAAGATTAAAAATGAAATAAAGAAACAGATGCAGATAAGACCAAGGAGAAACAGTGATAGACTTTGGCTTCAACACAACAGATTCCACCTCAAACTGCTTTTCCACTAGCTGCACACGCACAGCCTTGGGTTCTTTATGGGACCCCTCAGTCTCAATGTTCCTACCCATAATCATGCTGGCCACAGCATCAGTCCAGGGTTGCTAGAAGGGCTCTCCAAAAGTCCCAATAAAGCAGTGTATTTGCTCAGCACTTACTACCCAAAAACATTCTTCCATGCTCTTCACTTACGCTGAATCATTTAATTCATTCATCAGCCTTAAGATGTTGACATAATTATCCCTGTTTTACAGTTGGGTAAACTGAGGAACAGAGGCTATGAAGAACAGATAAGGTCACAAGTCAGCGGGGGGTGAGGCCAGAATGCGCACCCAGCCTGGCTGCAGAGAGGAGAGGCCTGGGATGGAGGATCGGTCAGGAAGTAGCAGTTGGCAGGAAAATGGTAGGAACTTAGGTCCATTGGGAGATCCTGTCTGTTTGGTGCTGACCCCACCCCCCAGCCAAAGACCTATGGAACTGTGCAGAGGCCAGTCCCTGCACCCCAGGCAAGATCTTGTCCAACCCCATACAGGAGCAAGGAACCCCTGGGGGAGGGGGGCAGGGTGTGGTGATGGACCCTACGCCAGACACTGCTGCTAGAGCCCAGCTCCTATACAACACAGGGGAATACTACCCTCTCCTTCCTTTTTAAGACTTTACTATTAATACATTAAAATAAATATTGGATATTACCATCACCACTGGCACCCAGTCATTCACTTTGGTAATGACTTGCCTTATCACAACACCATCCACTGCATGTGAGGACTTGTCGCATGCCAGGCACCAGGCAAAACACGTTACCCAGATCATGCCCTTGAACCCTCACAGCAACCCTAGGAAGCAGATAGGATGTATGATCCCCACCTTACAGAGATTTGAAAAAAGAAAAAGAGATACTCCAAGAGTCACGTGCCCAAAGTGACCCCAGCAGCAAGCCAGACCCTGGACACAGCCCCAGGCAACTGGAAGATGGCTTCAGAAAAGGCCTACGTGTGATGCAAAATACAACCCATCCTCTAGCGCAGAACGTTCCTCATTCTCCCCTTGGCCACTGAGCCTGGGATCACTCGGACCCCAACCTGGTCATCCTGAGAAACCACATAAAGAACTGCCCTTGCCCTGGCTGGTGTGGCTCAGTGGATTGAGTGCCGGCCTGCAAACCAGAGGGTGGCCGGTCCGATTCCCAGTCAGGGCACATGCCTAGCTTGCAGGCCAGATCCCCAGTAGGGGACATGCAAGAGACAACCACACATTGATGTTTCTCTCCCTCTCTTTCTCTCTCCCTTCTCCTCTCTAAAAATAAATAAAATCTTAAAAAAAAAAAAACTGCCCTAAGAATGGTGCTCACAGAACAGGTCTCTCCCAGTCTGCCCCACAAGCAGACCAGGACACCAAGGGCCCCTCACCTGGAAGGCTTCTCCATCTCTTCTCTTGGGTTTTTGAGGCCGGGACCGTTTATTTTGCTTCATCCTGTCCTGGCATCTGGTGCAGCACTGTACACAAGGTGGCTTAACAGGGAAGCCGAGGCCCCTGGGGGTCTAAACACCTCAGAGAGGAGCGCCAGCCCAGCTTTCTAATTGCCAATTGTCTCACCATAGCAACTCACTCCTGGGCTGTTCTAGCCCAGCAGCACCTAAAAACGTAATTGGCTTCCCATTCTCCACTCCAACTAGACTTTGTGGCACACAGCTAACTAGGATAGACTATAAAGTCTATCTTGCATATGAATAAACAGAGGCTCAGAGGTGCCAAATCCAACTAATGCTCAATCGATACACTACATGTGCATCCCCCTTTTACACATCTTTCTCCATCTGCACGCACCAGCTAACATCAGCCTCCAGTGGGGTACTTAAACTTCATGGGCTCCTTTTCCCTGACCAAGATAGAGGCAGCAAGACACAAGGATTATGGCATACGGGGCTTGGGACACCTGGCTAAGTGATCTCAGGTAAATCTTAAGACTATGTAACAGGAGATGCGACAGGTACATGCTCCTCCCAAAGCGCTGAGACCGCGGGCAGCTATGTTACCATCACGGGGCCACTACTGATTAGTCCTTTCCCTGGGGCCAAGTCCTTTTCCTGAATGTGGCTTAACTGCAACATGCCAACTTGAGAACCATGAAACAAGGTGCTAGAGAATCACAAAGGCATAAAGAACTGGAGAATCAGCCCCGTGATTCTTGAGTCATGAATCATCTTGATCAGCTTCCCAAGAGCTACAAGAAATTGGAGATGGCTGTTCCAGACATTGAGCTTTTAAATCAACTCAGACACTTCACTCATTTTGGAAACCAAGGTTTAGAAGAAACCCATTCACTAGCCCATTGTGGCCCCTGGACCAGAGGCATGGAATTCTGAGTCTCCACTCCACACTCAACCAGAAAACTTGAGGTGGGGCCCAGAAGCCTTTGAACAAGCCATCCAGGGAATGCGATACACTGGAGCTTGGACACCAGGGCCCTAGATCTTGCCTGCCCGGTGTCACCAGGGCATTCTGCACCATGCTTGCTGAGTGACTTAAATGACCTACTCCAACCACCCACCTTTTCAGGGGAGCCAGGCCCGCCCATGCCCCGCCCATCTGACCTGCAAAGGAACAAAAGGGACACAGACTGTTATAGAGAAATACTGATTTTAATTCAACATAAAGTAAACTCCAGGCATCTTTCAGCCTAAAAAAATAGCAAAACTGTTGAAACAAGGCACAATTTTTCCCCATTCTTGTTACGTGGCTACGATTACAAAAAAAAAAAAAATTTATGAAAATGGTAAAACAAAAATAGAAGTCAGGTTTTTTTTTAAAAAGTGTATTAAAAAATTCTCACAAGACTTGTCAAAGTTACTCCTTATTCTACAAAATAGCACCAGTAAGATGACTAAAAGGTGTTAAAAACCATTACAATGGCATTTCTGAAATGCAGCTTTTGTCCTACCTCCTGTTATTCCTAAAAAACGATTTATTGTGGAATAAGACTTTAAAATCTCTGGAGGGAGGGTTGAGCTTTTATTGCAATTTTCCCCCTGCTATCTCTAAGATGAGGGGGCTGTGCTTCTGCCCTGGCAGTCACTGCTTCTGAGTTTAGAGAAAGGCTGAGGAATCAGGGTCATACTTCTAATATGGAGGTGCTGTGTCTACAGAAGTCTGGAGGGTGCACCTGGGAGGGTCCTAAACTAAGCCCCCCATGTTCATCCCCACACATGGAAGAGACAGCAAGATGCCTGCCTGCATAATATGTCAGCTTATGACCCAAGCCACCCCTTTCCTGAGCTCCCAGGAGGGTTCTATTGCAGTCACTGGGAGGGATTTCACGAAGGCTGGCCTTGCCTTTGGGTCTGTGGGAAGAAATTGCCCTGAATGTGGTAAGGTCATCCCTGCTGAAATCAGTGTTAGTGTGGAAAACTCTCAGTGGGCCCCAACAGCGAATCCCAGCCCTTTATACTGAGGCTTGGGGAATGTGCTGGGTAAAATTCAAGCATAACAGAGACATCATTTCCTCTTCTGCCCTAGAAAAAGTGTCCTGGCCCCTTAAAATGTCCCTTTGCTACATGTCTAACACTGCACACTCCTGGAAACAAGTTGCCACAGACGTTTGAAGGCAAAGTCTTGCAGTAACTGTCTCGGGTGACTTTTCAGCCTTAACCTGAGTATTGAAGAGCTGTTGGCACTGTGGTTTTGGTATATTAGCCATTGTTTCTGAGCAGTAAACCCAGGAGGGGGGGGAAAAGCCATCTTTACTAATTACTTCAAGTTTCAAAGTTTTAGGAGAAGACAAAATGAGCACCGTGTTTGGCCACTCCAAGCAGCCAGGTTGAATTGTGCGCAAGAAGGTGGCACCTTGGGCTCCCCCTGCCAGGAGGGTGTCAGGTGGCTCTGGCGAGGTACGCGGTGTGACCCCACACAGCTGAGCTGAGGGAGGGCAGAGCCTGGGATGCACCTCCTGGGTTCTGGCTCTGCCCCCCCCACCCCAGAGCCCCAGGGGGACTATTCACAGGCAAAGTAGTCCTTCAGGGGGGCGAAGAGGTGTCGGATGACAGGCACACTCCAGGACCTCCCGAGCAGCTTCTGGCGGGCCCCACGGCCCATGTTGGACACGTCTGTGTAGTGCACGGGAAAGCCGAAGATCCTGGGGGCACCAGAGTAAAAAGACAGGGAGTCAGAAGTGCCGCCTCTGCTTAGTGCCTCTGGGGGATGAGCCCTCACCACGGCCAGCGCAGCACTGCCGTCTGCCCTTCCTCAGGGTCCACCAGGCCTCCGTAGAGGGACTCCAGGTTTTTGTGGGGTTTTTTTGGAAGGCACTATTTTCCCCCTTTTTAAATAAAACTTCTTATAATTTTTATTGAAATTAACTTAAAACGTATAGAAAAGTGACAAACATAAAGTAGTACAAAGAATACTTATGTGCCCTTTACTCAGATTCACAGGTTGGTGTTTTACCCCATTTCCTTGCTGTCATTGGCACACGGGCCCTCTCTTGACCCCAGAGGTCAGGTGCACAGTTCTTCCGAACACAGTGTTACCAATGAGGGCCTGGTTCCTCCATGAGGGCACCTGCTGTTAGGTGCCGCCAAGCACCGCCACCATGCTCCTGGCACACAGCTGGTGCTCGGGGGAACCTTTCTCAAATGAATGAATGAATGAACAAACGAGTGAGTGCCAAGACAGCCAGCAAGAAGACAACAGTGTAGCGGTCTTCAAATCACAAGATGTGAGAAGTTAGGTAATGTCCTTGCAAGGAACACAGATACTTGCAAAAAAACGAAGCTTATTTTCAGTCACTGGATGCTCAGGCAATTTACATAAGGACACTGAAGCATCCTGCGTTCTCTTTCTCCTTTCACTCCCAGTTGCTGAATCAAAAGCCGAGCTGGACTTAACAGCAGAAATGACGCCAATGGGCCAGTGTTAAGTGGGTATTAAGAAATAGGCAAAGTCGCAACACTTTAGTGTTCTCTGTCTTAATTTGTCTACGTAATGACAGCCATCTGCACCACCCACGTATCACAGGTCTGGCCCAGTGTGTTAGGCTTGAGTCTCAAAATACATTTAACCCATGAACAACACGAGGGTTAGGGGTGCTGACTCCCCACCTCTATGCAGCTGAAAATCCAAGGATAACTGAGTTCCCCAAAATATAAGTGCTGGTAGGTCACTGTTGACCAGAAGATTGACTGATGCCATGAACAGTCATTCTGTGTTTATGCTGTGGTCGTAAGTGATAAAACATAAGCATCTACATAAATTTTACTCACTTATGGCAGACCTAACTTTTTCTTAATTTGTTCAATATTTCTTTCCAGACTACATGATTCATGTGAGTTTTTTCCAATTGTTGCAAACCTCCAGGAAAATTTCCAATATATATATTGAAAAAATCCATGTATGAGTGGGTCCACACAGTTCAAACCCGTGTTGTTCAAGGGGCAACTGTACAGAATAATCCACAGCACGAGTAGGCAAGGTTACCCAGTTTGTTTCTCCTCATTAGAACTTTTATACTAAGAAAATTACTGTTTAGTAAAGACTTAAACTAGCTGTAGAGCTGAAATACCAGGAAGGAAGAAAATACTCTGTATAAAAACCTTCAAGACATAAGCCAAAAAATGTAGAGAGGAATACTCATATGCCTTCTTACGTTTGTAACAAAAATATTCTAACAAAAATAAAAACAAAATTAAGAAGAAAAACAAAAGGAATGAAAAAAAATTGAAACCAGAACAGGAGAACTGAAATTTAAGAGCTGGTTCTCTAAATCAAAATCAATAAGCTACCAACTTAGCCAAAGAAATCGAGAAGGCACACCGCGGCTAAGCAGGAAGCAGCCGTAGAAGGGTGACTTGGCAGGAATCTTCTAAGAAAGAGCAAGGGCATGTCAGCGGGGTTTTCTTGAGCTGCTTCCGCTTACATCCCCGAGTCCCAGCACGTTGGGGCAGGCAGACACCAGGCCAGCGCAGCCAATGGAAGACGGTGCTGCCCCATGACCTCATGTTCCAGATTCCTCATCACCACCACCCTTCTGCCATTTCTGGTAGGAAATAAGGACTAACTCTGAAAAGGTATTACTCCCAGCCCGACTAACACAGAAGGTCAGTGGGCCCACGCAGAATGGAGGCGAGCAAGCCCGCTCGCGCTGTGGGCCTCAACCGCATTTCTTCCCCTTCCTGTCTGCCCTGTTCCCCTCTCCACATGCAGCCTCGCTCACCTTTCTAGCTCAGTGCACCACAAAACATCTTCTTTGCCATTCATGACAACAGGGAAAAGTTGGTTTTTCCCCTGTCTGATCGAGTTCGACTTGGTGGTTATTGTCTGCACTTTCTTTAACTGGAGAACAAAATGACATCATGGAGTGAGCACAGAAGGAGGGTTCTGGGTGGAGACAAGGCTCAGAAGCACCTAGGGAAGATGGGGGCAGGGGTGCATGTGGGGGAGAGAAGGCGGCAGGTCTGGGCTCCCAGAGGGAATAAGAAAAAGGAGAGTAGGGAGGAGAAGAACAGTTTGTGCTTCCCACAAACACCAAGAAGTTAATGCACAGGAAGGACCAACCTCAGAGAGAACAAGAGATAAAAATGTGACCGTGAATGAGGTCACGTGAGTGCCAAAGAGAACACACCAGAGTCACTGATCGAGTAAGGTTAGGCAAAGCATAAAAATCCACTGAAGGTTAGAGAGGATAGTCAACCAAACCAGGGTTTTGATGAACCTTAGCTTATTGTTAACATTAAGGGTCAAGTTTATACACATCTTAATATAATTATCTATGCCTTGTCAGCAGATAATGTTTTTCCTTTGGCAAAAGCATTTACTCATTTCTTGGGAGGACCGGCTGACATTATCTGCATCTCTACAGCGTGTGCATTCACAGTTGGAAATAGAGTTGCCTTTTCTCATATAGTGATTACTTGTTTATCAAGGATCTCTTCTACTCCGTACTAGACAGACAGGACAGAACAATCACGTAGGGAAAGAGGCCCAGCACCAGGAAGTCACACGGCGGGGAGAGGCAGGGACAAATGACACCAAGGTCAAGTCCCTGCTGTGACCACATCTTACCTTTGCTGTCCTATTGAACTCCAAGCAGTCCTGCAGCTCGAGTTTATCATTCTTTGAAGCTATCACAGGCCTGGGAACAGCCAAAACCCATTACTTGCTACCGTTTGTTAATGGGCCTCAGCCAGGCACCTCTCAAGGTGGAGTGAGGGCCTAAGGCTGAAAAATGTGCTCTGGCAATGGACTTGCTACAAATACACAATGACAATTATCCTGGCAGGAGCACAAAGCTGTGTGCCAAAGCTAAGGACAGACTAGGCCCTTGAAGGGGCAAGCCCAGTGTCCAAAAATGAATGCTCCCCGTCCCAAATGTTAATATTAGTCAAAGCCAGGTTGCCATTGAGTAGAACTGGATGGGGAGAGCACACTGAAGCATCGGTAGACCCCTCTGATCCCAGCCGCACTGCTGAGCGATGACCTTGAGCAAGTTGCACCAGCGGCTGTGTCCTGTATTAGATCTTTGGGGGTCTATCTGCTACAATGAGCATTTCAAAGCCATGACTTGGTGGCTTACTGCTGGGGATGGAGCCACAGGAGGCTGAGGACTAAAAACAAGTGGGTGCGGGTAGGAAGGACAGGAGGTGATTGACAAAGCACTAATTACCCTTGTAACTTTCACCATCAAACCTGCCAATGCAGAGAGAGGCAAGCCAGTGCCCAGAAGGGGGACAGAACTCGAAACAAAGTAATTGAGCAGTTACAGAGCACAGAACACCAGGAGCTCTGAATGCACCGTTGACCAACACCCGGCAACTCTTGTGGAAGGAACTGCAAGGTCACAAACAAACCAGTCCTAAGAATGAAATGATTTCCCTAACAGGGGCCATTGAATGACACCAAACATTCCCCAGACCAGCTATTTTCAACTTCTTCCATTTCACAGTACACATAAACAAATAACTAAAATTCTGCAGTGCACCACAAAATATATCTTTTACCAATCTGACCAAAAAAAGGGGGGGCATTATTTTGATTCATTCACACCAGATTGTTGTTGTGTTGGCTATTGTCATTTTTTTTATTTGACTATCTGAGGGAAAAGAGGGCCGTGCCCCTGACTAAAGTCAGGTATTGCATGTTTTAAAAATTCTTGCAGGCACACACTTGTGCCTCTTGCGGCACATTGGTTGAAAATCGCTGCCCTTGAGTCATCAAGGTCTTCCTTGACCTCACCTTCCACATTTTCAGTGCTGCTCTATCTCCACTCACAGATCTTTCTGAGAACCCAAGGGAGCTTAGGACCCTGGGGAAAAGAACATGGCATAGCCCTACCTATGTTGATTCTAGGATTTAGATCTAAACAAACTAAGACTTTTCTCCAACAGCCTGGACATCACTCTGCGGCCCTGGGTTTATGCTGAGTCAATATTCTAGAACCCTGCAGAGCCGGCTACAGTGCTACAGCTTGGTTCTTATCACAGCCCAGGCAGAAAACTTTGAGGCATTTTTGCTGAGTCTTCTTTTCATCTTGTACCACCGCACATCCCGCGCATCAGCAAATCCTGTAGGTCCAACGTTCACATTATCTAGAACCTGATCTACTCTGCTAAGATCCGCAGAACCCTCTGGAGTTGCAACCCCTGGGATGCATTGTGTGCACATGAAGGGTACCCGCCGGGGCCCTGCACGATCATCGGCCAGCTCCTTTCCTCTGAACGGCCAGCTCTCATTTCTCCCCACTTCTGCCCTCATCCCAGGGCAGAAACTACCATGAATTTCGGACACAACTCCCCAGCTTAAAAATTCCTGTGAATTCCCAAAGTAAATCTAAGTGGTACCATGACCCACAGGCCCTACATGACTTAGCCCACACTTCCGCTTTCTGTCCTCCCCTCCCAGCCTTCCCCGACTAAGGAACACTGTTCTCTGAACTGGTCTTTAAATTCCCTGCCACACCCCTTACCCTCTTTTTTTTAATCCTCACCTGAGGATTTTTTTTTAATTGATTTTTGGGGGTGGGGGGGTGAAGAGAGAGAGAGAGGGGGAAACATCAACGTGAGAGAGAAAGAACAATCAGTTGCCTCGCATACACGCCTGACCCAGGACCAAAGCCGAAACTTTTTGGTGGATGGGATGACACTCCAAATAACTGAGCCACCCGGCCAGGGGCCTCACCCTGTCCTCTTTTTCCTAGAATGTCGCCTGAAATAACTATGGCTCCATTTCTACAGTCAGGTCCTTGCTGACATGAGAAGCCTTCCCCATCAACTCTCCCAATGCGCAGCCCCCTCCAGCCATGGCCCTGAAATCATTTACTGTCTTCTCTCCCCATCCTCCATTAGCATGTCAACTCCACGAGACAAGATGCAACTCTGACACGTTAACCACGCAATTGGCAGCAGGTACGACAGTGACCGCCACAGAGTGAGAGCTCAAGTGTTGACTGAATGAGCCCATTTTACCCTGAACACAGCACTATACCATTTGACTGATCAGCTAAATAAAAATGCAATATACCAAAAAAAAAAATCCTCCAAGCTACTCCAAGCACCTTCTCACCTCCATCCACATTTTACCAAATGTCAAAAATCAATGCTTCAAACACTTCCCCTTCTAAGGGAGAATACTTTCAAGCTTAACTGATTTGCGAATCTGGGGTATCACATTTTGGATCTTAATCAGCATACCACACATCCCTGAAACCACACATAGAAGATAATTGATGCTCTGTAACTTGCTTTGATGAAAAATTGGGGAAGGTTGTTGGTTAAGAAAGACCAAGGGAGACAGGCTTTGGGCTACCGATGGTCATCTCAGCTCTGCCACCTGCCCGGTCACCACAGGCTGGTCCGGGGTTCCTTCATCTCAGGGAGCAGGGCATATCTAACCATCTCCTTTCATTTCCCAGTAGGACAGGCAACTGGGAGAAGAGGGGGGTAGAGAGGATCGGCACCTCTGGCTGAGAAGACGCCCATGAGTGCCAGCGCACGGCACTGGAAGAACCAGGGCCCCAGGAAGCGCAGAAAACAAGTTGGAGCAGACTGAGGCGTCTTGGCCCAAGATTCCCAGGTGGTTGTACATCTTAACAGATATCAACCCATAACACCAGGGGCTGGTCTGGAGCCCAGGGTGGGGCCACTTCTCTGTCTCACAAGAGTAAACCTGTCAGGGCTCACACCATTAGCTGCATTTCACTTGGCTGTTACCTGTCCCTCTTGGAGCCCCTTGTTACCTGTTCATCCCAGGCAGGTTGCCCCAGAAGTAGCGGGCCCGGTGAGCAGCAGACACTTTGATGGCATCAATCATCACTGGATTACACTGTCAGGAGAGACCCACATCAGAATCCAGGAAGCAGCCAGAGTGGGGACTTTACCCAGGTGGGTGGCAGGGCTGCTTCCTGGCTATGACTCCTGCCAGCCAAGGGACCAACCCAGTAAGATCTGGCTGGGGGTCCGGCTAAGGGACCACTTCCCATATTAATGATAAGGAAAGAGACCAGATCCAACCCACAGGTTCTGAGAAGGCATCGGGGCATGCCGGATTGTGATGGAATGTACAGGCAGCAGAAACAGCTCAAAAGCAACTCAGCAAGTCGAGCTCTTGGCTGTAGGAATGCAGTGCTGGCAGAATATGCCCTGTGCCACCATCGGCCAGGTTCACGCAGCAGGACAGAACTAACTAGCAGGTTCTATAACCTCTCTAGCAGAACTCAGGCTGTAAAGCTTTGGGGAAAATTAAATAAGGAATGTGCATGAAAAATATTTACTTCAGTGCTTGGTGCATATTAAGAAGTGGATAATGAGCTTGCCTGTGGCCCTAAAGAAGCAGTTCTTGGAACAAGGATGAGAAAAAACTCCCTCGAGTAAAAATGCTTAGTCAAATCTCCCGAGGCCTACAAAACTAAGTGATGGTTTCATCATCTCTGACCTCAGTGGGTTCCAGATGCATTTAGAGATCAAATCTTTTTTCAAAAATATTTGAACCAAGCCCTGGATGGTGTAGCTCAGTGGATTGAGCGCGGGCCTGCGGACCAAACAACCGCGGTCCGATTCCCAGTCAGGGCACATGCCTGGGTTGCAGGCCAGTTCCCAGCAGGGGACGCACGAGACGCAACCATACATTGATATTTCTCACCCTCTCTCCTTCCCTTCCCCCCCCTCTAAAGACAAATAAATAAAAGCTAAAAAACAGAAAAATGTTAAAAAAAAAATTTGAACCAAGAGACTGAACAAGAGAATCAACCCACTTGACTCCGTTACTCAGACCTAGCCAATCCTGTCGAAAACCCAGAATTATTCCCAACGTGGAAACACCCGCCAACCCTTCCCCTCCCATGCAGTCTGGCCAGGTAGGACCCTAGGTCCCCTCACCTCCAGGAACCGAGAGATGTCCCTCTTGTCGCCAACCTTCATGGCTACCACGTTCTCAAACATCCAGAAGAAGGGCCGGTCCTCACCCTCCTTGGGGCGCGAGTAATTCAGCAGGTGGTAGAACTCGAAGAAAAGTCGGCCTGTGCCCTCTGGGCCCACAGAAGAAGACAGTGGCTGGGGTTGCACCCATCGGCTCACCCCTCCACACTGAAATGGGGCCCCAGCGATCACCTGACTGAGGCTGCACCCTAGGGCCCAGGCCCCTCCACCCGCAGTCCTCCAGACTAAGGACATGGGCATCGGGCAGCGCAGCATTTTCACCTATCTCTGGGGACTGGGGATTCACATCATGACAGGGATCGAGCTGACAGGTGAGCCTGGCCAGCAGCAAACAGCTCCTCCTCAGGCCACTCCTGGACCAGCATGCAGGAGACACAGGGTCTCCTTAGGAGATCAAAATGCAGGGATACTCACCGTACAGGCCTTTCCTGGCAGGGTTCACATTTGAGAGATCATTACATGGGCTTCCACCAATCACCAAGTCAAAGGGGCCCCATTCTTCAATCTGGGAGAGAGAAATAGTCTCAGGGGTGGGGAGGGAGTGAGGATGGAGGGCTGACAGCCTGGGTTACAAGTAACCTGCCAAGAAAGGACACCTGATGTGACCACAGGTTCTCCTTTCCCACCACCCTGCACAGGGGGAAGGGGACAGCAAGGTTGTGAGAATGTGCTGGGCTCGGTCGGGGCCTGGATGGAGGAGGTGAGAGTGTTGGAGCCCCCAGAGATGCAGGCTGCCCTCACATTTTTCTTTGTGATGTTCCTGACGTCATTCACATATTTGATATTGCCTTCATGCTTAACAGTGCCAACAGCGATGGACTCTTCACACACTTCAGAGGCGACGTACTTCTCTACCTTGATGCCCAGTTCTCGGAGGACCAGGTACCCTGTGGGGTTGGGGAGACAGAAAATGCACTCGGGGTCATCCTGCCTTCGGGGATTCTCAGTCCAGTCCAGAACTTAGACCAGACCCAACAAGGACATGGTAGCTCTCCAGGGTCCCATGCAGACGGCACTAAAACCGCAGGCTCTCCGGGGCATGGAGTTTTGTGAACAGACGTAGTTATCAACTGGTACAGCCCACTGGTAGGACCTACTAACACAGATGGGTCTACAGCCAGTGGCCGAGCACAGTCAAACGCAGACACAAGGACGGGAATCTGCACCAAAGCCATGTTTATTAAATAGCCTCAAAGTCTGGGGACAGGGACCGAGTACATTTTCTACTGTGGTTTACCTGTGCCAGCGTGAATGGGTCTTTAGGACCCAACAGGGTGGGGAAAAGAAGCAGCTGGTCCTGACCTGAGAGTCATTAAAAGCTGTCAGTGATTTGGGCAGGTGGACACTGGTGGACACACACAAGGACGAATGAGGCCATGAGGCTAAGTGCACAGCAGTGCATTTCCACTGCCTCCCACTCTGATGAAAGGGAGACATTCCTGACAACATCACAGGGCAATTTTGAGGATGAAATGGGTTAAGTCAGGTAAAGTTCCCAAGGATGACATGCACATTGGCTGTGCTCATTCTACCCACGTGGAAACCAGGGGAATGGCGATATTAGTAAGAAGAGTTGTCAACTAATTTCTAATGTATCTATACTTATGGCATAAAAAAATAACTTTCCAAGGTACCTGCACATAACTAAAAAATAACCTGCAACAGCTAAAATACGTCTATATGACTTTAAAAAGGACCAAGATGGCCAGGCAGGTGAACAAGAAGCCAGTGGTTTTTCTCAGAACAGGTAACAGACAGATAATCCCAGGAGTCTTGCTTGCCATTGAGGACAGACACCTGGACCAGGTGAGCATCCCAAGGTGAACTCCGAACTCACCTGTGGCAATCCCATCAAACAGGGACAAGACTCGAATGGGCCGCCTTCGGGCTGCAGGAATCGCAGGGTATAACTTGGGGGCTTCCTGCCAGGTTAGAGAAGGTTAAGGAGGTCATGGAGGAGAAGGTGCAGGGGGAAGGGTTGTCCTCTGGGAAAGGAGTGAGTTGACCTTGCTCTGAGGGATTCAAACCCTGTGTTCTGCCATATCTTAGCTGGGATCCCCTCGTGAGTTTTGGCAGAGTGGCCATTCTACCCTTAAGACATGGAAAACAGAGAATTTGAGAGACAGATGTGCACGCGCGCACACACACACACACACGGAAGGACACATCACTCTGCACAGGAATGACCTGGGGCCTGCCACACAGACCTGGAATACCCACTCCCACTACAATTAAACCGTCAGCCACAGGCTTCTCTTCAGCAGGCCCTTGAAAATACGGGGGAAGCCAGGAAGGAGGGGAGGGAAGAGCACTGGAGAAGCCTGAGGGCTGCACACAGAACGTGCCAATCAGCCGGGTCGCAAGTCAGTCATTTGTACAATGGACCTTTCCAAGAACTCTTGTCAACAGACCTCCAGAGCCTTCCAGATCCCTGACACTCTGGGGTAGGTGGTGCTGGGCAAAAGAGCCTAGGCTTACATATTCGAGACCCGTGTCACTGGTGAAGAAGGCCTGCAGGCGCACGTTCCAGTCCTTCCGGCGCTGCAAGACCCCGTGACAGCGCTGAGGCAGGCACATGTAGCAGCTCCAGGGCTCCTGCAACTTGGCATCTGCTGCCGTGCCTGCGCCCACCAGCACCTCCAGGCACTCCACACAGAAGCACCTGCGCCCGGGAGAGGAGAGAACAGAGGCCTTCGGCATCAGTCTTCCTCCTACATACCCACCCCCCTCCCCCACACAGACAGCAACGCACTGCTTAAAACCTTCTTGGGAACCCAGCTGCTCCTCCCCATGGGCTGGTAGGTCTTGTGGTGTGATGCGGGCTACACTAACCTCTTCCTTGGACACCTGTGCACCGTCAGTCCACAGGCTCTGCACAGAAATCATCTTCCCCCACAGAAGTGGCTAATCTGCAGGGAGCCTTGCACATCCTGCTCCCCACCCTCAGACATGCCTGTCTTAAACACGCGAGAACCACAATCCCTGCAGAGTGGTGACTGGGCCTTGTCCCAGGTCTCTTTGGCTCCCAGCCCCTGTGCCAGGAGGACCTCTGGGGCTGTAGGAATCACAGGTACAACTTGGGAGCCTTGGGGTGCATCTGAGTCTCACCCACGCTGAACACTCACCGGCAGCAGCTCGTGTTGCTGCACAGGAGCAGCTCGCGGCCCTCGCAGCACACGGTGCAATAGGACTGGTAGCCGTCGTCGTCGTACATGTAGAACAGCTCGAGGAACCGGTCCTGGCGGCCAGAGAGAAACACTGGTGACACAGGAGACCAGGCACCCTGGGCCCCGCCTGCTTGCTGGCTGAGGCCTTAGGACGCAGTTACAGGGCAGGTCGCTGGTGGCTTAGCGCCCCTTCCAGGAAGGAGGGCCCAGCGTGTGAGTGCCACTGCAGATGGCCTCCTGTGTGGCAGCTCCTGCCCTTGGAGTGGACAGTGTGGTGATGGGGGCCAGGGAGGGCTTCACTAGAACCTTCCCTAATGGCTACATGCAGGTGCTTTTCTCTGGCAGGTACAGGGAAGTCATGGAGGCAGGAAGGGGCAGGAAGTCAAGGGTGGGGATAGGACTTACCCGGCATGTCTGGCAGAGCCCACCCTCAAAGAGAGGGTGGAAGGACACAGGGTTTTTCCTACCACAGGACAAACAGCTGTCTGTAACAAAGACACACACGCAGCTTGTGACAGGTCAGGGCCCAATGCCAGCTGCAGAAGCCTTGGGCCTAATGTTCCTGAACATATATTCCACACTAGCAATAAACCAGGGACTCTTCATGCCTTCTTTTCAACAAGCTTCCAAGTCACCACCCCCACTCCAGACATGGGGCACGACACTGAGCAAAGGCCTCTCCAGCACAGGGACAGGCTTGGGAGGCCCGGTACAAACATCTCTGAGACTCTAAAAAGACTAGGACTTTGGACAGTTCGTGGTGATGCCCATTTGCTAACTGCCATTCCATGAAAGGACATCCCCACGAACTCACTCTACAGTTAGCCACAGCTGTAATTTCAGAACCCAGGTCTTTAACTATTAGGCTGCTCTGGCTTCCCTTCTTATCGGCAGGTCAGGACTGATTCACATCACTGAACAGATGGATACAGCCTTTACGTTTCAAAGTCCGAGCGTCCCCAGCCAGCAAGCAGACAGATGGGCAAAAGAGTCTTTGGGGACGGGAGAATCATGGGCCAAGGTTCTCAGAATTGTCAGGGGCTGCTCCAAACCTGAGTTTTCCCTGTGGCTGTCTGGGTCGGGAGCTGGATTTTTTTTTTTCCTAGCCAGCACTGAGTAATGTTCAATAAATATTTGACCGAAGGACATTGGGTAGAAGAAGCAAGGAGTCCATCCTTCCCCAACACCCTGAATCCCATTAGAAAACGTTTTGGGCAGAGTTTTGATTCCAGTGGCAATTCCCAGCTGGGACAAAGGGACGAGTTAGCTGAGAGTGACTGTGACGCAGTGTGCGAGCCTTTCACCTCGAAGCTGGGCCAGTGCTTGTCTGGGAAGGCTCACGATGCCACAGATCCCAGTTCCAGGTTTGGGGTCCTCCTGGCCTAGTCTCCACTCTGCCCTCAGCCCACCCTCCCTGCTCACTTAGGTTAGGGGCAGAATCAGTCTCAGCAAAAACCGGGTAAGCCATTCTATAAAACGTAACTGACAACTGTGACGATGTCCACTCGGGAACCTGAAGTGAAGGCACAGAGCTCTGGGCTAAGCCCCCGTGGGGTAGACAAGCAAGAACGGGACGCAAGCAGCACTGGGAGGGAGAAAGCATTACCTTCCAGACTACTCTTGTTGCTGGCAACATCCAAAGCCATTTGCTCTGTTGAGAAAAGAAGGTGTGAGACAGGGTCAGGAACCCTTACTGATCAATGAAGCCGACTCCAGGGCTGAGCGGTCCTCACAGCCTGGGCCGCTCCTAGTAATGGGTGACAACAGTGCCCCAGCCTCCTCACCCCCCACAATTCACCTCGACTCTGGTCTTCTTCTCCTCGGTCTTTGCCATTGTTATAGCAGTTTGTCTTGAGGCGCTTGGGTGGGGGGCAGTAGTCAGCGGAGGTGGTCGAGTCGTCAGCTACACGCCTCCGAGTCTTGTTCTCTGTGAAAGCGAAGGACATGACAGCCACAGCTGGTAGGAGGCGCAGGGGGAACACGGGCCTGGGTGCCAGCTGCCTTTGGCCCATGACAGGGGTCCACACTGGGTGCCATGCAGCCCCACTACGCAGTGTACTTTAAAACACCCATATTGAACTCTTTTACAGGGTTTTAAGCAGCTTTAGATGTTTAGACCCAGCACAAAGAATCCACAGCTGAAACCCTGAAACATTGGTCTGTGATGCGCAGCACAGGGGCGGGCGGCCAGAGGTGGCCCCCAAGCACATAAAATGGCTGAGGGACTGCATGTCACATGCAATTTGAATGCAAATTCTTAAATTGCTGATTGATCCAATTGATTAGTTCAACTGGAACTGGGTCAAGTGAAAATTTGGAACTTAAAACATTCTGCGAAAATATATATCAAGTATTTCTAACAAAAGTGTCGCATCCAAAGAGATGATATAAAACGCATAAAACATGAGATCTTGAAAATATTACTGAAAGGAAATGTACAATATCTTAATTTTTATACTGACTGTTGAAAATGCTTAAATGTTGGAAATACTGGATTAAATTTGATGCATGGTTAATACTAATTGCACCTTTCTTTCTTTTACTCTTTTCAATGTGGCTATTAGAACATTTTTTAAATTACATGATGTGGCAGTTCTTTACATTTCTTCAAATTCCACCTGTATTTCTTGTCAGTCTGTACAAGTGGCATCTATAAGGGACATGGTTAAGTTTGACTCTGCCCCTAGGAAAGAAACTTATGCAGCCATTAAAAACCATAAGGACTCTTTAGTGACAAAATGACATTTGACAGTGCTTATACAATTCATACTGAGAGATAAAAGGAAAGCAGGAATCCAACGAGTGTGCAGAAAGAGATGGAATGATTGACGTGCACACCCAACAAGGTTGACCTGGACGGAGGCTCGTGACGGTTGAGAGTGAAGCAGGTGGAGGGGCTCAGGCTGAGAGGTCTTTTCCAGTGACCACTGTTTATGCAAAGACATTGAAAGAAAAGTGCAGAGAAAACAGTGCACAGCCGAAAGACGGGAAGGGAATACCGTATCTCCTCGATTCTAAGTTCCCACCGCCTGCACGACGCACCTTCGCCTTATTAACCACTTTTAATGGCCGGGGAAGAAGACAAAACAAAACAGAAAACACTAAGTTAAATGTACGAACCATAAGACAAATCCTGGGTTTTGGGCCTCCCGGATTTTGGAAAGTGTCAATGTGAAACTATACGTCTTATAATGGAGGAAAGATGCCGTTGGTCAGAATGTTAAGATGGGTGATCCCTTCCTTCTGAATGGAGGTGGCTCCTGGTTTTCCATTTGTGTGTGTGTGTGTGTGTGTGTGTGTGTGCGCTTTCTAACAATACTTGGAAAGTTTTCTCCAATGAGCAAAGCTTAATTATATTTTTCCTTTTAAATGTAAAGGTGCTAGAGTGAAGATTCCATCTTGATCTGTTTTACTACTAAAGTTTTCACAGCGGAATCAATCTCAGCCCAGGAAGCCAGGAGAGCCTGGGCCGTTCGTTCTCCCAGAGCCCTGGGAGTTCACAACAGGGTGAAAGAGTAAGTCTCTGGACTTTGGTTGTCACAAAGCTGGGGTGGGACGAGGAGCAGCAGGAGTGGCTGCGTCTCCCAAGGGGGCTCCCACAGGGACCCATTCCCACCTGGTTGTTTGTTGTTGGGTTTGAGGCCCTCGATCCCGGTGGGCTTGAAGCCCCCATGGGCCCACTCCAACATGGGCTTCAGCTGGTCCTCCAACGAGTCTCCGGGGCTGTTGGGGAAGGTCTTGCCAGCCCGCACCCTGGCTTTCTGGTGAGATAAAGGCGAGTCTGTGATGAACAGGAGGGGTGGGTGCACCCCAGGCAGTACCCAGGGATTCCCCCAGCTGGGGCCTGGCATTCCCCTTCACACTGCGCCCTTTCACAGCCAGGCAGCTGTCCTGGGTGTGGCATGAGTCAGGGAGGTGGGGCCTGTGCAGGGAGGAGACAGGCAGGAGGCTACAGGGGAAGAGTGAAGTCTCCATGCAAACACCAAATACGACTTCTTCCCTGTAGAGAACTTGAGTGGTCAGCTCCCTCTCAAAGGGCGGAGGATCAGAATTAGCTCTGCTACTTATAAATATAGGAGCAGTATCATCAACTATGAAAAAGCTCCAGATTTCTTATCTCATTTCCCTAATGAAGATGAGGAAGTGTCCAGTGTTAAGTCCTATTTCAAAAGGTCTATGAGGATTCCTGATTAAGCACTGAGGCTGGCTCATAAATGCTCGACAAAGGTTCAAGTCAAGATAAAGGAAAGGAGAGATAGAGCCTGACGAATCCCACAGACAAGGGAAGAGGCAGCTGGCCTCAGCTCCTGCCCACTGTTGGCCCTGAACAATACCACTTAAAGGAAGAAGTTCTGATGGCTCTGGAAAAAACCCATTCACTGTTACAAACATTGCCCACCACTTCCTGCTTCCTCATTCAGTCGGCAATACTAAGAACCACTAGGTGGAACTAAGGTAGTACTTGAAGTCATGAGGAAGGCCCTGGCTGGTGTGGCTCAGTGAATTGAGTGCCGGCCTGCGAACCAAAGGACCACTGGTTCGCTTCCCAGTCAGGGCAGGTGCCTGGGTTGCAGGCCAGGTCACCAGTAGGGGGCGCATGAGAGGCAACCACACACTGCTGTTTCTCTCCCTCTCTTTCTCCCCTGCTTCCCCTGTCTCTAAAATAAAATCTTTTTTAAAAAGTCATGAGGGAGTCTCAGATCCCATCGCTCCATTCAGTCTGGCCCATCAGACCAACATGCATTCACCTCCTGCCTGGTGACCCTTCCAAGGGTTACAACACTGTGGCCTGGACTGGCTTTCTGTGTTGTCTCTGGTCTTAACCCTGCTCTGGGGGCCAGGTCCTCACCACCCACCACTGTGTTACCTCCAGAGCGTGGTACATGGCCTTCCTATAAGAGACCAGCTTATTGAAGGTCGCCAGATTAAAGTGCTGGCTGAATAGCCCCAAGGCCACCAGCTTATCTGCGGAGACCTAAAAGAGAAAGACATCATCAACATCTACCTACAGCCTGTGTCTGGGATGTCCTGCCTCTCACGGGGCTATTCCAGGTGATCAAGTTCCGATTCAAAAAAAAAACAGGAAAAGGAAAGAGGAGAAAACAGAAAGGGTACATATACTCCTGATGTGCCCTATAGCCAGAAGCACGGATGATACTCCCAGTGTGAGAAGTGCACTGCTCTGAGTGGGAGTGGAAAGAACTAGATGCACACTGAATTTGTATATGTTTTAAGAGCAAATGACCCACATGGTCCCTGGGGCCCCTGGCGGGTCAACTTCAAATTCTGGATGTTCCAACATTAGTGTTTGTCTATGTTCTTCCCTCCTTCCTGAGGGTGACAAATAGCTATGCTAACTACTTAGCCTTTTACTAATTGGAACTAATTTATTGTACAGGTTTAAGGGACAGTGCCTGGCATAGAGTAAGCATGTTTCTGTCATTGTGTTTTGCTGATATCTGCCTTCCACTGGGATTAAAGATCCAAGTCCTGGCTGGTGTGGCTTAATGGATGGAGTGCTGGTCTAAGAACCAAAGGATTAAAGAAAGACCCATCAAGTTTCATTCCCCAGGTCCCCAGGCCAGTCGGAAGGGATATAACAGGGTGTTCTGGGGTGCGGTTCAGACAGAAAGACACATGAGATGCTTCATTCTCCGCAGGATGTGCTCACACTCACCCCCATTTTGCACCTCTAGTCTGACCTCCCACGAGGAGGGTGTTCCCATTTTTGGTGAGAAGAAACTTGGGCTCGATGCAGTTGTGCACTGAAATGCAGGTGCTCTTCCCAATGCCAAACTGCCCCAACGCAACATGCGTGCTCAGCACCAGTTACGGCAGGCCCCTCCCATAATGCTAACAGCCTCACACTTCAATTTTATCAGCATCGGACCAGTCTTGCAAAGGTCTCACTGAGCCAAAGCAATAACAATACATGTGAAACCACACCCCAGCATTTAGATGCTTCAGGGGAAAGAGAGGCCTGGACATTTATCTGTCCTTTTGCTCCCTCTGCTGGCCAATGAGGACATCAGCATGCAGGGAGACTTGCCCTTTGGGAACGTCAGTGTTTACGGCAAATGGTCCAGAGGAAGCCCAATTCATAGGAAAACCAGACCCTGAACTGGAGGTCAAATCCCACAAATGTGCAAGATAGTTCTTCATTCCCACATCTGCCTCCGTCCTGGCCCAACAACCTGCTGTGTCCTCACCTAACCTCTGGGCACACTGAGTGAAGGTTAGACGGACATTTCCAAAAGAGACCGTCACAGAGAAACGATTGTCTGCACCATTCTAATCGATGTCTAGAGATTTCAGATTGCGCCTTCAAACTGGCATAAGAATCAAACAACCTAATTCATTTGTCTAACACCGCTCTTACGGGGTTGACTCTCAGGAGAAAGGAACTTAAAATGGCTAACATCAATAATCAAGAAACCCTGAAATAACCAACTCTGCAAAGCTTTTTATTACTGTCACCAGGCCCCATCTCCAGAACTAGTCAAGGTACCTCTCCAGGGCTAAAGTGAGGCCACCCTTCCATTTTTGTCCCAGAGAAAGAAAACCGAGTGGCTGTGGACCCAGAGGACTTTCCAGCTCTGTCTCCTATGAGCGTAGGCCAAGCTTTGGGCCCCATACGATGCTGTGTGTCTGTTTAAGCAAATTAATGAGGGAAAATTTGTCATTCCTCCTAGATACACAGAGTCAAACATAGCCTCACCCATCTGGAAAAAGCAAGTCACAGGCTGATATCCTAAAGGAAAGGACGGAAAGCGCTGTGGGTTGGCAGGCGCACGAGAGCCTTCCTCCCCCTGGACTCACCTCGGAGAACTTGCCATCGCCAAACCACTGGACCCACCGCATCCCGGACATGGCCTGGCGCTTGGAGGTGGCCTTCCAAGACACCACCATGGCAGGCCACCAGGAGAAGCCCTTGATCTTTCCCCACACGAGGTCCCCTATTCCAAACTCCTTCCCATCCTGGAAGACAAACCACATGAAGGAATCCTAATGAGACTGACTAACTGCCTGGGCCAAGGAAAACTCCCGCCTGGCCCACGGACCCCAAGGGCAACCGCCTCAGGGCCCCAACTCAGGGCCTCCTTCAAGTGCCCAGGAGACCTCCTGAGGAAATTACCTACCCACCTCCAACACTGCGAAACTGTGAGTGAGGATCGCTTAAAAATAAGGGGCAGTGGCTGGGCAGGACTGATTGCTTTATAGGAACATGGGGTTTATTATAATAGATTTGTAACAATTCATTTAGCATCTAGGAATGAAAGATGTCAACTAAAAACTCACAGGAAATAAGATCAGAGTAAACTAATAATAACCAGCTGCACAGTCACACCACAAACCATCAGATGGGCTATCAAAAGCCAATGAAATGAAAACACATAAATTTAGCCATTTGCACATAGCTTGCCATAAAATATGAAGTACCCATGAAAAGAAGTAAGTTAATGTATCTACAGTACCATCTACCCTGAAGTAATGTATATACAAAAAAGAATTTCTACACGATATATGTGCATACATATGTATTAGATATGTAGCAATGCTTGAGTTAAAACCTCAGTTTGTTGCCCTGGCTGGTGTGGCTCAGTGGATTGAGCAGGTTCAATTCCCAGTCAGTGTATATGCCTGGGTTGCAGGTCAGGTCCCCAGTAGGGGGCGCATGAGAGAGGCAACCACACATGGATGTTTCCCTCTCTCTTCCTCCCTCCCCCTCTGCCTAAAAATAAAATTTAAAAAATAACCCACTCAGTTTGTTAATTATGAAAACTAGATGGATTATATCATATAATGAAATTACAGGCATGAAAAAGGAACAACTCTAGTTCCTAATTAGTGAAAAACACCAATCAACAATTGTATGTATACTAGGGTGGACAGAATAATATGTTATGCATACAAAGTCCAATAAATATATAATGTTCAGAAAAATCATGAATCAGGTGCTTGAGATATGCCTGGGAGATAAGGAGGGTAAAGAACGGTGACACATGCGAAAAACAAACCTGAATTCAAACATTATGCCAAAAGTGAAAAAATAGTGTATTAACAGCCCCCTCTGGGCAAGCCTGCTTTTCTCCTAAATCCAGCCCTTCCTAGTCGTACCTGATACTCGGTGCCGTCTGCATCTCTGCCCTCTGCATCCACCTGGGGGAAGTCCGAGTTCTCCTGTTGGCTGTCCTGGGCCAGGCGGGTGTAGGGGGTACTGCTGCTCTGGGGCACCACGCTGTCATCTGTGAGGTCGATGGTGAGGTAGGAGCCGTCTGGGGATGGCCACGGTGTGCCTGCCGAGGCTGCTGTCCGCCGCCTCAGGGACTGTGGACAGAAGGACACATAGCTGGGGCCACAGCAAACCAGACAAAAGGTCAGAGACCAGTGGCACCCCCAATTGCTTCCCAGGCCAGCAGAAGAAGAGGAGACCTATGTTAGAGGGTACAGAGACCACTAAGAATGCTTTTCCAGGACCAAGTATCCCTGAAGTGGTGGGAGAAAGCCACTTCCATCAAACCGAGAGTCGAGGATAAAGGCGTAACAATGATGAGTGATGCCCAGAGGCTCACAGAACCAAGCTCGGAGGACCACTGACTTCCTAAGTGCTTCCACTGTGTGCCCAACCTGCAACAGGAGTGGCGAATTGTGGTAACCCCTGTGGCTGCCTCAAGACAGTCAGTGAGGAGACCAGGGAGACAAGGCAGTTGTGGAAGTCAGTGGTTTTCGAGCTCATTTCCGAGGAGGGGCAAGAACCCAGTCAACAGGTAATTCTTGCATTCCTGACACAGTTCCATCCAGGATCAGGCCAGGAGAGAAGTCATCAGGTTTAAGAGAAGCTTACCCAGCACCCCGGAGAGAAAGGAAAGGCAAGATCCTGAAAAGGAGAGGAGTGTGAAGAACAGAAGCGGTTAGGGTTATACACCGGCTGCTTTCGGTGGTGCAGTGAGAAGAAACTCTTCCAGTCAGAGACAGGGGCAGGGGTCTAGGTGTCTGGGGAACAAACCCTGGTAGTTGAGAACTCCACAGGGGACTCTTCCACGTGATTGCGGGCCTGCCGGCCTCGGGTAGAACGTAGGTAGGGCCTGTACCTCTCTCGGCTAGAGGCACTGGTGCTATTTCGGGTGCGAACCTGGAAGCAAGAGAGGATAAGCACGAGGGCTCTGGTGACTGCAGGCACGAGGTCTCAGGCAGGGGCCGAGGAGCCTGGACTTGAGAGGTGGCCTCAGGTCAACAGGAGTACGTGAGGTAGCTAAGTGGGGGTGGGAGGGACACTCTAGACTGGTTAACTCCCCACTCAGAGAATCCCCGTGTCTGTGATAAGTGGGGGTTAGGGAAACCAGCCGGGCTGACAGACAATCCACAGCAGAGCCCACTGCCTGTCACAGCTGCAACTGGCACCTGCAAATTCAATGGAAAAATAAGAACCAAGTTTACTTTAAACCAAACATTGATTTTCCCAAAAAGCGTTATAGAGTAATTATTGCATTGTTCTGGAAGGTACTGAATCTCTCAAATGGATGAGAAGCACTTGGGCTTCTTGGGGGCTGGTCGCAGACCTGTGTTGAATCCTACACAAGAGTTAATGTTGGACCGTGGGTAAGTTACCAGAATCTTCTCTCATCTGTAAAAAAGGGGATGATACACATCATATCCTAGAGCAGAGTGTGATTATAAATAAACTGCCTGCACTGGTCACCCAGCGCCAGCCAGCTCTCGAACGTGCTGGCTGATGGTGAGCAATAAACCTTCTCCCATTTCCGGACCGCGAAGCCACAGAATCCACCCACAGAAGGGCCTCGCGTAGGTAACTGACACCGAGCCAACCGCCTGCCAACTCTATTGCCACCCTTGGCCATTTCCAAGAGTGTTTTAAGCGTTTAAAAACGACTATGTCAAAGAAAACCTTCACACGCTAGTTCACAGGCTGCGTTGTCGTTTTTCCAATTTCAAAACATCTGTTCACCTCTCTCTTTAAAGCCCGCCTCGGGAGATCCAAAACATGTTTTTTATGCAGGACTATGAGTGGTTGGAGGTGGTGCCCCGGCCCAAGGGGGCGGGGGGACTTACAGCCGGGCTTTCAGACCGCGTCCTGGTTTCCCGGAACAGTTTCGGCATCACTGGAGTGTCAGGGCCGTCTCCGTCTTCCCCTTCATCTCCATCGCCCGTCAAATCCTTTGTCAAATGAAACATTATGAGCTTCGGGGTGTCATTAGCAGGCCATATAACTAAAATCATTTAAAAACAAACAGTCAGACTGGCTGGTGTAGCTCTGTGGATTGAGCGCAGGCCTGAGAACCAAAGGACTGCGGTTCGATTCCCAGTCAGGGCACATGCCTGGGTTGCAGGCCAGTTCCCAGCAGGGGACGCAAGAGAGGCAACCATCCATCAACATTTCTCTCCTTCTCTTCTTCCCTTCCCCTCTAAAGATAAGTAAAATCTTTTAAAAAGAGAGAGAGAAAAAAATAAACAGTCATATTGAAAACACTTATAATATTGGTCCCACAGATCTAAACATATTTTCACCTCATTTTGTTCCGAAAAGCTCTCACAATGGCTCCCACCACTAGATCATGAATTCAGGACACAATTGAAAGATAAAACCCCAGGGGAAACCGAAACACCAAAGAAATGGCTCCAAGGCATCGTGAGGACTGCTGTGTCTACACCGCCAGCTGACTTGGCTGCGCCTAATAGGAAGACCGGTCCGTTTTCAGGGTCTGGGAGAAGTCGTATCTTCATACAATGACCAGGAAGAAATGGCGCCGACTGTGTCAAGTCATGAAGACCCCCCCCCCCTCGTGACTGTCCAATGCTGCAGACCAACAGCCAGCAAAAACCAAGGGCAGGCACAAGAGCAGTGGTGCACGGCCCAAGTCTTAAGAATTTGACTTTTCACCTGCCAATTGCATGGCCTTGAGTAAGTCCATTCCTCCCTTTAAAACTGGAATGCAGCAGGGTTGCAGTTAGAAGTCACGCACATCTGGCCCAAGGCCAGCACGGGGGAAATGCTCAGACAGGAGATGCCACTGCTCTCACTGGTAACCCTCCGCACGGAGACAGCTGTCCTGGGCCTCCCACCCAGCACGCGGCCTCCGCTCTGTCATCTGGGTGCCCACCGGAACAGGAGCTGTTACAAGGGTGGGCTTTCATTGGCCCGTGACTTTTATCCAAGATTTTGTCCCTGATGGCTGCTGATACTGGTTCTTTGGAAACTGACAAAACTCCAGGATGATTAACACAAGGCAAAAGGCATAAATAATGTCAGGAATTTTTTTTTATAGTGGAAAAACTGTAACTTGGAAAAAAAACGATCAAGTAGAAATGTTGATACTGCAATGATTACTAAAATATGCCCTAAAATAAGCCAGGCAAGTTCTTTCCAAAGTGCATCAAAACCAGACAGATATGAAAAATAAAACCATCCATCCATTTCATTCATGAAATAGATGCCAAAACATAAATCAAATTCTGAACATAACATGACCAAGTTGAAGTTGGACGAATTCCAGGAATAAAAAAGAACAATTTGCTACATTAGGAATTTACCAGTGTGATTGACTGATCAACCACACTGAAAAAAAAAAACATTTCAAAAAATATGCAGGAAGCAGTTGGTCAAAAAAAAACCCCCGTAAGTTAGTAAAATAAATGTTTGATTTTTAAAAACTGGGCATATGACTGTGAGGTTGCTCAAAGCACTGTGTGCCTGGCAGTGCTCACATTCACCATCAACAAGTATTTATTGGGCACCAATGTAGGTGGGCCTTGGGTACCCCTGCCCCCCGTTTAATGAAAGCTACAGGGTATTCCCCCGAATCCTAAAAAGGCGGAGTAGTGCCCATACCTGAGTATAACTTAGCAGGTTGGAGACCTCCCTCTTGGAGAGTCGTGAACTTGATCTGCGGCCTGTGGGGGAAAGAACTGGAGTCTGTTTTGTGGAAGGCGCAGAGCCAGGCTGGGCAGCAGCCACGTCTTTCCTCTGCTGACGGGCGGCCAGCCCTCTGTGGCCTCCTCGCTGGGCTATGGCCTGGGATCGCGCTAAACTCACTGGCATCCTCAGGGCTCGGCCACTAGATAGACACTCAGGGCCACCGTCCCCTCAATGTATTCAGAAGGCAACGGTTCACAGGACCAGGCACGTCACAGGGCCCAAAACGACACGAAACGTTCTCAGGAGAGAAGGCACGAAATTCCTCCGGGAGCCGCGCCACTCGACTCGGTGGCCTCTACCTGCACTTACGTGAGCAGTCACATGCCTCCCGCATCAGCCACACTGCAAGTGCTCACCTGTGGCTACTGGCTACTGCAGTGAACAATCCAGAAACAGAACAAGTTTACCCTTGCAGCGAGTTCTGTGGGACAGGACAGTTCAAGGAGTTGTCAACAATAGGATGAGGAGACAATACAGGGTCTTTTAACCAGTTGGGTTAGAAAATCTCAGTGGGCAGGACTTGGGAACTGCTGAGGTGAAGGCAGGGTGTGAAGCAGCCTCAGCCCCTCCAGCCTGAGCACTTTCCTTCCTGCACAATCAACCCCACGCAAAGGGATGGGTCCCACTGCAGAAGAGCCAAAGACCCCAGCTGATACTGTGACTAGAAAAACCAGCGATCCTCACTTTGGGGTCACCTCCTCAGAGTCTCACCTGAAGTGAGAGGACAGGATGGAGGTCAAGGGCTGCGGCGGGCATGAGAAATGCTCTTGGCTCTGCCCACAGCCTCTGCTTTCCTGGGAGGTGTGGAGGCTGTCAGAGACCAGACCCTCTCCCCACCACCTGCCTACAGACCGCTAGAAGGGAGTCTCACGTCCCAGCTGTGCTCCAGTGTCTGTCCCACCCCACCTCCCCAATGCCCGGCCACCTCTTATCTCCGGGGTGCTGACAGCCTCCAGGATGGGGGGCGAGGGTGCGTCCTTGGAGTCGGAAGACTGGTCGCTGCAGCCCCCATTGGTGATGACGGAGTCCTCCCTTCCGCTGGCATCCTCCTCTCTGTTGAGTTGTCTGGTGTCTCCCTTCATTGTTTCCTGCGGGAGGGTCAGAATGAATAGGGTAGCAGTGAAGCAAGGGCTAGAGGGTGCAGCGCACCCCCAAACTTCCCACCTATGGCTCTATGTCCTCAGGTCAAGAGAGGCCCTAGGAAATAATTCTCGGGATGATACTCCTTCCAAGGACCCATCCCAGGCTGCCCCCCCCATAGCCTACCCCCCTCACCAAACTCGGAGGCTCAGGACTTGGTTCCATGTGGCCAGGCAGCCCAGAAGGCTCAGAAGCCAGCACCCAGGACAGAGGAGGAGGAGGCTGGGCCTTGGTCTGAGGATCAGGCTGCTCTGTGCAATTAGCCGGCCACTTCAAACAATGCCATTTAGGACCCGCCTGCCCCAGCCTGCCCAGGCCGGCCTGCGGCCAGTCTTGGTCTCCTCTGCCCCTGGTCCCTTCTCCCTGCCCAGCCTCTGCAGGGCCTCAGGAAGCCAGTGCATTATTTTCCCTCCTGACCCCTTTGTTTGCTCTCTCCCTTCCCCTCAATCTCCAGGTCCTCTTCCCACCGCCCCCTCCTTCCCCACAGAACAGCTTCTCTCTTCTCCATGGCAGCGCAAGCCCCGCCTTACCCCAACCTCAGGGGCCCATTGGTCTGCTTGCCTGTCACTCTCTCCTCCCTCACCAGCTGGGGCTCAGAGTCCCAAGTTCCCAGGAATGGAAGGGATGAGAAGGCACAGGCAAAGGAGTGGGGCAGTTAACAAGGGGCAAGCCCCCCATCTGCTCCAGCCTCACCCTACTCTGGGCCTGGTTTCCCCACTGCTGCCCCTCCTGGTGACTGCATCATCACTAGGCTACTTACTCAGTGAAGACCAGCTTAGGCCACATCTTCACAAACTGGTTCAAGGGCTTTGTGAATGAACTTCGACCTGGCCCCCTGCCTGCAACATTTGTTGGTAGCCCAAACCAGAGCCCTTCTCCCATTCATTCCTCCCAATGTCATTGTGGGCCCATGTTACAGAAGAGGGAAAGTGACACACAGACCTTCCTACTGTTCGGTCAAAATCCCACTTAAGAAGTGGGTACAAGGCAAAATTAGAGCCTAGGTGCAAGGCGAGGCCTCAGACTCTTATTTCTTAGTTTCCCCGAACAAGCACAAGAGGCATTTGGCACCACAGCTTCATGGCCTGGGGCCCAGCTTGGGAAAGCTTCCCCAACCAAAGGATGTCTGTGGGCACTGAGCACTCCCGGCCCGAGTCCTGTCTCAGGGACTTACCATGGGGTGACAGATGATACACGATGCCAGGTGACCCGCGGTGCCAGGTGACCTGCAGTGCCAGGCTACTAGCTCCCCAGAGTAGCTTCTAGAAGCACCATCTGGATTGCCAGGCTGCAGCGGTGACGCTGGCGCTGTGCCCACCAGGGGGCGCTGTGGGACTCTGCCTGAAAGGGCCTACAGCGCCCTCATATGGATTCCCAACATGACTGGGGGATCCCAATTCCATCCCCCACAACTGCCCATACCCCAGGAGTGGGCATAGGGCAACTAGACCTCTGCCATTCCCCATATGGCCCAAGGACCAGTACCCTTTGAATCAATCACCTGGGAACTAGTTAGAACTAAAGAATGTCTGGTACCATCCTAGACCTCCTAAATCAGTATAGACATTTTGCCAAGATCTCTGGGTAATTAACATGCAAGTTCTTTAACTTGCACGAAGCACTGTTCTGGTTATAAATGTATACACTGAAAGAGAGTACAATGTGGTATTTACAGCTCTTCTTCTGTTTTCTCAACACCTGTTGGGGGATCTCACTCACCAGCACCAGGGAAAAGGAAGGCAGCCTCATCAGCTGCTCCTCAGCACCTTTCATTGATGGCCAAGCCCTGACCTGGAAAAAGAACCGGCTAGCTGACCTATGGCCAGCTCTGGTGAGACCAAGCAGCCAGAATCCCAGGAAAACTGCTAGAGTGTGGTTCAAAGTAATAATTAATTTCCTGTATTTCACCCCAGGCCAAACCAGTGAACTAAGGGAACCAGTGGCCTGGCAGGAGGTGGGAAGCTGGGCCATGGGCAGCAAGACACCAGGAGGTCCATGGGGAGCTCTCGGGAGGAGGTAGGGCTAGATGAGGTTTCTAATCAGGAGCTGGTATCAGGCCAGATGCTGAATCAAAGGGCATGACTTCTGTCTCATCTGGGAGACCCAGACTTCCCTCAGACGGCCTCTAACTGGGTGAATCAGCCAGACAGGCCCAGGTGAGCCTGCAGCCCAGGGTCTGTAATGATTAACCACCGTAGGCCTTCCCCAAAGGCCTGTGCTGCCAGCCTGCCCAAGGGACCACTGAGCAGAGCACCTTCCCAAAGTCGGATCTCAACATTCAGGGGAAATTTGTCTCTAGAGCCACATTTGTGGGCCCTGGAGGAAGATTTGGGGGGAAAAAAACCCAACCAGCTACAAGTGTCACCAGCTTCCCGGGTGCCGTGGGGTGAGCTGGGCAAGTAAAATACTCTTTCCAGGTGCATAATTCAACATGACTTCATAGAATGTCCTTCTCTGTAGTTCTCACCACTCTGGGTTTGTCATGCCATTGACTGCCCAGGCTGCCTTACTGTCACAACAAACGACAGCATGCAGAACCCACACCAGACTGAAAGATGCCCAGCCCATTCCTCCACCCTGTCCATGTCCTACAGAGACAAATAAAGCCAGCCCCCAGGTGTGTGCGGCTGCTGTTCCCCCAGCCTTGAAGCCCTCCTATCTCCCCCCCACTTGCCTCCTTATTACTCAGATTTCAAAAGCCACATCTCAAAAGCCAGGAAGGTTTCTCCCACAGGCCTCTGCTTCCCACAGTAACAATGTGGCCCTCCTCAGCTAAATATACAAATCTTCTCAGCTGATAATATGGTCATTCTTTCAGTGTTTACTAGATACAGGCCCCCTTGTGTGCTTCCCATGTATGAACTCACTTAATCCTTAAACGTGGTAAAGACTATTGTCCTTATTTTACAGATGGGCAAACTGAGGCAGGTGGGTGAAGTAACATAATACACACTTGATTGATGTGACTTGAAGTGCTTGAGTCCAGGAAGTTAAGCAAGAACACACAAATTTAACTCTTGGCAAAAGGCAGACATTAGCACAGGGGACTGGTGTGTAACGATAGATACAAATCTCCTTCACCCCACCTATCTCAATCCGGCTCCTCCTGGGCCAAGGTTGGCATTCCCCAGAATAATGTGGGCCCCCAACATGAGCCAACTGCTTTACCTAATGGGACCATTTCAGAGCTGGAGGATAAACTAGCTGGGTTACCTCCCTGAAGGAGGCAGCACCTTCCTATGGGACTTTCCAGAGTGGCCAGCACACCAGGCTTCAAGCTGCGCCTGCCACTCACTCTGCTGCTGCAGGAGCAGTTCCCAGGTTCCTACTGTAAGTTGCAGGCAGCACCTCATCCTGAGGCAGGTCTTGTTATCAATCTATTCAACAGGCTCAGATGAATTAATTAAGTCACCCAACAAAGTGGCAGCACCAAAGACTCATGCCCAGGCAGCCCAGGGCACGTACCTGTAACTACGGAGGACAAGGCTGACGAGAGCTGTCAAGTTACAGCAATCCATCCTCCATCCTATCCCAGGGGCTACAGTTTTTTTGGCTGAGGGACCTGATGTACTGGCTGAGTGTTACCTTGATAGGAGGTGGTGATCTAACTTCCTGACACAGGGTGAACTCTGACCCTTTCCCAGAGGCTGGAGTTCAGCACCTGATTGAGGGGTGGGCAGCAGGGGGAGGAGGGATCACCCTCAAGGTTCTCCCTGTAAGGCCTTGCGCCTCATTAGTGAAGGGCATTTGCGTTCAGACTGAACCAGGTCAGATGTGTCCAAATGCAATGTGACAGACAGAAAAGTGAGTGGCACCCCCAATTAGACTCAGAGAAGTGGCCCTGGAACACCACCCTGCCCCCAGCCCATCCATAAAGCTCAGAAGTGATTTCATTCATTTCCTCCGGGCTGGCACCAGCAACAGAGCTATTTCACAACACCTTGTAAATGTTAATTGCATTAATTAAACTCACAATGCGGCAAAAGGGTTTGGAGGGTATGACCAGGAAGCAGTTGGGAGGGGCCACTTGGACATCTCTGGCCCACCATCAGATTCAGTGAAGTAAAAAGGGAGAGGTTAGGATATTCCCACCTCCCCTGCTTAAAAATGCCTTCTCTGCGGCCTGTGGGAGGGAAATTTGGACTTCTGAATCTTTCCCTTGAAGGGCTCAAGTCTTTCTTAGCTGTTCCCACTGTCCAAGATTCTGAAAGAATAGCTAGAAGGAGCAATTACTAAGCACCTCACCAAAAAACAAGCTACTCTTATCATTGCCCCACTTTGCAGATGAATAAACTGAAGCTCAGGGAAAGCGGGTCAGCAGACCCCCTGCCCAGGCTCACACAGCAACTAAATGATGGAGATTTAGGCTAAATCCAGGGGAGAGATCTTGAAAACACCTCAAAAACAATGTGGTAAATATAGTTGTAAAAGTTAAGCCCAGAGAGGGACACCACCCAGGTAAGCGGAGAGGCAGGGAGGCACCAAGCGTGGAGGAGGCCAAGTGCAAAGGCAGAGAGGGGCCAGACACAGCTGCCCACCTGGCGGCTGGTAGCAGAGCGCAAGGCCCCAGTTCATTGCCTTTGCCTGATAAGGAATCTCCACTAAATTCCAGAAAAGATCAGTCACAGGAAAGCAAAAGCCTTCAATGTTTTTTCTCAAACCCCAGTTTTATCACCTGTAAAACTGGCATGACCCCGCCTAATTGATGCCCTGGGTGGTTAGTGCTAAGGGTCCCAAAGTAGATGACAAAACCTGCGACATGGAGATTACGCATTCACCTGTGCCATTGTGCCACTGTCCCAGCTATGCCTCGCAGAGAGCAAAGCATCCCTTCATCCCTGATGATTCAGAAGGTGTCTGTCCGAGAATTGCTCAGTGCCCCCAGGTCGTTGGCCACATGCACCACTGACTTCATACAGTAAAAGCTGGGCCTTGGCAAATATACTAGAATTATCAAAAGAATTAATCCCAGCCCTGGCTGGTGTAGCTCAGTGGATTGAGTGTGGGCCTGTGAAGCAAAGGGTGGCTGGTTTGATTCCTAGCCAGGGCACATGCCCGGGTTGCAGGCCAGGTCCCCAGTAGGGGACACATGAGAGGCAACCACATATTGATGTTTCTCTCCCACTCTTTCTCCTTCCCTTCCCCTCTCTCTAAAAATAAATAAAATAAAATAAAAAGAATTGATCCCAGTAGGAGTTAAATTGGACAAGTACAAAGTATTGGCTATATGAGGATGTTCCTTGCAGCATTGCCTATAATAGCAAAATACTAACAAACACCTAGATGTTTGTCAACAGGTTGGGATAAAGTTATGTACCATTACCTTTTAGATAATTCACAGGAAAAAAAAAAGAAACAAAGATCTAAACAGATAGATATGCCAACTTAAACTGGAGTTCATTGTCAGAATTTTTCACCCTATATAAACAAAACGCAAGCAAGCAGCCCCCTTCCCCTGCAGTTTCATTTGGGAAGCCCTTGGAAGGATATTCAAATGGAGAGGGAAGCCCAGAGTGACTCAGAGAGTGATGAGTGGTGACGTAAGGAGCAGAGGATTCTGGGAGCTGCCAGGCCCACTCCTGTGGCCATGTGTGGCCGCTTGACAAAAACCGAAGTCAAAGAGCCCTCTGTCCTCTCCCAGGGAGGTAAGGGAGAAAAGGAGACCGGTAATTCTGGAAAGCGACCGCCTTGGCTCTGCCCCTCACAGCGGGCCCGCTGCTCCAGTTGCTACTGCCAACGCCTTAACTCTCAGCCCTCTCTATAAACCGAGGGTGGAGATTCGGATTGAGCCTACCAATTGGCAATCTGACAGTATGATCCAAAATGCCAACTGTCTGTATGCTGTTACACAGGATTCCACGGCTAGAACTGACCCAACCCAAAGCTCCCATCACGACCTGTGTGCAAACATCGTCCCTGATATCGCATTTGTCCATGGCAAAACTGACCACCATGTGCCCGTGTGACTTTCACAGTCAGAATGCAGGCTCAGCCCTGGCTGGGCTGCCCAGTCAGTGAGAGCACAGTCCCACCTCACCAAGACTGGGGGTTCGATTTCTGGTCTGGGCGCACACAAGAAGCAACCAATGACTGCATATAAGTGGAACAACAAATCGATGTCTCTAAAAGCAATCAATCAAAATTCAGAAAAATAAAAAAAAAAAGAAAGCCAAGTTTAAAACACTGCTGTCCAAGAAAACTTAAAAAAAAAAAAAACCTCACCTGAGGATAGGTTTATTGGTTTTAGAAAAAGAAGTGGGGGGGGGAGGGAGAGAGACATATGGATGTGAGGGTTGCCTCCTGCACACACCCTGACAGGGAGTAGAACCCGTTCCCTTTTGATGCATGGGACACCACTCCAACCCACTGAGCAACCCAGCCAGCCCCAAGACACGCTTCTTCCTTTGGAAATGGTCACTCAAGTTTAGTCAACCTAAAATGATGTGCACATGGTCTGAGGTAGGAATCTCATTTTTCCCTACAAAGTAGGACACATGGAATAACACTATGTCCCAACTCCACCTCTTTTATAAAGTTCCTCTGTACACAGCGTATTTCTGGGCTCCCTGTCCTTTGGTTATTATTTATCCCTTGCCACCTGCTAGATATGCCGTCTTTCAGTCACAACTTTATAACTGCTCATACCTGCTACAGCAAGCCTGACAACCTTACTGAAAAGTTGTCAATTTTCTCCTTAAAGATGATGAACATCCTTGAGTTTGTGTTTTCTTTTTTTTTAAGATTTTATTTATTTCTCTTTAGAGGGGAAGGAGAGAGGGAGAGAAACATCAATGTATGGTTGCCTCTAGTGCACTCCCTGCTGGGAACTGGCCTGCAGGGAACTGGCCTGTAACCCAGGCATGTGCCCTGACTGGGAATTGAACCGCAATCCTCTGGTTTGCAGGCCTGCGCTCAATCCACTGAGCTACACCAGCCAGGGTGAGCCAGGGTGAGTTTGTGTTTTCTTATTTCTAGTTCCCTCTATTGGCTCCTAGATTTTCCTATAGAGCTTAGCTCAGCATGCAAAAAAAATTTATATAGCATCTAGTTGTTTCCATACAGGACTTACAGATTATCTACACTATAACAGAAAATAATTTCTTGTGTATTATTTTTATTTTTGTAATTTCCTTTTTTTTGGTAAAGATTTTATATTTTTTTAAAAATATTTATATGTTGGGGGGGTATTTATTTATTTTTAAAGAGAAGAAAAAGGAGGGAGAAAGGAGAGAGAAACATCAATGTGTGAAAGCTACATTGATTGGTTGCCTCTGGCGTGCCCCCCAACTGGGGACCTGGCCTGCAACCCAGGCATGTGCCCTGACCAGGAATTGAACTGGTGACCTTTCGGTTCCCAGGCCAGTGTTCAATCCACTAAGCCACACCAGCCAGAGCTATTACTTATTTTTTTAAAGACAAAATTTCCCACTACAGAAGAAAACTAAAAGAGGTTGGAAGTAGGGGGAGTGGGTGAAGGTGGTCACAAGGTGCAAACCTCCAGCTATAAAATAAAACAAGTCCGAGTGGTAACTAAACCCAGTCAAAACTATATTGTATATTTGAAAGTTGCTAAGACTGTAGACCTTAAAAGTTCTCATCACAAGAAAAAAAATTGTAACTATGAGAGGTTACAGTGAAGGGAAATTGGTAGGGATCCAGGTCTGCCCATCTCAGCCAATGGTGCGGGAGGCAGGCCTGCATCCACGCACCCTGCCAGGTCTGTGGGGTCGCACCAAGTGGAGACAAAATTCTCAAAGAAATTTAACAGCACTCTGACCCTGGCTGGGTAGCTCAGCTGGTTAGAGAATTGTCCTGATACACCAGAGTTGGGGGTTCAATCCCCAGTCAGGACACATTCAAGAATCAACCAAAAAAACGCATTAAGTGGATTAACAAATTGATGTTTCTCTCAAATCAATAAATGTTTTTTAGATATTTAACAGCATTTCAATTCAGATTCCACTCCTTACTAGGTGTGTGGCCTTAGGTAATGGTGACAGTCATATTTAATATTGAGCAGTTACTCTGTGCTGGGCTTGTAGCTCAACACCTAACATCCTAGGACAGTTCAAGACACTGGGAGAGGCTACTCTTACCTATTTGTCAGATAGGGGTTCCTGCTATGCTTCAGGAACGTGAGAGAATAAAGGGCAGACAAAGCCCAGACACAGCCTGTCCTCATGCAGCTGCCAGTGGGGTTGGAGAGGGAGGTCAGGAAAAGAAAACTGGGAGAAAGCTAAGATAATAATGACAAGGTTGGTTCACCCCCGAACCTACACTGTCCTTATGCTACCAATACCCTTTTTGCCGAGAGCTCAAGAGGACAAGATTCTGCCCACACCTCTATAAGCACTGGCTCAGAATTTATCGGATTCCATCATCCAGTTGCAGTCTCCCATGTAACCCATAACAACCCAGAAAATCTGCCATCAGCACCTGCCTGTTGGGGCACCCAGCCTCATTCACACGCCTCGTCTCACCACATCCCGGGTGAGCTGGCTTCCTTCTGCTCACTCTCAGTGTCTCCTGTGGGTTCCAGGTGTGGCCTGAGACTCAGGTAGAGCAACGCCCGCTCTTGCTGCTTCAGCTAAGTCACAGCACTTAGTGAAGGAGCCAGGGCGTCAGGAGCCCAGCACTCTGCTGGCTTCTGAAAAGACTGACCAAAAGGCATTATTCCTTCTCCAGGAACTGGAGTCCAACGGAAGCCTGGGTACTGGCCCCAGTGGTGGCCCACCGCATGTCTGCTTGCAGAGGAAGCATATGCAACTAGAAACAAATGCTGCTTAGGAGGCCCAATGCACCTCAGAAGGGGGGGCTGCAGGGAAGGATGAAAAAGAAACAGTCAGGTACCCCCAGTCCTCTGCCCAGCCTGTAACAGAGGAGACCTGGATAGAGGGGGATGGGCTGAGGGCAGATCAAGACTTCCCGACTTCCCCAGCGGTACCCTCTCCCCCAGAGGGTTTCTACCTCCCAGGCAGGGTACCAGAAGATTCCTCTGCCCTGGGAAATAAGACAGACCCAATAGCAAAGAACCTCCTTCAGACTTTGGGAGACCAAAAGACAAGTTCAAATCACTACTTCACAAAGAAACCCTTCAGTTTTCAAATTCCACAGACAATTTTGTTTCCTCTCAAATATGGAAGTTCAAATTTTAAATATTAAAAACGAAAACAATGCCCTGACTTATGTTGCTCAGTGGGTTGGATGTTGTCCTGCAAACCAAAAGGTTGCCAGTTTGAATCCCGGTCAGGGCACATGCCTGGGTTGCAAGCCAGGTCCCCCAGTTGGGGGGCACATGAGAGGCAACCCATGGATGTTTTTCTTCCTCCCTTTCCCTTTCTCTAAAAATAAATACATAAATTTTTTTTAAATAAATAAAATTAAAACAGTAAAAAGCCAAAGCACAAAGTTCAAACAGAAGGTTGGCACCTGACGCTGTATCACCCAGAAAACAGAACCCTCAGGACAAATGGTCACAGGAAATTCTACCGGGCCAGGAGGCTTGACATCTGATTCTAAGAGTTCTAGAATGAGAGCACAGGGAGAGAAATACACAAGGGAAGTGATGGTCCAGGTAAATTTATTTCCTCAACCTCGGGATAGGAGCCCCCAGCCAGGCTTGGCCCTCTTCCAACTGCACCCCTCCCGCACACCTGGTCAGCACCCACCTGTCCCCATAAGGAAATGTATTGGTTAAGAACCTTTTTCCACTGACAACTGTTTACCTGTCTCCTACCCATCCACTCTCAGTCATTTTTGGAAGTGCATTTCTAATTTCCTGTTCATGTTTGCAGTGGCTACTGCTCTTCCACAAATTTCAGACTATAAAAGACCATTTTCTAGAAAATTTAAGTTCCCCCCTTTGAAGTGCAAAACTAAAAAACAGAGGAGCTGGGGGGAGGAGGACAGGCAGGGCTTGGTTGAGGGCAGAGGCCACAGATCACACTGAATACATGAATGAATGAATGAATGAATGAACAAATGAATGAAAGAAAATCTCTGTGGGTGAAGTGACTTAACCAACTTGACCAAGCAACCTGGTCGAAGAACAAGAGCAGAAGCCAGTGACTGCAGATTCCAGAGAATCTCTTCCCACTGTTACCCGAAACTGTCCTCCATCTGCTTGTAAAGCCAGGCCCATGATGACAGCAGTGCCCTCTAAATCTAAGACTTCACCTTTCCTCAGGATTCTGTCCTTCCTGGGGTTCTTGTCCCTTTGCTTAGGTAGGGCTCCTAGTCTTGACTACATTTCTCTCCAATCCTAGAAGAAATTGAAGCCCCCAAATGAAAGTAAAGTAAGGGTAACCTTGGGACTGAGTTTACAGGTGATGATTAGTTTCTTCTTAGCATCAGAAAAAGGTAAAGTTTATTTTCATTTGTATCCCATACAGTGAATATCTTTTTTTTTTTTTTTTTTTTTTTTTAAGATTTTACTTATTTACTTTTGGAGACAGGAAGGGAGGGAGACTGGGGAAGCATCAGTGTGAGAGATGTCAATTAGTTGCCTCTCGCTCGCCCCCAATCGGGGAACCTGGGCAGCAACCCAGGCACGTGCCCTGACCGGAATTCATCCGGGCCGAGCTTCCGGCTTGAAGGCCAGCGCTACTACGTAAACTGCAACATTTATTGAACCCTCAGCATGCACATGTTTTAATCTCTAACGACTCAACTTATTTAAACTCCAGCATCTGCCCTGACAGGTGTGGCTAGGTTGCGCTCAGTCCCACAAAGTAGAAGGTCACCAGTTCAGTTCCTGGGTTGCGGGTTCAGTCCCCAGTTCGATGTTTCTCTCCTCTTCCTCCCTTCCCCTCTGTCTAAAAATAAAATACAAATTTAATTTAAAAAGTTAAAAAACAAAAAACGACAGCCCTGGCTGGTGTGACTCAGTGGATTGAGCGCCAGCCTGTGAACCAATGGGTCACTTGTTCCATTCCCCATAAGAGCACGTGACTGGGTCACCCCAGGTGCGGGCGGATGAGAGGCAACAGATAAGAAGTTTTTTCTCCCTCCCTTCCCTCTCTGTGAAAATAAGTAAAAATCTTTTATAAAATAACCCCAAAGCTTCAACTTCCCCTGGCCCACAATGAATGCATCCCTACTTCACAAACTGAACAACCGAGGCTCAGGTGACCAGCGTTTCAATGAAGCAAATAGGAATATACATTCAGATTTGATTCCATAGCCCAAACCCCTTTAAAAGTCTATTGCCTCAGACAAATAACATGACCCAACAAATAACAGAATTTTACAATATTTAGGGCCCCTCACCTAACTTAGCAACTAAGCCTTGTGAAGCTAAAAGGCCCCTGAATTCCAATTAGTCCTCCTAGCAAGTATACTGGGCAGGTTATGTCCTCGTACCCATTTCACAGAAAGGAACAAAAATCAAAAAAGGGGCGAAGGTTCTGTCTATGGCTTTAGGGAGCAGGATACAGCAACCCTACACACAGGCCTCCTCTGCCATTTGCCAGGCCACTTCCTCCAAGCCACGGCCAGACTCACCTGAACACCTGCACTGGGCTTTCTCCCAGCTGGAGCAGCTGGAGCGCCTGGAGCGCCCGCCAAATTCTGCCCTGCGATAGTGGCTGATGTGATGTGAAAGCGTCTGAAAAGAACCACTAAGGTGTGGAAGCGACTGGATATCCCAGAACCTCAGTTCCATCAGCTGCAAAACAGCCCCAGTGAGAACAGCACTCCCCAAGAAGAGAGACAAGTCCATCCATCACTTCACAAAGAGGATGAACTGCAAGAAAAGGGAGGTACTCTCTCTGTACTCCTCAGCCCTGGTCCACCAAGAAACTGAAAATCACTTCACTCTGAATTCCTGATTTTTAACGACTTGCTTGACACAAGGGCATGCCCGAGCTGAGGTCCTGTACCCATCAAGGACTGGAGGAGGGGCACTTGCCAAAGGGTAGGACCCAAGGGTCCTCTCAGATGAAATTGGAAAAGGTGCCTGAGCCTGGCGGCCAGACAGCTGGCATGAGAGCAGGTCTGAGACAAAGGAGTCAATCTAAAGGCAAGTGTTCCCGGAAGACCTTGCCCAAACCCTCCCATGGGAAGCGGGTCCCTCAGGCTGCGATAATGAGGGGCTACAGAAACTTCTGGGTCATAGGCCCCACGTGGCTGGAGGAAGGGAAGAAAGCATCCTCCCCCAACCTCACCTCCCCAGCCCCTCCCCTTAGCCCCCTGCAGCTCCCAAATGCTCCCCCACCTTCCAACATTTGCAAGGGGGGGGGGGGGGTTATGCCTATGACTTTAAGGAACAGGATGCAGCCAGCCCCAGACCTGGCCCCTTTGTCTCAGCCCTTTCCACCCCAAAGGGGAAAGGTACAGTAATCTTACTTAGCTCTGAAATTAAGGATTCAAGGTAGGCCCCAAGCTTGGGTGGGGTTGAAAGGGGGGGTAATAAAAATGGCCCTAACCTATAAGAGAAAACCATAGCTTCTTTCAAAAAGGAACAAAGGCACTTTTTTTCCTGCCAACTCCCAAATCAAGGACAATTATTTGGAAAAGTTCATAGCTTACAGGAACAGTACCTTGGTGCAGGAAGGCAGGCAATGAGGAGCCAGCAGAGGTGTGCCTCCCTTCCTCCCCAACTCTTATTAACAGCTACCCTAAACAGAGGGGCTATTGGTTCATTAATACAGATGTCAACATTCACCACCCGCTATGTCAAACACTATCCCGTTGAGTCCCCACCCCAGCCTAATGTGGTATGTGTTAGAGGCCATCATACCCATTTGATATCTGAAGAACACTGAAGCCCTGGCTGGTGTAGCTCAGTGGATTGAGCACAGGCCTGTGAAGCAAAGGGTCACTGGTTTGATTCCCAGTCAGGGCACATGCCTCATAGGGGAGATATGAGAGGCAACCACACATTGATGTTTCTCTCCCACTCTTTCTCCTTCCCTTCCCCTCTCTCTAAAAATAAATAAATAAAATATTTTTTTTAAAAATGAAGAACATTGAAGGTCAGAAGTCAAACTGCATAAACTGGTTTCATTCTTACACAACCTGGGGTTGTTAGGCATATTCCCATTTCATAGCTATAATAGCTAAGACACAGAAAGCAATGGACTTACTGGGACAGATTTAAACACCATCCAAAGATTCGTGCATCCCCCTAAAGAGGACAACCTGCTTAGCCCAGGTCCCAGGTAATTAACACCAAGAGTGGCATTAAACTCAAACTTTTATTGAGGGATTACTGTGCTGTTCCTATAAAATAGGGATCATCTTAACTCTGGAAAAAATCAGGTCTGCACCTGGGAAGTTCAATGGCGTCCAGGAAAGAAGCAAAGCAGGCCTCCTGGAGGGCAGAGGCAGGTCAGCCTCCTGGGCTCTTCAAGTGAGAACCCCAGAAGGATTTGCCTCCCCAAAACAATTGCCACCAGTTGGCCAAAACTCACACCCAAAAATCAGGAGGTGGTTCAAAGTTTATACTCTCTTTAATTCTGTTTAATTCGTGCAGTTCTTGGCTTGGGGTGGAGATGGGGAAGCAGGTGGGGGAGGGGGCAGCACAAAAGCCCAGCCTACCTCTCTCTGCTTGGGGTTGGGAAGGAGGCAGGCTGGAAGCACAAGGCGTTGGGCTGGGGCGCATAACTTCTGCAGCCTTACCCTGCCACAGGTGAGTGACCCCAGGAGGAAAAACCCGGCCCAAGAGCCGGTCCCTGTTGCTAACTTACTATATCCGCTTTCTATGTTCCACTTTCTCACCTGCAAAGTGGGACTCCCCATCCACCCTCCCTCGCCAAACACTTGGGCATGGAATCCTGTCTTCTAGGAGGTGGTGCTAACTAGCAGTTTTGAGGCCTCAACTTGCAAGTTTGGGAAGTGGAACCAACCTCACCCCGGGAGAGGAAAAAAAAAAAAGGAAAGTGAGCCCCAGGGCAGGTAGAGTGGCGGAGCAAGGAGACGCCGCCCTCGGGCTGGCTCCTCCCGGCCAGGTGTGCACTGGGAGAGCGCAGCTCCTCCCGAGGGCATCCCGGCAGCCCAGCTGCGCCTGGCCCTCCGTGGCTCATCTAGGGAGGACCCCGGGAGTCTGCCCTCTGGCGTACATCCCCGACATGCGAACACACCTCGACCCACCTGCCCGCTCGCACTCACACCACTGGTTCTTTTCTATCCTTGGAAGTAAATAAAACTAAGTTCTCTCAGCTGAACCCTCAGGTCCTAGTGAGATGGAACGGATGCGGGATGCCCACCTTCTTGGTAGAACTCCCTCTTCTATTCTGCCCCCTCCCCAAGGAGACTCCCTCTCAAGCCGAGGCCAGGTAAGTATACCCCCTTCCACCGAGGTCCCCTTCTCTCCAGAGGGACACCTCCTCCTTTTATTCTAGAGGCCAGGAAGGACGCCCGGTCTCCCTTCCCTTGGGGTGAAAGTCTCTCCTCGTCGGGTTCTTGCAATACGAGGGTAGGCTTTCCACCCAAATCCCTGGAAGACACATTCCCTCGCCCCACTCCAACTGGTATCCCTCTTGTTCGCTTCCCCCAATTAGGGCCAGGGGACCGACCTCACCTTCCCTAACATGCCTGGTCTCCAGCCGGATGGGAGCCGCCTCCCCAGGAGGTGGCCGGGACAGGGTCCCTCCACGCAGTACCGGCCCCGTTCTGCTGTCCCCTCCCCCACCAGCCCCCGGAGTCCCGGGGCGCGCGAGCCTCCCCCGGACCACCGGGCGCTCACCTGCCGAGAGCCTGACTCGAGCGCGGCTCCGCGGTTGAGCCGCGGGTCCGGACAGGCTGGAGCAAGGCCGGCGGGCGGCCGTGCAGAGCGCTGGGCTCGCGAATCTCCGGCGCCGATCGCCGAGCTGCGTTTACTTGGGCCACTTAACCCCCGCGCTGCCGGCCGGGCGCGGCCGCTCCCTCGTCGGCCTGCCAGTGGGCCGGTGGCGTTGGTCGGGGACGCTCAGAGCGTCCACGCGGGCTGTGGCCGGAGGGCAGCTGCTGCGAGGAAGCAGCGCGGGCGGCACAGGCAGAGATAGAGGGTGGGCAAGGGGCGGTGCTGAGTCCACTTGTAGCCTGGGCCCGGCATTCGCCCCGCCCCCTCTCCGAGAGCGCCCCCGCCGCAGCCACTCACAGCCCAGCCTCCGGCGCTGGGAGGGAGCGCGGGGAGGAGATGAGGGAAATTTGAAATCACTTCGGAGCCACCCCTCCGCCCCTCCTCCACAGGCCCCGCCTCTCCTCCCAGGGCCTGTTAAATCACCCACCGGGATACCGAGACTTCGTGGGGAGAGCTCGCAGACGTCTGCTACTAGTGGAGGCCCACCCTGGGGCCCCTCTTCTCTGGCCCCCCACCCCCGACACCGGACACGTACGCACCGCTCTGGAGGTGGTGGCCCAGAGAGGGAAATGTTCCCACTGGAGTCACCCAGCAACGAAGTCTCCCCTTTACCTCCACCTCCAGCTGCAATATCACCTGGGCTCTACCGTGCCCCTGCGGGTCGGCTCTGAACCCTCAAAGTTAGTCCTTCCTTCCACCGCAGTTAGCCTTTGTCAGTCATCTACAGGTCAAGGGAGGGAGAGCAGAAGAGGGAAAGACGGTCAGGTCCCTGGCTGCCTGGGTTCTTGGGTACTGCTTGCATCCGGGGCAGAAGGAGAAGCGTTCTGTCACCAGGCCTCAACTTCCTCTACCCTTAAAGGGGCACTGAACGGTATTGGAAAAACCGCAGTTCCTAATATTCGCGATACCTGGTACTTATACTTATATATTAATTTGTTTACCTGCTTATTTGTGTCTCCACGTATTAGACTGTGAAGGCCCGGTCTCAGTGTGTCCTAGCACACTGATGCTCAACAAATATGTGTTGAATGAGTGAAAGAACAAATGAATGATGACATAATGGCCTTCGAGCCCCTGTGGCTGGCTCCTGCCTGCCTTTCCCGCCATCTCCTTACTCTTTCCCCTCCTCCCTCATATCACTCTGACCTCTCATCTCTTTGCTGTTCCTCAAACACATTAAGCATGTTCCTGGACATTCTTTGCCCAGATCTTTTCATGGCCAGCTTCTCACCATTCAGTTCTCCCTAAAGGTCACCTTCTGAAGAGACTTTTCCTGACCACCCCTCCTCAACAGTCTACCCTTTCTATCATTCCTATTTTACTGTCTTTGTGGCACACAAAGCTCTTCAAATCATTTTGCATTATTCTTTATATACATCTTTGTTTTTTTTCTTGTTATGTACACACACAATCAACTATTTCATGAGGGCAGAAAACACCTGTCTATTTTGTTCAAGCTGTATTTCCAGTGCCTACAGGAGGAGTTCGATACAAGTTTGATGAGTGAATGAGTGAGCACAGCCACCCTGCCTCCTGGCCTCCCGCTCTCCGAGGAAAGCCACAGCTTTCTCCCTTCATCTTGTAACAGGTATTTGCAAATGAGTAAATGGCAAATTCTCTGGAAGCTGCAAACATTTCTAAACATACTTGCTTTTGTTCAACCTAGGAACCTGGGGAAAGGCTAAAGAGATATGGAAGTGAAATGCGCTCAGCAAGCAGTGGAGACTCGTGTGAAGGAGCAGCAGGAACTCCTTGGCCTCTGGCACAAACATTGAAAATTGGCTTCCAATTAGTTTGGTGCAAGGAGAAGAGGTATGTCTTTAGAGGGGGAAAAAAAATGTATATGAGCTGGTGGGCCTGTGGGAGGGCTGCTGGGCCTCTTTTTCTTATCATAAGCCAAGACCTGTTATAGGGCAAAGAATGTCTGCACCACCAAGGAATGCCTGGAAGGCCTAGTTAAGATACCAAAAGATTGGGTTTACTGCGACATGATAGGCATTTTTGCAGACAGTAGACCACCTAACTCCGAGGAAAAAAGAGAGGGTCTAAATACACAAGTTGTCTCAGTCTTATTATTGGGAAAGGGCAGTGAATACCAGGGAAACTGGGAAAGAAAAATGGCATGTTGTCTCCCCAGGACACAGAATTTTATAATTTGCAAAAAAAAAAAAAAGCTAGTCATATTCACACCTCATTTGAGCTTCACAGCCACTCCAGGAGGAGTCAGGGCAAGGAGAGTTAGGGTCCCATTTCACACCAGGGGACTGAGTCCACAGAAGAGAGGGACTTGCGCAAAGCAGGTCAGCCAGCCATGCAGCCTGATCTTGACTAAGTGCCTGCTATGTGGCCTGTACCTGACTATAAACACAGACAGGGAGGTCCAAGGCTTACAGGCCAGTTGGGAAGTGTCATACAATAAATATAAACAAATAAGACAGTGTCAGGTATGGATAAATCTGGGAAGAAGATAAAATGGAGACTGGAGTGCTTCAGCCTGACCCAGGTCAGGATCCAGATTGGCACATGGGAAGGACAGCCTGGAGGTCAGTGTGGCCAGAGCAGAGGGAGTGAGGAGGAGAGAAGTAACTGCAAGGCATGGGGGCACAGATCTTGCAGGGTCTAGTAAGGTTTGGCAACTTTGTACTTTCGACGTCACCGTTTGAACCATGATCTGACTCAGATATTTAAAACTGATCCAAGTAGGCAGGTGGATGGGGAGGAGGCTGGCACCTGATCTGGAAGACTGAGGATGGTGCAAGGGAGATTGAAAAAAAATGACTGGATTTGGGGTAGATAGTAGAGATTGTATCCAGCAGTGCTGATGGCCCCAGGGGGTAAAGGGAGGGGTGGCTTTAACGATGACTCCAGCTGTCGAAGGTGATTTAGCTTGAGCATCCAGAAGAAGTGACCAAATGAGGAAGGCTCCCACAAAGTGGATTTGGAGGAGGGTTCAGTAGGTCTGATTTGGCCATGTAAATGTGATTGTGGATGCACACTCACAGTGTCCTGGGCTTTCCCCCAGGTCCCCTGCCTCTTTTCTGGTGTCCCTCACTGTCTGGGTGGTAGGACCGGACACACGCACCTCTCGCACCACGCCCTCTCCCCCCGGCATGCATTCTTCCAGGGGCTGACCTCATGTCCTAAAGGGGACTTTTTATCAGACACTGTGGTTTGAATCCAACCTCTGAGGTCACATGAATCTGATAAGTCACCTGGTCTCTCTGAGCCTCAGTTTCCTCAGCCATAGAAAGAGAATCAATCATTCACAGAATTGCTTCTGGGGCGGTTGAGTGAATTTAAATGAAAACAGGGTGGTAGATTGTCCAGTCGGGCATTTTAAATTTTTTAAAATAAGAGAATGTCCTTGCTCTTAGGAAATTAACACTGAAGTATTTAAGGGTAAAGGGACACAATATCACCAATTTCCCCTTAAATGGCTCAGAAACAATAAGACATGTATGTGTGGGAGAGGGAGAATATAAAGTAAATGGGGGGGAAAGTATATAAATGAAGAATCTGGTTAAAAAGACATTGATGAGTTCCTTGTACTAGTCTTAACAGCTCATCCAAAAATTAGAGATCATACTGAGTAAAAAGGTACCCCTCCCTAAAAAAAATAATGTTGGGATGTTTTTGTTCTTCTTTGTTTTGTTCTTTAAGGCTCACTAGTATCACATTATTCAGGAGTAATTGTATCATTAAGTACAATATGGGGCCAGCAGTGAAAACAAGCCGTATATAAAACTGTATACATCGGCTACATTTTCCAGAAGAGATTCAGTCATTGTAGAAGGAAGAGCGACAAGGAGGGTGTCTAAATGACCACAGTGTTTCAAGCAAATGTCCCCACACTCAAGCGAAGATGGCCCCAGGGAGAGGTGGTCCTTTTAGCAGGAACAGGAGGAGACAGAGTCAGTGCGGAAGCGATGCCTGGCCTCGTTGCACTCCTGGAGTGCCCCATGCTCGTCCTCAGGTGCCTGATTGAATTGGGCATACTCTTTTACCAGCCCTCTTGATAATCAATCAATACATTGATGGACTTACACCTGTGTTGTGGTTAAATATTATATTTGTGTTGGAATATACCATCATGTTTACAGCTCTTAGAGCAACTGTAGATATTTTTTAAAGATTTTATTTATTTGTTTTTAGAGAGAGGGGAAGGGAAAGAGAAAGAAAGGGAGAGAACATCAATGCATGATTGCCTTTCATGCCCCACCACAACTAGGGACCTGGCCTGCAACCCAGGCATGCTCCCTGGACTGGGAATAGAACCGGCGGCCCTCTGGTTCACAGGCCCGTGCCCAATCCACTGAGCCACACCAGCCAGGGCAGTGTAGATTTTTAATAACACATTCAAAGGGCTTAGCACAATGCCTGGTGCATAAAAGGTATCTCATATATGGTAGGTATGTTTATGAGCCAGTGACTTCATGTCTCTGTGCTTCCATTTCTTCATTTGTAAAATGGAGGGAATAGCACCTACTTCGTAGGATTGTTGTGAGAATTATGAGTTAATACATGTAAGGCATTTTGAACAGTTCCTGGTATGTGGAAAAATAGCATAAAAATGCTGGTTAAATAAAAAATATACAGTGTTGCCCTGACTGGTGTAGCTCAGTGGATTGAGCACTAGCCTGAGAACTGAAAGATTCACTGGTTTGATTCCCTGTCAGGGCACATGCCTGGGTTGTGGGCCGGGTCCCCTGTTGAGGGTGTGTGAGAGGCAACTGATGGATATACCTCTTGCACATTGATGTTTCTCTCCTTCTCTTTCTCCCTCTGTCCCCCTCCCTTAAAAAATAAATAAAGAGAATCTTTAAAATAGATATATAATAAAATATGTGATATAAGAAGTATATGTATAAAATGTATACATTAAACACACACACACACACACACACACACACACACACACACACACACATTGTTGTCGATGAACGTGCAGCTCTGCTCTCCTGCCTGCCCCAGCCTTTGGCAGGTTTAGAGATGGGCTCTGTCCCTACCTCTCCAGAGTCACATAACCCAGTGCCTTGGGCTCCCAGCTGCTAAAGCGAGCCCAGTTCACCTCCAGGTCTACACGCAGTGTCTAGTAGCATTTTATGGCTGAGGAACCAGGCTCAGCAATGGGAGACTGTAGTTTGCCTGAAAGCTACGGCACGTTGGTGGAGAAGCTGGGTTTAGATTCCCAGCTCCGGCACCACCTCCCCCGCCCCCTAGTGTGCTGTGCTAAGGAGTTTGAGCCCCAGTCATCTCCCCATCTAATTGGAATGATAATAATAATCGAAGTGCCTACTTCCCAGAATGACTGAGGGATTCACGGAACTCAAGTGTGTGAAAAACCCTCATTGTGAAGTGCTCAGTCTTCAACACGTGTCCTTAGAGCCCACGTTCATTTGCAAAGTAGGTTCCTCACCTTCCATTTTCAACAGGAATACCCAGACTTCTCTTTTTTAAATTTAATTGTTGCTCAAGTACAGTTTTCTGTCTTTTACTCCCATCCCAGCCCACCCTCCCCCCAGTGCTCCCCAACTCCCTCCCATTTCCACCCCCCTTAGTTGTTGTCTATGTGTCCTTTATACTAGTTCCTGGAATACCCAGACTTCTTTCTGGCTCAGCTGACCAGTAGTAGATGGAATTCTTATCTGCCTTTTTTTTTTTTACATTTTCTTTAATTAATTTATTTATTTTTAATCCTCACCCAAGGGCATGCTTATTGATTTTAGAGGGAGGGGAAGGAAGGGAGAGGGACATCGTTGTAAGAGAGATATATGGATTGGTTGCCTTGATGGGGAAACAAATGCAACCCAGGCACGTGCCCTGACCAGGAATCCAACCCCTGACCTTTCCGCTTACTGGACAATACCCAACCAACTGAACCACACTGGCCAGAGCTTGACTTATTGAAGAGAGAGAGAGAGGTGGGTGTGGTGGGGGGCACTGATTTGCTGTTCCATTCATTTATATACTCATTGGTTGGTTCCTGTATGTGTTCTGACCTGGGATGGAACCCACAACTTTGGGGTATTGAGGCCATGCTCTAAAAACCTGAGCTACTCCACCAGGGCTCTTTTCTGCTTTTTTTAAACTCAAAAGTGGGCCATTAAAATATTTGCTTTAAATACATCTGCCTCAGCAAGTACACAGAGTCTAGCCAGGTGTTATTCTTTAGTTATTATTAAAATATGTATGTTAGTAGTAGCTATTAAAAGGATACCATGTGCCAGGTACCAAGGCTGAGTGTTTTACAGATATTATACATTGATTCTTAAGGCATTCTTCCTAATGAACTAGGAAGGAGTGTTGTTTTCATTTTACACATGGGGAAACTTAAGCCCACAAGGGTAGAGTAATTGTCCGAAGTCATACTGCTAGTAAGTGTGCCCATTGTCGGGATTAAAAATCTAGCTGTGATCTTAACCATTTTGCTATCTCATAAAATGCTTAGCACTTTGTCTGGTAAGTGCTCATTACATATTAGCTGTTGTTAGTATCATTCTCACTGAACCGGAGAAGGTCCCTATGTCAGAAACTGAGACCCAGGAAGGAGTAGTAGTTTGCCCAAAGTCACGCAGCAAGTCACCAGAGGGCAGGATTTGGGACCATAAATCTCCTAAATCCTGGAGCCCTTTGCTAACTGCGCAGCCCCACCCACTTCCTTTGCTTGGCCCATCTGCCTCATCTTCTGAGCCGGAAAAACTCTATCCTAAGGCTTTGCTCCTGGCATCTCCCATCTCTTCCTCCTTGCCCTCCTCCAAAAATAGAAGTCCCTGGGGTGAAGATGGGAATTGGGGTAGGAAGGGACACCCTTCCTCCTTGTGCTAGCATTCTACTCTCTCTGTCACCTGCAAAACCGTATGGAAATTCTTTCCTTATTGCCCTCACTGAAAGGGATGCCTTGATGGAGGAGGGGTGTAGATCTTTTATGTTTTCTTAATTGATTGATTTAGGAGAGAGAGAGAGAGTTACTGATTGGTTGTTCCACTTATCCATGCACTCATTGGTTGATTCTTGTATGAGTGCTAATGGGAAATCAAACTCACAACCTTGGTGTCTCAGGATGATGCTCTTAACCAACTGAACTACTGGCCAGGGTGGATTGACTTTATTAAACCACATGCTAGGCATTGTGGTAAAGACTGGGGAAGAAGCAGAGAAAAAAAAAACAGACTCAGTCCTGGTTCTTCCTTCTGGGAGCCTACAATTGAGTAATGAAAATAGATATTAATTTTTATAAAAGATTTTTATTTATTTTTAGACAGAGGGGAAGGAAGGCAGAAAGAGAGGATGAGAAACATCAATGTGTGGTTGCCTCTCGTGCACCCACAACTGGAGACTTGGCCCCCAACCCAGGCACATGCCCTGACTGGGAATTGAATCGGCGACCCTTTGCTTCACAGGCTGGCGCTTAATCCACTGAGCCACACTGGCCAGGGCAGAAATAGATGTTCATTTAATTTACCTCATGAAGAATTGTGAGATTGCAATTGTGTTAAATGCTAAAAAGAGAAGGATATGGTATCATAAGGGGAAAGATTCATCAAGTCACAGGGCCTGAGAAAATATTCCTGAGAAAGTGGTGGTCCAGGAGAAGTCGGAAGGGAGGCAGCAGTTAAACAGGCCGAGGGGTGAGAGGAAACGTGTTCTGGGCAGTGGGAAAAGCACTTGCTAAAGATCTGTGAGACCACTAGCATTGCCCACACAAGACCTGAGAGGAGGCCGGTGACTGGGCTGCACAGCTGGAAAGGACGCTGGAATCTGGTGAAAGAGGCAGGGGCCAGTCGGTCAGACCTTAAGAAGCAGACTCATTGGAGGATTCCCAGCAGGCAGGTTGGTAAGGTGATCAGATAGGAGTAAAGCATTTAGCCCCGAGGTCTGGCGCAGCGGTGGCTAGTAGAAGGCAGGAAAGCTCTCCCTTCGTTCTGCAGCAGTCTCTGTCTATAGATAACATTTCATCCCTATTTCTCCAGATATCCAATGAATGAATGCTTGAGTTATTTATTATTGTTACTAGTAAGAGTAATAATAATATTACTCCTAATTTGCCTCTCCTGAATTTCCCAGGAAAATCATTTAAAAAGATGTAAGGAATGATTAAGGAAACACAACCTTCCTGCCCGTCGTCCTTATGAGAAGAGACCCCCCCACCACCACATACACAAAATAGAGTGTGTGACGTCTTTGTGGCTTGGGGCTCAGCCTGAGCCACTGATTATTTTCTCCATCCTAAGCCTTCGAACGGATAGCATGCCTCACTCTTTAGAGAAATGTCCTATGGCCCCTCCAAACTTGGCGATCATAAAATGTGGTACCACTTTAATTCATCCACACTTGATAAGTTTCTCCTCTTAGAAAGCTATTTGAAAAAGTCTTGCTTTTACCACCTGTTCCCTGGACTGGAAACCTCATTTGTCTTAGCTTCACTTTCTCTATCTGTAAGATGAGGTCTGGAGAGGGTTGAATGGGATCGCGCATGTCTTCACGCACACTAGCAAGACCTCAGCCTAGAGTTCTCCCTGAGGTACCATTAACTGGGACAGTGGTGGTAATGGTAACAGGGAAATACAGGTGTCCAGTAACCTGCTTCCTCCACTGTCAAATGAGGCACCTGATACAGTGTGGAATGGGGCTCAAAATCTTAGTTTTATTCTTGACTCCTTCTCTCATGCTTCTCCATCAGAGCCATCAGCAAATCTGACAATTCTTCCTTCAAATTAGATCCAAAATCTAATCCCCAGCACTATTCTGTTTCCACCACCCTGGTGCCAGCTATCACCTTCCTCACTCTACTAGAGAACCGCACCAGCCTCCTTATTGGGGTCATGGTTTCTGTCCTTGACCCCTAGGGTCTCCTCTTCCACTGCAGCCAGAAGAGTCTTTGCAACCCTTCAGCTGTGCCCGTCTCTATGGAAAGCCTTCCCGTGAGTCCCCGTCTTACTCAGAGCAAAAGCCAAAGTGCTTCCGATGGCCCCCAATAATCCCCATGATCTTTAGTCATCCCCCCTCACCATCCTCAGCTCTCACCAGACCAGCCCCTTTGCTTTTACTTGAATACTCCAAGCACAGTCTAATCTTAGGGGCTTTGCGATTACTGTCCCCTCTGCCTGGAATTCTTCCTGAAGAATGCATGTCTTACTTCTTCACTTCATGTCTTTGCTCAAATTAAAGATATCTTCTCACCTCCCTATTAAAATAGCAAGCCTTGTCCTGGCCAGGTAGCTCAGATGGTTAGGCAGCTCAGATCATGCAGGTTCAATCCCCAGTCATGGCACATATAAGAATCAACCAGTGGCCCTAGTCAAGCAGTTTAGTTGGTTAGAGTGTCCTCTGGCTATGCTGAGGTTGCAGGTTTGATTCCCAGTTATGGCACATACAAGCGTCAACCAATGAGTGCTTAAATAAGTGGAACAACAAATCAATGTTTCCTTTTCTCTCTCCCTCTCTCTCCTTCCTGTCTCTAAAATCAATAATAATAATAATAATAATAAAACAGCAAACCTCCACCTTCACCTTCTAGTACTCCCCATCCTCCCTTCACTTATCTTTATCCGATATGTATTTCCTTACTTATTATTGTCTACCTGACTGGAATAGGCTCAGTGAGGGACAGCTGATCTATCTGTTTGACCACTGCTATGTGTTGTTCACTGAGCACCTAGAATAGGGCCTAGCTCAATAAATATTTATTGATGACTCAAGGAATATATCTAACACACTTATCTTCTCCAAGGCTTGGATTCCTTCCTTAAAAGGGGGCTTCCAATGTTTTCTTCCTTGTGTTGTTATGAAAGCTACATGGTACCTGGGACTGCATGTTTTAGAATGCTGCCCAGATTTGAAGGTGAAGGGGTCCTATGGCTTAGAGCATTGGCTTCTGACATCTGTGTGACCTTAGGAAGGTCACTCAAATTCCCTGGCCCTACTAGTATCTGCTTCAGAAGTTTATTGCAAGTTTTAAATAAGAAGCCACGTGGGACGTACTTAACACAAAGTTTGGCATGTAGTAATAACTACTGTCATTTTTGTTGAGGGACTGGAAAGGAAGGATTCTGCTTCCCAGATTTGCTGTGGATCCAGACTCCGCCTTCTCTTTTGTTTTGGATAAAACAGGGGATGGGCCCCCTCATCCAGACCTGTCCTTATCTTCTCCAGACAGGCCCTCTCCCTCAGAGCTTCAGGAAGTCCATATACACAGTATGCTGATAACCGTGCCTGCAGTCTGGGCTTTGGGAAGTGATTGTTACCGTAGTTCCCCACCCCCTGCCTTTACTCCTCAGAGATACATTCTAATACCCCCAGTAGACGCCTGAAATCTCTAATAGTATTGACCTCCATTATACATATTTTTTCCTATACATACACAATGGCGGGAAAGTTTAGTGTATAAGTAAGAAATTAACCACACTAACAATAAAGTAGAACAATTATAATAATATGCTATAATAAAAGTTATGTGAATGTAGTCTCCCTCTCTCAAAATATCATGTTCTGAACTCACACTTCTTCTTGGGGTGATGTAAGATGATAAAATGCCAAAACTAATCCTGAATCTGCAGTAAACGGCTTGGTGTCACTTGTTTCAGGGTATTTCTTATTAAAGTCTGCACACATGCTCACATGCTTTCTGGCACAATACATTGCCATCCATAGAAACACGTTTTCTCTCTCTTTTTTAAATTATTTGATTGTTCAATTACAGTTGTCTGTGTTTAATCCCCACCACTCCCCCCACCCTGCCCCAGCCAAACCTTCCCTCCCTGGCTTCCACCCGCCCTTGGCTTTGTCCATGTTGCTCCTGAAACACGTTTTCTGTTCATGTCTTCCACCTACAACTGTAATGTCTTTTCCATCTTAACTAAGCATTTATTATGCGGTGTGGCTATAACTTTTGAAGTTTGAGGTGCAATAGCAAAACTAGTGCAAATTTCTTTTTCCTTATTCACAATTTCACAGATAGAAGCAACCTCAGCATCTGACTTTTTCACTCCTTATTAAGTCAAGAACTTTCACCTTTTCAAAAAAAAAAACCAAAACAACGAAGTTCTTTAGGCTACTCTTGGGCATGTCCAAGTGACCAGCATTGCTCTTCTTGTGTTTTGGGGCCATTCTTGAGTAAAATAAGTATTCCTGGAACAGTGACAGGGGTGGCCACTAAGTGACTAAGGAGTGGGGAGCATACACAGCCTAGGGACTCTGGTGAAAGGGGTGATTCACACGCCCTGGGCAGGATGGCGCAAGATTTCATCAGGCTGCTCAGAATGGTGCACAATTTAAAACTGATGAATTGCTTACTGGAGTTTTCCATTTCGTATTCTCAGGCCACGGTGGACCATGGGTAACTGAAACTGCAGAAAGCAAAGCCGCGGATAAGTGGGAACTACGGTATTGGGTTCTGCTGACCTGGGGAGTAAGGGGAGAAAGCAGGGTGACATGCCAAAGATGCCAGGGCTTCCTTCTGGATCGTTGTATTCTTTTGTCCAGGGTGTCACAATTCTGCTCAACTTTCATTCATCTTTCAGGTCTCCTTACACCTGGCTTCCTCTCCTGCCCCACCCCCCAGGAGGTTTGAACCTCCTCACAACCCCCTCTCTCCTTCCTGGCCTTTATCCCTCTGTGATATCTTCGAGGGGCTTCAAATATAGTCTGCCCCCCACCCAGAGGGTGAGCTGCATGGGGGAGGTGCAGTCGTCTGAGGCGTTCACTGCCGTGTGCCCAGCACCTGGCCAGGGGCCTGATACGTAGGAGCTGCTCAGTAAATATCTGCTGCTTGAATGAATGGACTCCCTAATCTTTAAGAGGATAAAAAGGGTCTACAAGAGAAAGTTGTCCAGGTAGCTCCTCCAAGGTTACACTCCCAGGTTGCATTCACAGCACCCAGCGGGGATTTGCATTGCAGCCTTAATCAGGGCCAGGCAGGCATTCCTGAGGAGAAAAACAAAGCAGACAATAGAGATCTGAGCCCCTATTTTCTTAGGCAAAGGAGTCCTAACTTGAATTTGAAATAAGGGGTGAGATTCCCAAAAGTTTGGAGACATTATCACCTCCACCCTCAAAACTAGGAATTACCAAAAGGCTCTTTAAAGAGCAAATTTCTAGAGAGGAACATTTAAATTTCCACTAGAGTTTAGGCCAAAGATCTGAAAAAGGCTTAAACTTTACTCCAGGAATTACACATCTCAATTTTGTCTCAAGGAAGAAAATCTTGAAGTTTGGAAAAATATTTTTAGGCAGGAAAGTAAGTTCATCACCATATCTTATGTAAAAAATCAGAATCGGAACTCCCCTTGAAATTCAACCATAGAAGTTTGTATTCATTTACCTGTACAAGGATAAAAAACTAAAAGTGGAATTGCCTCCTCTCCCTTGGCTTCCAGGGAGCTCAGAGTCGATTTGACAACTAATCAATAATCTCACCACAGCTCCGAGTATTGCTGAGTGTTGCTGAGTTTGCGTCCAGCCTGGTCCCGATTTACTATTTTTATTTTTTTAACTCCTTTTTTTTTAAGTGTCTCATTTCCTCTGCCTTAACAGCCTCCCAGCAGGGGAGTTTTTATCTGGTTCACTGCTTTGTCTCAGCACGATGTGGTGGTGCATAGTAGGTGTTCAATGAAGACATGTTACTTGAGCCCTGGCTTGGGTGGATCAGCTGGTTAGAGCATCATGCTGATACACCCAAGTTGCAGGCTCAATCAATGACTGCATAAATAAGTGGAACAACAAAGATATGTTTCTCTCTTTCCCTTCCTCTCTCAAATCAATTTAAAATATTTTTTTCATTACAAAGAAAGAACCCAGACATGTGACACAAGGCCAACTTCAAATCATCTTGGGCAATTTGCCAACTCCCATCCAAATGGAAGGTACTGACCTAGCAGTTCCATTCTGAGACCTAGTAACGTCATTCGTAAGATATCTGTATGTGTAGGCATGTTTTCTCTACCATTGTCTGTAATCGTGAAAACGTGGGCAAACCTTAAGTGGTTAAATCACATAGGACTTATCCATACAATGAAACACTTTTCAGCTGTGAAAAGAACTAGCAAGTCTGTAAGTACGAATTGGGAGGGAGCTCCAAGACAGACTAAGTGAAAAGGCAAGATGCTGTGAACGGTGCAGACAGTCCGTGTATGAGTCCATAGTTCAAAAATGATAACAATAATATGGAGGAAGAAGTCTAACAGGTCATTCCAGAGCGATCCTGAGAGCAGATTTAGAGGTGCTGTCCGTCCTGCTCCCAACTGGCAAATGTCTGGGTAGCACCTCCCTGAGACCTGTCTCCCTTCCTACAAAAAAACAAGGATGAGAGTTTGGACCTCCTGGTGGGCTTACGGAGGGGATTAAGGGGGGAAAAATGCATGTAAATGACCCGCACTTCTCCCAGAGCCGGTACACAAAGATACATTCGTAAAAGTAAAAAATTATTTCCCTTGTGAGAGAATGGGAACGAAGATCATTTAACTTTTCTTAACCCCCTTTTAAAAATTTGTTTTATAAATACACTCAAATGTACAAAGGAGTGACGGGAAAAATCTAAAGAATAACTGTATACTGTTTACCCAGAGTCACCAGTTGTTAACGTGGGCCATGTTGGCACTGTCCCCTCAGCTTTTTCTTAAGACATGTGGTCCCCTTTTACCTTAACTACTTCCAGCATGTACTTCTTAGGAACAGAGACATTCTCTTACATAACCAAGTATGATTATCAAATTCAGGAATGAAACACAGATACAACATTCTCACCGAATTTGTCATTGTATTCAAACTTCATCAATTGTCCCAATAATGGTCTTTTTAAAAATTATGGTTTAACAAAACACAGTAAAATTTACCATTTTAATAATTTCTAAGTGTACAGGTTAGTAAAGTATATTCACACTGTTGTGCCAATAATATTTTTTTATAGCAATTGTGTATCTCCGTCCAAGGTCACACACCGCATTTACTTAACTTGTCTTTTTTAGTTTCTTTGAATTTGGAAAATTTCCCTAGACTTTCTTTGTTGATAAATTTTGTGTCATAGGTGTTTTGAAAAGTCTAGGCTAACTGTCATTTTGTATTTTTGTTACGTGCCTTTATAATAAAGGTGCTGATACGGAAGGTGCGATTAGGATAATAACTGGAAACATGAAAATGTCCACAGTAATTTTCTTACCATTTTTTGGTAGAAGAGGACCCGGACTTTGCCCCTTCTGTTAAAACGCCCCTGGGCAGCATGGGGGATCCCTCTGTAGCTCTGCTGTTCCAGTCCCCTGGTGTGAGACTGTACTGTATCAGTGTAGCACATGATGTCTGTGCAGTGAGAGAAACTGAGCGAAGCGTACAGAGATCTCATTATGACTTCTTACAAACGTCTGCGAATCTACAGTTATCTCAACATAAAAAGTTCATCTTTAAAAAATGTCCTTTGGCGTTTTAGAGAGTGAAGGGCCAACCTTTCTCCTCGGGAGAACGAGAACGTGGCCCCTTGGTGAAATTCCCAGCAGGAATTCTCTTGCCTGAGAAAGAACTTCTTAATGAACTTCTTTCACTTGCAGGGTAGGGGGAGGGGGTCTCCTTTATTTTCCACATGGACATTTTAAAGTGAATGAAGGGAGCAGGGTCCCTCATTAAGGCTGAAATGGGAGCTGCTGGAGGCAGGGGTTCTTTAGAAGGGAGGCCTGGTCCCAGGTCTGCATTTCCTGCTCCTAAGTTATCACATTAACAGTAATTACTGCTCCTTCCTCTATCCGAGAACGGACTGTGAAGGAGAATGCCGAAAAGACCATTTTCATCTATTATCTTTTGCTAGTTGCAAAGTTCTTGATAAAACTGAAAAATCGTAAAGGCCTAAATAGGTAATCATGGGAATTAGATATGGGCATTCAGTGGAATGAATATGTATTTAATTTCTTGATTTTTTAGGGGGAGAGAGAGAAACGTCCATTCATTGTTCCACTTAGTCATGCATTCATTGGTTACTTCTTGTATGCCCTGAATGGAGATCGAACTCGAAACCTTGGAGTATTAGGATGACATTCTAATGAACTGAGTTACCCGGCCAGTCCATGGAATATTATGCTGTATTTTATGATGATGTTTTTGTACCATTTATAAATTAAGCCAAGAATAGTATTGTCTGAGATTTTGAGGGCTTCTTTCAGAGCACTTGGACTTCTCCTTGGGACTAAGGGGATGTGGGTTGTTGACAGCATAACTCTGCCTACGGGTCTGAACCTGTTCAGGATGAAATGCTAATTTCTGGGTGTTCTCGGAGACATCAGTTACAGTCCTGCCTCTTCCTACCTTGAAATTTTGTCCATCCTTGTGCTATTTTGAACCCAGAAACTCTGAACATAGTATTCCTGGACCCTTCTAGGAATTTTTCCCAAAGAAATGATCCCAAAGAAATGTGGAGGGAAATATTGTGTAAAGGGATGCTTTTTATCATGTTCTGTTGAAAAATTGAAATAATAACAAGCATTTTTTGAGCACCATGAGCCAGTTGCTGTTTTCAGTGTTTTACGAGCATGATCTCATTTCATCTTCTCAAGTAGGTTCTGTTATTATCTTCATTTTTACAATTGAAAAAAGAAATGGAGCCCTGGCCAGGTTGCTCAGTTGGTGATAGCACCATCCCCACAAGCCAGGGTTCTGGGTTCAGTCCCCAGTCAGGGCACATACAAGAGTCAACCAATGAATACATAAATAAGTGGGATAATAAATTGATTTTTCTCTCTCTTCCCCCTTCTTCTTTCTCTCGCTCAAAATCAATACATTAAATTTTTTTTTAAAATGGAGGCACAGAAAATTTAGTAATTTGCCCAAGACAAAATAATTAGTAAGTGGGGGAGGCAAACATGTAAACAACAGCAATAACTCAACTGATAAGCATGAAAACAGAAATAATGTGAACAATAGGGAGGTGATGCAGACTATTAACATACATGGCGTGTATTTCAGTGTTTTAAAAAAAAAACCTGCACATGGCAGGCATTTAAAAATGGTTATTATTTGTACTTCAAACGTGAATGTAGCACCCTGGCTGGTGCAGCTCAGTGAATTGAGCGTGGGCTGTGAACCAAAGGGTTACCATTTCAATTCCCAGGCAGGACACATGCCTGAGTTGTGGGCCAGGTCCCCAGTGGGGGCCACATGAGAGGCAACCACACATTGATGTTTCTGTCTTTCTCCCTCCGTTCCCCTCTGTCTAAAAATAAAAATAATCTTTTAAAAAACAAAACAAAAAAACCCCTGAATGTAGCCAGCAATCACCTGGCGATCTCGTTGAAAATCCTGAATCAGCAGGTCTAGATTAGGCCTGAGAATCTGCATTTCTAACAGACTCCCAGGTAATGTCCCTGCTACTGCCTCAAGGACCATACTTCGAGGAACAGAACTTAATAGCTGGAGAGAGCCCTGATTATGTAAAAGCAAAACAAATCACAGTCACCCCAATGAATGGCTTGTCATGTGGAAAAAGACTAGAAGACAATACCATTACTGTCTCACTACAGTGCTGGCCTGCAGTTTCAAGGGGACTTCTCTCACGTTCTCTATTTTCTGTCACATAAGCTAATCACATTCCACAAATATTTATAAAGTGCCTCAGCACCCGTCACTGTAGGAGCAGAAATAAAGGAAATCCAGTGGTTTCCTCAAGGATGTTAGAAAAAAAAAGCTGAAGTAATTTAAAGAAACACACTTAAAATGAGTACATTTCATTGTATATAAATTACACTTCAACAATGTTGATTTAACACTTCAAGATATGAATAAATATAATTCCGTGTCTGAGATCTTTTTTAAAAGATTAGAAATATTCTAAAATAAAAATTCCTGGATGGTGAGTCAAGAAGTCCGAGTTCAATCCCTATCCTGTCTGTAACCCAAAGGTTTACTCCTACCTTGAACTTGGACAAGTGCCCTGGACACATTTTCAAAGTACTTTGTACTCTTGGCACCAGTTAATGATTTTACACACACATGAATTTCACATGTGTGTGTCTGCCTTCTTGACTAAACTCTCTTCTACCAGACCTGGTGCTGCATCTAATTTTCTCACTGTGATGTCCCAGCACCTGTCCTGGCATCTGCCCCACAGTAGGCACTCAATATTATCTGTTGAATGAATAAATGAGTGAAATAATGATTAAAGGTGAGGAGCTTGGCCTCTGGATAGAAGATATTTTCTTCAGACCCTTCCAGAGGGATTTTTCCAGAAGGGTAAAGGAGAAAGCCTGGCAGAGAAATCCAGCCAATCCTCCCTGGCCCCATATCCTATAGGCAAAAACCTCCATATTCTCAAGGCTAGGCACAGGGGTAGGTGAGGTCAGGTCCTAGATTGCAGGGAGCCTGTCTCTGTTTCTTAATGGGGACCTGGGGAACTCAAGGGGTCCTTTGGAAGAGAACTGGGTGGGGGGAAGTGTTTCAGGGCTGCAGTGACTATCACCTATGCCAACAACCTCCCCTTACCACTTGACCACTGCCTTTCCTGGCACTACCACAGCCCTTGCACTTCTTTTGGTCAGACCCTCCACTCCAGAAGTTCTCAAAGTGTCGACCCTGGGGAGTTGCTGGAAATGTAAATTCTCAGGCTGCATCCGGGGCCTTTCTAACCAAACACTGGGGGTGGGACCCAGTAATGGGCCTTGGAGTAAACTCCCCAGGAGGTGCTGATGAAAGCTCAAGTTTGAGACCTACTGCTCTACTCTGATGTAGGCCTCCCAGGGACACTCGGCCTGACTGAACAACGATGATAAATGATAGCACCTAGCCACTGATTGTCAGGATATGTTGCAGACATTTTAGAACTAGCCCCCCCCCCCCCCCCCGAGATCATTTGTAGGGATAAATGAAACTGAAGTTCGGAAAGGCCAAGCTACACCCAGAAGTCACCCAGCAGGAGACCAGGTAGAGAATCCCACGTTGCCCCTGGGCACAGTGGCCGCGCGCGTGTGTCCGTGGCGTCCCTAGGGCGTTCCGCCGTGAAGCCCCACCCTCACACCCGGGCGTTCCCGCGTGTCCGTGGCTCCTCGGGGGTGTGCCCCGCCCCGCTCTCGCGCTGGCCCGGGGAGGAGCACGGCGTCGGCGGCGCCCGTGGCGAAAGTGCGGCTGCGGAAGCGGCGAGACGGTCGGTGGCGGAGGAGGAAGCGGAGGGAGACGGCGGGAGCCGCCTGGCCAGGGGGACGCCATGGGCCGCCTGCACTGCAGGCAGGACCCCGTGCCGGAGGCGGTGGGCGGCGACATGCAGCAGCTGAATCAGCTGAGCGCGCAGGTGGGCCTGGCGGCCTGGGCGCGCCGGGCGATCCGGTCGCGGAGCCGTGGGGCAGCGGCCCTAGGTCGCGCTGGGAGGGCTGAGCAGGAAGCTGCGAGGTTAGGCGGAGGGCCGCCTGGGGTCGAGCAGCGCTTGGGGGGACCAGACCGAGCGGCGTCCGGTGCGCCTTATGGCGTTGGGGGAGTTCTGGGAGGGGCCGAGCGAAATTGGGGTCTGAGGCGACTTTGAGGGGTCGAAGGTTGTCGGAGGCCTAAGGGCAAGCTGAGAAGTCTCTTGCAGGGTTTGGATCTCAGAGGTGGGGCTAGGGACTGACAAGATCCAGCAGAGTTTGAGGAGTCCCAGAGGAGGGACTGAGGAGCGTCTTGACGAGGCTGAGGGCAGTTTGGGGAACTAAGCAATGGGTCGAGGGCTTTGGGAGGCCGAGGGACTGTGGGGGAGCAGTGGGACTTGGTGGGCCAGGCAGGGCTGAGACGTTTAGTAGGGAGGCCGAGGGGCTTGAGGAGCCAGAGGGGAGGGTCTGGGCATCCCGAGGGTAGCCTAGAGTGGGGCTAGGGAGTCGGGGGTCGTATGTGGGCTTGCGTAATAGCCAGGCCAGAGAGGGACTCTGGGCCCAAGGGCAGGGTCTGGGGTGAGGCTGGTGATGTGACATCCCACCTGCTCACACCTCCAGTTAAGGAAAATGCGGCCCTCGTAGCCCTTAAAGAAAGACACCATATATCCTCTGCACAGGGTAGGACCCAGTCTTCATGGAAGTGGAGCTGGCAAAGCCGTTTTGTCCCTTTCCAGGCCACAAGTGCCAACCTGACCGTCTTGGAGGCTTCGGTCCCTGTACTGGTTGGGATACCCCTTGATGCCCCCAAGGCAGACAAAGTAAATAGCTGAAAGTGACGCCTCTCACTCCCCCCCCCCCCCCCCCCCCCCCCCCCCGCAGAGTTCTTTCCTGCGCTGGGTTGTAACTTCCCAGGAGCTGGGGCTCTCCCTTTCATCGCTGCATCCTCCAGGACCCACTGTGTTCTCATTAAGTAATGGTGACAGCGATTATAATGACAGCCATCTTCTCAGGCTGCAGCGTCCAATAGGAATAAATTGCAAGCCGCATGTCTGATTTTACATTTTCTAACAGCCACATTTAAAAATTAAAAAGGAACGGGAAGTTAATGTTTTTTCTAACCGCCTATATCAATATATTATTTCAACATTGTAATCCACATAAAAAGATCAGCGAGATATTCTACTTTGTGGTACTAAGTTTTCTGGTTCTGGCATGTATTTTTACATTTACCACAGGTCCCAGATTAGTCCTTTTCAAGTGCCATAGCTACATGTGGCTAGTGACTACTGTACTAGACAGCACAGTTCTAAGTGCTTTTATTTATATTAATGCATTGAATCCTTGCAGCCACCCTGCCAGGTGAGTACTATTATTAACCCCATTTTACAGATGAGGAAACAATCACAGCAGTGAAATGAAAGCAGCTTTGATTTATTGGGCATGTGCCATATGCCAGGCACTGTCCTGAGTTCTTTATGTACAACAACCTTAAAAGTTAGGTGCTAACTTTATACCCATTTTACAGATAAGAAAAATGGTTCAGGGAAATAAGGGACTGGGTTAAAGCCAGGCAGCCTGGAAGTGATGGAGCCAGGAGTTCAGGACCAGATGTCTGAATTTCAGATCCTAGGGAATTAAACACACTCGAACGGAGCTTTGTAGATGATCTCCTGAACGAGGTAGCTTACATATTTCTTGTTTATGTGTAGGCGTTTTCTGGAAGACTTCCATTTGGAGAATAAAAGATTCTGCTGCACAAAAACTTTAAGCGTCCACATGAAACTAATGTAATATTATATGCCAACCATACTTGAATTAAAAATAATAATAACTGGTCCTGGCTGGTATAGCTCAGTGGATTGAGCGCAGGCCTGCAAACCAAACAACCGCCGTTTGATTCCCAGTCAGGGCACATGCCTGGATTGCAGGCCAGTTCTCAGCAGGGATGCAGGAGAGGCAACCATACAATGATGTTTCTCTCCCTCTCTCCGTCCCTTCCCCTCTAAAGATAAATAAATAACATCTTGAAAATACTACTAATAATAGCTTTACGCTACTGGATTGTATGATCCTTAAGGTTACCTTCAACTTGCAAAATACGAACCATTTCCTTTAAGGTCAGAACTTGACCCATTTTCTTACCTTGAAACACACTAAACCTTTACCTTTGCTTTTAATACGGAAAGCTTTTTCCTGGTAAGCAACTTACCTTGAGTCACCTTGGCTCCCCTTTTGTTGGGTGGTCAAACTTTCCTGAGTACCCACTCTATCAGCCGAGTTTATTTTGGACCTAAACCTAAAGGAGAAGAAGAATCGTTTTATTAATGTTGGCATCACCATTTATTGCTTATCAGGTAGGTATTCATCTGAATGCCTAGTATACACCAGCTAGCTACTAAACCCAGTGGGGTTTACAGAGGCTTCATGGACACCGGCTGTTGCGATCTGCTGGAGCAGGGCAGACACAAAGACACGGCACAGTGCTCAGTGTATCTGCTTGTGCTCTGCACTGCCATTGATGAGTCCTAGGTACTGTGGAGCCTCGAAAGTGGGTGGGATGAAAAAATAATTATTTTTAGGATGGTTGTGAGAGAGGAAATTCAGAAAAATATAAAGAACAAACGGTCTACATGCCTCTCACTTAGCTGTAAATGCAAAGCAACACAAACATTAGAAAATTCAAACATTATCTGAAGGTATAAAATGAAAACAAAATACCTATTTCTCTTGTCCCCAGAAATAGTCATTTAAATACTTTCTTATGTATCTATGGAGAAAAGCTATATCTGCCATCATGTATAGGTGGGCTTTAATTTTTTTTTTTACATTTAAGGGAATTGTTGATATTCCTTGAAGTTGTTTTCAGCTTTTATGAACACTGCTGCCAATAAACTGCTTTGCATAAATGCGTCTGGGATTACTTTTTTGGAACATATCTAAAGGGTATACTTGTAATGGAATTACTAGGTCAAGGTCTTTTAAAAATTAGATGCAGATTGCCAAATTGCCCTCCAAAAATGTTTCTCCAGACCGTCCATTCATCACCTGTGTCAGCAGGTCTGTTACCTTTTACTTTGACCTGAACTGATGTCATCAAACTTATTTTTTTTAACTTTTTTTTTTTAGATCTTATAAGTGAAAATAAAAGTCTCCTTGTTTTACTGATTTGCATTCCTTTAGTCTGGAATGATCGTCAGCATCTTCTGATTTTCTTTAGTCTGGAATGATTGTCAGCATCTTCTGATACATTTACTGGTGAGACTAGTTTCGATTTTGATCTCTCAGGTGGTCACAGGCAGGTGAGCATTCCAGGGAGCGACAGTTATGCAGGTACAAAAGCAAAGAATGGGGGGAAATGTTCAAAGGGCATTTATTCAGCAAATACTGTGCCCTCACATTAATTAAGGTGCTGTGACAATACAAAACCTTACAAGGAACCTTCTCCGCTAAGGCTTGCTCTTGTTCCTTATCAAGATTGAAAATTCTAAGGGCCCCCAGGCAGAGTCCCAAGAGGGAGCCTCAGAGGTTAAGAATCTGGGTAGGTCCCTTTCTTGTTGGGAGTTCCTGGTCTCTTGGCCTGGGCTTTGAAGGACAGGGAGGGGAAAGTGGAGCTAGCTGGGGGTCTGTAACAGCCTACAGACCAGATTAGCTTGAGGCCCCTCTTGAGAGGAGAGGTGGGGGATGAGACTTCACAGGGAGGTTGAGCCTGAATTCTAGGCTGAGACCTGGAAATGAAGGGCTTCTCAGCAGTTGAAGGGCTTCTCAGCCCCCCCCTTTTTTTAAGGCCCTGGGTGGCATAGGAAATGCACTTGGCCAAAGATCTGATAGTTCCCCAGATTTGCAGCAAAAAGTGTAAAGAAATTTTTTAAAAAGACCCTCACAAATAGTTGAGTACATTCTCAAGCCAGTCTTGACTGTCCTTTTTACTATGTAGGAGCAGCAGTTAGGCAAGGCTAATACCCAATGTCGTAAATACTGCAGAAAGACAGTGTGTGGATCACATTGGTTAAAATGTTCCTGGGGTGTAAATCTGTACAACTTCTTTGCAAGGCAGTTTGGCAGCATTTTCTCATAATTTAAAATGCATATATCCTTTGACCTAGATTTTAAAAAAATATTTATTTTTAGGGAGAGGGGAAGGGAAGGAGAAAGAGTGGGAGAGAAACATCAATGTGTGGTTGCTTCTCAAGTGCCCCCCACTGGGGACCTGGCCTGCAACCCAGGCATGTGCCCTGACTGGGAATCAAACTGGCAACCCTTTGCTTCACAGGCCCATGCTCAATCCACTGAACTACACCAGTCAGGGCTGACCTAGATTTTAAGAATTTATCTTAATATATGTCAAAAAGATATATGTAGAAGGATAGTCATGGCAGCATTGTTTATAATGATACCAACAACACACACACACACTAATGTTCATCTCTAGGAAGCTAAATTATACTAACTGTACAGTCAAATGCCATGCAATTGTTTAAAAAGCTGGGTAGACTTATATCTGCTGACATGATTGATTTCTATGACAGAAATGAGTGGGAAAAAAAGACAAGGTGTAGGGAGTGGGTTCAATATGATTTCATTTGTATTTAAAATAAATTAAATGAAAATAAAATGATGGGAAAGCCACAGAGGTATTAGAAGTAACCACCTGTGGGGAGTGGGACTGAGGCGGGGGACAGGTAGAAAGAGAAATGTTTTATTTTGCAACCTTTTATGCTAGTTAGGCCTTTGCAAAACCTTGCACATATATTGATTTTATGTTTCCAAAGGCTAGTTTTAAAACAATACATTCTAGAATAAAGTAATACAGAGCCATGCCAGGAGTTGGCATGGAATTTAGTGGGTTATAGCAAAAGAGCAGGTGCACTTGACCATCATATTACATGTATAACCTTGGCGACTTTAGGCTTAAGTATTTGCATATAACCTTTTTTTAGTGTTGTATTGCTTCAGAAAGGTGGATCAAATGGTATAGTGGCTCTAATTATGGCTGTGATCGTTGCTGCCATTTTTTTAGCCTCTAGCCTGGCACAGTGCTGGAGGCTTTGCACTTAATCACCTTTGAATATGTTCTGGAAATGGGGACTGAGACAGGGAGGCTGAGTAACTCGTCCAAGATTACATGGTAAAGTGAGTAGGAAAACCCTGACTCACACCTGGGTCTTTCAAACTCCTGGGTCTTAGGTTTCCCACCACGCCACACACTGTCCACGGGGAGGGGACACGGGGAAGCAGCGACATATGTCTCAGTCTGCTTGGGCTGCTATAACAAAATACTGCAGACTGGCTGGTTTTAACCACGGAAATTTATTTCTCAGAGTTCTGGGGACTGGTAAATCCAAGATCAAGGTGCCAACAGATTTAGTTCCTGGTGAGAGCTCTTTTCCTGGCTTGCAGATGACTGCCTTCTCATGTGTCCTCACATGACTTCTGTCATATAGAGACCTCTGGCGTCTCTTCCTCTTTCAAGGACACCTGCCCTGTGGGATTAAGGGCCCTACCTTAATGACCTCATTTAACCTTCACTACCTCCTCTCAGGCTCTATCTCTAAACACAGTAACAGATTCACATGGGAATTTTGGGGGACAAACATTCAGTCCTTAATAAGACAACACCAATAAAGAGAGAGTTTACATGCACAAAATAATAAGAGACTGGTCTAAGACAATGAATAATAAAGTGTTAAACTTTACTGTTTTATGCATATATATATACACACAAGAGGCTTTTTAAAAAGATTTTATTTATTTATTTTTAGAGAGAGGAAGGAAGGGAGGAAGAGAGGGAGAGAAACGATACGAGAGAGAAACATTAATGCCCTGACCAGGAATTGAACTGGTAACCTTTTACTTTGCAGAGTAGATACCCAACCAACTGAGCCCCACTGGTCAGGGCCATAAGAAGTTTCTTATGGGGGTAAACCCCCCCAGAAAATATGGGTAGATGAAACAGAAGAAATAAAAATACCAAAAGTCTCACTCTGCTAAAGTAACTGCTTTTAAAAAGCAAGGTACAGAAAAAGTTTATATAGTATGTTACCATTTGTGTGGAGGGGGAGGAGAAATTACATATTAGATTGACTTATGTTTGAATAATAAATATGTAGAAGTATAAACAAACACACTAAACAAGTAACTGTTATTAATGTTCCAGTGAATTTCCCTTTCAGGCCAGGAGTGTATGTGTGTTCTTGTGTATATTTAGACTCGTGAGGTGTGTGTTTGCACATGTGCTCACACTTGCAGTCTCTCAGTACATATCTCCCAAGTATCCCAATAAAATATTCAAGTGTTTCAGACAATATATTGACATTGGTGGATGTTTTGTGAGTATCTGTAACTTTAAGATGATCAAAACAGGTATCAATAGCCGTGTGTTACTCTTTTCTCTCTTAATGGTCTGTGGTTGGATGGGATGTGGGAACACTGACCAGGAGTAGGATTTTGCTGATGTTCTGTGTTGTTCTCTTCACAGCAGTTCTCCGCCCTGACAGAAGTGCTTTTTCACTTCCTAACTGAGCCAAGAGAGGTAAAGTATTTTGTGAAAAGAAGAGTTCCCCAGTGTGGGTTGGGTCTGTAATCCTGAGATACTTAGAAAGTGAAGGCCTCGTTTGTGCTGTTCTCTCTTTGCAGGCCGAAAGGTTTATGGCTCAGCTCTCTGAATTTGCCACCACCAATCAGATCAGTCTTGGCCCCCTCAAAAGCATCGTGAAAAGCCTCCTTCTGGTTCCAAATGGTGAGTAGCCTGTCTGAGGTCAGAGACGTCCCTCCAGTCCATAGAGTCAGCAAGTGGCCTAGACACGGAGCCAGGACAGTCAGTAGTGCGTCAGGCACTGGCGGGATTGGCATTCTAGGGAGGGAAGCCAGGTCAGCGGGTAACCCTGGCAGGATATAATAGAGGTGCAGTTCGGAGTGTAGTCTGCACCCTGGCTTCAGTGCCCAAAATGTTATCTGGGCCTTAACTAGTACACACAGAGACTGAAAGTAAGCATTTAGAAATTTTTATAGCAATTTGACAAAGTCTCTTAAATCTAGTAATTTTTGTAAAATGGCGCTTTTTTTTTTTAGTGTGGTAAAATATATGTAACATAAACTTTATTATTATAATCATTTGGGGCTTGTATTTTGTATGTGTTTTTTCATTTTCTATTTCTAGGATTAATACTTTTTTAAAAAAATATTTATTTATTTTTTAGAGAGAGAGGAAGGGGAGGAGAAACAGAGGGAGAGAAACTTCAGTGTGTGGTTGCCTCTCACACACCCCGTACTGGGGACCTGGCCCACAACCCAGACATGTGCCCTGATTGGGGATCGAACCAGTGACCCTTTGGTTCACAGGCATGTGCTCAGTCCACGGGGCCATACAAACCAGGGTGGATTAATATTTTTTGATTCCCAGTGGATTGAAAATGAAAAAGGTCATTCACTACAGGTGGTTCGAGAGGCATTTGCCCCCAGCAGTCAGGCAGCTTCCAGCCAGGAGGGAGGAGATCAGGAAGGGGTGGCTCTAGGGACGCCCACTGGGCACTGTATAAGATAGGAGGAAATTAGAAACAACTGGATTGTCCAGCAACTGGAGATTGGGGTAAGAAGTTGTGCTCCGTTTTTGCCAGGGGACATTCTGGTGGTCAAGAATTCACAGTTCTGAGTTAGATGGACCTGGGTGTGATACCCAGTCTGTCACTTGGTAAGTGGTGTGACTTTGGCCAGGAACCCATGTTTCTTAACCCCTAACAACAACCCCTTCTTAGCAGTCCCTCCTGCATCTAGGCGCTGTGTGTGTGTGTGTGTGTGTGTGTGTAGGGGAAGTCTTGTTTGAAGATTGAAACAATATAAATAAAATGCTTAGCACAGCACCTCCGTACAAGGTTGCTCTTGTGTGTAAGTCATGTAGTAATCTTAAAAAATGATGGTGAGGAAAATGTAATGATATGGAAAACCTTTCACAGTAAACTGTTCAATAAAAATAGTAGTTTACAAAACTTTCTACCACAGTCCTATTTTTGGAAAGAAAAGAAAGAGAGAAAGAAAGAAAAAGAATGTTAACTGTGGCTATATCTGGGTGGTAGGACCGCAGGTTGTTTTAATTGTTTTATTTTAGGCTGTGTATTATCTAATAAGTTGCTAGAATTAATTTGGCAATTTAGTTAATTTTATCTAAAAAGAGGCAACATTTGAGTCTAGTCTTTTTTTTTTAATAGAAAGAGGAAGGGAGAAAAAGAGAGAAAAACACCGATCTGTTGTTCTACTCGTTCATACACTCATTGGTTGACTCTTACAAGTGCCCTTAACCAGGGATCAAACTCAGAACCCTGGTGTAATGGGACAGTGCTTCAACCAGCTGAGCTACCTGGCCAGGACTGAACCCGGTCTTAAAGAATCAGTAAATGTTGACAAGGTCGACAGGAGGTAGAACAGCATCCCTGGTTTGCACATTTTAAAAATCAACAATGCGCGGGCCTGCGAAGCAGACAATCGCGGTTCGATTCCCAGTCAGGGCACATGCCAGGGTTGCAGGCGGGTTCCCTGCAGGCCAGTTCCCAGCAGGGGATGCACGAAAGGCAACCATACATTGATGTTTCTCTCCCTCTCTCCTTCCCTTCCCCTCTAAAGATAAATAAATAAATAAATAAATAAATAAATAAATAAATAAATAAAATTTTAAAAAAAGTGTAACTTTAAAAAAAAAAAAAGAATGCGGCAGTCCCTATACCTTTAAAAAAAAAATCAACAATGCTCTGACTGGTGAGGCTCAGTTGCTTGAGCATCATCCTGCAGAGTGAAGGGTCACAGGTTCGATTCTCAACCCAGGTACTTGTGTCTGGGTTATGGGCCTGTTGCCTGTTTAGGGCACCTGTGAAAGGCAGCTGATAGATGTTTCTCTCCCTTTCTTTTTCCCTCCCTTCCTTTCTCTCTAAAAACAAATGAATTTAAAAAAAAAATCAGCCCTGGCTGACGTGGCTCAGTGGATCGAGTGCTGGCCTGGGAACCAAAAGGTCATAGGTTTGACTCCCAGTCAGGGCCTGTGCCTGGATTTCTGGCCAGGTTCCTAGTTAAGAACGTGTGAGAGGCAACCAGTTGATGTTATCTCTCGCATATCCATGTTTCTCTCCCTCTCTCTCCCTGCCTTCCCCTCTCTAAAAATAAATAAATAAATAAATAAAGTCATTTAAGGACTTAGCCAAATGGTGCACTAGAAGTTGGGCGCTTAAATTATTTGCTCCTGTTGGCTGTCTTCCCAGGTCTTCCCTGCCCTGTGCCCTGCCCTGTGCCCTGCCCTGTGCCCTGTGAGGCTGAAGACTTGAGTCAGAACGTCTCTGAAGTTTTCTTTTTCATTTTTTAAAAGATTTTATTTATGTATTTATTTTTAGAGAGGGAGAAAAAGACCAGTGCGAGAGAGAAATGTGGATCAGTTGCCTCTCACACACACCCCCACCTGCAGCCCAACCTGCCACCCAGGCACGCGCCCCATGGGGATCTAGCCAGCGACCCCTCGCACTGTGGGATGATGCCCGCCCAGCTGAGCCTCGTGGGTCAAGGCCCCTGAGGTCTTCAGCTGTGAAATGTCATGATCCTCCGTCCGTGTGCCTCTTGCGTTCTTTGCCCTCATGGAGGGTTAAAGGCATGTGAACCGCAAGGCTGGGTGGGAACCTGTGGTCTTTTTAACTCAGGAATAAATTTTCCTGGCAAACTTAACAAACAGTGCAGAGCTATGGAGAGTCAGAAGTAAAAATTCCCTTTTGCAGTCATCCCACTGTTTAGAAATAATCACAATATCATTGTGAAATATGTCTTTTAATATTTTTATGTACTCTGACAGACTTACATGCAGTTTTATTTTTCGTAAATGATAGTAAGCCACAGCATCGCTGTCCAGCTTGCATTTTTTTCATACCCAGAACCTCACGCAGACCTCTCCACGTCAGCTGCATTCTTGTGGTGACTGTAGTGCACCTGGGACTGAAAGGAGCTCCTCCTAGTTAACCCACTTCCTACTGCCTGACGTTTTAGTTGTTCCTACTTCTCACTCAGAAACAATGGCACAGTGAGCATCCTTAGGACATTGCGTACTTACCGTATGTGAGCATTTCTGTAGGACAGGTGCCCAGAGTGAGGGCCTTTGCTCTCAGCCCCAAGCCTACACGTGTGGGAACGGGTTTGTCTGCAGGTGGAGACCTGTCTCCCTAGAGCTGTCGTGGACACCGATTTTCTGCAGACCTCCGTCTGGGGTCCCTGCCTGCCCTCTTTCCTGTCGCCTTTCTGCTCCCTGCTCCCTGCTCCGCTCCATCCCGTCAAACTGCCTTCTGTCCTCCCCAGCCCCGGGGCTCCAGCCTCTTCCAGAAAGCCTTCCTAAACCACTCCAGTCCGCAGTGACCTCCCTTCCTCTCAGCAACGGAGATCTGGTTTTTCTATCTGCAGCTCTCATTTTGAACCGTAACCATTTACTTGTCTGTTGTCCATACTGCTTCATGTGTGTCTGTCTCATGGCTGGTTCCCTGAAGTCCTTGACGTCAGGGGCAAGGCTTGTACTTCTTGCTGTAGCTACAGTTGCAAGTTAACTAACGACATAGAGCAAGTGCTTAGTGCATGCTGGGTGAGTTGAATTGAATTTGGGGGAGCCAGTGACCCTCCTGGGGGGTGTTAGGTGTTTTTGCAGTAGGATTGTTTATAGAAGGTCATTTTCTGTAGATGCAGAGAACATTGAAAGTGCTCTTAGCATGCCAGTCCAGACTTGGGCTCTGGGGGCTCACCGGGTTTGAGTGCGTTCACATCACCAAGCGTAGTTATTCGATCTCGGATACCCAGCCTTTCGGAGGCTCAGTTTCTCATCTGATAAATGGAGTAATAAGAACAGTTTATGGCAGTGTCACTAGGAACAAGTGGGTGAATATATGTAAAGCACTTAATACAGTACTTGCTAAACTTTAGCTTTATTTGTTGATAATTCAGTTCATTTTAGCTCCCGTGCCGTAATATCAGGTTACAAAATAAAATATTCCTTCATCTAATAGCAAGGATCTGAATTTACCTCTTGACTATGTAATGTCCCGAAGCTTTCAAGCTTTTCAAATTCTAGAATTGAAGGCTCGGGTTTGCTGTACATGTCTGTTCTCAACCGTTTATTTTACTCTTCTTTTTGTTCCCATGCAACTGACTTTGGTCTTCCTGCAGAGTTTTCCTGTTTGAACTCTCCATTTCTTCTTGAGTGTCTCCTAAGCATCTGACATGAGGCTTGTAAGTCTCTTGGCCTCTTCCTCATTTCTTGGTCTTGTGTATCGCTTTCTTTCCAGTCCCAGAAGCTGCCCTTCCAGAGCAAGTTCTTGGCCCTTTGAACCTTATTGTGTCAGTAACTTCTCCACTTCCAGTCTCCCATCCCAGGTTCCAGTGTGGCCTGGAGCACAGGTCCACAGAGCAACTTGGGCCGTGCTGCTCCTCGCAACTATTTACTTTACATAATGAAGTCTGGAGTCCTTAACCTGGTATTCAAGGCCTTTGCCTATCTGAAATGTGAGACTGCAGTCCTCTTCCGCTTCCATCATCCTGGTCCTGCTCGTGCAGTTAGACCTCATTGTGGAAGCAGAGCTCATTGGAGCTAAAGGGCCTCAGAACATATCGGTCTTCCCCAAAGTCATGTTTTCATTCAGAAAAGGCTTCATTAGGGAGACAGTCAAAAAATATGTCTCCCCACCTGCCCAGCCTTGGAACCTTGGAGATTCACACACATTTACGTAGCTTAGTCTCTGAAACTTGGTCAACCAGTATCTGTGAAACAGTTAATTAGGGAACTTTTTGGGGGATCAGTTGGCCGGGTGGGAGTGGGGGAGGGTTGGGTAAAAGCTTTGTAAAGTGCTGATCTAGTCTAATCTTGGTTTTGGAGATAAGGCAAGAGCCCTAACAGAAGGGAAGTGACCTGCTTTAGATCATCTTGCAATGGAAAAGCTTAGGTTAGAACCTCCTTTGATTGAATCAAAGCCTAGTAGATTTTTTAAATGTTTTTTAAAAATTACAGCCCTGGCTGGTGTAACTCAGTGGATTGAGCTCAGGCCTGTGAACCAAACAACCGCGGTTTGATTCCCAGTCAGGGCATGTGCCTGGGTTGCAGGCCAGTTCCCGGCAGGGGAGGCACCAGGGGATGCGTGAAAGGCAACCTTACATTGATATTCCCCTCCCTCTCTCCTTCTCTTCCCCTCTAAAGATAAAAAAATCTTTTAAAAAAGATTTTTAAAAATTACATTTTTTTTTACATTTTCTTGATTATGCCATAACAGTTGTCCTGATTTCTCCCTCTTGCCCCCTCCACCTGCACCCCCACTCCTTCAGGCAGTCCCCCCACTGTTGTTCATGTCCATGGGTCATGCGTATAAGTTCTTTGCCTGCTCCCTTTCCTGTACTTTACATCCTCGCGGTTATTCTGTAACTACGTGTTTGTCTTTCTTAATCCCTTTACCTCTTCACCCATTTCCCCCACACTCCCCTCCCATCTCGCCAAATGTTTATCTTTTACTCTTTAGTATGTAATTCTTAAAAACACCTGACTTCAACAGTCTGTCAACCCATGGCCACATTGCTTCATCCCCATCCCGCCCACTTCTTACTGCTCTCCAAACTGGATTATTTTAAAGCAAATCTAAATCATTTAATGAATGAATTCCTAAATACCTACTTATGTATCTCTAAAAGGGCTTTTTCTATCTCCTGTCAAACCACAGTGCCGTTATCATGTTTAACATGAAAATATGTGGTCAGTGCTCAGATTTCCCCCTTGTCTGCCTTTTATTCTAGGCGGCCCTCACACTGCATTTGCTTTCCGGGTGGCTGTTGTAAGCTTACTTGTCACTATGGCTGCTTAACAGCCCTGAGACCTTGAGCTAAGTCACTGAACCTCTCTGAGAATCCGTTTTTCCAGGGATGAGGCAAAGCTGATACTAGCAGTCCATACATTGTTAGAAGTGTTAGAAGAATGGAGAAAGATGAAAGATGTGATGTGTTCGCTTCCGTAAGTGGTGGCTGCACCACTGATGATGCTATGACTGTCGTTATCATAAGGAGCTGTCTCCTGGACAAGGTCACAGATGACTCGGCAGCAGGGCCACTTTTTAAGACTATTTTTTATTTTAATACTTTGCAAGATGTCTAGTCCTTGTGGATGCTGATTTGTTTGTTTGTTTGTTTTAATAAAAGGCGATAACTCCCTTTTCCCACTCCAAACAGAATTCTTTCTTCCTGGGGAAAAAATTAGCATTAAACAATAGTTACAAATGGTATTTAACCAACTGTTGAACTAAGTTTCTCAGGACTTACAAGCTTAACCTGTTCTTACTTTTCTCTGTGGAATTTTTTTTTTTCATTTATCTTTAGATGGGAAGGGAAGGAGAGAGGGAGAGAAACATCAATGTATGGCTGCCTTTTGTGCCTCCCCTGCTGGGAACTGGCCTGCAGGGAACCAGCCTGCAACCCCTGTATGTGCCCTCACTGGGATTCGAACCGCGATTGTCTGGTTCGCAGGCCCAAGCTCAATCCACTGAGCTACACCAGCCAGGGCCTCTGTGGTACTTTTCACTTTATAATATCCATGACTTACTTACTTGTTACATTTTAGTTATGGTTCTTCCCCTCCTGATAGAATATAAGCCTAGTGAGGGCAGAGGTTGTTGCCTGTTCAGTTCATTGATGTTTCCCAGCATCCAGCAGAGTGCTGGCCTATAGCAGGTGCTCAGTAAGTCCATGTACAGTGAGTGACCCTGCCCCTTGCAGGGTGGATTCATCTGGTCAGACTTCCGGGTCTGCAGTCACTGAATGAACACAGCTCACCGTCCTTTCCCATGTCCCTCCAGGAATTCCCACCAAGGCTTGGTTCTGTTCCGTGGGTTTTGCTTATTACAGTGAATAAGACTTACGTAGATTTTGGGGTAGAATAACAATGTTTGCTCATGTTTCAACTGTTCCCGGGCAAAATTTAAACCCTCCTCCTCACATACACCTCTGCCTGGCCCACCATACTCTTTGGTGGCAGTGACGTTTTGCCTGAGGTTATGGTTCCAGTGGAAATTGGTGCTCAGGGACTTTTTAAACCATCTCAGGTGGTTATCCATGTTTAAAGGATATTCTCAGATTTCACCAACTGATGTGTCCTGGTGATTCCAGCCCCGGAGCTCACACAGTTTTCTTGTCTGTCATAGGGTCTGGGCTGCAGGCCTGTCTTGCGCTTAGTGCAAAGGATCCACCAAAGGAAAAAGCTAAAAAGGAAGTTAAGAGTTATAGTCAAGAATATTGTATTAGGCCCTGGCTGGTCTAGCTCAGTGGATTGAGCTCGGGCTGTGAACCAAAGGGTCACCAGTTCGATTCCCAGTTAGGGCACATACCTGGGTTGCAGGCCAGGTCCTCAGTGTGGGCCATGTGAGAGGCAACCACACATTGATGTTTTTCTCCCTCTTTCTTCTTCCCTTCCTCTCTCTCTAAAAATAAATAAATAAAATCATTTTTGAAAAAGGAAATAATTATGCGATATGACTGAAGTATTAGCTAATGTTATGTAATTAGCTAATAGGTTGTTAGCCAATTAGGTAATTATATTGCAATATATAAGTGTACCAAATCAACACCTTAAGTTTACACAATACCATAAGTCAGTTAGATCTCAAATAAATGAAGGAATGGAAGGAAGGAATGGATTAAGGGCTCGAGGCCTAGTACGACGCAGGTGGTTTTTTTGTTTGTTTTTTGGTTATTTTTAGAGAGAGAGGGGAAGGGATGGAGAAAGAGTGGGAGAGAACATCAATGTGTGGTTGCCTCTCACACGTTCCCCACTGGGGACGAGGCCTGCGACCCAGGCATGTGCCTCAACTGGGAACCAAACCAGCGACCCTTTGCTTCATAGGCCCATGCTCAATCCACTGAGCTACACCAGCTGGGGCAACGCAGGTGTATTTTTTAAGGAAAGAAGATGAAGGGAGAGAGGGGAGGAGGGAGGGAATTAGTTAAGGACTTGAGGCCTAGCATGATGCAGATACTTTAAGTATGGTTCCCACCTGCTAGAGGTAATAGAAGGATGGAGAACTTGCCCTTTGGTCCCTGTAGTTGAGAGTCTTTGTTTTCAGTCACTGTCAAGGCCTCGCCTGGTAGTGCTTCCCTGGAACAGCATCTCAGAATGACCTGACGCACAAAGAGCGTGGGTCTGGGGACAGTCTGGCCTATAAGCTACTTGAACCTGCCATTTGCCAGCTCTTATGGCCCTGGGCAATTCATTTAACTGCTTTTTTAAAGCAGCATTTATTGTTTTAGTTATAGAAAAATACAAGAAAGGAAACAAGCCCTGGCCGATAGCTCCACTGATCAGAACATTGTCCCAATCCGCCAAGGTCGCGCATGCCATCCTTGGTCGGGGCACAGACGAGGACCAGCCAGCGAGTGCGCAGATATGTGGAGCAGCAGGTCACTGTTGCCCTCTTTCTTTTCCTTCCCCTCCCTCCGAAATCAGTGCACAGAAAAAAGAAAGGAAACAAAAACAGCTCACAATTTCACCTCCTTTACATTAAAAAAAACCTATATGCAACTAGAAAATTCTAAAATGACAGAAAGGAAGAAAAGTACCCCCCCAAGTCCTTTACCCAAAGATATCCACTCTTAAGTTTTTTGTGGATATGTTAGAAAAAAAAATGTGCCTCACATTTGGCTACTTAGCTATTGGAAAGGATGTAATTAAGGTTATACATAAGGGTATTATACCATCTTTATTTTCACAGAAGGAATCACACTGTGTAGGTTGCTCTTTCTTTTTCTTTTAATTATATTTTGCAAACTGGCACATTGAGAGCTATCTCCTTTTTAAAAACTGCGTAGTATTCCATTGCAGGGATTCTTTTCATTCAGAATGTGTTTTAAAAATATTTTTATTTATTTATTTTTAAAGAGAGGGGAAGGTAAGGAGAAAGAATGGGAGAAAAACATCAGTGTGTGGTTGCCTCTCATGTGTCCCCTGCTGGGAACCTGGCCTGCAACCCAGGCATGTGCCCTGACTGGGAATCGAATTGGCGGGCGACCCTTTGCTTCACAGGCCCATGCTCAATCCACTGAGCTACGCCAGCCAGGGCTCATTCAGAATATTTTTGTTTTTAGTGCCAGACACTTTTCTAGGAGCTGGGGCAACAGCGATGCACAAAACAGACCAAGTTCTTATCAAACTGATGTTCTAGTGAAAAATCTGACCATAAACATCTATCAAAATTGGGTAGTTATAAATGCAACGCAGAAAAGTGCAGCAATATAAGGGTCCAAGCAAAGAGCAGGACCACATGAAAAAGAGTGGTCAGGGGAGCCTTTATGAGGCGAGATTCAGGCAGAGGCCAGAATGAAGAGAGGGAATGAGTCTCACAGATTTGAGGAAGAGTGTTCCCAGCAAAGGGAACTGCAAGGACCAATTCCGGGAGGTAGGAACCTGCCTGGGCTCTCCTAGTAGAAGCAGAGTAAGGGAGGGAGACAGTGGAGGGGCTCTGGAGGAGGACATTGCACGCCGGGCATTGTAAGCACTTTGGATTTCAATGTAAGTGCGACCAGAGCTATTAGAGGGTTTTGAGCGCAGAGGAGAGACATGGTCTGAATTAAGTTTTAACAAAATCACCTTGACATCCAGGCTGCTCTGCAGATGTACCACAAGCAGCCCACTGTTCTGACTTTTCATGTCTACTCCTCACATTACTAACGAGCTTCCCACATGTATCTAAGTATACTTTTGGGGTGAATCTATTGGGTGAATTCTTGGCAGTGCAATTACTGACTATACATTTTCTAAATTTTCTCCCCCTAAAAGTTTGAGCTGGTTTCCTAGTTAACTAAGTTTCCTGGTCAACTAAAAGTTTTGATGATAATGCCCACTTCAGAGTACTTTGGGATCACCAGGCAAAATGCTGGGTTTGAACTGGATGTACTTGAAGGAGTTGCGCATGTGACAGTTTGGGTTCATTGGATTGGCTGGGAAGTGACCCCCTTCTTGGAAGTCCTTTATGGCCAAGGTTTCCTGGGGTCTTGCCTTTTTTAATTTCCCTGTGGTTTCCTTACTCCGTCTGATTTTGGAGATAAAAGATTTCCTCCCTTTGTTGACATAGTTTATTTTGCAGGACAACAGCGGTTGGGATTGTTTTTCTGGAGTAGGATGGAGGGGGGACTTGGGTTTAGGGTATTACTTCAGGGCCCTTCCTGGATGGTGGTGGATGGTCTTCCTATTCTTTAATGAGTCATTTTCTGGAAGACTAAGATGTGGAAAATTTTGAAGTGGTTGCCAGATCATGACTCTGGGCTGTAGCTGGCAGGTTAAATGTTGAGAGGCCCAGATCGCTGGCAACACTGTTTTCAGGAATCGGAGCTCGTGGGCAGAACAAAGCAGCCGCCACAGGGAGTATTCCAAGGCCTCTGAGGGGAAGGTTCAATGCCCTCCTTGAGAGGGACCTGTACATCGTAGAGGCCACACTGTTTGGTCCATCTGGGTGTACTTCCTCAAAGCTGGGTTTCAAGGGCGACACCATCCAATAGCACTTTCTATGGAAACGGAAATGGTTTATGACTTGCACGGTCCAGGACTGTGGCCACTGGGGCCATGTAGCTACTGAGCACTTGAAATAGCTTGTGCGACCAAGGATCAGAATTTATTTATTTATCTTTAGAGAGAGGGGAAGGGAGAGAGGAAGAGTGGGAGAGAGACATCAGTTGGTTGCCTCTTGCACACCCCCAACTGGGGACCTGGCCTGCAACCCAGGCGTGTGCCCTGACTGGGATTTGAACTGGCGACGTTTAGGTCTGCAGGCAGGCACTCAGTCTACTGAGCCACACCAGCCAGGGCCTAAGGAACGGAATTTAAATTTTAATTTAATTTAAATAAATATAAATGACCACACATGTTTGGTGGTTATGTATTGCACGGTACAGTTCCGGGCTGTTGCCCCTGTGCCCAGCCCAACACTGAACTTCCTCCACGTTGCGCCGGGAATCTGTGGCCTTATTCTTCCCTCAGATTAGGTTCCCCTATCCCTGGGTTCATGAAGTCTTTTCTCCTGTCTCTAATACCTTCCATACTTTGGGGGGAGGGGGGTGGGTAAACACTTGTGCAATAAACAAAATGGTCTCTCTTGTTCTCCACTTGTCTCACATGTGTCGTTTGTCCCCAGGTGCATTGAGATCTTCTAGCTCAGGTTTCCATATTGCTGTTGTCATCTGTATTGTATAAGTTGTGCCTATTGACTACTGTCAGCCGATTGGTTTGTTTGCCCTTTTTGACTGATTTCTCCCTTTCCCCAGGTGCCTTGAAGAAGAGTCTCACAGCTGAGCAGGTCCGGGCTGATTTCGTAACTTTGGGTAGGTCATCATCACTGAGGTGCTCAGAGTAACAGGCCTGGCAGCCCTTTATCACTGACGTCTCCCTATGTTCTCTTGTAGGTCTCAGTGAGGAGAAAGCCACTTACTTTTCTGAAAAGGTATCATAATTCCTCTTTTTTTTTTTTTTAGTTTACTTTTTTAAAATTTTTTTTATTTTTTATTGATTATGCTGTTACAGTTGTTCTATTCCCCCTTTATTCCCCTCCACCCTACCCACCATCCCCACCATCACCCCCCCTTTAGTTTATGACCATGTGTCTCAAGTCCTTTAGATTCTGTATTTCCCATGCTATTCTTGCCCCCCCATCTATTTTCTATCTACTGTCTATGCTACTTATTTTCTGTACCTTCTCCCCCCTTCTCCTCCTCCCACCCCCCTGTTGCTAACCCTCCATGTGATCTTCATTTCTATGTTTCCACTCCTGATCTAGCTGTCCTTTTAGTTTGCTTTCGTTTTAGGTGTGGTTGTTAATAACTGTGAGTTTGTTGTCCTTTCACTGTTCATGTTTCTTTAACTTCTTTCTTAGGTAAGTCCCTTTAACATTTCATATAATAAGGGCTTGGTGATGATGAACTCCTTGAATTTGATCTTATCTGAGAAGCACCTTATCTGTCCTTCCATTTTAAATGAAAGTTTTGCTGGATAGAGCAATCTTGGTTGTAGGTCTTTAGATTTCATGACTTGGAATACCTCTTTCCAGCCCCTTCTTGCCTGTAAGGTCTCTTTTGAGAAATCCGCTGACAGTCTGATGGGGACTCCTCTGTAGGTGACTGTCCCCTTAGCTCTTGCTGCTTCTAGGATTCTCTCCTTCATTTTAATCTTGGCTAATGTAATTACGATGTGCCTTGGTATGTTCCTTCTTGGGTCCAACTTCTTTGGGACTCTCTGAGCTTCCTGGATTTCCTGGAAGTCTATTTCCTTTGCCAGATTGGGGAAATTCTCCTTTATTATTTGTTCAAATAAGTTTTCCACTGGTGGCTGTGCCTTTCCCCCTTCTGGTACCCCTAATAATTCGGATGTTGGAGCGTTTAAAGATGTCCTGGAGGTTCCTAAGACTCTCCTCATTTCTTTGAATTCTTGCTTCTTGACTCTTTTCTGTTTGGCCATTATTTGCTTTCTTCTGGTCCACTCCATTGATTTGAGTCCCAGTTTCCTTTTCATTGCTATTGGTGTCCTGTGCAATTCCATTCATTTCAATTAGTTTCGCCTTCATATATTTGTCTAATTTGTCGGTATAATCAACCAGTTCTGTGAGGATCCTGATTACCAATGTTTTAAACTGTGCGTCTGTGAGTTTTGCTATTTCTTCATCGCTTAGATTTATTGGCTCTGGGGCTCTGAGATCCTCCTGCGCCATTCTTGGTCTGTTCCTGCCCTTTAAGTGTGAGAAGCGCCGCCTTGGATTCCCAGGTCGCTGGGTTGTGACGCTGTATGTGGGGGCGTGGCCAGAGCGGGGAAATGGCGACCCCCTCTGCCGCTTCACACAGCTGGGTGCGGAGGAGCAGTGCCTTAGGTGGTTCACCTGGGCCGGGCCACTCAGAGTCGCTGGGTTATGACGCTGTATGTAGAGGTGGGGTCAGAGCAGGGAAATGGCGGCGCCCTCCACTGCCGGTTGCCGTGGGGACCTGCCGCGGTCCAACCGCCCACTCCCTCGCCTGTCCACCCACGCACAAATGCGCGACCTCAGTCAACACGCAGCCCCGGCCCTGCTGTCTCCCCCGCGGTCGCTCGCCTGGTTGCTCGCTGGGTCGCTCACTAGGTCTGACCCTGCGCCTGGATTCCGCCGGCCTGAGTGTGTCTGGCCGAGTCCTCCTGTGCAACCCTGCTCCGCCAGCCGCTGGTTTCGCCCCTTACCGGTCAGGCTGAAGAATTTGTTGTTAACGGACTTCCGAAAAGTTCAATTTTCCGTGTTCTGGCTGTGTTTTCTGTTGCTAATATTTAGTTTTCTCTAATCTTGGTTGTGTGAGAAGGCACGGCACATCCACCTATGCCTCCATCTTGGCGGAAGTCCATAATTCCTCTTAATCAAGGTTACGATTGCTCGCTTTTATTTCATGACAAGAATCAAACAGAAAAATGCCTCCTAAGGAAAAGTTGTCAATCACCATGTCATTTCCCCACCTTTTTCATTTGGTTTCACACAAATGACATACCTCCAGCTTTCAGTCTGAACTATTGAGTGCATCTGTACTGTTTGTGCATTTTTTTTAGTGCATGCCTCTGGTTTGACCGAATATAAATGTCATACAATTGTTCCAACACGGATTAAATCTCAGAATGAAAGGACACACTTATGTTGCCTTCTGCCCCTCTCCACTCCCCACCCCCCAGATCTGTGCATACACACCAGCCCTTCATCCTGCATTCCTCCTGCGGTGTGAATAGCATTGCTGTGTTGGGGGCAGAATGAAGCAGGGGGATTTCTCCCACTTCATAACTTTGGCTTTTTGCTTTTTGCTTTTGTTCCAGTGGAAGCAGAATGCCCCCACCCTTGCTCGATGGGCCATAGGTCAGACTCTGACGATTAACCAGCTTATAGATATGGAGTGGAAATTTGGAGGTAACTAGTTAAAACCAGTCTTACGCCCTTTGGGTGATAGGGGGTTGGGTTGTAGAGGCTTGTGGGCAGCTTCAGTAGAGAAGAGGTGTCCTCGGTCCTCAAAGCCTGTTGGGGCCAACAGCTGCCTCTCTCTATTGCTGTCCACCGGACAGCAGTTTCTGTCCTTGTCTCTTAATATGTTGACTTCCTGAAAAGCACATTTTGCTTTTCCTCATACTCACCCCCATGTGGCTTCTGCTATAACGACCTGCAAGATTGGGGTCTTCCGAGTGAGTCGCCAACCAGCCACTTACTAGTTTTCTCTTCTGTGTCACAGTGACTTCTGGGAGCAGCGAGCTAGAAAAAGTAGGAAGTATTTTTTTGCAAGTAAGTCTTCTCCTCATTGTTGAAAATGTGTAGATTTTTGACTGTCCCTATATAACTCTGAAGTTAGAACTGGATGCTTTGCCCTGGCCAGGTAGCTCAGTTGTTAGAGCACTGTCCTGATATGCCAAGGTCGTAGGTTCAGTCCCTGGTCAGGGCACATATAAGAAGCAACCAATGGATGTTTAAATAAGTGAAACAACAAATTGATGTTCTTTTCCTTTCTCTCTCCCCGCCTCCCACCCTCTCTTCCCCTCTCTCTAGAATCAATAAATTTGAAAAAAAAATGTAAATTAAAAAAACTGGAGGACAGTGACCAGAGGAGAGAGGGGAGGGAATTTTAGGGGGAAAAGGGGAAGGATTTACAGGAACTAGTATAAAGGACACATGAACAACTACTAAGGGGGGTGGAAATGGGAGTGAGGTGGGGGGCACTGAGGGGGTGGGCTGGAATGGGAGTAAAAGACAGAAAACTGTACTTGAACAACAATTAAATTTAAGTCCTGGCTGGTGTAGCTCAGTGGATTGAGGGCGGGCCTGCAAACCAGACAGTCGTGGTTTGATTCCCAGTCAGGGCACATGCCTGGGTTGCAGGCCGGTTCCCTGCAGGCCAGTTCCCAGCAGGGGACGCACAAAAGGCAACCATACACTGATGTTTCTCCTCCTCTCTCCTTCCCTTCCCCTCTAAAGATAAATAAATAAAAATCTTTAAAAAAACCAATTAAATTTTAAAAACTGGATGCTTTGATGTTTAAGTGAAAGTTTAGGTTTTAAGAATTTCTTTATTCAGCTGTCATTTTAATTTAAATTTTTTATTTCTTCTTTTTAACCAGCTAAAGTTGGTGGTTAAGAAAGGAAATCAAACTGAAAATTTGTATATAGGTGAGTCTAAATTCCCATTTGAACCTTTTCACTTTCTCTTATGTTCTCTTCACTCAGTGGGCTTATGTAGCCCACCACAAATCATTTCTTCCAGAAAAGCAAAGCCATTGCCAAGCTGTATTAGAACTACTGCCTTTCCTCTCCTAAAAGATGGTACAAAGATTGTTAATAAGCCATTGGCAGTTGGAGACCCCAGAACTGAAGAGCCGTTTGGGAAAAGGGGAGAAAGGAATGGCAATGGTCAAAGAGCAAGACGCTCTCACTGTCGAAGTCACACTGAAACACCCATGTAATGCTTTTTTGTCTCCGTGCTCTAGCATCGGGCCATTTTAAACCCCCCTCCTTTTTTACGGGAGTGAGAACTTCTCTATGTTCAAGGCTCTTGGTTTTTTATTATGATTATTTACCCATCAAGAGCTAGTTGGTGGTACTAAGACAGATATGAAAAAAAATGTCTGGGTGGAAATTAATTTTTGTGGATGATTCTGTGGCGTGGGGAACGTTTACCTGAAGCCGAATTTTTCTTCCCCCAGAATTAACCTTGCCTCAGTTCTACAGCTTCCTGCACGAGATGGAGCGGGTCAGAACCAGCATGGAGTGTTTCAGCTGACTTCCGTCCCCCCACATCTCCACCTTGCCCCATCCCCCGCCACCTCCTCTCCCGTGGGTGACGGCTCTGAGAAGCACCTCACTCACAGGCCGCACTGTGGGACCCTGATTTGGCCCTGCTTGCCTGTTGGGTGCCCAGGTGCAATGTTTTCTGAAAAACAGGATTAAGTACTTAAGGAGCACTACACAATTACCCTGTGAATTCTTTGTTTAGGGAACCTCCACCACCTATCTCCCAGGACACCTGTTAGATATTCAGCGAGGCCATTGCATCTCAGACTCGGGGAGGAAATAAGTGAGTCACCACCCCATCAAAATTCCAGGGTGAACAGATGGTGCTGTCACTAAAGATATGCGCGTACCTCCCTCCTCCCCGCAAAGCTGGGGCTTGTTTATGGCTGAGGAGGAGGCCGCTGACTCTGTGAGTAACAGACACGTGGGGGAGCCCCCAGCAAGATTTCTACACTTTATGACTGTGGTGGTGGTGCTCTGCTCATCAGTTCTTAGTGAGGCATCTGTATGTAAAAACGTGTTCGGTCTACAGTGAAAAGAACTGAGGCTGAACTGCCTTCATTCCTGGTTTTGCCCTGTTGTGTTGTAATGAGGCCGGTCTTTGGGGGGCTGTTTTAGCTTGTTTTGGGTCAAGCTGACCACCTTTGTTGGTTAGATGATTGATAAAAATGGCTCCAGAGAAAAATTCTGCATCCAGCTGTTTTTCTGTGTGGATGAAAGAGTCCTCTGCCTTGCAGAGAGCTAATGCTCTGCTCTTCAGAAATCACATCCTTGGTTTGGGTGGCGGCCCTGGGTCTTCAGTGAAATTAGCTTTTTTGGTCCGACGTAGGATTTTGAGCAGTTCTGGGGAACCTCAGGTTAAAAACATGAAAAGCAGAGCATATCTCTGCTTTGTGTTCAGATGACCTTAGCCCCCACCCTAGCGCTTAACTTCCTCCTACTTCTCCTCTCAGAAATTAAAAGAATTTGGGAATAGGTAGTATGTACCCATGATGCAAAAGGTGCAGTTAAAGTAATTCCTTGTCACACCTTCGTTTTCCGGTTGCCTGGTTCCCCTCCCCAGAGTCAAGCACTGTTGCTGGTTTATTCTGTGTTCTTCTGCAGATATTCTATGCATTTGCAAATACATACGCACAGAGTTTGACGTTTCCCCGCCCCACGCACACGGGGCAGCACACTGCGCACATGCAGTCCTGCACCTTGCTTCTTCCCACTTAACTTGGAAATCACGTCATAACAGAAAGCAACCTCACTGGAAACACATGTGCTGTGTTCCTTCAAATGGACGGTTTACTTAACCAGTTCCCTACTGATGGGTGTTTAAGTTGTCTCTATTCTTTTTCTCTTGTAAGAAGCACTGCAGCTGAATGTTTTTGTATGTGTGTCCTTTTGCATGCATGGAAGTACATTTATAAGGTAAATATATGGGTGGGGAATGGCTGGGTCAAAGAATACGTTTATCAAAGAGCATTAAAAGGAATAAAGCGAGAAGGTCCCTCTGCCGTGTTTCCCGTTTGCTCGGCCCCCTGCTGCCCTCTGCCAGCAGGTGACCCCGCTGCCGGTTCCTTAGGCGCCTTCCACAGGGTTTCCCCTGATGTCAGCAGTAGGAATTTAAATGTTTACTCCTCTTTTTTGTTGTTGTTTACACAAATGATTGTGCACTATACACACTACTTTCAGTACACCTTGGTGATCCTTCAGTACACAGAGTCCGCATCCTTTTTGATGGCTGCAGCATATTCTCATACGTGAATGGGTCATAACCAATATTTGCTAAATAGTGCCAGTATTAGGATTAGGGTTCTCCAGAGAACAGAACCAACCAATGGTGTGTGTGTGTGTAGAGATTGATTTTTTTTGAAGGTTTTATTTATTTTTAGAGAGAGGGGGAAGAAGGAAGAGGGAGAGGGAGAGAAACATCAGTGTGTGGTTGCCTCTCAGGCGCCCCCTACTGGGGACATGGCCTGTAACCCAGGCATGTGCCTTAACTGGGAATTGAACCGGTGACCCTTTGCTTCACGGGCCTGTGCTCAATCCACTAAGCCACACCAGCCAGGGCTGATTCATTTATAAAGCATTGGTTCACATGATTGTGGAGGCTCTGTAAGTCCAAAATCTGCAGGGGAGGGCAGTCAGCTGAAGACCCAGGGAGGAGTTACAGATCCATTCCAAAGACAGTCTGCTGGCAGAATTTCTTGCTGGGGAAGGCTGAGGAGTTAGTCTTGGTTTGAAGACCTTCAACTGCTTCGAGGGGGGCCCACCCACATTATAGAGGGGAATCTACTCTGATTCCCACAAGTTAAATGTTAATCTCACCCAAAAAACACTTTCACAGAAACATAGAGAATAATATTCGACCTGATATCTCGGTATAGTGGCGCACTCAAGTTAATACACAAAATTAATCATCCCTGATGTCTATAGAGCTTGTCCAGTTTATGTGAGATTACTGTCCATAGTACCAAAGAAGAGCAAACCGGTCCCTTTGGACAGAGTGTCCAGGAGTGTCCCTGAGGCTTCTGAGGGCATCATGTGCCTGAGATCATTATAATCTAACGTAAAAAGAATTTACGGAATGTTGGGACAGGGTCCTAACTGGAGTGGCTCAGCTGGTTGGGCGCCAACCCTCTAAGCGAAAGGTCACCGGTTTGATTCCCAGTCAGGGCACGTGCCTGGTTTGTGGGGCCCGTCCCCAGTTGGAGTGCATGCGAGAGGCAACCGATGGATGTATCTCTCACACATCGATGTTTTTCTCCCTCTCTCCCTCCCGTCCCCTATGTCTAAAAATAAAAAATAAATAAAGTCTTAAAAAAATAGAACAGGAAGGCTTCTAAAATACAATCTAGTTAAATTCACTGGTTTTATAGGTGGGGCAGTGGAGACCTGGGGGCTGAAACTGGATCAGCGCCACCGGTGAGCCACAGGGCCCTGCTTGGTTCAGAAATGGGATTTGGCGTGACCTGAAGTGGACTCAGCCTATCAAACCGTCCAGGGCTCCAGTCAGGGTTCTCTGTAAGAGTTGCACCCAGCTGGCCACTGGAGAGCTTATGAACAAGGAGCTCCTTGCGCTGCCCGAGTCAGGCCCCCCTGCCCACCTGGGTCACAACAGTGGCTCCCTGGTGCCCCCAACCCCTGCCCCAGCCTTCAGCCGCACACCTTCTGCGGTCTGGCCTGTTTCTGGCATGAGCATCCTTCTGGGCCAGTCTCATGGCAGCGGACAGATCACTCGTGTCTCTTCACGATGTCCAGGGTGAAACCCAAACTCGGCACACGAGGTCCCACAGTGTGGCCCTGCCTCCGTCTTCCACCCCGCCCCCATTTCTTGTGCCTCCCAGGTGTCCCGTACCACAGAACCTAGTCTCCCAGATGCCAACAGCCCCCACACCATGAGGCCATTTACTGTGTCTCCCCCTGGGCCTGCAGTGCTTCCCCACACTTCAAGCCGTACTGTCCAGGGCACTTCGGAGGGCCCGCCGGACAGCTCTGTGCCATAAAAACACCCCTTGGGCCTCCCCTGGACCTCTGCTGCGGGGGCCAGGAGTGGAGGCTCCATAGTCAGGCTGCTTGCGTTCGAACTCTGGCCCCTGTTACCCACTGCGTGACCTCAGGCCGACTCCTAACCCCTCTGAACCTTAGTTTCCCCGTCCGCAGGCCAGGTGTAGCTCTTGCCTCATAGGGCTATTAGTTGGGTCATTTGGCACAAAGCTCATTCAACCAAAGGTGAGCTCTTCCTTATCACATTCTGATGCTAATTACTGATTTTCAAGATTCTTTTCCCCACTGGCTGGAGGGCTTCTTGATAAGAGATTTGCTTTTCAGCTCAGGAGCTCCAACCCTGGGCATCAGCCAACTCCACTCCTCCCACCCCACCTGGTAATACACCCTGTCCTGCTGTTAGTTAAAATGAAATGAGGCTGCGTGTGGACCTTCCTGGGCAGGACTGCTAACCAACCTGCCTGGCTTCAGAGGAGCAAATCTGTGAAAGTGGGTTTGACTGTTGCTGTGTCTCAACATAGATCACAGATGAGTCTTTAGTGGAAGGCACAGGTGGCAAACACAAGGCCCACCGGCCGAATCAGGCCCTCCGCCTTGTTTTATCTGGCCCCGCACCTTGTTTTCTACCTGGCAGCAGCGCCGAGCTCCTTGCCCCTAGCTAAGGAGTGGTTACATTTACACAGTCCTAAAATTACATTTGGCCCTTGGAAGGCAGAAGTGAGGCTGGTGTGGCCCCCGGTGAAGATGAGTTTGACACCCTGGTGTAAGGCGAGCCGGCAGGACACCTGTCTCCCAAGAGCAGTGGGGCACTTGGCTCCTGGTTCGCAGCCTTTCCTGGGAGCTGGGTGACACCCCGAGTGCACACACAACCGACAGTCTGTCTTCCCAGGGTCCCGTTTCTGTCGGGAGGAGATTATAGCCTCACTCCCATTTGCCACGATCCAGATCCCGCCATGAACTCTAGGGACTCTTCCAGCCCCTTTTTCGTATTACAATGTTGTCACAAAAATAATCCGTCGTATGAGGAGCGTGGGTCCCCACAGACTGTCAGACGGAGGCTTGGTCTCGGTGCTGGGGAGCTGGGGCAGGTGCTCTCTTACTGTCAGCCCTTCGTCTTTGCCCCAGTTCACTCTTGCTCCTCTTCTCTTAGAAATCTGCTGTCAGTCTGGTCTGTGGCTGGAGGTGACCTCATATTCCATTTGCTTTTGGCGCATAGTGTTCCTTAAGATGGCGATTGTCAGGCCAGGAGATCAACCAGAAATGCCTGCGTTCTTTCCCTGGAGGAAACAGGGCTGTCTGGTCGGGGGTGGAGGAAATGGTTACCGTTCAGTTCGGACACTGTTGTTTTTTCACTCTGCTCGTATTTTTTAAAAAGGAAAAGAAAAGCAGGTGGTGACAAGGAAACTCTCCACATAGTCCACGCGGTCAGCTGCTCCCCAGCGGGGCCGGCTGCCTTACACACAAGCATTTGCCGGAGAGTAGAAGTGGGCTTTTCCAAAGACACATGGCCGACGACCAACATTTTCCTAAGCATATTTGGTCTTTTCCAGGTTGGATTTTTTTTTTTTTACAAATGCCATATTTCACAGGCATTTCAGAATTTCTGTGGAAAGTGGCATCTGTAATGCCTGATGGATAATATCTTGTATTTGGCAGCTTCATGCTTTAGTCAGGGAAGTCAAGTTATGAAGGCGTACTTGACACACAGGAAAATCCCCCCTTTCGAAGTGTACAGTTCAGTGAGTTTTGATAAGTGTGTAGTCATGTAACCACTACCACAATCAAGATAAAAAATATCCATCATCCCCCAGAAAGATCCCTGATGAGACTTAGAGTCAGTCCGTTCCCTTCGCCCCCCACGGCTGGCAGCCACTGGGCTGATTCCCGTCTCCACAGTTTGCCTTTTCCAGGATGTTGTATAAGTGGAATAATTTGTTATGTAGTCTTTTGTGCTTAGGTTCTTCCAGTCAGCATGTTTTTCAGATCTACCTATGTTATTGGTGGTTGGTGGTTTTGTTTTTTTTCCTCCCTTTTTAAACCTGGCTTGTATTCTCTGATAGGGACACATTCCAGTTTTCTTTTTTTTGTCTATTTTTAAAAAACTGGTTATTTATTCATTTTAGAGAGACGGGAAGGGAGGGAGAGAAACATTGATGTGTGAGAGATGCATTGATCAGCTGCCTCTCGTATGTCTGTAAGTGGGGACCTGGCCCTGCGACCCGGGTGTGTGCCCTGGCTGGGAATCAAACCGGTGACGTTTTGCTTTGCAGGATGACACTCAACCAGCTGAGTCACACTGGTTAGAGCAAGATGAACCTACTCTTGTAAAAAAGATTTACATTGAAAAAAACAAGCAGATATAAAGGAAAATGTTATTATACCAAAACCATGGGCCATGGAATTGCAATTTCTAAATTTTTTTCTTTTGGTTATTTGTAGTTTCCAACTTTTCAACATAAGCATAAATTATCCTGCTCTATTTATAGAGACAATACCTAAAATGTACACAATAAAACATTCCAACAGAACTGAAAAAAGATAAAAAGTTCAAACAACTTCCTTCACTGCCCCGCAGATTCCTAAGAACATCTATTACTTCTGTAAAAAAAAAATTTTTCCCAACCAAAACAATGGAACTTCCTCCACGCCAACCACCTGAATCTTTTCTAGATGCCTTGTTCCTCACGCCGTGATGATTCCCTGGGCTGACCCGGGCCCCCACCCGAGAGTCTTCAGTGTCTCCAGTAGGTGGTCCCACTTCTCTCTCAAGGACCCTCTGGAACAGCTCCTTACCATTTCTCTGCGTTGCCTGCCCCATCTTGACAGTCAACACTAGATTCAGAACAGCTTTAGTTGTATCACTACTTTCATAAAATCCAAAAGTAAGAAAGACATAGGAGAAGGAAAGAAAGGAAGGCAGAGAGGGAGGAAGAAGCTTTAATTCTTTCCTTCCCAGAGCTTGCATTACCTCTTTTATTTAAAAAAGACTTCTGGGCAAGATGGAGGCATAGGTAAATACACTTGGCCTCCTCACACAACCAAAAGAAGGGCAACAAGTTTAAAAACAAAAATAACCAGAATTGCCAGAAAATTGAACTGTATGGAAGTCCAACAACCAAGGAGTTTGAGAAGAACCATTCACTCAGACCGGTAGGAGGGGTGGAGTTGGGCAGCTGGGCGGAGAGGGTGGTCTCACTTTCATCTGAGGATAAACTGGGAGGAACAGCTGGGGAGCGAGACAAGGCTGAGCAACCCGGGGTTCTGGCGCCAGGAAAAAGAGCTTCAAAACTTCTAACTGAAAAAAATCTATGGGGGTTTGGTGGTGGGAAAAACTCCCAGTCTCACAGGAGAGTTCATGGGAGAGACCCACAAGGTCCCAGAACATACACAAACCCACCCACCTGGGAATCAGCACGTGAAGGGTCCGATTTGCTTGTGGGAAGCGGAGGAAGTGACTGAGCCACTGAGAGCCCAGCATGCACCATTGTTCCCTCTCAGACCCCTGCCCCATGTACAGTGTCACAACGCAGCTACGTGGGTTGCCCTGCCCTGGTGAACACCTAAGCCTCCGCCCCTTACCACGTAACAGGGGCACCGAGACAGATATATATATTTTAAATATTTTATTTCTTTTTAGAGAGGAAGCGAGGGAGAAAGGGGGAGAAACCTCCGTGTCAGAGATATATCAATGTGTTGCCTCTCGCACATCCCCAGCCAGGGACCTGGCCTGCGACCCAGGCATGCGACCTTTTGGTCAGCAGGCTGGCACCCAGTCCACTGAGCCACACCAGCCAGAGCCCTGTTAACTCTTTTAGTGCTTCCTGCTAATGTAGAATGAGTTTGAGTTTTAAAGTCTGACTTGGGCTCAAGTGTACCTCTTGCCATCTGTGCTCACAAATGGCACTCATTCGCTGAGAATATCGGCCACTCACTGTGTACTGGCTCCAGAGCTGCTGTGCGTGGTCTTGAGGAGGGCTGCTTCGCTTCTCCGCACCTTTGGGGGTCGTCTGCAAAGCGGGGACAGTGTCTGCCTTGCAGGGCAACTGTGCGGATGGACGAGGCGGTCTGTGTGAGCCGCCCAGCCCAGGGTCTGCCACAGATGATGCGTCATTGCCACTAGCACCTATCTTCGTGTTGCTAGTTTTAAGCCACAGCATTTGGAGAAAAAGGAAAATGAAACATAATGAAATTTTCACCTCAGGACTAAATGAATGGCTAAACCAGTGGTTTTCAAAGTGTTGGTCTCTAGACCGATAACATCAGCACTACCTGGGAACTTGTTAGAAACAAAAATTCTTGGGTCCCACGGTAGACCTACTGAGTCAAGAACCCAGTGATCGGTTTTCTCACCTTGGCCTTGGAGGGTGGTTTTGGTGCTCCAGTGTGAGAATCACTAGGCTCCCTACAGCATCCCCTGCCTTAGTCTAAAGACCTAGACCCGCTGGCTAGGTCTTTAACAAATACAGAATATGGCCAGCCTGTGGGGACCCTGCCAAGATCCTACGTCTACCAGAGGTGCCCTTGGACTGTGGGCTGTGCAGCCTGGAACTAGACCTGAAATTAGGGACATCCCCCCAAACACCGGGGCTTTCCCCGGGAGTGTCTTGTGACTCAGTCCCCCTTGAATTTAGTGAAGAGTTACGTTTATTTTCTTGAATTAGAGGGTTCCTCAATGGTTTCACCTTGCTGAATAAACAGGACACATTTGAGACTTCATAGCATGCTCTGTGCAGGCGGCAAAGGGAGGGAGTTCTTCCCGTCACACCTGGTAAGTTCAGCTTCACCAGTGGTGCTTTCAGAGGCCCACAGCCAGCGAACGGCAGGCTCAGCATCGAATACTCTCCATGTCCCTTTGAGGACCCTTATTATACTGGTTAGATCTTTGTCATGAGTTTTTGGTTTGGAAATACTTGTCCCTGTAACTATGTACAGGACATGGTGCCAGGGCTGGGGGGGCTCCGTGAATTAGGAGGCTTGGTTGGCCTCTCGTCCTTGAGGAACTTGAAGTCAACTTCAAGAAACTAGAGCAACACACGGGAAATCGTAAATTGCTGCGGATGACGGGCTGTGAGTGGCGGACGAGGAGCATGCTGGGGGACAGTGCCCAGTGAGGACAGGGAGGCAGTGGTCCAGGAGGCCTCGCCGCAGGCCCCGACAGCCCCGAAGATGGGGAGACCTAGGGCCACGCTTCTCCTTCACCTGGCCCGTGTGCGGAGGAGATCAAGAAGCTGCCTTTGGCCTCTTGGAGAGACCCGTTACCTACTGTTGACTAAATAAAGGCTTAGAGAGGCTTATGGAATAAGGCGGCTTTCACATCAAAGGGCTCTTACAAAACAGCCTGGTGATGAGTTAAGTACAAATGAATCAGAAACAGATGGACTCAATTTCCTAGCAAATACCCCTGGGCTTCCACAAGAAGAGGGAAAGTGCTCAGCCAAAGGCATTGTGGGTTTTTGCTGATCCTAAAATATGCTCAGCGATTTTTGCCTGAAACAGAGCCGAGATGTTGGGACTCTCTCCGGCTCCAAGGCTTTGGGAAGCCCAGGCTGGGATCCTGCCAGCCCGTCAGCTGGTTCCTGGCAGCCCCCTCCCCAGCTCTCACCAGTGGCCCTGACAGAGACCCCCAGCAATGCGGTCCTGCTCTGGGTTTACAAAGGTCGGACAGAAATGCCCGTGGGACCTTCCTATTTTCTGTGTTGGCTCCCTGGCTATAAAATTCAGGAGTTAATTTAGATGATCTCTTAAGGCCTTTTCAGCACGCGTGTTCCATGAGTAATAATAGCAATTATTGCCAACATTCACTGAGTGATTCCTTATGTGAGGCCCTGTGTTAAGTGCTTTATATATATTAGCTTGTTTTACTGCTTTTAGCAACCCTGATTCAGAACTATAATTATCTCCATTTTATGGATGAGGAAACTGAGGCTCTGAGAAATTAAATAGGTTTCCCAAAGGCCCACAGCTGGTGCACAGTAGACTCTAGATTTTAACCGAGTGACAGTGCATCTCTTGGAGACTCTAGACTGTCAGTTCCTGGGTTTGCGTCCTTGTGGCAACCTTCCGGCCCTTGTGTGGGTACCAAACAGCCAGTCCCCTCTCCGACTGCCCCGCCTGAGGCTCTTATTGTCTCAAAAGTGTTCTGCACCTGGCCAAAGCCACCTGAAAACCCTTGCTTACCCTCTGCTCCCCCAGATTCCTACGGGCCTGTGTTTAGATGCTAGGCACACCCAGCCTCACTCTCAGGGAGGCGGACATCGACTCCAGGGCACTGTGATGGACACCCACCGGAGCAGGTGTGTGGGAGCCCAGAAGGAACACGTCTGGCTGGCTGCGGAGAGGCACCAGCGTGGGGGACGCCAGCACGCACGATGGGGCGGTGGTGCCTGGCAGGGAGGTGGGAAGAGGCACGGCGCTTGTGGAAGAAGTAGACACAGGGTAAGATGACGGGAGCCGTCTGGGGTGAGTGTTGGGGAAAAGGGCAGGAGAGGAAGCCGGAAGACAGTCAGGCGCCAGATTGTACTAGGCCGGCCTGAGGACTGGGCCCAGAAGGAATCACGGGCAGGCGGTAAGCAGGAGAGTGATGGGAACACCTGTGTCCTTCCTCTAGTCTCGCCCTTGTCCTTGCTGACTCCCGGCTCAAGTGGGAGTGAAGGCATCAAGGGCGGGGGATGTGTCCAGAGCCCCCCATAAGAAGAGCTCGGGCAGGGTTCACGAACAGTGCTGGTGATGGCAGTTGGGTGGCCTTGACCCTGAACATCCACCTCCCACAAGAGGACTCAGGTCCTCTGACTTGAGACAGCTAGAAAGGTCCAGAAAGCAAGCATCCGGGCAGTGGTCCTCAACGCTGGCCGCACCGTGGAGTCACCTGGGGAGAGTGTGAGAAACGCCAGTGTAGGACCCTGGCAGCGGAGGGGTGTGGCATCGGTGTTTTCAGAAGCTGCTCAGATGGTGCCAGTGCCTGGCCAGGGTCTGGAATCACCCGCAACTCTGGTGCCTCAGAGCCTCCCTGGGCGCTTGTCTTCCCGCAGCCCAGACCTGTGAGACCAGCAGGGAGTGGGAGTGGGATGGGGGTCGGGGGAGGAGTCAGGGAAGCTGCTGGGTGTTTTTTTAAAGATTTTATTTATTTTAGAGAGAGGGGAAGGGAGGGAGAAACAGAGACAGAAACATCAATGTGTGGTTGCTTCTCATGTGGCCCCCACTGGGGACCTGGCCCACAACCTAGGCATGGGTCCTGACTGGGATTCAAACTGGCGACCCTTTGGTTCATAGTCCACGCTCAATCCACTGAGCTATGCCAGCCAGGGTGGAAGCTGCATTTTTAACACCCCAGGTGGTTTTTAACGAGCATACAATATTGAGGAGCCTTGATCCTATCATTGGGATACATTTGCCTTGGTTTCTGATGTAGTGAGTCCTGGTGGGGGCGCAGTAAATGCTGATTAGAGATTGATCAGGGAGGTGACCCAGACGCCCTTCTCATGACCAGGCAAGTGTTGGCTCCTCCACTCTTGGAGGAGCAGAGAGCAGAGCTACCGGCAGTTTGCGGGGTGTCTCACAGGACCCTCTCCTACACCATCCGCCGCCAACGCCCTTGTCTGGGCAGGGGGGCAGAGCAGCCCTGTGCCGGGCTCCAGGCTCCTGGCCCCACCCCCACCCTCCGTGTGCTCCTGAGCCTCTCTCTCCTGAAGAAGATGCATTTGATCATTGAACTGGCTGACTTGGTGGTGCGGTCAGAGGATAGAGGGACGTGAGTGCCCCCCTGAGGGTTCTGATCATGTACAATGAGAAGTCATTCCGTTTTCACATAACAAACATTCCCTGAGGGTCTGCTTGCCACCAGACATGGGCTAGGCCTTGGGGGCACCTTGGGAGCAAAACCAACCCCACAGGATTGCTCTGCATGTGGAGACAGACGGCAGATAGGCAAAGAAGTACAAAATTAACTTGCTGTGGGTTAGGATAGGAACTATTTTCATTCAAGGATAGGAAATGTGTAGAGGGGGCTTCTTATGGTTGTCAGGGAAGGTCTGTCTGCGGAGGTGACAAGGAAGCTAGTCCTGCAGGATGATAGGAGCCTAACATGTAATGAATGGAAGACAGACGGGGTGGAATGTGCAAAGGCCCTGAGGCATGCTGGGTGTGCTTGAGAAACAAGGAGGCCAGAATGGCTGGAGAAGGTGAGCAAGGGGAAGTGTAACGAGGGTGGAGGTGAGCAGGGTCCAGGCATGCTGGGCTGCTTAAGGAATTCAGTTCTTTAGCAGGAGAGCAACCCGCATTTTATCTCCCAGGTAAGAGAGTGAATCAAGGGTTTGAGTGGTGGAGAAGGAAAAGAACAACGTGGAATATCATCCACGTATCAGGGGCACGGGGTGTCAAGTGTGACCTCACATGTGGCCTGGGGCAAGTCATTTCCCCTCTGCACCTCCATTTTCCATTGGGCCAGTGACCTGTGTCTAGTGAGGTGTCCTGAGAGCCTCTAGCTGTCTCCAGGGTAAACTGAAGATGAAGAAGTGCCACCGCTGGTGTGGCCATGGCAGCGAAAACCTTTTGGGAGCCTTGTTGCTGGCGTTTGCTCATAACCAAGTGGTCGTTGGTCTCCTGAGTCTGCTGTTGTCCCCAGGGCAGGCGCCTGGTAAATACTGATTTACGGAGGCTGAGCTGGCCTTATTTCATGTGGGCTCATTCTTCTTTATCCCAGGAGAAAAGTGTCAAGTGGCTGGGGGAGAGGCGAGGGAGGGGGCTGGAGGCAATGTGCCTGTGTAGCTGGCCGGGGACAGGGGTTGGGCTGAGGCTGGGAGCTGGGTGCTGGGAAGGTGTCATGTTTTATGAATGACTTCCTGACAGGTAGAGAGGCTGACTCAGCTGGCAGCCTCCCGTGGGCTGGTGTGTGGGGCCTGCTTTTCCGGAGCCGAGTACTAATCTGCCTGGGGCAGCTGGCTCAGGGAAGGAAGGGCCTCCAGCTCAGTGGGGAGGACAACTGTGCATCCTTGGCGGTTTTTCTCCCTGGAGCTTTTCTTAGCTGCTCTGGGGCGGGCCGTGCGGGAGGGAGCGGGACCCACCTGGCCTCTCCCCTCCTCCCCTCTCTCTTCCTCCTCCCCGCGCCTCCCCACCACGCTGCTCCTCCGAGGCCTGCTGTCAGCAGCTTTCGGCTCCATCGCACCTCATACACACAGCACTGCCTTCGGGAGACCTGCGTCTGTGGGAGCCGGTGGAGGCTGCTCCCCAAGAACCTCTCTGCCCAGTTAGCCTCTGCTCCCAGGGGGCTGTGGGGGTGGGGGCTGAGCTCTCAGCAGCCAGGGAGGCAGAAGTGAGCGGGGATGCTGCCTCCTGCATCCGTGCACCAGCCCCCAGGAGCTCTCTCCCCAGAGAACTCCCTCACCGGCCGTGCCATCTCCCCCAGGTGGAGGAAATCACTTCAGAGAGAAGCCAGTGCTTGTGGCCAGGGTGGGAGGACTTTCAAGCCTGTCTCAAAGCCCGGGAAGAAGATGCGTGTTTCTGAGCGTGGGTGTGTTTGCCATCAGAGAGGGGAGGGAATCTGTGGAATGAATGTCCAACGACCCAGCAGGCATCGGCGAGGCCTGTCACCTCTTGCTAGAGGCCCCGGTGGAATTTTCCACTCTGTAGGGGTTTCTCGTTGCGTTCTTACTGCAGCAGAAAGAAGCAGTTATTATTGGGCCCATTTTCCAGATGGAGAAACAATGTCAGAGAGGGGATCCCTGACCCCACTTTGCCTGGAAGAGTCTGCATGATCTTGGGAAAGTCACTGGTCGCCTGGGCCTCAGAGAAAGGGGTCCGTGACTCACATCCTGCCCCAGTCTTAAGGGCTCAGGGGAGATAGGACGTCAAGTGCTCTGGGACACCCGGTTTCCTCCCTCTCCAGTGGTGATTAGATTGGGCTTTGCTGTGCTTACCAACACTTGGAGCAATTTGCAGGCGACTGCAGGCGGTGGGAGCAGAAGGGAGGAGGCCGCCTCTGGGGGCTGGGAAATCTAGTTGCTGAGGAGCGTCTGGGTCAAGGTCTCCTCCCAGGGCTGTCTGCAGGCAGAGTCAGGCCTGCCCAGCCATCCTGGTCTTTGCGCCGCACCCCTGGGAAGAGGGGTCCCAAGTAGCAATGGTGGCTGGTGACACTAGAAAGAAGAGGGGACAAGTCGGCCAGTGTACACACGCTGGGTCCCTGGCAGCCCCTGTCATTGTCAGCTTGGAACCAGCATGTGGCTTTTCCTCCTTCCAGACCTACACTTGCTGCCTGGGGGCCCATGGGCAAGTCACTGACCTCTGTGTGCCTCAGTTTCCCCATCTCTGAAGCAGGAGCAGTGCTGACTCCGGGGCTGTTGGGGGAGTACATGGGGCTAGTATGTGTTCTTGGCGCCTACTCTCAGCCGGTCACCAACAGCCGTCACTGCTGGGTGGCGGTACTGTCACTGGCTTTACACCTTGTCCGGCCCACCTCGTGCATCCTTTTGGACACTGCCCTGGATGGAGCTGACTGTCTCCTTTGTCACCTGGCAGTGCCCTGATGGGACTTCCACCTGAGCATGTGACTACCTGAACTGTACGTGCCTTTTTGTGCGTGTGAGGGCTGTGCGCCCCACAGCAGGCACCGGGCCTTGTCGGACGGGCGTTTTGTTTGTGTGTTTTTTTTAAAGATTTTATTTATTTATTTCTAGGGAGGAGAAGGGAGGGAGAAAGAGAGGAAGTTTGTTGTTCCACTTACGCATTCATTGTTTGATTTTTGTATGTGCCCTGCCCAGGTATCAAACCCTCAACCCTGGTGTGTCAGGACAACGCTCTAACCCACCGAGCTACCCAGCCAGGGCTATGTGTTAGCCCTTTTATTGTCTTTCTCTCCTTAGCCCAGAGTTTGACACTGAGTCAGTGATGAATGAATGAATGAATGCTGTAATTCTGTGGATACAAACTGGAGGTAAAACTGACGCGAGGACCCAGAACCCCTGGGCCTGGCTCGCCACAGCAAGCACTGATGCTGGAGGGTTGGAAGGCTGCAGGCCGGAAGGATCTTATATGAGGCAACACCACCACAACCAGAACTGTGTTGTTAAAAGGCCTTCCTGTCGCCTCCCGAGGGCTGAGGGGAGAGGAAGGCAGGAGGAGACCAGACCAGCGGCTGCTACAGTCTCTTCATTCCCCCTCCTTCCTCCCTAGGCCTCACCCTTTCTACAATGGTGTTTGTCAGCTCAAAGCCCAGGTCCTCGTGGGCTGTCACCGCACACATGCTGGGGACCGGGAGAACGTTTCTTTTACATTTTTAATTCTTTTCTCCTCTTTGAAAGACTAGCTACGTGGGACGCTACTGCACTGGGGATAGAGAAGGCAGAAGCGCAGTGTGCCCACGCGAGAGGCCTCCCAGTGCCAGGGGCGGCCCGATGCACCGCAGGGCGGGTACTGGCGCACAGCGTGGTTGAAAAGCGAGTGCAGTGTGTGTCCCCACACTGCTCCGCGTCAGAGTGGCCTGGCCCTGACTGGAGGGGAAGGCGCTGCAGGAAGCCCACAGGCTTTTGGGGGTGGGGAGCAGAGCGGCCGGGCAGGAGGAAGGCCGAGGAGTGACTGGGTCCTGTGAGGTGGCATCCTCACTTTCTGCCGTGGGCGGGGCAGTCAGACGGACCCTCTGGGCAAGCCTGGGGCCCTGCTGTTAACAGCCCCTGCTCTGCACTGACCTCAGTGTCCTGGCCGCGCCATGGGTGGGCCTTTGGGAGAAGGTGTGGGGGCGGAAGGACCTGCTGGTTGATGATGTCATCTAAGCCCCTCCCACGGAGGTGAGGACTCCCCGCCTAGACTCCTCGAGGTGGAGACACAGTGGGGGGGGGGGTTCAGAAGGGGCCAGGGTCACCCAGCAGGGGCCCCAAACCTGAGGAGGACAGAGCCAGGGGCCTGAGGGAACCGGGCAAGTGGCCGATTCCCAGGAGGTGGGAAGGGGAGATTGCGTTTAGAGATGTGGAAACAGTCGGAAAACGCAGAAAGCAGGCAGGCAGCTGGAGAGGTTAGAGGGCTGCACCCTAGGTGTGAGGTCAGCACTCATTTACTTCGTTGAGGTGACCCTGGGACCCCAGTTCTGCCACGGTCAATTTTACGGCCTTGGCTGTGTGGGACCTGTTTCCTCACCAGTTTGTAGGGTTTCCCAGAATAATAAGATTTACAGTGTCAGTTTGTCGGAAGCCCACAAAAGACATCATACAAGTTCCAAATTCTAAGAAACTGAATTTTGACTGAGGGGCTTTGGGAGAAAAAGACCTGGAGAGAAATAAGCCCAGCAGAACAATATAAGGATTTAAGAGTCAGAACTACCTGATTTTGGTAAAGGGGCATTGTTTGTGAGGGTGTAAAACATGCAGATACTGTCTACCACAAAAGCTTGGAGTGGGAGATGACGTCCTTTGAGAAGGGCTGGGTGCTGGTTTTTGTCTTTTAAACCCCAGTGTGCTGGGCTAACCTGATGGATGCTTGACCTGAAGGCGCCCCCTAGTGGTTAGTTCTAAGAATACTGAATGTTCTTTAGCTTGGTTTTTCTGACCTATTAAAACGATATATTGTACTTTATTTCTGTCCCTGCCCCCGGAGTACCAAACACATAACTCCAAATACAACATGTTTTATGTAGGAAAGATTTCTAGAAGAACAAGGCTGGATTGGTGGACATGAGCATTTCACATGTAGGCAGTTTACATCTAATTCTCTTTCCAAAAACACTTTGCACCCATTTGTGTTCCCTTTTTGGCTTATTTACGATACATGCCAACATGAGACTGGATGGATCACTTCCTCACAGTGTCCTGTCCATGAAATTAAAGAGCTGGGCTTAAAAAAGAAGAAAATGTTACAGAGCCAGTCTCTGCTAAAAGAATATGAGCCGGGCTTTGCACTCACAGAGGGGGGTCTGTGGTCAGAGCTGTGGCTGAGCTGGCAAAGGCCAGGGAGACAGCTGCGGGGAGACAGCCCAAGGTCACACAGCCAGTGGGTCTCAGCTGGCTTTGCTTGCCAAGCCTCTCTTATCTCCAAACCCTCTGCGGGCCTCACTCTCCTCCACCCCCCACCCCTAGCTTCTTCGTTCATTTCCACCAACAAACAACTCTAAGTGGCTACTGTAACCAGTCTCTTCTTCATGTCGGGGATGCCACAGTGAGCAAAAGCAGATGTGTCCCTGCGCACTTGGCGAATCTCACAGATAAATGTGTAATTGCAAATGGAGCCAAATGGCCAGCTGGCACAAGAGGTGCAGATGAGTGCGGCATTCGGGGAGCCTGCTGTTGGCCAGGCACGGCCTCCGTCTGCATCCTGAGAGCACACAGTGACCGGGAGGAGTTCGAAGCAGTGGGGGGTAACTGAGTGAAAGACAGAGCAGGAAGATCACTGTGTGCTTCTGAAGCGGCTAGGTCTCCCTGTCCCTCACAGGCCCCATCTGGGCCTCCCGGCCCACAGGACCTGCTGTGGCTGGGGTTCCCCAAATGTGGGGAGCGGGCAGCCGTTACGCCCCCTCCAGCAGCTAAGTCTAAAGCCCTGGCCACTTCCTCCCTTTGCTCTCCTTGTGGTTTGCTGGTGGGGCTGAGACCTCTCAGGCATCTCAGTGTCAAAGGGAGCGGGAGGGGACAGCTGGACTGTCCTAAGAGGGCCCATGGACATCCTGACTCTCAGTTTGTCCCTGGTTCTGAAGGCCCAGCCCAGCCTCTTCCTACCGTCTGTCCCAGCCTCGGTCTTATCAGGAGGGAATTTTCCAGAGCTTCTCCCCAGCCCCTCCCCTGTGTCTCTTCCCATCCTCCCCACAGGCTGTGAGGTGGGGCAGAGAGGAATCCGGCCCTCACTGCAGAGGGGTCTTGCAGCTGGGGCTTGGGGTACGGGGCACTTCTTATGGACACGCATTTTCAGCCCTGTCCTTTGTCCTGGTCTCCATTCTTCCCCTTCTCAAGTCCTTCTGGGTCTCCCAGGCCTGAGGCACGTCTCAGTCAGAACCCATTTTCCACCCAACAGTATTTTCTAGGCTCCTACCCAGTGAGGGTTCTGGTTAGATGGGAACAAAGGCTGCGACCCGCCCAGCTTCTGAAGCTCACCGCCCAGTGGAAGGACCGCAGAGCCAGGCCGAGTCAGCGAGAGAAGCACTTTTCTGGAACCGTGTGTACCGAGTGCTGTGGACTTGGGGGAAGACGGGGAAGGAGGGGAGGCAGTCGGAGAAGGGTTCGCGGCTTTCTCTCCTGGACTTCCAAAGACAAAGCCTGGTGCAATGAGAAGTTAGGGAGATGGAAAGAGAAAGGGAGCAAGAGATAGAGACACACACACTATGGTTATTAATTATGGTTAATATTTCCCCACAGAATGAAAGGTATTTAATTCGAAGGGCTATTCTTTATTCTGAGATGATGGCCTTCCTAAATTTTGGTGTTTTAATGTCCTTTCCAGAAGAAACTTTTTTTTTTAATTAAAAGATTTTATTTATTTATTTTTAGACAGAGAGGAAAGGAGAGAGAAACATCAATGTGTGGTTGCCTCTCACATGCCCCCTACTGGGGACCTGGCCTACAACCCAGGCACATGCCCTGACTGGGAATTGAACCAGAGACCCTTTGGTTCACAGGCCGTGCTCAATCCACCGAGCCACACCAGCCAGGGCTGTTGTTTGTTTTTTATTGTGGTAAAAAGCATAACATGAGATCCGCCCTCTTAACATTTTACGAGCATGGTACAGTGTTACTAACTAGATGCGCAGTGTTGCACAGCGTCCCCCTAGAACTCGCTTGTCTTGCATAACTAAAACTCTATCCATGGAGCAACGGCTCTGTGCTTCCACCCCCTCCAGCCCCCAGCCACCACCATCCATTTACGTCTCCAAGTCTGACTGCTTTAGGAGCCTCCTATGCGTGGACTGGCGCAGTACTGTCCTCCTGTGACCGGCCCAGCACAGTGTCCTCACGGTGCGTCGTGCTGTAGTACGCGTCAGAATTTCTTCCTCTTTTATGGCTGAATAATGTTCCGCTGCACGTATACACCACATTTCCTTTATCCACTCGTCAGCGGATGGACATGTAAGTTGTTTCCACCGGCTGGCCGCTGTGAATAATGCGACAGTGATGTGAGCGCCAACGTCCCTCCGAGGTCCAGGTTTCATTTCTCTTGGATACGTGCCCAGGAGCGGGATTGTCGGCTCCCACGTAGTTCTAGTCCAAGTTTTTTGGAGGGACCCTTATACTGCTTTCCCTACCAGCTGAACTATTTTGCATTTCCACCAACAGTGCGCAAGGGCTCTCTTCCCTCCATATCCTGCGATACTTGTTAACGTTAGCCCTTTTGACGACGGCCGTTCTCACACGGGTGCAGTGCCCTCTCACTGTGGTTAGCACCTGCACTCATTCCCCTGGTGACTAGGGGTGCTGAGCCGCCTTTTCACGAACCTCTGGGCTGTTCCTGTCTTCTTCGGAGAAATGCCTTTTCAGGTCCTTAGCCAATTTTCTAATCGGGTTCTTTGTTCTTTGTTTTGTTTTATTTGCCTTATACATTTGGGATATTCATCCCTTATCAGATATATGGTTTGCAAATCGCCCCCCCCCCCCAATCTGTAGGTTCCCTTTCCATTTTGTTGATTGTTTCGTTTGCTGCGCAGAAGCTGTCTGCTTTGGCGGGTCCCACTTGTCTGTTTTCACTCCTGTCGCCTGTGCTTCCGGTGTCCCACCTGAGCAGTCACTGCCAAAACCGATGTTGTAGAGTTTTTCTCATGTGTCTTCTTCCAGGAGTTCTACGGTTTCAGGTGCTGCAGTTGAGTCTTCAACCATTTTGAGTCCATTTCTGTGTGGTACGAAAGAAAGGTCCGATTTTATTCTTTTACATGTGCAGGTCTGGTTTTCCCAGCACCGCTTGTTGTTTTGCATTTGGGACCTTTCTTGGCAGAATAACAAAATTTCAGTCCTTAGCAGGTTCTGCAAAGCTTCTTAAAAAATGGTCCTTATCTGTGAAATATTGTGAAACTTTAATATTTATTATTATAATAATAATAACTTTAACTTTATTTACTGAGAAAATATGTTTTTAAAACTAGGAGTGTGGTCCAGAATCTATCTACATGGCTGTTACGAGAGGAGCTGGTCCGTCAAGGATGTTCCAGAAAATACGGGCCACAGGGCCCACGTCCTTGGAGGACACATCCCAGGCACACTGTGAGCACTTGGGAGCCCCAGGCTCCTCAGAGACGGTGCTCAGGGGGCATTCGTTCACTTCTCTGCAGCCAAGGGTGCAGCGGTCGGAGAGGTGACGTTCCCGCATTGCAGAGCAGCTCAGGCCGAGGCAGGGCAGGCCCAGGGTCTCGGTTTGGGGCCGGCGCCACGCTGACTGCGCTGTTACCAGCGAGCGCCCCCTGTCTGCGCTGAGTGAAACCTCCCTCCCGCGGGGACTCGGAGTGGTTTGAATCTGTCTCGGTGGGGCTCGGACGGACCATCCGCCCAAACTGCCAGCCCGGTAACGTCTGAAGGAGGGATAACGGGCAGTTCACCTGAGAGGTGGCTCCGTGGAAGGGCCAGAAATGAGAAAATTCACATTCTGCTTCCTTTTGTGCCTCAGGTTTGCTGCGTGTCCTCGGACAGGTCCTTTCCCGTCCGGAGGCTTTAATAAGATAATTAAATCTGTCTGTTAATGGTAACAATAACTGCTATCATGTAAGGAGCACCCCCTATGCATCATACTCTGCTCTTAGGCACTTCTTCGGATATAAACTCATTTATTCCTCCCAGTCGCAGCCAGATACGGAGATTACTAATGTCTCCAGTAAGCAGACAAGGAAACAGAAGCCCAGACAGGTCAAGTGTCTTGTCCAAGGTCACACAGCTAGGTAGAGGGGCAGCAGGGACTCAAAGTAGATGGTCCCTGAGACCACCTAATGACTGTATGATACTGAGCAGCGGGAGATTTATCCTTTCTTGCTCAGAAATGCTGTGATTCTGTGAGATGCACCAAGTGGCAGCCGTTTTGGTTCTAGGCCCTTAGCAAAACGTTTTTGGTTGAGTCCCTTTGGGCTTCGTTAGACACCAGCCGTGCAGGTCTCTGCCCAGGAGGAAGGCAGCTCTGGGACGGGGCCATGGGGGGGAAGAGGTGGGAAGAAAGGGCGAAGCCCGCCTCCCTGCCTCGCCACGGCCTCTCCCGTGTCCCCTGCAGCTCCACCGAGGCCACCACCCTCCATGCAAGGTCCAGGCCAGCTTCGGCCCTCACCTGGGTGTCTCCGTGGGCGGCCAGTCTGGCCTGCTCCAAAGCATTACAAGTGGTGCCAGAGTCGACCTCTGAAGACAGCAATCAGTCACCTCACACCCCTGCTTAAAGCCCTCCCGTGGCTTCTCGAAGCTCTCGGAGTAAAACCCAAGGTGACCCCTGCCCACCTCTCTGAGCTCATCTCACGCCTCCTCTGCTGTGCAGCCCCCGCCCGTGGCCACTGGCCATCTGGGGCTGCTGAGCACTTGAAACGAGGCCAGGCTGAACTGAGAGGTGCTCGTCCATATAAAATGCACACCAGATCTCAGAGCCGTAGTACCAAATATAGAGATTGTAAAATATCTGAGTAATTTGTGTATTGATTGTACATTGAAATGATAATGTTTTAGATATGTTGGGTTAAATAAAATTAATTATTAAAGTATATTATTAAAATTAGCCCTGGCTAGTGTAGCTCAGCGGATTGAGCACTGGCTGTAAACCAGAGGGTCACGGGTTTGATTCCTGGTCGGGGCAAGTGCCTGGGTTGCAGGCCAGGTCCCCAGTGGGAGAGCCATGTGAGAGGCAACCACACATTGATGTTTCCCTCTTTCTCCCTCCCTTCCCCTCTCTCTAAAAATAAATAAATAAAACCTTAAATATATATATATGTATAATTAAGACTGATTTCACTGTGGCTACTAGCAAACTGTGCATTCCGTTCCCGTTGGACAGCGCTGTTCCAGGTGCACTGGCTTCCCTCTGGTTCCTCGACCACCAGGCTCTTCCCAGCCTCGGGCAACGCTTTGCATCCTCGTCCCTCTTCCTACAGCTCTTGTCACCACCCCCTTTCTGCTGCCCTGCCCCCCATGGCTGCTTCTCTGTGGCATCATCACTGAGAACTCTGGCTACCCTTGGCATGTTTTTTTTAGAGAGTTTTTGTTGTTTTTGTTTTCAAAGATTTATTTATTTTTTAGAGAGGGGAAGGGAGGGAGAAAGAGAGAGAAATATCAATGTGTGGTTGCCTCTCACATGCCCCCTCTGGGGACCTGGCCCACAACGCAGGCATGTGCTCTGACTGGGAATTGAACCAGCGACCCTTTGGTTTGCAGGCTGGTGCTCAATCGACTGAGCTACGGCAGCCCGGGCCCTCCACCCCATAGAGCGGAGCCCCTGTCCCCATCCCTCCCAGCAGGCGCTGGCTCTAGGCTGATGGTCAGTCAGAGGTCCCGGGGAGGGAAGGCTGGGGACTGGCCTGAATTTCTCAGCCTGGATCCGCGGGAAGGGGTCTCCATAGCTGAGGGCTCTACCTGCTGCTGGCCAGGGTTCAGCCGAAGCAGGAACAGTGAGCAGTGGCTGTAAGCAGAAGACACGGTCTGCCTGGGGCCAGTGAGGACCAGAGGGAGGGCCGTGTGGGCAGCACCGATGGGGCGCAGCACCGATGGGCACAGCACCGGGGACACGCAGGTGCTCAGGTCGTCCCCTCACCCTTGTGAGCAGCACCCCTGTCAGCCACCACTGCAGGACGCTGGCCACAGGGAGACAGGAGGAATGCATGGCCTCCGCCCCCAGCAAAGGGCCCCCTCTACAGGAGGACATCGTCTCCTTCTGTGTTTTCACCCCGAGGCCTGCGACTTGGGCAGGAACCGGAGGAAGAGGCGATACCTTCATTTCTGTGGAACAGGCCTGTGGGTTTTAATTGACTGCTAGCTCAGAGTGAGCCAACGGGTGATTTGATGGCTGAAATAGCGCAGGAGGAGAGCAGAAGCTCCCAGGACCAGGAGGGGCCGCCGGGATCACCACTGGAAGGAAGTGAGGGCACTATTCTCAGAAGTCGCCTAATTTGGTGGCTGTCTCCAAAGATCAGGAGCCCCTTTCATGTAAACCTCTGCTGCGATGCACCCTCAGGGTGAGAGCAGGGTGGGGCAGGAGGAGGCGCCAGCCGGAGGCAGGGCTGGATCCCCCAGTGCAGCAACTCGGGAGGGCAACCGCTGGGCTTTGCCCTGTTCCAAACACTGATCTTGAATGGACCCAGGCAGCTTTTCTAAGACGGGGGACAGGGGACGGAAGGGGGAGCGTGTGGTGGGTGGTGGCACCGCTGGGCCCGCACCTCTCAGGTTAGAAGAAACCCCGAAACGCTGGGTGGGTGGAAGGGCCCGGGGAGACCCGGTGGACCGGGTGCTCCTGTCCCACATCAGGAAGCTGAGAGCCTGCCCCATGGTGGGGGGTCAAAGCCTAGCTCTCCTCCAGGCCTCCCGCTACACACAGCAGCTTTGAAAGAAACACGAGGAACCCGGAAGGTGGCTTCTCTCACACAGTAGATAATGAGCATTTTGATCTCAGCCTCCGTGAGGAAATTTACAGGCTGCAACGGACCCTTCCAGAGGGCCTGGGCTCCCAGAGGGCCGTGCGCCCCTGCTGGTTCCTGGGCAGCATCCTCCGCACCTGCCGCCCTCGGCCTCCAGCGCCCTGGCCGGGGTCTCCCGCACCTCTGACTGGGTCCGGGCCGGCCACTGGGCCCGGCAGCCACCCAGCTCAGCGTGGAGGGTGGGGGTGGGGGTGTTCGGGGGATGGACTCGGGCAAGGGCAGCCCTCTAGTCTGCTTTTTGTTTTACGTCTGATTATAAAAGCAGCTCATACTCATTGTAAAATGCGGAAACCACAGAAAGGTAGAGAGAAAAAATTAAAACCGTCTGTCATCCCGCTGCCCAGAGGTAACTGGTTGCTATTTTGCTGTATTTCTCTCCAGTCCTGTTTTTCTGTGAGGATCATGCGCATGTATGTATGTGTGTGTTTTGATCGTGATCATACTCTACAGCTGGCTTTTTCTTCCCCACATCACATTATATTGTGAGCACTTTCTCACAATATTAAAATTTTCTTCAAAGTTATTTAATGGAGATACCATATTCTGTTAATAATTTATTTAGTAATTCTTTTTTTCTTTTTCCATTTTGATCCTCTTTTTTTTTTTTTAACCAAAGGAATATGGCAGTTTGTAAAATTTTACTTAACACTGTAAGTGCCACATTTTTGGCTGCAGAGAAGGAGTGGTTCTGGGGTATCCTATCTGCCATTCATACTCAAAGGGACCCCTCAGTCTAACATCTGGGGTGATGGCAAAGGTTGAGCATTTGGAAAAGACAAAAAAAATAAGACCCATCCTCACCGGGGAGGTGTAAAGTCGGGCAGGTGCCCGAGGCCATGCCCAGCCCCGCTGGAGTGCGTGGTGCCGATCACCGGGGTGGGTCTGGGGGCCCCAGTCCTCCTGGGCAGCATCCTGGGACGTGAGCAGGTGGACAGCACTGAGCGTCCCCGGCTCACGGTTTGCCTGTGCCACCAGTCGGCGGTGTGATCTGGGGCGAGTCCTTTTGCTGCTTCACTTCTTCATTTCTGAGGCTGTAAAATGGGCCTTTAGCTGGAGTGGCTGAAATCGGACGCCCTCGTGCTGCCTCTACCCCAGTATTCTGTCGTGGGGAGCATGGGGACAGAGGCATGGGGGGGTGGCTATAAGAGCCATGGGGCCCCTCCTGGCTCTGAGATTCTCTGATGTGTCCCCAGCCACTTGAGTCTGTGGCTACACCCTGAGTGGCTGGCCCTTGCTGGCCTTCCATTGTCCAGACTCCAGACCCCCTCTTGAACAGCTCAGGCCTCCCCAGGGCCCTGACTTAGTCCCCAGGGAAGACACTAATCAGCCTCCTACCCTTTTGGATCCCGAGTGTGACTCTCAGGCCCCCTAGGTCTGCTGTGTCCCCTAACCCTTCTGGAGGAATTCCCCATTGTACGCAGGGCTCAGGCTCATGCATGCAGGGTTTCCAGAGGCTCAGGGCTGAGCACACGGGGAATATATGCTGCAGGAGTCGGGGGCCTCGTGTGTCTCCTTTACTTGGTACCATCTGTGCCCAGCACTGGGCCTGGCCTGCAGTGGACCCTCAGTAAATACTAGCAGACCCAGGCAAGTGGTGGCCTCTGCCTGCCTCAGTTTCCCTTTCTGTCTTGCTAGGTAATAAACTGTGTGAGAGCAGAAATGAGTCTGGTTTACCTAGGCCTCAATGCTCAGCACACGGAGCGGTGCCTGTATTTTGTAACGAATAGAGAACAGATAGATTGAGGAGTAAGTCGTGGCCCAAGGGAGTGAGAGCTCACGATGCAGCCCCTCCCTTCTCCCCGCCTCCCTTCCTCAGAGGTCCCTTCCTTCCCTCTGAAGGGCTTTGGGTGGTGCTTCCCTCTGCGCCTCCCTGGTTAAAACTGACCACCGGGAACCTCTGAGGCTTCCTGGCTGTGTGACTTTGGAAAAGTCACTCGGCCTCTTTGAGGCCCCATTGCCTCTTCTGTAAAATGGGGTTGATATGACTCATTGAACGAGTTTTATGAGGCTGGGTGCTGGATTGCCCAGCACGGCCTGTGCCTGGCAGGTAGTGGGCACTTGTGCAGAAGCAGCCCCGCTTGGTGGCAGTGCTTGGCCCTCTGTCCGTGGTGTGAGCTCTCTGAGGAGCCGGCTGAGGGATTGCCCATTGGCTGTTGGAAGGGCATGGGTTGATCTTGGGCAGGGAGAGGAGGCGGTGAGGGGTTATGGTTCCCCTGAGGCCCTGGCAGCTGTCCCTGCACTTTGCCCTTGGCTGGGTCATTTGGTGCCCTTTCTCCTGCTGGGAAGACATCAAATGTGATTGAGGGGCTTGGCTGGGGGGTGGGCCCAGCTCCCCAGGAGAGCTGTCTCCCGTCTCCCCCGCAGTGGGAGCCTCCAAGAGCTTCTCCCCCAGGCTGCCCATAGAGGACATGGACAGCAGCTGCAGAATGCAGGCCCCCAGGCCCCGTTAGCTTGTCACTCAATTCTCTGGGCCTCCAGACTTTAAACAGGAGGAGATACGATCAAACTGAGGATTTACAGGTCTGGAGAGAGGGGCAAATGAGATAGTGTATATGAAAGTGCTCTGGCCTCTGTCACGGATACTCCCAAGGTTATAATACAATAGCTCTGTTAACATCACTGGGAGCCAGCCCACAGAGGTGGGGGACATGCCTGGGGCCCTGTGCTGCCCAGGCCAGGCTGCCTGGCCCTGATGTGTGGCTGCTGTGGGACGTGGACAAGTGACTTTCCTCTCCCAGCCTCCGTGTTCTTGTCTGCAAAATGTGGCAGCCCCTCTATTGGGTTCCTAGGAGGATCCGCTGAGGCCACGGGACGGGGCTGGCCAAGTCCTGCCTCAGAGTTAGCGACTGCTCCAGGTGCCTCTGCTTTGGGGACCGAGTTTGCCCATCCGTGATATGAAGGTGATGATCCCACCCATCACTCAGGTCACCAGGAGGACTCAAGAAGCCGAACCATGTAATGTGCACAGCTTGAATGTCAGACACGTAGAAAGCACTCATTCAGCTATTATGATGGAGGTTTTTTGGTGGTTGTAGCAAAGCCAGCCAGGATGACAACCTGCTCCCACCCCTACCTGCTCTGTACCTAGGGTGTCTCCTTCTTGCTCACGACAGAGACTAGCACCTATGGGAGCGGAGTGACCCCCATCGGCTCACCCTGCCAGAATTGCATTTCTAGTGCCTTTAGCGCATCAAGGCGGGTGGGAGGACTCTGCAGCAGTTGCCACCAGCAACCTGAAGGGGGCGGGGTCTCCAGGAAGACACGATGAAGATTGGGCCTTAAGGTGTTCATTCAGCTGGAGGCTGAGCAGGTGAGCAGTGAACCTGGACCTTCTCCACACCTGCCCCTGTGCCATCTCCAAGCTGCTCCAGCTGCTCACAAAGCCCACCTTTCTACTCACACAATGTCCGACCTCTAAGGGGACCCCTGAAGCACAGCAGCTAGGTTCATCCTTCCTGGTGGCCATGAGAGTAACTCCTAGTCATTGTAGAAAATCATGTGACGGTTGAGGAGCATACAGCACCCCAAGCCCAGACGTCCCGGTGTTTTTGTGCAAATACATATAGACATGTGATTCTATTTAAACTTTGGATCAACTGGACATTTCATTGCAAGAATGGAATCTTGTAACACCTGATTTTTAAACACCGAAATGAGCATACTTTATTTTTAAAACCTTTCTCTTTAAAAAATATTGTATTTATTCATTTTCAGAGAGAAGGGAATGGAGGGGGAAAGAGAGGGGAGAAAAACATCAATGTGTGGTTGCCTCTCACGTGCCCCCAACTGGGGACTGAACCCACAACCCAGGCATGTGCCCTGACTGGGAATCAAACCGGCGACCCTTTGCTTTGTGAGATGATGCCCAACCAACTGAGCCACACTGGTCAGGGCCCTAAGTATTCTTTCTGATGCTAGTGTAAATGGAATTATTTTATCAATTATATTTCAAAGTGTTCATTGCAAACATATAGAGATACCATTGACTATTGTACATTCATCTTGTGTCTTTTGACATTGCTGAACTCATTTATTACCTCACCTGTGCGCGCACACACACACACACACACACACACACACACTAGATTCTTCAGGATTTCTCCTTCCTTTGCAATATGGACCCCTTCTTTTTTAGCCTGAGTGCCCTGGCTGGAACTTACAGTACTATGCCATATAGAAGTGGCCAAGAGCAGACATCCTGTCTTGTCCCTGCTCTCAGGGGGAAAGCATGCAGTCTTTCATCTTTAGACGTGGTGCTGCTGTAGAAGGCTTATTTCTGTATTTCCTGAAGGGTCAGCTGGTTACGGCCTCGCTACTGACTGCGTGTGAAAAGGACCCCTGTCCTCTCGCCCCTTGCAACAACACGGTAGCCCCAAATTTCAGAGGTGAGGAACTCGGGGCCGGAGAGGGGAAGTGCTGCAGGCCTCATCATACGGCTGCTCAGCTGCCTTCCCTCCAGGTGCCGTCCAGCTGTTCATAGTCACTGGGCAGGGGGCCTCCTGGACACTCAGCTTTCCCTCCACTGCCCACCAAGAACAGCCACTGGGACAGAGGGAGGTCTGGGTTCTCTTCTGGGCTCCATTCTGGGCTTGGCCACTGACTTTCTGTACGACCTCGGGCTTCCGTTTTCCCAGCTGTGCAGTGGGATTGGTGGTATTGTACATTTTGAAGTCCTCTAATTTTGACCACCCACCTTAACCCCACAGCTGCTTCTACCACTACCCACAGTGGCCACCAGGGGGCGCCCCAGACCAGCAGTTGGCCCTGCTTGCTGCACCAGGGCTCTGGGGAGGCTGAAAGGCAGGGCTACTAGCTTTGCTTGCATGGGCTTCCTTGTGGCTAGACCTGTCCAGGCCCTCTGGCTGAGCGCTGAGCGGTAAGGAGGGAGGAGGGAGACATTGCCCCCAACAGCAATGACCTTGCCCTCATCCCTGCCCGCTTTCAGTTGGCTGCCTAAGACCAGGCATCCCAGCATTAGGGCCAACAGCCTGGAGTTTGTCAGCCTCAGGTTTCCACTGTCTCTGGGCTCTCTCATGGGCACTGCACCCTTTCCCAGCTGGGGTGTCCGGCAGTAGAAAGCCCCCCTCCTGGTGGGTGTCTGGTGTCCTGGAAAAGGCACATACAACACATTTCAGCTGTGGGTGGATTCTTTCTGGGCTTCTCGGACAGCATAGTCTCTGAAACCAGTGTCCCAGGTCCCCGGTGGGGACAGACCCCGGAATTCCAGAAGCAGGCACCATTGACGACAGTGACCAGCAGCAGGCAGTCACCAGAGCAGAGTACCTGACCCACTTTGTGAAGGGCTCTCTCAGCCCCTCCAGGCTCCCCCAAGGCTGATTTGCCCTCCAAATAAAGGCAGAATTTTTGTTTTGCAAATTGAACTCCAAGACAAAGTGGCATCTCTCAGCCCCACGCTCAGAGGGCTGCCTGGCCTGCTGAATGGGCCTCCCATTCTCCTTCATTGTGTATGTGTTTTCTGTCCCCTTCCAGACCAGTTCCCTGGAAGGCACAGTGGGTCTCACATTCTCCTCAGCTCCTTCCATCATGGCTGGTTCAGGACTTGAGTCCAGTAGAAGGTCAACAAATGTCACCCTGGGAAACACCGGTCCCACTTTCTCCTCCCACTGGAGTCCCAGGGCTGCCTCTGTCCCTGACTTAGCTGTTTGACTTTGGGCCAGTCACTTAACCTCTCTGAGCATCCACTTCATTTTCTTCCTTGCTCTTCGGCTTCCCTCAAAAGGTTGCCGGCGTCAGGGAGGACAGGATGTGAGGGCCCTTATGTGAAAAGGGACATGCTCTCCCTGTGTCGGGTCAGAGGGCTGGGCTTGCAGCCAGGGAGGTCACCTGGAGGAGAGGTGGGTGGCGGGCCGCGCCTGCCCGAGAGCCCCACAAGGTCAAATGACAGTGGTCAGCGTTTCCTGGCTTGTTCCATGGACCAGACCCTGTGCCGAGTACCTCACCTGCAGTCTCTCTCTTGATCCCCTCAGTGATCCATTGAATAGACAGAATTATTGTCCCCAGCTTTGCAGATGGGGAAACCAAGGCACAGAGCAATTAGCTACCATGCTGCGGTCACACAGCTGGCAAATGGCAGGGCTGGGACTTGCACCCAAGTGTCTGGTCCCTGGGGGCCATGCTTTTAGCCATTGAGACATTTGAGCTGATGCGGGGCAGAGATAGGCAGCTCGGGGGTCTTTTTGTCCACCATACAGGGAGCTCCAGGGGTCAGAGGGCATTTGTTCGAATCTTCCCTTTTCCAGACGAGTGCCGAGGCTGGAGGGAGCCTGTGCTCCCTGTCTCTGTCTGTCTCCCACGCCAGGGCCTCTGGGGCAGAGCAGGACCCTGAGGAGCATCCAGTGTGGTCACAGCAGGAAAACTGGGGGATGCCTAAAGCCCCCCAGCGTCTCAGAATCCAAGGTCCTCAAAGTTGTCTTGGGGCCTCCTTCCCGCGCTGGCCTCCATCCTGGTTGGATTCATTGTCCAATTTGGGGTCTAGGGAGTGGGGGTGGGAGGAAGTACCTCGAAGGTTCTGAATGATGCCCACCCTCCAGCCCAGACCCTGGGCACCAGCAGGCCCCTCCTCCCCAACACCGGGCCCTTATCAGGAAAGCAATTGAGGTTGGAGGGGAGGGAAGTCGGAGGCCTGAGGCTCTGGCAAGGTGGGTGGAAGAGATAGGGAAGTGGGGAGGGGGCGTGGGCCCTGCTGGGGGGCCCTGAGAATGGAGGGCGTGGCCAGAGCGGGCATGGCTGGGGGGCTTTTGCCAAGCGCTGCCCTTGCTGGCCTGGCCCCTCGACATGGCTCCAGCGCTGCTCCTGCCTCCCATACTTGCCAGGCAAGACGCCTGCATCTTTAATTAGCAAGCAGCAGCCTCTCCCGATTCATCACAGTCACTGTTTAATTAGCCGCGCACACGGCACCCCTACCCCCAGCTCTGGGTTGAGCAGCCTGCCTCTCTCACGGATGCTGCTACCACCTCGTGGTGTCCCCTGTCACCCCCCCATACTTACTCTGCTCCCCAGATTGGGGGATGGGGCAGGCATGCCTGGCTGAAACCTCAAGGAGATTCTGGGCACTGACGCTTGTGTTCACGGCATCCAGCAAACATTGTTAGGGCCTCCGGCCTGCACCAGGCTGGCGCTGGGCAGAGTCTGGGCTGGACAGAGGCGGCTGGCCTCAGTCCTGACTGCTTCAGAACGGCTTTTCCCTCTGGGAGGCGTTGGGACACCTCTCCAGCCGGACCCAGGGAGTTGGGAAAAGACAGCTGTAATCCCCCACGTTGCCCCCTGCCCAGCAAGGAGCAACCATTCCTCCTCCCCAGAGAAGGGCTCCCAGAGGCCAGCAGGGTGCCCTAAGAAGGCTGCATCCTCTGGGAGGAGAGAGCCCATGCCCCGAACCTGCCTCCTCCAGTGACCGGATCCTGGAGACCCAGGCCCAGGCCACAGGCAGAGGGAGAGGGTGGGGGTCTCAGCCCTTTGGCCCAGTCTTTGTCTGCAGAGCCCTGGGGATCAGGGGCACAGGAGTGAGCCCTGTGTGTGACTGAACTTGCTGCCCTCGTTTCCTGAAGCAGAGCGGGGTTGGTGACCCCGGGAGAGGCCTCACACCCTTCCGGGCAGAGCCAGGGCGGCCGCCGCCTGTGGCAGCCAGCCGGAGGCAGGAAGCTCAGGTTCCACCCTGTGGCTTCAGGCACATCGGCCGCAGCGGGAGCTCCGCGTCCTGGCCAGGGCAGTGTGCTGACCCTCCTGTCCCGACGGGACGATGCTCATGGAAGGGCCAGCGTTTGTTCTGGTACCGGAGGAAGGTGCTGCAGCCCAGCCACTCGGCACAGCTACCAAGCTGCGCTGTGCCTCAGTCTCCCCACCTTTAGTAGCTGCCGCATGAGTTGTTAGGAGGCACAAACAATTTACAGTGTTTGGTGCAGCGCACTACGAACAGTGCCTGGCAGAGGGGGTCCCCAGTAATCACTGGCTGTCTTTGCCACATTTCCCCTCCTTCTGCCCATCGCCATCCACTGCCAGGTATGAGGGAGCTGGTGGTAAGAGAGGTGACCCTGCTTTCCAGAGTTTTCCTTCCAGTGGGGGAAGCAGCTGGAAACAAGTAAGTGAACCAAGGAGGCATGAAATTTCACCTGACGAACATCTGCAGTTTACTTCAGGGTAGTTTAGTCCCGGCGCTAATTTCTGGTTTTTGACAGAAGGGCCGCGGCGTGGTCATGGGCATTAGGGGAACTGGGTGAAGCATCCGCAGGGGCCTCTGTGCTGTGTTTGCAACTTTTCTGTGGATCTGAAGTTGCTCCCACAAAAAAGGTTATGGAAAAAATACAGTTTCGGGTAATGGTACAAACCATGAAGAAAAGAAATGGGCAAGAGCCAGAGAAGAGGGTGGGGGCCATTTCAGACAGGGTGGTCTGGGAGGCCCCTCCGGGGGCACCACGTGCGAGACACTGAGTAACAGGAAGGAGTCAGCCTTCAGGAGCTCAGGGAAGGGCCGGCTGGGCGGAGGGAAGAGCAAGTACGGTGGCCTGGAGGCCCGGGGCAGGCGGGGCGGGGGCTCGGTGGCTGCAGAGGAGCTCTGAGAAGAAGGCAGCTCTCCTTCAACGTCATCTGTCCTGTCAAAGGACGGGAAGGCGCAGGGAGACCCTGGGAGAGAATTAGTGCCTCATCTTAGTCCTTACAGTCACTCTGTGGGGGAGGTACCATCATCTCACAGGTGGGATGGGGGAGGAGCAGCCATCGGCCCATGTCACCTGGTAAGCGACAGGCTTGTGCTTGGAAGGAGAGGCCTCATGGACCTTGAGCTGCACTGCGGCCTTGCTGCAAGACAGGGAATGGGCAGCCCAGGCCAGCGTGGCTCAGTTGGTTTTGCGTCACCCTGCAAAGCAAAGGGTCGCTGGTTCGATGCCCAGGTCAGGGCACAGGCCTGGGTTGTGGCCTGGTCCCCAGTTGGGTGGCATGCGAGAGGCAGCTTCCCCTCGCTCTAAAAACAAATAATAAAATCGTTAAACAACAAACAAGGGCAGGGAGTGGGCTAAAAGGCTGGGCCAGGACAAAGGCCTGGGCGTGGCTGCAACAGGAGTGCAGGCTGGAAGCAGGGACACCCAAGGGACGGGGCCCTCTGGCCAGCACGAGGCTGGGTGTCAGGCGAGAGAGCATCTTTGTACAAGTGACGTAAGGAATTTCATTAATGGCAGCGCTACCTGTGTGTCATACACGATTCTGAGGGTAGAAGGTAACATACAGGGACAAGTTCGGTCCCCTGCCACCCACTTTTCCTCCCCAGACAGGCCCTCCGGGGCCTGTGTCCCGTGCATCTGTCTGCAGTGAGCCTGGATGGCAGGCCTGGACGTCAGCGCCGGAAACCATCGGCAGCCCCGGGGGTCGGCCAGGCACCGCCTGCCGGAACGCCCTGGGCACGCTGTCCCCTTGTCCAGTCCTCTGCCGAGCCTGGCCGCACGTGTACTGAGCTCTCCATTAAACTGGAGTAAATGGAGGAAAAGACAGGTTAAGTCGCTCACCCAAGGTCACCCAGCTAACACAGGGTTTACACTCAGGGACTCTGGTAGCACTATACACACAAAAGAACTAAGGCAGAGAGAAGCTGAGTGACAGCCCCAGGTGGCCCAGCGAGGAGGCTGAGGAGCCAGGACTTGAGTCTGGCAGGCTCGCTCCAGAACCCGCACCGGTAACCACTGCACTGTTTGGGGAGGAAGGACCCCCCAAAATCCAGAGTCAGCCAGACCCAGGAGTGATGCCCATTCCTGCCTAGGTTCTGGGTCATGGGCAAATCACTGTCTTTCCTGCCTCCGTCTTGCCCAGCCGGGACAGAGAAGAGGAGGCTTGCCTCTCAGAGGGCTTAAGGCTGAGCTGGAGCGGTGGGCGGGGCCTCTCCCATGGCCACGTCCTGTGATGGGCAGGAAGGAGGGCGCGGCCAGGTTGATGTGTCAGGGGACCCAGAGCTCAAGGCGGGGCTTTCCTTCCCTTCGGCTATGCCGACACAGCAGGTGAGGGGCAGCCCCAACTCTGCCTTGACCTCCTGCCCAGCTAACAGCCACGCCCCTGAGCCAGGAATTCTTCAGGGTCAGAAGAGGGAAAGGGGTTTCCAAAGGCATTTTCCCAAAGGTGATGAACCCAGGCCTTAACCTCCGACCCCAGGATGAGTGCCAGGACCCTGCAAGGCAGGCGGGCAGAGCAGGACTCAGGGAAGGCAGCCGCAGTCGGGGGCAGGCAGGAACCCCCCAGAAACGAGCAGCCCAGCTTGGGCGCCGGCTCTGGCCGGGTTTCCAGGGAGGTCTTTGCATTGGCAAGGCCACCTCAGGCCGGTGGGCTGGTGTTCAGCTCAGCCGGCTCAGAAAACTGATTCATCTGCCTGTCCCCCCGCCTCCCCAGGATGATCAGATTAAGGGGCTGAAACGGCTGGATTCTCAGAACACGGAGACAAACCCAAATGCCACTTCCATCTACGACAAGGGCCTGACCACTCGGGGCCAGGCCATGTTAGCTTTCCATCTGACCCCAGGCCCCGAGAACCCGGGTTCGTGACGAGGAGGGGTCCTGGGGACCATGCACGAACTGGACTTGGTGCATTCATTGGCCACCTCAGCCAGGCTGCCAAGAAGGCTCAGTGGAGTGGCGACATGCTAGGCTGAAAGGGAAACCCAGGCTTGGGTTTGCATCTCAGCTCTGCTGCGTCCCTGGGCATGTCAATGCACCTCGGGGAGCCTCAGCTTCTCCATCTGTAAAGTGGGGCTGTTACCAGAATCGAGATCTCCTCATAAAGACAGGGTTTCTGCCACGATGCCCACTGTGTAGTCGGGGCTCGGTAAATGTCTTTCTCCTCCATTGACTAGCTGATTAATCTTATTTTCCAAACCCCACAGGGCCTAGAGACAAACTTTGGCACTTGTCCCATGTTCACACGGCTGTCTGGAAGATGTGCTTCTGTTGCCAAATGTTGGAATGGCCGAAACATTTAGGGAGATGGGAGGGACTATTTTTAAGCGGCACTGGCCCTGTGAACAGCGCCTGGTGGCTACGGGGCGTCCTCTGCCGCTACCAGGAGACTCGGATGCCACACGCGCCTCCTTCGCCCGAGGCTGGGCTGGCTCAACCCACAAAGGCTTCTTTTTGGCAACTCTTTTTTCTAGAAGCCTCCTGGAAGACACTGCCTTCTGTCCTGACAATGTTCTGGGTGTTCCGTCTGGTCTGTGGGAGCCACAGGCAGCTGCAGGGGGTGGAAGGGAGCTGGCCACTCCTCCCTGAGGGGCCCTTCCTGCTCCGTCTGCCCCGACCCCCGGAGCAGGGCTGGGAGCACATCACACAGGCCGGCGCTTTCCCGTGGGCGCCTGGGAAAGTGCTTGAAAAACTGGAAGGGGCTTTTCAAAGGCAGAGACGATGGTTTTCAGAAAAGCTTCTGTCTTTTCTGGGCGGCAGAGACGATGAGCCAGAAATGACCTTGACTATCAGTGCTTTTCCGGGAGGCTGTTAAATTGACATTGGGTAGAAAAAGGGTGCTCGTGGTCAAATAAATTTGGGAAACACCAGCTTACACATCTGACAGGGTTCTTCCCTGCAGGGTTTCTCAGAGCCTTTCTTGTGCGTCTCTGAAGTTCTGAGAGGCGGCAGCTCTGTCTCCGCCGGCAGGGCCTGTTTGATGCGTCCTCTGCGGTGGTCCTGGAGCACCTTGTCGGTTCGGGGGGCTGAGAAGGCCACTTTGGGAGAGGCCGGGAGAGCTGAAAACTTCCCCTCCTCCACGCACCACGGCTGGAGGGATCTCGGGGCTCTGGAGGTCTCTGGAGGGGAATATGGGGTTTGAATAAGTTTAAAGGATTCAGAGGTAGCGCCAGCCTTTAGTTTAAAGCCGAGACTTTAATCCTCATTTCACCTGTATGAACGCATTTAATCTTCACAACTACCTTGCAAAATAAGCACTGTTGTCCTGCCCCTTTTCCGCAGGGTAAACCGAGAGACAGAGAGGCAGTCTTTGCCCAAGGTTCACAGCTGGCAAGTGGCAGTGCTGGGATTTGAACCCAGGCTGCCCCAGTGAGGGGCTGCATTCGTAAGCATTGCTCAGCCTGCTTTCACCGTGGAGGCGTGCAGAGCTGCCCCAACCCCCATTCGGGGGTCGCACATTAGGCTCCTGACTGAGGGTGAAGCTTAGTAGCTGCTTTTGAGTGTTCTCAGGAGAGCGCGTGGCCTCCATTTTCCAGGGTGACCGCTTTGCAGCTCAGAGTCCAGGGCCGGGCGAGTCCTGCTGTCTGCAGCTCCCGCCCAGCACCCTGGGTCCCTCCACGAGGCTGCGTTATGGCCTCATTTCATCCTCACCCTGGTTATCTTCACTCCACAGGATAGGCTCAGGAGGGACCCCAATGTCAGAGAGGGTCCTGGCTGGTGTGGCTCAGCTGCTTGGGCACAGTTCCACGAGGCAAAAAGTCGTAGGTTTGGGTCCCAGTCGGGGCACACGCCTGGGTTGCAGGCCAGGGCCCTGGCTGGGGGCGTTTGAGAGGCAACTGATGTTTCTCTCCTGTATCAATGTCTCTCTCCCTCTCTTTTTCCCTCCCTTCCTCTGTCTCTAAAAGTAAATAAATAAGATCTGTAAAAAAAGACTCAGGGGAAGTAACTGGCCCACAGTCACACGGTAAGGAGAGGATGGAATTGGGATTTGAACCCAGGCAGTTAGACTCCAGAGCTGTGTGCTCAAGATACGCGTGCCCTTGGGGACAAGGCTGTGGGTCTCTGTGGCCAGGACAGTGGCACAGCTGCAGGGCCACACCCCACCAGGCCTCTGCTCCCCTCTGCAGGCCCCTCTCCCCACAGATATGCTCGTGGGGTCCCTGCTAATCTCCCCGGGCCTCCCCTTCACAGCCTCACGAGGGCCAACAGTCAGCAGCATAAAACCAGCAGGTGGGTCACCACCACTGAGGACGCAGGCAGCGGTTGTCATGGTGGCCTCTGGGCTTCTTGGGGCTTTATCTCCGCCTGCTGGGGCAGAGGCTTGCTCATTTCCTCCTTTTGCGGCGAGGACTTTTTGTTCCGGGTGTTTTTTTTCCCCCTCGGCTCCCTGGTTCCTGGAGATAGAGCCGTTTGCTGTCTGCCCATGTGTAGGCAGTACCTGGGCACTCACCGCACTCCTTTCTGTGGTGGCTGTGCTGGCCTCACTGCCCCCCCGAAGGTGGGCAGGACGTGAGGGGGCTTCCAGGTCTCGCTGGAGGCAGGGCGCACAGCCTCGCACACAGGAACTACTGGCTGATGGTAGAGCAGGACCTGGGTTCAAATTCTGTTTCCAACAGCTCAATGATAAAGCCACAATCTAGTGTGTAAAACGAGCAAAGGGTCTGAATAGACTTCTCCAAGGAAGGCACGCAAACCGCCATCAGGCGCATGGAGAAGAGGCTCGACGCCACGAGCCATCAGAGAACCGCGGTGAGATGCCGCTTCCCACCCACTAGGACGGCGGCGGCTGTTGGAGGGTGAGGAGGAGCCAGGGCCCGGTGGGAGTGGGAAATGGTGTGACCGCTTCGGAAACCGGCGTGGCGGTTCCTTGAAACGTTAAACATAAAACTACCCCAGACCCAGCAATTCCGCTCCCGGGTGTATGTGCCCAAGAGGATTGGAAATACATGTCTACAGAAAAAATTACACAAACGCTAGTGACAGGGTTATTCTTAATCGTCAAAGAGTGGAAATAGCATGGACGTTTCTGAACTGATGAGTTGATACACATAACATGGGATTTTATTCACCATAAAAAGCGCTGGTATGTGCTCACACCGTGTGATGGCAGTGACCATCTGCAGTACTAGGGGCGGCCGCAGGATTCTGTGAACACGCTAAAACCACTGGATCGGGCACTAAGCGAGTGATTGTGGAAAACGGGAATTATATCTCCATAAAGCTGCTATAACATTAGAAAATACGCCCTGGCTGGGCAGTTGGTTAGAGTGGCATCCTGATACCCCAGGGTTGTGGGTTCGATTCCTAGTCAAGACACGTACAAGAACCAACCAATGAATGCATAGATAAGTGAATCGACAAACCGATGCCCCCCTCTTTCTCTGTCTCCCTCTCAAATTAACAAGTTAAAAAAATTAGAAAATACAAATAACCATAAGAAAAAAAAAATTGTGAGGGCCATAACCCCGCCACCTAGAGACAACCGCTGTCACATTTTAATGATGCTTTCCCAAATTACACTCTGTCGCCTATTAAATCTTCATTTAATAACACATTGTAAACACTCTTCCATGTTAATAGCGATGCCGCTGCACAAACACCAAATCCTGTTCCTCTGCTCACTGGCTGTGGGCCTTGGGGAAGCCGCCTCCCCTCTGCTTGTCCGTCTCTCCCTTCCTGAGGGGCAGTGAGTGAAGGACCCGCCTCCAGAGGAAGTTGTGGGGATGAAAGGCAGGGGCCCAGACACCTACAGCACCCGGTCGGGACCCTGCCCGAGGAAAACACTCTGAGAGGGGAGCCCCTGTTACGCTGACCTTGGTGCCAGTGTCAAGCGCTCCAGCCGGAGTCAGCTCATTTCTGGACCATTCTGTGTGTTTCAGACACACCATAGATTCTACAGTTCAAAAGCAGGGTGTGTGTCAGGGACAGACACATGCAACAGAAAGGAACCACCCCTCCTGAGCACCTACTGTGTGCCTGGCACTGGCTCATGTTGTCTTCTTACGATGGCCATTGCCGACTCCACAGGACAGAGCGGGAAGCCGAGGCCTGGGGCAGTGCGGGGACTTGCCTTTGCACACAGCGAAGAGTGGAGCTGGGGTTCATTTCCAGGTTTGCCTGGTTGAAAGCCAGTGTCCTTGTCACTTCCCCTTGCTCCGAGGAAGGGGTGGCTTCAAATGGGCTTGAGTCCTGTTCCAGTGAGGGATTGCGTTGTTAATCCCCAGACTGGGAAGGTGGCGTCCAAAAGGGAGGGTCACTGCTCCCAGATTTCACGTGCAAAGGATGTGTCTGTGTGTGTCTCCCTTGCGCTGAGCCTGCCGCTAGGCTGCGGGGGCACAGCAGGGCTCCGATGCGGTGTCTGTGCCCTGCGCTGCGCGGGCTGGCAGCGGGGAGCCAGGCGGAGCCGGAGCCCCGTGTGCTGGGTGAGAGCGAGTGCAGGGCTCTGGAGCTCGTGGGGGTGGCATCTCCTCCGTTGGTGACGTGGGCAGCTGCTTCACCGTGGGAGCTGTCTGGAGCAGGCGGTGTGAGAATTAAGTAAGCAGGAGCACCCCAGAGGCTCGGTGCCACTGCTGACCTGGGACAAGCTGCGCTATCAGCAGGGCGAGTCCGGGGGTGGGTGCAGGGAGCCCAGGAGGAGTGGCCAGGAAAGGGGCAGCCAGCCCACATGAAGGGCTGGAGATGAGTCACGCGCGGCTTTCATACCCTTTATTGGGACAGAGGAAGGAGGGGGACTGGTCTGCTGAGAAGTCTGCCCCCGTCCCCGCCCGGGGCCAGGTCCCTCACTCCTCTCACAGAAGGGGTTCTGGAGTCTAATTCTGACTCTGTTTACTCCGTGCGGTCCCCTGAGGAAGTGACTCCGCCTCCCCAGCCACAGTCTCATCTGTGAAACAGGATGACAAGTGCACCTCGGAGACTTGAGAACGAACGGAGAAAACACAGGGAAGGGGCTCGGAGCAGGGGACACAGCAAGTGTTCACTCCGTGTAGCTGGTCACTGTGGTCCTGGCCTTTCGGGGCTGTTGCACTGTGTGGGGTCCTGCCCGGAGGACCCGTCCCCGAGTGCCAGGTCCTGGCCTCACACGCGGCCAGCGCGATGACCGTCCGGGTCCTCGCCCTGGCCTCTGCTTCTCCCACCGTCAGGTTGTCAGGCGGCACGGGCACTCGGCCTCACACCCCCACCCACCACTGGCACAGCGGGTGCTGGTGTCTGGTGGACAAGTGAAACAAAAGGCCAAAAGCACGAGGAGGCCGCAAGGCTCCACCTCTCACAGGAAAACGCAGGTTCGTTCATCCATCTGTTGAACCGATGCCTGCTGACACCTACTGTTCTGGGCACTGCGGACGTGGTGGGAAACAAAACAGGCAGGGCCCTGCCCTGGCAGTGTTGGCACTAGTGGGAGACACAGACCCCAAAGGAAGTGAAGAGTGACACATGGACAATGTCAGGTAGTGACAGGTGCTAGAGAGACAAATTCGGGGGAGGAGGTGTCATTGGAGACAGGGCGAGCAGGGAAAGTCCATCAGAGCGGCATCGGAGCATAGATTCAAAGGAGGTGGCTATAGTTCGTTCGTTCATTCACTCACTCATTCATTCATTCACTCATTCATTCACGTACTCATTCATTCATTCATCCATGCATGCATTCACTCATTCATTCATTCACTCATTCACTCATTCATTCATTCATCCATGCATTCCTGCAGAGTCTGCCAGAGTCAGCAAACATGTCCTCTGGCCAGTCCTGTGGCCTGGGCAGGGCGTGGGGAGGTGGGCTCATCCAGAGTGGCTCCTCGCCAGGTGTCTCCCAGCAAAAGCACACCCCACCCAACTTGGAAGAGTCAACAGAAGCGAGGGTGTCAGCCACCATGGTTTGCCTCTCACTGAAGGGTTCCCGAGAGGCGGCACTTCGGTGCTGACCCGGAAAGCTCTGGGGGACGCAGGGTGAGTGATCGCCCACTGAAAGGCTGCTCAAGGAGTGGTCCCCTGAGGCTGCTGCTGTTCTGAGGAGATGACGTTGTCGAGGGGCGTGGAAGCGGGAGGGCGCACATCCTTGCCAAGGGAGCAAGGAGGGCAGAGGCTCCAAGGCCCAAGTGCAAGAGCAGTGGACAGTGCAGGCCGCTGTGGGGCAAGTCTGTCCTCCGGGGGCAGGAAGGGCGGGGGCTTGGGTGCCCTCTTAGGGGCCCCACCGACTACAGCTGTGGGCCTCCCACAGGTGGGCTGTTCCCTCCTGTTCCACTGCATCTTATCTTTAATTTATTTATTTCTAGAGAGAGGGGAAGGGAGGGAGAAAGAGAGGGAGAGAAACATAAATGTGTGGTTGCCTTTCACGTGGCCCTCACTGGGGACCTGGCCTGCAACCCAGGCATGTGCCCTGATTGGGAATTGAACTGGCGACACTTTGGTTCACAGCCCACGCTCAGTCCACTGAGCTACACCAGCCAGGGCTGCACCTGCATTTTAGAAAGGGCGATGCTTTGTCATGCAAGGTTGTTTGCCAGGGCAGAGGATAAAGAAGCACTACCGTGTCCTTGTTCCTTCCTCCCTTCCTTCATTCAAGGGGGCACTGAGCACCTTCCAGGTCCCCAGCCCCAGCCGAGATGTCTGCACTGGGTCTGCAGGACAGAGTGAGGGGGAGAAGCAAATAGTGGACAGCCTAAGTGAAGGGCGTAGGGGCGTTTTTTGTGTTATTTTCTGTAGGTGTAGACGTTTCAGAACACAATGTTGGTGGGGGATAAATAAAAATAAATTCTGGGCCTCATATGAAGCATCTGGAAAGGGCGGAGATATGGCAGGTTCTCCCTCCAGCAACTCAGGGTCCCGCAGGAAACTGGTGTGTAAGCGCGTCCTTGAGTGGCCTGGGCGCTCAGCGTGCTGAGGGCCCGGCTGCAGGGGCCCTGAGGCAGGCCTGGGGGCTGGGAGGCTTTGCCAGTTGGAGAGGGAAAGGGAAGGGCATTGGCACAAGGGAACAGCAGGGGCAACAGCACAGAGGCTGGAGGCGCAGGGATGTGGGGGCAAGAGGTCATTCTCTGCAGATCAGTGGGGGGTTCTTGGTGGGCCTGGGGGTGCGGTTCGGAGGGGCTGGACAGGGAAGGCAGAGCCTCATGGAGCTTGTCTCCTGGAGTGAATGGGTCTCTGAGAAGAAAAGTGAGACTGGTCCACTGTTGCAAAATCAGAGAATACAGGAAATTCTTCTTAAAAAGGAAATACAGCCCCCAGATTAGCCCACCACCAGAGACAACCACTGCAAAGCATTTGATACATTTCTCCCTAATATTATCGTATATATGTCTGTGTCTCCATCCTTAGAATAATAAAACAGGACGCGTCTTACTTCCTTTTTTTACTCAGATACATTTTCCAGGACCATTGAATAGTCCCTAGCAATCTGACCTCTGAGCCCTTCAGGGACCACGCCAGCCAGTGGTGGGTTCTGGCTAAGAGGCCGTTCTCACGGCTGGGCACCGAGGCTGTTGCCACTTGTTTGCCGTAGTAACAAAGACATCGTGACAAACATCCTCCATACATATATGACCCCTCATTTCTTCTTGATCAATTCCTGGACATGTGGTTCTTGGGAGCCCCACTGGGTGCAGATGCCCGGGTGACCAGGAGAAGGCGTGGGTTTCCCAGGACCACGTGTCCCCACTCGAGGACAGCCTGGGGCTCAGCTACAAGGAACGACATGCACTTTCTGAAAGCCTCACACTCTCCTGCCTCCAGCCCAGTTTGTTCGGGGCCACAGCCCCCACCCCAACTCTCTCTCTCCCCTAACTCTTCCTCCTCTTCCCAGACGTCCCATAACCTCCTCCTGGGAGCCTTCCCCGAGTCCCCAGGCGGGGGACTCCCGCTCCCACCCCCCAAACAGCTGTGCCTGGGCCACCTCCGTCAGAGCCGCCATCTCGCTGGGTTGTGAGTGCCGTTTCTTTGTCTGGTTTTCTTTGTCCCCCGAGGACAAGGTCCAGGCTGGATTCATCTCTGCATTTTCAGCACCGGGCTGAGCTCACTCATTTCAGGCTCACCAAATGTTTGATGAGCAAAGGAGACAAGAGTTGGGCAAATGAATGAACCAACGAAACTAAGTCCTTGAGGGAAGGCTGAAGCCAGACCTTAGGCTCCGGAGGAGCATCCGGTCCCGGGGACACAGTGGGGTGATCAGCAGGGCCCCTGGGCCAGGAGCGGGAAGCAGGGAAGGCAAGGCTTCTGGGAAGGGAGGCTGAGGACAGAGGCCTCTGGGGCAGTGCAGTGCAGGGGGGGCTGGCTGGGGGGTGATGTGAGGAGTTAGAGCGAGGAGGCACCAATGGGTAATGCGCACAAGAACATTCTGGAAGAGGGAAAGGTGTCATGGTCTCCAGAGCCTCTGTCTGGGTTCAAAACCAACCCTGCTGCTCATGGACTGTGTGCCTCTCTGGCTGGTGACTCAGCTTCTCTGTGCCTCCGTGTTTCCACCTACAAAATGAGGCTAATTAACGTTAGTGTATCAGTTAATCATTCCTTCCTTTTCTTCACTGAACACACACTTTCTGTGAGTCTGTCCTGGGCCCAGAGAGGGCACTGGCCGCACAGTCACCCACGCAGCAAGCCCGGGCTTGCCAGTCGCAGGGTCTACCCACCGTGCCCTGCGGTCCCTGTCCCGGGCTGCGGGGAGAACGGGCTAAGGTGCCAGCACAGAGGAAACGCTTGCTAAGCAGTAGCCGCTCTCATTGTCCTCCAATGGTGTCAGCCTCGTCAGACGGACTTCAGTTGCAGTCTCGGGCCCGCACCGACCGACCACAAGGTCGGGGAGGATGCCCCCACCCCTCTGAGCTTCAGCTCCCTGCAAGGTGCCCGAGCCTCCCGATTTGCCCGGGAATGAGGTTTTCCCAGGATACGGGCCCCTCAGCACTGAAGCCGGACAGCCCGGGCACACGGGGGCAGTCAGACACCCCGGGTTGCCTCGTCTGTGACGTGGGGAACTGCCTGCCTCCCAGGGCTCTTGTGCAGAACAGAAGTAGGCACACGGGAAAGGCAGGAAAACCACGGGACCAGAATTCTAGCTCTGGGTCCATGAATATTAAAGAACTCTGAGTGCCGTGGAAATCCAAGCATGAAACAGAACGAGCCAGCTCGCATGCCCTGCTATGGAAGAAGCTCCGAGATACATATTTTTAGTGAAAAAGACACGGTAGAGAATACTGAGTGTGGTGTGCTTCCGCCGTGTCAGAGGAGGGGTGTGAATAGACGTGCACATGCTGGTGTGTGTGTGTGAATTCCCCCGGGAGGGAACTGGGTGGCTGGGGGAAAAGGTGGGAAGAAGGTTTGCTTTTCACTCTATAGCCTTTTGCATTTCATTGTTGGCATCATTTTAACCCTGTGTTTTCATTATCTGGCCGAAAAACCTCCCCAATTTTTGTCATCGCCACCCCCTCCATGGACAAAATGAACAGGTCAAAGTGACAGAAAAGGAAACAGACCCAGCTCTGGGCCCTGTATGCAGGGAATGGTCCGTGATCGGCCATCTCCCTTCTCCCAGCAGCGACCTTGTTGACCGCTGGGCTGGGTGTGCAGGGCCCCACGTGGACTGCCGGGTCCTCTGGTGCAGTGTTCGTCAGGCTCAGGCACAAGTGCAGTCCGGGAAGACCCCTGTGGGCTCCACATGCCGTCCACACACAGGCCTGGGGGCTCCCTGTGTTCCTCACCCACTTCTCTGCCTGGGCGTCCACGGTTGCCCTCTGCCGGGCTCCGAGGGCCCGCCCTGCCTCTCAGGGCGGAGGGGCCCATCTCACAGAGTAGATGGTCCGGGTTTCGCAGACTCCCAAACTGGGGGATCTGTACCTGCTGCGGCTGCTGCCAAAGCCTGTGCCCTCTGCCCCTGGCCTTCAGAAGGCATCCCGGCCGGTTTAGGAAAAGGCTCCAGGCGCACCTGGGACCACCTGCAGGCTGACTCCACCGGCCCTGGCTTCCGGGAGCGCTCGCTCCAGCCCTGCCTCAAGCTCCCAGCCGCGTGGCCAGGCTCTGCCTTTTAAATTTTTAGTATCACATACATATTTTGGGAAAATATTCTTGTAATATCTCATACGAATAAAATATAGCAGAAAAAAAAGCCCTCCCAAAATTCCCCGGCACTTCCTGGGTCCCCTTCCCCTCAAAGATTATTTAAATTGGTGGGTGTCTTTCTGAATGTTTTGCTGTCACATGTATGTATTTATATCTATTCATCACGTTTGTCTTTATACCTCTGTCTCTATCTATGCCCCTCTTTATACCCACGCCTTTATCTATACCCACAGCATCTATGTCTGTAGCTATGTATGAAGTATGTGTGGAGTATGCAGGTGTGCTTCTCATATAAATGGCCACATTCTGCGTGTTTTGTTCTGCAAGGTGCCTTCTTTTTCAGTGATCGTGCCACGGACATCGTGTGGGTCGGCACGGACACGACCACCTTTTTCCTAATGCGAGCTGCCCATTGTTTCGCGGTGCACCGTTTCGTGGTCCGTCCCCCTACGATGAGCACTCGAACCGTCCCACTGCTTCACTGCCACACACAGCCTGGGGCCATCCCCATCCTGCACAAGAGCCAGCTCCGGGATAGGCAGGCTGACGCCCTGGTACTGCTGAAGGGGACGGGTGCTGAGCTGGTGACGGGCGCTGAGCTGGTGACAGGCGCTAACAAACTTTACTCCACAAAGCTGGAGCCAAGGACACTCTCCCACAGGACACGGACTGCCTGGGTCTGTGCATGTCGCCAACACAAAGCTGTCTCCTGTCACCTTTTTTGGCATGAGGTCATCTTTCCCCAGCGTAATCCTCACTCCACTGGATCGGCTTTGGGACCTGGGCCACGGAGAACTGAGCTTGCCCTGCTGTTCAGTGGCCTCCTGCCTGGGTGATTTCAGCGAGAAGGGGGAAGCCTCCAGGCCCCAGATTTATCCTCCATCTAAAGGCCTCCCCTCCTGAAATTCCTCCACCAGGTGGACAGTTTGGTGAAGGCCCTGTCCCCTCTGGGAGCCCTTTTACCTAAGGTTTCCTACCATACAGGCAACGTGGGGCAAAGAAGGGGGCTCGGGAGCCGGGAAGCACAGGGGCACCGAAAGAAACGGAACCGCAACAGTGGCCGATTCCTTACAAAGTGCCGCCCGTGCGCTGGGCTCCACACCAAGCCGGAGGCGCACGCCCTGCAGTGGGTGCTGTGAGTGCCCACCCCCTGCGAGTGACAGAGTGGAGGCCCAGTGGGAGGGGAAGTCAGGAGCCGAACTCAGGCCTACACAGCCCCAGAAGCAGGCCCTGTAACCACAAGGAGCTACGATGTGTGCGGGAAGTTTGTGTTGACTCCTTGGAGAAGCATGCGTTCCTGAGGATGGGGGTCTGGAGAGACGGGTGGGATTGGGGAGGAAGGGCAGGGCCTTCTGGGTGGGTGGAACGGCCTGGGGTGGGAGAGAACCTGGCGTGGAGGTGGTGGAGCAGCCTGCTCAGGGTCCTGGTGTGACGTGCAGAGCTGGAGGCTGCAGGGACCAGGCCTGCCCTGTGAGCTCTGAAAGCCAGGCAGGGATTCGTGTGAAGCTAATCACCACCCTCATTATTATCTATGGTCAGTGAAGTCCCCATTGCTAATTCAGCTGCAGTCACTCTGGGGCTTCCACACATGTGAACTCACCCTTCCAACAATTCCAGGAGGTGAGCCCCGTGATGTCCATTTCACAGATGAGGAAACTGACCAGACTGGGAGCCCCCCCCCCGGGGGCAGGATCAGGGCTGCCACGTACCCTGGAGCACTGGGGCGGCCTGCCTGGAGGAACGGGATGAAGGAAGGGAGGGAGGAGGGAAGCAGGAGGGACGATGGGTGAGGGATGAATGGATGCATCTGAGCCTCCATTTCTTAGTCTCTAAAATGGAGATGACTCCAGAGCCTCCCTCAGAGTCAATATGAGAATGAAGTAAGAAAAACCCAGGACAGAGACCTGGTGAAGAGGGACAATAGTCATAAAAGTCATGGCGAGTGTCTCTTGCTGCCTCATCAGGTGCCAGGCACTCCCCAGAAGGCCTTGCTCTCATGTCCTCATTTCGGTGCCCCAGCGCACACCGTCGCTGTCACCTGCACTATTGCGATTCCCGCAGACGGCTGGAGCTGGCTGTGACGGGCCCTCCTCACCTGTCCTGACTCAAGTGGCTTTACCTCGTGACCTGTGAGTCTCCAGGGATGATGTTCGCTGCGGGGCTGGCCCAGAGCTCTGGCTCCTGAATTTGCATTCAGAGTTCTTTCTCCCACATCCCACATGAAAGCCCCACGTGCTGCTGGACATTTGGACCCAACAGAGCTTGGGGGAGCAATGGGACTTACCCACCTGGCCCCGGCTACCCCAGGGTCTGCGAGTCTGGGCCTGGCCGGAGCCTCAGTCCCCCCACCCATCCAGTGGGTACGGACTGGATAACTCCTAAGGGCACTCCCGTTCGTCTTTGGCTCTCCCCCACGCTGGCTTCTAGTCTCAGAAAACCTGCTGCGAGAGGGGGTGGAGCCTGGCCCAGCCTCAGGCTGCTGGTCACCTTTGTCTCAGGAGGGCAGGGCACCCCTGGACCAGGGGGTCAACTGTGAGTTCAAGTTCTGCTCCTGACATGTTTTAGCTGTGCGCAAGATTCCAGGCGCTTAGTGGGTACATGACACTGTGACCCCTTTCTGCCTTTCCCTCCTGGGCAGCTTACCTCTCTGAGCCTCAGTGTTTTTCCTGCCAGCCTAGTGCCAGGGTTGTTTGAAGCCAGTGGAAGATCCTAGATGGGAAAGAGCTTTGCAGATGGAAAACCTTGGTCCATTGGAGACTGACTGCTGCATCTGTACGTGCGAGGTCCAAAGGCCGTCGGGGCTGTGCGGCCCCTACCCGGAAGGCCATACTGGGGCCCAGGCCGTTCTTCCTCCATCAGCAGTGGAGGGGCAGACAGCCTTCTTCCTGGGGACCTGACATCCAGCAGCCCCTCGGGGCCGGTGCTCTTCCAACAAACACGTCCCCTCTTGTTTTAGTGGTGTATCTCCACGCAGGGGCCCTGGTCAGCCCCTACGTGACCCAGGGCTGGGGAGGGGGCCCAGGAAGTCTGAGCACCTGGGTAAGTCCGGGGAGGCAGATCAGGCCCTCCCTCTGTCTCAGCCCCCAGTCCAGTCTGTTCCCCTCTCTCTTCCCCTCTAATCTGCTGCCCCCGGGCCCTTGCCTCATGGCCAGCTTCCCACCTCCTTCATTCCCCCTACATTTCTACCCCAGCTCCCGGGGATCTTTGGGAATCAAGATCCTGGCAGACCTCTCCTGCTGAGTGCTCTGGGGGGCACCCTGTGCCCAGCGTCAGCCTGTGCAGAGCCCCGAGGCCAGTAGGGGCAAAAGGAGGGGGAAGGAGTGCCCCTTGCTCTGTGGCCTGCTGGCGTGGCCTCCCACCACTCCCAAACCCTGGTCCCGCCTGAGGTGCAGCTCACACTCCTACCCATACGAGACTGTCCCTCCCTCTCTGCCCAGACAGTCCCCTCCCCTCAGTCCTGACATCTCACCTACATGAGGCCTCATTCAGACCCCTCTTCCCAGCCTGCTTGAGGAGACCCTTTCTTGTGTCCCCTCCATGGAGCGAGGTCCTTGCTCCATAATCGTGTGTCTCTCCGTGGGGTCCGTGAGCCCCCAAAAGGCAGAGACACACCTGCTTCTCTGCGGGGACTCTGCATGGTGCCCAGAATCAACAGAGGCTCCCAAAATGCCTGCTGGATGCCCGAACGAACGGACGTTGCTCGCTGCCCTCTGCGTGGCCACCCCAGGCAGTTGGGAGTCTGTGTGACCTCAGACTCAGCCAGGCTGAGCTATATTTAGACGCAAGGGCCGGGGTGAGTTTCTGGGACTGAGGAGGTGGTGGGACCCACAGTGGGGCCCTAGGGAGAGCTTCTTATCTAGGGGACTGTGTGAGGGGCCAGGGCCCAGACCACAGGCTCTTGGCTCCCCCCGCCCCCCCAGAAAGCTGGGGGAAGCGTCCGCTGGAACAAAGGAGTCTCTCTGGCTGGTTGAGTGTGCAGCGTGTGTGTTTGTAGCTCGAAAAAAATAAGTTCCAGGCTAGTTGGTCCTCTCCAAGGGTGGGCTAGTGATGGGGGACAAGAATGAAAGTGGGGGTCTCCTTGTCAGCCCCGGGCTGGCCCCCCCCGCCTGTCTGCTCCTACCAGCGGCAGGCTTTCCCCCCTTCATACCTCTGGTGGGCGCAGTGCCAGGCCAGGGTGCGGCCACCCGGTGGGTGAGGAGGGGCTACCCTGGCCTGGCTGCTCGCTCCCCTGCTCTCCGGGGCGGGCAGGAGGCAGGATGGATGTTCGCAATAATTACCCAGCTGCAGCTTCCCCAGAGCTGCCGCCATAGCAACGGTGCTGGGCGCCCCAGCAGAGCGGCCAAGTGGCAGGAGGGGGTGTGGGCGCTCTGGGCAGGTCGGGAAGGGGGGTGGCATGAGCTCCAGGCGCAGTCCCACTGGTTCTCTTTGTCGGCTCCCTCGCTCCCCACCCTCCCCAGAGGCCAGGGGGTGGGGGCCTGTCTAGGCACCGGGAGGTTGGCACGGCCCAGAGGTGGCTCCAGCAGACGCCCCGTTCGCACTGCCAGGGCCCGTGGGGCGAGGGGAGCAGCTGTCAGGAGAGCTGGGGGCACTCAGGGTCCCCACGGCTCAGGGCTCAACTTGGGGCGTGGTGGTACCCCCACCCGGTTGCACAGCCCAGGACCCCTGGGCGTAACCACCCATGACGCTGTCTTCCCTCTCCGGAGAGGGGCCTGTCACTGGGTGCTCTCCTGGAAGGGTGTTGACAGATCCATTCGCCCCGCCCTCCTAGGATCATCTCCGTAGCCTTGGGCGGCAATGGCTTTGGGTGGGGGGTTCGCCTGTCACAGAGGTCCTGGGTCCAGTTGTTTGGGGGTCCCCCAAATCCTGCCCTCACAGCATCTACCTTCCCCTCCTCTATGGCCCTGTAGGCCTCCCACCCCTACAAGTCAGTTTGACGAAGGGGACTGTGTTTATCTCCATTTTACAGAGGAGGAAACTAAGGCCAGAGAGGTCATGTGAACGGCCTAAGATCACACAGCTGAAAATGTGGCGCCCCACCCCAGTGCAGTCTTGTCCCTGCTCTGGCCTAGGTGGGGTGTCCCGGGTGTTACTCCCACCCTCCGATCTGGCCGCGCAGCCAGCAGGTAGCTGAGGGTCTAGGCTCTGTGTCCTGGGGCAGCGAGTCAGCCTCTCCCGCCTCAGCACTCCCCTCTGTGCATTGGGGATGTAACTGCGTCTCCCCCTTGGGGAGTTGTGAGGAGTAAAGAAAACAGTGCCTGAAAGGTCCAGCACCGGCACGAAGGAAGTGGGGGCTGCTGTGATCACTGGAGTCACGACTGTTTTCGTTACGGTCCTTACAACACGAGCAGGCGGACCTGGATGCTCATCAGGGTCCCTCTGGCTCTGGCCCCCGGCAGCTTTCTGAAGGCGAGGCCTCTCCGGCAGGCACCAGTCAGGATGCGCTCGCGGGAAGTGGGGAGCTCACAGCCTGGTGAGGGGGCGGGTGTTAATGGCCTGATCCCACACGTGTGTCTGGGGCGTGGGCTGTGGGCGAGGGAGGACACGAACACCAGTCCAGGGCCCACAGGGAGCCGGGGCTGGGCAGGTGGAGACCCCACTTACAACAGAGGATCGGGGAGGGCATCTTGGGGTGGGGGCCGGCCTGGAAAAGTCGGGAGGATGTTCTGCCACACGGTCTGCGCGAGGAACCGAAAGGAGGCCAGAGTTTCAGGGCACAGAGGGGAACGGAGAGGACAGGAGATGGAGGCGGGCGAGGTCGCCTGGGATTCAGTCTCCAGGGTTTTGTGGAACGTGGAGGGGAGTTTTGAATGTGATTTTAAAAGCCGTGGAAAGTCAGCCAGTGGCTTTAGGTAGAGAAGGAAGTCAATATATAGTTGTTAAATGAATGAGTGAAGGAATGAGTGATTAAATGGACGTTTTGTTCCCCTCTTCTTCCACCTTTCCCCCTCCCCCGCCCCCCAGCCCACCCTGGCTGGTTCAGTTCAGGCCCTTGTCAACCGCTGCCCTGGAGGTCCACAGTCACGTGGCGGGGATCCAACAAGTAAACGGAAAAATTCCGGATCGGCTGTTTGGCCAACGCGGAGAAACGTTTGGAGGAAGGGGAGCTGGCACTGGTCAGGGTGCTGCCGAGGGGGTGTTGCAGGATCAATAGGAGTTCACTGGGCAGCCCAGGCAGAGGACGCAGCAACTGCACAGGCTCAGAGACGGGATAGTACAGCAGGGCGAGGCGTCCTTCTTTTCTTTTTAAAAATTTGTTCCATAGGGCCACTGATAAATAAGGATGGCTACCTTTATTGAGCACTGGCTGTACGCCCAGCCCAGGGCTACAGCTATGATCTCCTTGGAATCACACAATTGAAGTCCTGCTCCCTTCGTGGCGGAGGCCTAGTCCGCTTTTGTGAATGAGGAATTGAAGTTCGGATCAGTTAAGAAATTTGGCCAAGGTCACAGAGCGACCTTAGAGCCCATGTTCTCAAATGCCTGGGGTGGGGTCTGTCCATGTGGGGCCATGAAAGGGCCCGAAGGCCAAGCTGAAGGGTCAGGACCCCAGGCTGTGGTTGCTGAAGGGAGGGCCATGGTGAGGTTTTGAGTGTGGGGAGGGAGAAGCTCAGAGCTGTGTCGGAGAGAGAGGACTCTGACCTCTGTGGAGGGTCGAAGGACTCCCACCGGGAGGCTGCTGCAGCAGTCCAGGTGAGGGAGGTGAGGGCGTGACTCCAGGGGGCGCGGGGTAAGGAAGGGAAGAGGAGCCTTTGAGGGAGGCCAGAAGGCAGATGTGAGGACAGAGGAGCGGAGAGAAGCCACCATCGTGGAGGAGTGGATCGTGATTAGAGTTCACGTCCAATGAGTCTAAGAGGAAGTTAATGCTTTCTTCCCCTCTGGCTGGTTATTATGTCACTGACGTGTAAAAGACTTGGCATTTTCTCCCTTGCGAGGTTATAGGTGTGTTAAAACAAAAACGGTAGCTGGGTCCAGGCAAATTTCAATCCCAAATGATGGTGGGCCCTGGCTGGTGTGGCTCAGTGGATTGAACGCAGGCCTGAGAACCAAAGGATCGTTGGTTCGATTCCTGGTCAGGGCACACGCCTGGGTTGCAGGCCAGGTCCCCAGTGGGGGTGCGTGAGAGGCAACCATACCTTGATGTTTGTCTCCCTCTCTTCCTCTTTCTCTTCCCCTCTCTCTAAAAATAAATAAATAAAATCTTTAAGAAAGTCCCAAATGATGGTGGCTGATGGCGACATCTGAGGCAGTGGCTCCACAGTGGGTCTTCCCCAGAGCCTCAGGGCCCCCGACAAGCCAACGGAAGGCATCGCGCTTGGTGGCAGGGTGCCCGTGTGGGAGTCGGCACTTGTGAGGGGGTCTGGGCAGGGGTCAGGCTGCCCTGCGTCCATTCCTAAAGTTGCTGGGGCTGCAGAAATTGGAGAAGCTTCTGGAAGCCTGGCAGCGGCATTCCTAACTCTTCGGACTTCCAGAGGCTGAGCTGGTGAACGGAGGCGCCCGGCCTGCCTGCCCGCTGCTCTGGGAATATTGCAGCCGGGCAGGCCAGGCAGACAGCGGGTGACTCAGGCTGCAGGTGCTCTGTCACCTGAGCCTGGGTCGTGGCTGCTCTGTGGGGAGGAGGGAGCCTTGTTCCCAACCAGCCTGGTGACAGGCCCAGTTCCTCACTGCCGTGGAGGAACCGCGGCCCAGGGCCTTCCCTGGCCCAGAACCTGGAAGGGAGGTGGTGTTTTGTCAACTATCTACCCCACCCCCACCCTTCCAGGTAGCTGGGGCCACCGGGAATTGGGATTTGGAAGAAAGTGCCGGTCTGGAATCCACCAGTCCCAGGTTTAAGTCCTGGCTTTTCTTCTTAACATTTAGGTGACCTTGGGCAAGCCACCATTTTCTCAGAGCCTCAGTTTTGGCACCTGCAAAGGGGGGTTGGTTAAGGACAGACTGAGATGACCGATGTCAAGGCCAGCTCAACTCCTGCAGAGCAGACAGGAACTGTGAGCTCCCTTCTCCCCGCCCTTTCCCCTTCGGTGCAACTGGGAGAGGGGATGGGCCGAAAAACAAAACAAGACAAAACAAAATCGCTGGAAGCCTGATGGGCCTGTGAACCATTGCCCGTAAGATGCCCTGCTTGAGCCGGATGTGCTGTCAGCTTGGCGTCCAGATGGGCACCCAGAGCAGGACACGCCTGGCCAGCCGCGGCGCACAGATGGTGCAGGCAGAGGGGGCCGGACCCCGGTCTCTGGAGCCAGAGTCCCGACTGCAGTGGGACCAGCGGAGGTGGCCAGGGGCTCCGTCAGCCCCCAGACCCTCTCGTCGTCCTGGGTGGGGGAGGGGCCTCAGCTGCCAGGGTCACTCTGTCCTGGTGGCAGCTGCACTGCTGATACTGGCGCTGAGTGTCACCAGCCTTCAGGAGCCCTTCTCTACGTGTGTCCCTCTGCGACAAGGCAGACAGCTGAGGCCCCGGGAGTGGACCCCAGCCTCTGCCAGTGTGGCTAGGTCCTCCCCAGAATGCCCAGGATCCTCGAGGGGTGGACAGTTCCTTCTGGCTCCCCCACTCTGGGATTTTCTCCTCCCAGAGTCTTTGGCAAGGCAGCCTGTGCAGCTCCGGCCGCCACCGTCCAGTGTCGCGGATGGTGTGCAGGGGACAGGCTTCATCATTTAAAACCTTTTCTGGAGTACATCAAGCCCCTGCTCAGAGTCCTCCAGAGTGTCCTCATTGTCCCTGGAGTAAAACCCAGCACCCGACAGTCCTGTGTGGCCCTGTCTCCCTGGAGCACGCCGCTCCACCCTGCGCTGTCCCTCAAACGCCCCAAGCTGGACCCCCTCACGCTTCCGCACTTGCTGCTCCCTCGGCCTGCGTGCTCTTCCCCCAGGTCCCACAAGGGCAAAGTTCTGCATTTCTCAGAAGCCTCTGCTCTAAGGCACCCTCCTCCTCGGAGCCCCCGCCAACCATCGACAGACATCTCACCCTCACTTGTTACCCCCCTGCTTTGCTTTAGTTTTCTTCCTAGCACTTGTATACATTTCAGCTCACGCGTAGCCATCTGCCCCTGAGAACATGAGCTCCACGAAAGTGGGGCTTCATCGTGTTCATGGCTAAATCCTGTGGCCAAACACAGTGCCTGGTGCAGAAAAAGCACCTGACACAATCACTGAGCGAATGAATGAGTGAGCAAATGGACAAGGGAATGAATTTGCCACTTGGCAAACATTTATGAGCACTGGCTGCAGGCAAGATCTTGTTGTGGGTACAGGGCCCACGAAGCAGATTCTCCGAGCCTGGGCCTCAAGGAGACCATCGCTGCGCAGGAGACCGGAGGACACAGCGGAGCACGGAAGGGAGGCAGAAAGAAACCTGACAGGCCTGGGTTCCCGTTTGAGCCCCTTCTCCATTCCCCAGCCGCGTGGTTCAGGGCTCAACGCTTGCCCTCTCCGACCCCACGGTCCTCATTCATAAACTGGAGCTAAAAATACTGACCAAGGAGCCCGAGCCCCCTCCCCATCACCGGCTGGCTGCCGCCTGGGTGTGTCTATAATCCATTATCCACACAGCAGCCAGAGGGCCTTCTTTTTCTTTTTCTTTTCTTTCTTCTTTCGCTTCCAATAAAGTATTTACTTATTTTTTAAGTAGGTAACAAATTTGCATGGCTCAGAATTCAAAAGGTACTAGAAAAAATGTAGAAAGAAGAAAGTGGCCCTCCCACCCGGTCCCAGCCCGCCAGAGCGCCTCCCCAGGGCAAGCACTGCTGCCCCCTATTTGCTTCTATCACACCAAGGATAGCTGTGTGCATATAAAAGCCAGCGCACACCTTTATCTCTCTTCTTCTAAACAGCCAGTAGCGTACGGTGCACGCCGTTCTGCCCGTGCTTTTTTCACTCGACAATGTAATCGGGAGAATTTTCAGGGGGAGTCTTTATTTTAAAACATATATTATAACTGGTTCTTCCCCCGCAAATTAGCCCTCTGGTAGGTCCCCGACATTTTCAGAATAACATGCAAAGTTCTGTGGGAGCCTCTGTGATCTGGCCATCGCTGGCACCTCTGACCTCCCCTCCTAGCTCTCTTGCACCCGTTCACTCTGCTCCAGCCACAATGGTCTCCTCACTTTTCCTCCAAACAGCAGGCACAGTCCCACCCCAGGGCCTTTGCACTTGCTGCTCCCTCTGCCCTCTTCCTCCAGAAATCCTCTCTGCCCCCTCTCTTTTTTTTCAGGACTCTACTCAACCATCACCTGCCCAGAGAGGCTCCTCCTGACTATCCTAACCAAAGTAATCGCCCTCCCACCCTGCCCCTTATTCGCTCTAGCTTTCCTGATAGAACTGATTACCGTTTGCGATGGGACGCGTTTATTGGTTCATCGTCTGGCCCTTCTCCCAGACTGAGCTCTGTGGCAGTGAGCACTAGACCTGGTGCTCTCCACCACTACACCTGGGGCTGGACAACCACTCCATAAACACGTGTTGTCTGAGTGAATATTGGATCCCCATTTTACAGATGGGAAAACTGAAGCACAGAGGGGGACAATGCCTTGCCCAGAGTCAGGGTAGATTCATTACAATTCAGCCACCCCAACTTGGGTTCTCATACGAGCCTGCTCCTCCATGTGTTAGCTGTGTGGCGTGGGGCTGTGCTATCACCCTCTCTGAGCCGTATAGTCCCCCTCCCCCCCCCCCAGGGACTGTGAGGGAATGAGGTGGGTGTCCGTGGTGCTCTCCTGGGGAGCCTGGCTTTCCTCCCACACCAGGCTGGGTCCCTGTGTCTCTGCCCTTGGCCTTCCCCCAGGAGCCCCACCCAGGCTGGCTCATTATAGTCTTCTCATGTGATGAGAAGGTTCCTGGCCATTAACAGAATTTTTAAACAACGATCCCATGGAAATATTTTTTAAATCCCGCATCGTGCTGGGGAACAGCTCTGAATTATTAACTATCCGGCAGCCCTGCTATATTTCTTGACAGAGTTTATTCCGACACACACAATTTTCTTCCTGGTAATTTATGAAAAGCGCGTTCTCTTCTTCAGGAAATCGCACCCCCTCCTGAGCCTGCCTCCCCGCCGCCACCCCAGCCGAAATGTTTACTGGGTAAACTCAACAAACTTTTGTCTTCAAGAGTATCTGCTCGCTCGCCCAATGTCAGAAGACATTTCCCGGGAGACGCTGCAGCCGTGTTTTCCGAAATGCCCAGCCTGGGGCTTTTTAGGAATTCAATAAAACCCTGTCAATTAGGATGAATTAATCATTGGAAGATTTTTGCTCACATCCCCCAGCAATGCCCCCTTCCCCTCAGCCTCACACTGTGACGCCCGGTGCGGGGAGCTCACACCTGCTTCTCATCCAGGGGGTCACGGGTTCAGGTCCCAGGGGAGTCCTGTTGCCTGGGACCCAGCTACTCCGTCTCCCTCTGCTTTGCCCGCCCTGTCCCAGCCTTGGCCGTCGTCAAGGGCACAGACAGAGTGAAATGAACCCGGACTTAGAGGCAGAAGCTCCAGGTTCTAGTTCTTGTGGTGTCACAGACTCAGCAAAGTGACTTTGGGTAAGTCACCAAAGCTCTCTGACCTAGCTTTTTGTTCTTTTATTTATTTTTTTCCTGGTCCAGTTTTCTTACCTGTAAAGCAGGGAGTGGTGATCTGAATTCTAACGCGATGAGAAGGTTCCTGGCCATTAGCAGTATTCTAACACGACCATTCATCAGGGGTACAGAGTGCGGAGTGCTGGGCGCAGGGGACCCAAGCCAGTGCCCACCCTCGCGGGGTTCCGTCCAGGTGGGGAGTCAGACCAGCTCCACACACACGTGAACTACAGAAACGTCGGGTGCTGCTAGGGGAGAACAGAATGCTGGAGGTGGGGGCTGCTTGCAGTAGGAGGTCTAGGACAGAGGCAGGACGGGGGAGGCGGTGACGACCTGGTCGGGCAGGGCAGTGGTTTCCACTTCCCCACCCCCACCCGGGGAGGTTTTGCCCCCCTGTCCGAGACACAGACGCGGCAGTGTCTGGAGTTTTGGTTGTCACAGCTGGGGGTGGGGTGCTGCTGGCATCTAGTGGGCAGAGCCCAGGCCTGCTGCTGTTGATATCGGGTAGCGCACGGGACAGCCCACGACAAGAGTCACCAGCCAGGAACGTCACTAGTACAAGGAGTGGTGGTGGGGGGGGAGCCCTGCTGTAGAGCCTGGGGGCCATTGCAAGGCCTTTGGTTTTTACTGCAAGGGGTGCAGAAGCCATGGAAGGATTTTAAGCAGAGGGAGGACATGGCCTGACTGGGTGGGAAATGGGCTGTACCAGGGAGAGGGATGGCAGTGTCCCCTTGGGTGCCTGTGCGAGGACTACTCAGCCCCTCCCCAAACCCGTACTTACTCCTGTGAGTGGGCACCGGTGCTCTGTGCACAGCAAGAACGAGTCAGACTGGGGCCTGCCATCGCTGAGCGCATGCGCCACGTGCAAGAAGCCTCTGCTCCGCTAGGAGCCCTTGGAAGGCTCCTCCGTCTCACGCGGGACAAGCTCCAGGGCTCTGCCCTCTCTGGCTCTGCACCCCTCACTCTCTCCTGGATCCCCTGGACTCACCAGATGCGCTGGCCCCCCTGTCTATGCGGTGTTCTTCCCTCCGCCTGGAGACACACTCCCCTTCATGATTCTTCTCAAATGTTACCTCCTTACCCAGGCTCCGCTGGCCCCCAACCACTCCTCCAAACAGTCGTCACCTCATCCTTCCCCTTCTGGCTACTTACTCTGCTTCCATCCGTCCATCCCTCACCCTCCCCTCCATCCATCCTTCCATCTGTACATTTGTTCATTCATTCATTTAAAAGATGCTCAGTGAGTTCTGACCGTGTGCTGGACCCTGTGTGGAGTGCAGGGGGCCTGGCGGGGAGTGAGACAGGCAGGGCCCGGGCCGGTACAGATCCTCGTTGCCAGGAGGATCGAGGCTGTTAGTCCGTGAGCACAGGCCTGTAGCAGTGAGAAGAGCCACGAAGGAAAGGTCCAGTGGCCGCAAGGGCATGAAATGGGGGTTCTCGTACAGGCGGAGGAGGGCTTTCGTGAGGATCGGACACGGAGCTGCGATGTCAAGGAGAGTAGGGGTTAAGTGGGTGCAGCGTGGGTGCACTGGTCACGGGGGTGCGGGGGGCAGTAGAGGGAGACTGTTCTAAGCCTCTGAGGTGGGCAGGAGTGTGGTGCAGGTGAGGAGCTACAAGATCGGTAACTGTGGAAGTGACAGAGAGATTGGGAGGTGGGCGGGGAGAGAAAACGAGGTCCAGATGTAACAGGGGGCTTGACCGTGTGAGGTCTGTGGACCAGGCTAAGCAGACCCAGGGGGAGATCTGAGGAAGGGGAAAGTGGGGGCTTACTGACACCCTACCTTCTGCTGTTTTTGGACAGTGGGTCTGAAGTGGGCCAGGGAGGCCGCAGGGAGCCCAGTGGGAGGGGTGCTTTGGTTGTCCAGGCTAGAGGGTAGTGGCCTTAGCTAGGAGGTGGCAGGGGAGACAAAGAGACAGTGAGAGGTAAGATATACGGTCCTGAGAGTGGAGTAGATGTCAGGTTAACAGCAAGTCCAAGAGCTACTGCCCCTTCCTGCAGGGAGCCAGGCAGGCCCCTCGCTGGGCACCAAGGAGTTCACTGGCCCAGGGATCCCTCTCCCCACCCACCCACCCACCCATCTTTCTATTCTGTGTTCCTCTGCATCTTCCGTGTATCAGGCTGAGTGTTGAAACCCAGGGTGCAGGCTGTCACTGGGAACCCTGAAGTCCGGTTCACTTAAAGGATCTTAGCAAGACTGGAGGGGGCCAGAGAAGTCAGAAAGGCCAGATGTCATTGCTCCAGGGTGACTGAGGCCCAGGAGAGACGCAGGTCCCCGTCCAAGGTAACATGGCCGAGAAACAAGGGAACCAGAGGGTCCCCATGCGTCCCACTGCAGCCCCTTCTGCAGGGCTCCTGGAAGCCCTGTCAGTACCCAAGGAGGCCTTGCAGCTGGGAGCAGAGCGGCCTTCTGGGGCTCTCAGGCTGCTCCTCGCAGACCTCCTTGTTCCACCCCTTGTTCCACACCCACCCAACAGCAGCAGAAGGGGCCTGGCTGGGGAAATGCTTCTGTGCTACCGGGAGGGCCCCTGGGATGCTGATTCATAGCTCACAGGAGCTGCTTAATAAATATGCGGAGTCGGGCTGTGGCCTGCGCCTGTCACTTTAAGGAGGGCTTGGGCCTCCTTACCCAGTCAGCAGTCCCTAGGGAACCGGGCGCCTGGTGTCTCCCCTGGCAGAAAACTATTGGCTCCAACCTGTTAAGGCAGCCTAGGGTGGGGTCCACAGGTCTCTGGGCGGGGCAGGAAGGAACCTCGGTTTAGAGGGGCCTTCCCTTTCTCAGGCTCACACCGCCAGGAAGTGGGGGGGCCTGGACGCCAGACCAGGCAGGCAGCCGGGCTCTGAGGCCTGGGTCTGCAGCATCTGGGAGGTGCTGAGTGAGGGCCAATGACGATCTAGTTCTCCCAGGACTGAGGAGGCAAGCCAGGATGAATTGGTGACTCTGTAGTGAGAGCCATCCCCACGAGGACGGCTCTGTGGGGCGTGAAATTCTTGGGTGTCCCCCCAACACACACATAGTGGTGCAACCTTGGGTAGGGCCCCCAATCTCTGCAAATTTCATTTCTTCAGTTGTAACGTGAGGGTGTGGCCACTGCCCTGCACCCCTCAGTCCAGGGGGGAGGTGGGTCTGCCAGAGTGACTTTGATCCTTCATTTGAACCAGTCTCAGTGCATTGGGGTCAGAAGTGCTCGGGGACCTCTGGTTGGCCAGTGTGGGGAGGGAACCCATTGCTTCACCCAGCATGGAGCCTGGCCCACGGGAGGCCTGGCTCGGTGCATATTGAACAAACAAACGAGCACAGGAATGAATGAACGAAAAGGTAAACGTGTCGGAGCCTCCTCTGCGCACAGAGCTGGAGGTGCGGGGGAACAAGACCGGCCTCTGACACCCAGGTGGTCCCCTCAAGCGCAGGGGGGGCTGAAAGGAGTCAATGCCCAGAGTAGCTCCACTGCTTACGAGCCATGGGAACTCGGAAGGACGTGTGCCTGGGTATTCCCTATCTGAGAACAGCATCCACAGCGGCGCCTTCCTCTCGGGTTGTTGAAAGAAGTAAATAAGCTAATGCATGGGAGCCAAGCACCTGCACAATGTCCAGGATTATTGTTGCAATTGTTACTCGAAGGAAGTAGATGGGAGGAGAGGGGACAGGTTGATAGGAGGAGGTGGCAGCGGCCTAGGGAGAGCCAGGCACTTGTAAAGGTGACCTTGGGGAAGGTCCAGGCCTCTGTCTCCCAGCCATTGCAGATGGAGTTGGAAGAAGCCGCTCCCAGGCCTCTGGGGTTTGCTGGTCTGTGAGTTTGCATAGAGCCTTCAGGAAGCTGGGCTTCTGGCCTTGCGGGGTGGGGACAGGGTGGGAGGCAGGAACCCTTCCAGGCCAAGCCAAGCTGCAAGCCGCACCCACAGCTCAGCTGGCAGGGCTGGTTGGCTTCCAGGACGAACCCTGTGATCGACCACTGTGCCGAGCAGCTTCCAATCCCACCAGGGACCACACTTTACAGGTTATGAGTCCATGACAGCTCGAGGTTCACCAGCTGTCTGATGAGGCAGGGAGGGGCGACCATTTCCTGCCCCAGAGCCACCTCTGCCCTGACCCTGTCCCACGCAGAGCTTCTTCAGCCCTGCCAGGGACACACTCTTATCCTGCATGGGCAGATAAGGGTGGAGCTTGGGGGCCGGTGGGCCACCTGTGTTGCCCAGTGAACAGAGAGGCCAGGACTCAGGCGGCCAGTCTCCGTCTGCTGCCTCAGGGGCTCCTTAGGACTCAGGGGGTCAAAGAAGGGTGACTGGGCTTTTCCCTAGTGGAGAGCACAGAGGCACCGGGGCATTATCAGAGCCCACCGCTCTGCCAGCTGGCCCCCTGCTCTCAGGCTCTGGTGCCCACGGCTGCCATGACTGCCCTGCTGTAGTTTTCCAGGAACCCCGTGCACAGGCCCATTCATTGTGCAAAGGCCAAGGTGACTCTGGTTGACTCCCCTCTGTCCTGTCTGGGAGCTGGAACTTGGGGATAGGGCCCACAATGAACTGGCCAGGTGAGGGGCCTGCGGTCTGCCACCACGCTGGGTCACCAAGGGTCCTGAGCCACTTCTGGGTACCGCTCACTCGCTCCGCAGCATTTGCCATAATTATCCAGCCATCCCCTTCAAGTGTACGGCAACCATAGCAACAGACAGATGTTCTGTCCCAGCCACAGTCCACAGTGAGCCAGGAGCCAAGCACAAAATTTAACCCCTTCTAGCTCAGACAGGCAAGGGCGCACCGGAACTGTGGGCCTAGATGCCCAAGGGCCCCAGACCAGACGCCCGACCTCTCAGGACCTTGTCAGATGGGACTAGGGGACTCCTGAGGACCCATCCATCTCTGACACTCACTGTTCTTGCCCCCTTCCACCGTTTCTACCCACTTCTCTCTTCTCCCCAGAGCTGAAAGCTGGTCAGGAGGGGAGGCCCTATGGGAAAGGCTGCGGTGGGACTGGCCGGGCCCTGAGTGCCAGCTACGGCACAGGATGAAGGGCACTGGACACAGACTCAGGTGAGCTGAGCTGGGCTGCTCGCCTGGTTCTGCCTCCAGTTTTCTGTGTGACTTTGGGCAAGTGACTCACCCTCTCTGAACCTCAATTGCTACCTCTGTACAGTGAGGAGGTAGACTCTCATGCCCTCATTCCACAGATACCTGTGGGTCATCTACTGTGTGTCAGGTCTGGCGGTGGGCCCTGAGGAGACACTGACAGTAGGCAGGCAAACCACACAAAGGCTGACTGTCATTTTTGTTAAATGCCATCGAAGCCCTAACAGTGTCCTCTGATGGAGAGTAAGAAGAGGCGGGGGCTGGCCTGCTTTAGACAGGTGGTCAGGGAAGCCCTCCGAGGAAGCTGACATTTGAGCTAAGGCCTGAGCCTGAGCAGGAACCAGCCACGTGGCAGTGGGGGAGGAGGGCACCTGGCAGAGGGACCAGCAATGGCAAAAGCCCCAGGGGGGGATCGAGTGAGCATGGCCTGCCTCATCTGGGAGCAGCAGGGAAGCCAGCAGGGCGTGAGCACAGAGGCCAGGGGAGGGAGAAAGCCGGAGTCCCAGCCGAGGCGCCCCACAGGCCCACCTGCCCCAGGAAGGTTCTGAGCAGGAGCCTCCTGGTCCGATTTCTGCACAGTCTCTGAGCCCTTGGCTGTGATTGGGCCTCTCTGAATGGCCATGGCTCAGTTCAAGGGGGTAGGAGACCACGGCTCCAGCTGCTCCCCAGCAGGCCCCTTGCCACTCACTCACTCACTCGCTGGGTTTTACTCCGGAGGCCACAGGGCTGAGCCAATACCTGGAGGCTCCTGACCCAGCAGGGCCCCACCTGGGTTAGCTATTAATAGGCACAGCATGGGCGAGTCCCAGAGAGTGGCAGGGAGTGCCCCGCCAGGGGAGGGGAGCCCTGAGTCTCTGGCCCCACATCCCAGCAGGCCCAAGTCCAGTCCCAATCCTGCCACTTCCTTGTGTGTGGCCTTCAACACGCAACTTAGCTCCCCTGAGCCTCTGCGGACCCTCTGGAAAAGGGCCCGGGACGACTTCCCTTGCCCTCAGCCACCCTCCTCGCCACTGGTTCAGTCAAGCTGAGCCCCATGTCAGGGCCTTAGTAATTCACTGCTTCTTCCTCCTGGAACATTCTTCTTCAGACTTCGTCTTCATTTCCATGAGTCTCCTCTGCTCAATGCCACCTCCTTGGAGAGGCCTGGACCACCCCAGTCAACACGGAGCCACTCCCTCACGCTGCACCTCTCCGCTGTGCTTTACGTCCTCAGAGCACTGCTCCATCCGCTCCTTCACGCAGCACCTACGCGTGTTTCCTCGGCCTCCGGCACTGTCCTAGGTGCTGGGGGAAGAGCAGAGAGTAGAACCGACGCCCCGGCCGCCCTTCCCAGAGGGCATGCTCTAGTGGGGGAGGCAGACGAAGACAAAGGAAGGAGGGAGAGGCGGGAGGAGTTTGGTGGGTGGGGGCAGGCGACCCGGGAGCAGGGACTCGAAGCGGCTAAGCGGTGGCAGAGCTGGGGGGTCTGTGGGAAAGTGAGGCGGAGACTCTGAAACGTGCCTCCTCTGGGCACGGACCGTAAGTGTCATTATTGCTCCGTTCTTGGTGCCGGCACATAACGGGTGCTCCGCAGGGTTGTCGCAGTGGGTGGCGGAGCACTAGCGCCGCCACAGAGCCCCTTGCATGGGGCCTGCACTCAGGGAGCACACCCTCCTCGCGGGGGTCTACTGGCCAGGGTGTGAGGGCGCCGGCTGGAGAGCCCTCCCCAGGGAGGAAGAGGAAGGGCTGGTGGCTGGGGCTGGTCTTCAGGGGTCTCCCACGCCGTGGGGAATTGGGACATTTCACTGGGGGCCTGCACAGCCTCTGCAGGGCCTGGGGGAGTGCAGGCCATGACTGGATCCGGGCTTTAAAACCCTTCTGGTGTCCGTTGAGGAGAGTGGAGTGGATCTGCGTGGGGCTAAGGGGCAGAGGACAGGAGGCAGGACAGCAGCGAGGATCGGGGGAGGGCCCTGGGAGAGAAGGAAGGCCTGAAGTAGGCCCCAGCATGACCCAGCGGAACTGGGTCACATGTATCACACGCAGAGCCCAGGCTTCCACACCCAGCCTCCGTACAGTGCTGTCCCCACTCACGCACTTCACTGAGTGCATGGGAGCCCCCCTCCCCCGCCACTGCAGGCCAGGCCCAGCTGCGGACCCGGGGAGGCAGCAGGGACACCTGAGCCCTGGAGGGAAATCCCTGCCCTCCCGGGAGGGACCACCTCTAAACACGATACTTAAGAAAGTGTGTGAGAGTGTCAGTAAGCACTGGAGGGAAGAAGAAAGGTGGGAGAAGGGGACAGGAAGTGTCTGGTGGTAGAGGCTGAAATTGTGGATGAGGCTCCGGGGAAGGCCAAGGAGACCTCTGCGTGGGTGCGTGCGGCTCAGGGAAGGCGGTCCAGGAAACGGACACCCGGAGGCAGGAGCCAGAGAGTGGAGCGAACCTCGGGTGGGCGGCGGTTGGGGGGCGGGGTTGGCGGAGACAGGAGGGGAGCGGCGAAGGTCTTTACCAGGACTGGGCCTTTCTGAGTGACAGGCACCACTGCAGGGTGGTGAGTATGGGAGGCTACGTGGGACTCTCCTCGGAATAGGGTCCCTCTGGCTGCCATGTGGAGAATAGACTGCAGGTGGCAGGGGCAGAAGCCGGGAGAACAGGGAGGCGGCTGGGGGAAAGATCCAAGCGAGAGATGATGGAGGCTGGTCCAGGGGATGGCGAGGAGTGCTGGAAACCGAGATGAATTTAGAAGTTGGAGCTGGCAGGATTCGCTGATATTTCCCATGTGGGATACCAGACAGAGACAGAAGCCGGGAGAGGGAGGAGTTCGGGATGGCAGCAGCGCTGTGGCCTGGGCCTTGGGAGGAAGGCCATTGCCATTCACAGGATGAGTAAGGCCGAGGGTGGAACCGGTCACTGTGCAAATATCAGGAGATCAGACGGGGAGAGAGTGAAGTGGAGAGGCTGCGAGGGGCTGTGGGGGAGGATGGTGGACACGAGGCTTCGAGCTCGGGGGAGATGTCAGTGTGGGGGTGGCCCACAGGGAAAGCATCTTTAAAGTCAGGCAGGAAGGAGGGTGGATGGAAAGAAACAGAGGACCAGGGACTGAGCCTGGGCCCCCAGCTGAAGAGGTGGCTCTGGAGGGATGGGGGCGAGATGGAGGAAGGAGCAGAAAAGGGACTGAGAAGGGGCAGCCGGAGAAGTAGGAGGAAAACCAGAAGGTTCTGACGCCAGCGAGGGAGGCAGTGAAGGAGCAGCGAGAAGTAACTACGTGGAATGCTGCTGATGAGGGCTAGGGATCGGCTCCGGGTGTAACAACTCGGAGGTCCTCGGTTTCCTGGGAGGAGGAAGTGAAAACCTCGGGGAGAGTAGGTTCAGGGAGGCGTGGGGACATGAGGAGGGACATGCTTTCAGGGAGCTCCTGTGAAGGTGGGAGAGAAGGGGGATAGCAGGGGAGGGGGGTGGGCTCAGAGAAGTGGTTCTTTTAAGAGGAGAGAAAAATCTGCAGTTCGTATGTCGTTAGGGTCGCTCAGGTAGACGGGGAAAAGGGAAATCTACGAGATGGGGGTGAGTTGCTTGAACAATGTCTTAGGGAAGACAGAGGGAAGGGGTCGCTCTCACAGCCTAGGACGTGAGTGATGTTATTTAAATTTCCACTTTACAGATGTGGAGACCGCAGCCCAGAGAAGTTGGTTCTCCTGCCCCAGGTCACACAGCTGGGCGGTGATGGCGAATCTCCACCACTGTACCGTGTTCTTCACGGGCCTGGCCTGTTATCCTGTTTGATAGATAAGGCCCAGAGAGGGTCAGTTTCTAGTCTCAGGTCACAGAGCAGTGGAGTGGCCAGGTTAGGAGGTAAGTTTGACTGGATGTTGGTCAGAGAGGCAGTGGGTCAGGGGGCTGTCAGGAGTCACTCCTGTTGTCAGCGAGGTTGCCCAGGGGACTTCAGGTGTCCCTGCCTGGGCTAGAAACTGGGAGAGAAGCGGGTTTTCAGAAGTTGAGCTCAGTCTGGGATGTGCATGAGTTTTCCCACGTGTACAATGGGACTGACCCTAGAGCTGACCTCACGGAGTTCGGTGACTCCAGGGAGCAGATGTAGTAAAGCCTGGAGAGCAGGGCCCAGCACCCGGTACATGCCATGTAGAGAGTGTTCTCATTATTCTTTTTTTTTTTAAATTTTATTCATTTATCTTTAGATGGGAAGGGAAGGAGAGAGGGAGAGAAATATCAATGTTGGTTGCCTCTCATGCATCGCCTGCTGGGACCTGGCCTGCAACCCAGCCATGTGCTCTGACTAGGAATCGAACCTCTATCCCTTAGTTCGCAGGCCTGTGCTCAATCCACTGAGCTACACCAGCCAAGGCCTGTTCCCATTATTCTGAATCTGCCCGGTGGGATGCACAGTGGGACCTTCCAAACGTGTACCAGCGGCAAGCTCAGGGGTGAGCCAAGCAGCGCAGGAGGGCTGCTGGTCACGGACCCTTCCAGGCCCTTTCTGGAGGACCTTAGCTCTGAGTTTAGTTCCCGGGTTTGAAGGTCCAGTCTTCAGGAGACTCCAGGAACCCTTAAGAAGATCCAATGGTAGGGCCTTCGGAGGATGGGAAAGGCTCTGGGACAGACACTTCTCCTCTCCAAGCCTGAGGTCTTCCTCTGTACGGTGGGCGTCCTGATTCTCACTTCGCCGCAATCTGGTGACTGTAAAATGTGCCGAGTGAGCCCTGGGACTGAGAGTGAGGAGACCTGGGCACCCTGCCTGCTCTGCCCTACTTTGCTGTGTGACCTTGAACAAGTAGCCTAACCTCTCTGGGCTTTATCTATAAAACCTGGATGATGTAGAGGCTCCTGCAGACTAGTACCTTTATCATTATTTTTGATTTCTTGATTTTATTGAGTGGCAAGTACCCAACTATACCTGAGAAGTTTTTCAGCCGTGGAGGTCTGCTTGTCATCAGGGTAGGACAAGAACTGGGGCAAGTAGAATGCAGGGCCTCCGGTCTGAAGGGTCCCACCTTGGGACAACCCTGCTTCAGGCACGCTCTGGGGCGTCTGGGGTTTTACTGATCTGGGACAAAGAAACTTTGGGTTTTGTTTTTCCAAGTGTCCCCATTTTACAGATGAGTAAACTGAGGCTCAGAAGAGCCGCACATTATCTACCTTCTGTCTCCTCTTGCCACAACTCCAGGGCACCCTGAGGAATCGGCTCTTGGGGTGCAGACCTCAGACACTCCAGACACACTCAGACATCAGCCTCTGTCCTTGGTGCCCTTGGTTCCCAGTGTGTGCCACCTCTCAGCAGTCAGGCCCGTCCTGGGCACTGAGGACACTAAGAGCACTCGGATGGGGCCCTGGCTTCATTTACTAGAAAAGACTCATTTACTAGAACAGAAACAAAGAGAAGTTGAAAGGGGTTGGGGCACTGGGAAGGAGAGATTCCTTCTGATTTAAGGATCTGGGGAGGCTTCCTGGAGGAGGAGGTACCCGAGATGGATCTGGAACATGAATAGAGTTACTATCTTTTGAGCAACATCCCTGGGCTTCAGGGCATGGGCTTATCATACCCCCAAGTCCCCAGTGAGGTAGTTTACTACCCTTAGTCCCATTTTAGAGATGAGAAGACTGAGGGTCAGAGAACTGGGGTGACATGTCCAGGATCGTAGGGCTTGTGAGAGAGGCCTGAGCCTACTTTGGAGACTCACCCTCCCCAGGCCGAGGAAGCAGGGGAAGACCCCCCACCCTAACAGCCTCAGCCCGGAGGCCCAGGTCTTCCTCTGGCCTAGTGTCCCTGGCACCCAGTTTCACTTCCCAAAACATAGACCTATTTTGGATCCTGCTGACTTCCTTTCTCACCCATAGCTGTTCAGGCTCTGAGTGCTGGGCAACCGTAGCCTGGACCTGGTGCCCTGGGCCTTTCCCAATGCCCCTCTTTCACCACCGCGCGGGAGCCCTCTCCCTGCTCTGCCTGCCCTGGCCTCTCGGGGAGGGTGCCCACAGCAGCGGGGCTGGTAGGGGCTGCTCCCCCCGCCATGAGCCAGCTCAGGGGTCCTGCTCCCAACCCGTGCGCAGCCTGAACTGGTCAGGGTGGGATGCGTGGGCCAGGACCCAAGCCCCACCCCCACTGTCCTGGCCTTGTGACCCCAAGCAAGGCATGTCCCTCCCTGAGCCTCAGCGCCCTTCTCTGTGACAGGAGGCTCAGGCGGCCCCTCACTCATGGTTGCCAGAACCGTGAGAGAATGAACTGCGTTTGACGCCACACCAGACACTGCTCTGGGCTCTGGCGGTCAACGAGTCTGGCCCTCAGGAAGCTGAGACCCTAATGTGGGGTGAGGGAGCCGAGGGAGCTGAGAATAAACTGTATGGTCAATTAAATAGCATATTAACTACAAATTGTGGAGAAAATGAAGCCGAGGAAGGGAGGTGTGTTTCTTGGGGTGGGAGGTGGGGGTTGCCATTTTAAATAGGGTTGTCACAGGAGACCTCCGGAGAAGGTGACATCTGATGACTTGAAGGAGGGGAGGGAGCCGGCCCTGCAGACATCTGGGGAAGGGCAGAGGGAACAGCACGTACAAATGCCTGGAGGCGAGGAGGAGAGTGTGCCGCAGGGGCAGCGAGGGCGAGGGCCTCGAGGGCTGAGGTCAGGACTTTACTCCAAGGGAGGCGGGGAGCCACAAAAGGCTTCAGAGCAGGGGAGGGACATGATCTGACTTGTGCTGTAGCGGTTCCCCTCTGGCTGCCTGACAGAGGGTGTATTGCAGGGGCCGGGTTGGGGGCAGGGAGAGGCTGGTGCAGCTGTCCTGCTGGTGACCAGGGGCAGCAGCAGGGTGGTGAGAAGTGGTCAGATTCCAGTTATATTGTGAAGGTGCAGCCAAAGGGATTTACTGGTGGATCAGGTATAGAGGGTGGGAGAAGGAGGGGCAAGGTGAATCCCAGGTCTTCGGCCCAGGCGATGGGAAGAATAAAGTTTGTGTTTACTGAGATGGGAGGGCAGCGGGAGGGGCAGACGTGGGGGTGGGAATCGGGAACTCAGGCTTCTGCTAAGGTGCCCTCAGCCCGCTGAGTGGGCTCCAGTCAGCAGGTGGGCAAGCAGGTCTGGAGGCTGGGAGAGAAGCAGACTGGGCACGGTATCAGCCCCCCTCTTCTGGGTCTGTGCAGTCCCATCCCACCCTCCTGTAGGCCAGGCGGTCCCTGGCTGCCAGATGGGTCTCTTAAGAACTGAAGCCAGGTGGCAGATAGACCTTTCCAGTCCAATGACTTCCCACTGCTCTGGCCTAGAGGCCAAACGGCTCGCCTGGCCCATCTCTCCAGCCTCCTCTCCCTTCAGCCTGCTGGCCTTAGTTCACACTGTGGGCCTTTGTGCTTGCTCTGCTGGATTCTGGTCTGTCCCTTACCTGCTTGGTGGCCCTGGATGTGACTTATTGTTCATCTGGGCCTCAGTTTCTCCATCTGTAAAAGGGGGAGCTTGGACTTCTTGAACTCTAAAAATGGTCCTTAAATGTCCACACTTGGGGGCTTTGTGAGCATGAAGAAGCTGCCCTTCTTTGCTCTGTTCATACCTTGTTAGACCTTGGGGCAAGATGCTTCATGTTCCCACTACCCTTGGCCTTGCTGGCCCTCTGGGGCGTCGCAGGTGCGGACTGCTGGAGGAGGGGAAGCGTGGTCCTTGGAGGAGAAGAGATTCAGACAGACCTGTGCTGCCTCGGGCAAGTTCCTTCCCTGCTCTGAGACTCAGTTTCCTCACCTGTAGAATGGTGCTCGTGATTGTTCAGAGGCCTGGCAACCACAGGGCAGGGTGCCTGGCACTCACCGAATGCCTCTCTGGGCCCTGCACTGAGGCCCGCAGTCAGGACTTCAGGGTGAGGGACTGGCCCTGCCCTCACAGTCGGGTGTGCTCAGCGAGCACGAGGCAAGTGGTGCGATTGCCAAGCAGGGCACACCCAGGATCCTGGTCCAGAGATGCGGGAGCTCTAGTCGCACCTTCCGTCAGCATGCACTGCCCAGTTTTCCTCAGCTTACAAGGCCCGGCCCAGGACCTCCCCCTAGGAGTTTGCTCCCTCGGCCAGCACATCTCTCTTCATCCTTCAGCCCTGGGCTCTTCAGAGCCAAGCTCTCGCCAGCGCAGGCTATGGGCCTGAGTCCCCTTCTGCAGGTCACAAGGTGTGGGACGTGGACAAGTCACTTACCCAGGCCTTGGTTTTCACAGCTATAAAATGGGACGATGTTAGAGTCTGCTTCCCAGGGTGGTTATGAGGATTCACTGGGTTATAAAGTACCAGAGGACAAAAAAATGGTCGGTATGATTACTGAAGCCCTTCTCAACCATTTTCTCCAGTAAACATGACAGCAAGAAGCCGGAGCCCCATTCCTTTGCAGAGAGGAATGAATCACTTCCTCCTGCTCTAGCCAGGTCAGCTGTACAGTTCACATGTATTAGAAATGGTCCCAGACCACTCCTTGCTTTGTTCTATTTATGCGCTAACCCAGATTTCCTCCATCTTACAGATGAGGCACAGAGGGGTAATGTGCTCCAGCCAAGGTCACACAGCTGGTGAATGGTAGAGCTGGGCTTCAAACACAGGTAGCCTGGTGCTGTGCTGATACTGAAACCCTTAGGGTCCTTCTTACCAGCACCATCTACTCCCAGAGGTTTCTCTGTGGTATTATTCATCATCTGAAGCCACAAGGTCACACCAAAGTTAAACCCAGGGTTCTCTCCCTCAGTCAAGTGGGAAAAGGGCTGTGAGTTCAAGAATCTCAGTTTTCATCCCCAGCTTGCAGCTGTCTGGCCAGGAAAACCTTGGGCCAAGCCCTTCCCCCTCTGTGCCTCAATCTCCACCTCTGTCAAATGGAGAATAGAAAAAAGTAGAAAAAAAAAAGTGGACTTCTAGTCAAGATGGTGGCATAGGTAAACATGGCTCTCCTCCTCACACAACCACATCAAAACTACAACAAAAATATAGAACTGTCACTTCAAACTGTTAGAAATCAAGCTGAATGGAAGTCTGACAACTATGGAATACAAGAAACCATGTCCACCCAGACTAGTAGGAGGGGGTAGAGATGCAAAATGGGCTGGTCCCACATCCATGTGTGGAGGATAAAAATTCGGAAGGGATATCTCAAGAGCAAGGAGTCCCAACCCCATACCAGGCCCCTTGGCCCAGGGTTCCAGTGCCAGGAAGATAAGTCTGAATAACTTCTGGCTACAAAAACCAATGGGATTGAGTTGGTGGAAGAAGCTTCTACAGTTCCAAGCAGTTCCCCTTCAAGAACACACACAAACTACTCAGACTCACTCCCTCTGAACTGCAGCGTTGAGGTAGGAAATTGAAAGGCATCAATGGTATACAGGGAGAAACTGAAGTGTCTGGTGGGAACTGGGAGACAAGTGGGCAGAGGCCATTGTCCTTTTTCTGAGCCCTCCCCTCACAGAGCTGGCAGGCGGGTGCCATATTTGAGACTCTATCAACATGACTAACACTGAAGATCCCCTGGAGACTCCATCCCACCCAATTCACAGGCCCACCCAAACTGTTAACCATGCCTTTTCCATATGAATGGATGGTCTGGGCTCATGCTTCACAACTTCCTAAAACCTATCGAATGAGCAATAGGTCCAATAACTCTTGCTAAGTGGCCCCAGGCCTGGTACTAGCAACAACCAGCCTAGATTCATAGCTTGGCTTCCCCTGGGAATCTCTAAGCCCAGCACAAGTAGCAGCCATCTGAGATTGCTCATGAGAGCTCAAGCAGGGTGGCCTCAGGCAGAACACAGCTGGGGGCTGAACTTGACCTGCACCACCTGGGGAAACCCCAGAACCTGCAAACACAGCTACAGACGACAACAGAGCACCACCAACCTGCCCCTGCACAGATGATCCTCCACAGAAGGTGCAGGTTGGTGGTCAGTGGTCACAGCTGACCACAGTTCTTGCAGCTGACTGGCCTGGGTAAATCCCTTCCATTGACCTGCTAACAGCAACCAAGGCTCAACTACAAGAGGAGGGTGTACTCAGCCCACATGAAGGGTGCATCTTGAGTACCCAGCTTGGGTGAAAGGGGAGGCTGTGCCACTGGACCCTACAGGATGTCTACTACATTAGGTCACATTGCTAAGACAGGGAGTCATAGCAGCTCTGCCTAATACATAGAAACAAACACAGGGAGGCTGCCAAAATGAGGAGACAAAGAAACATGGCCCAAATGAAAGAACAGATCAAATCTCAGGAAAAAGAACTAAACAAAATGGAGATAAGCAATCTATCAGATGTAGAGTTCAAAGCACTGGTTATAAGGATGCTCAAGGAACTTAGTGAGGGCCTCAACAGCATAAAAAAGACCCAGTCAGAAGCAAAGGATACACAGGTTGAAATAAAGAACAATTTACAGGAAAATAACAGTAGAGTAGATGAAGCTGAGCATCAAATCAATGATTTGGAACATAAGGAAGCAAAAAACAAGCAATTAGAACAAGAAGAAAAATCCAGAAAAACAAGGAGAGCATAAGCAGCCTCTGGGACAACTTCAAGTGTTCCAACATTTGCATCATAGAGGCATCAGGATAAGAACATAAGAAGCAAGAAATTGGAAATCTATTTGAAAAAATAGTGGAAGAAAACTTCCCTAATTTGGTGAAGGAAATAGACATACAAGTCCAGGAAGCACAGAGAGGCCCAAACAAAATGGATGCAAAGAGGCCCACTCCAAGACATGTCATAATTAAAATGCCAAAGGTTAAAGATAAAGAGAGAATCTTAAAAGTAGCAAGAGAAAAGCAGTTAGTTACCTAAAGGGGACTTTAGGTAAGATAAGACTGTCAGCTGATTTCTCAAAAGACACTTTGCAGGATAGAAGGGGTTGACAAGAAATATTCAATGTCAGGAGAAGCAGAGACCTACGGCCAAGATTGCTCTACCCAGAAAAACTATCGTTTAGAATCGATGGCAGATAAAGAGCTCCCCAGACAAAGAAAAACTAAAAGAGTTCCTCATCACCAAACCATTATCATGTGAAATGTTAAAGGGGTTTATTTAAGAAAAAGAACCAGATCAAAGCTATGAACAATAAAATGGCAATAAATACATACCTATCAACAATTGAATCTAAAAAACAAACTAAGCAAACAAGAAGAACAGAAACAATCATGGATACAGAGAGCATTTTGGTTGCCAGATTGGGAGTGTGGAGAACGTGTGAAGAGGTGAAGGGATTCTACCTGTTTTAGAAGTACAAACAGGTAGTCACAGAATAGCCATGGGGATGTAAAGTGCAGTAGAGGAAATGGAGAAGCCAAAGAACTTGCACACATGACCCGTGCACATGAAAAATGGTAGGGAGACTGTCTGAGGTACTTGGGGGGTGCTGGGTGGAGGGAAGCAAAAGGGGGGAAATTGGGACAACTGTAATAGCATAATCAATAAAATATAATTTATAAAAAGGACCTTGGGGAACATTCCTCCCAGAAATAAAATAAATAAATAAATAAATAGATAAATAAATAAATAAACAAACAAATAAAGTACAATTTTTAAAGAGTCGGAAGGAAGGAAGAAGAAAGAAAGAAAAAGAAAGAAAGAGAGAGAGAGAGAGAAAGAAAGAAAGAAAGAGAGAGAGAAAGAAAGAAAGAAAGAAAGAAAGAAGGAAAGAAAGAAAGAAAGAAAAGACAAAAGTAATAAAAAACTCCTCTGGCTTTGTTAACCCTGGGGTCCTGCCCTGGCCCTATGACATATTTGCTGTGTGGTCTTTCTCCAGCAGGCACGTCCCTTAGGGCTGCTTCCTCTGTCTGCTACCTGGATCTGATGGTAACTGCCCGTCTTGAGGTCTCAGGATAGCTGGAAGAGCCCCTCTAGAACCTGGGCGTGGGTGTGAGCTGCAAACAGCTAACACCATCAGGGACTCCCGATGCACCCCCAGCCCATTCTCTGAAGGGAGGGTCTGTCATGTCAGTAGCTCCTCTCCAGACAGAGAACGGGAAGGTCATTCATCCAACCATCCATCCATCCAATAGCTATTTGTTGAGCATCTAGTCTGTGCCAGGCCCTATGCTGGGCACTGGGGACATAACTGGGACCAAGACAGATCCACTACCTGTCCTCATAGAATTCACAGTGTTGAGGAGAACACATATCAGTAAGGATGACAGGTGGTTAAATATTACAAAGAAGGGGTCCTCCCTTGTACCCCAGGAGAGTGTGCTCCATAAGAGTGAGTTGTGGAGGGGAAGTGATAATCCAGCTGAGAGCTGTTGGGTGAGTTGGAGTTCATTAGGTGAACTTGTGGCAAGGGAGGAGGGTTAAGCAAAGGCCCTAGAGTGGGGAGTGACATGTTCAGGGTCACATGGCTTGTGACAGGCACCTGAGACCATTCTTAAGGCCTTGGCAAATTCAAGGAAACAAAGGAAGTTCCATGTATCTGAAACCAGTGACTGGTCGGGAGGTTGGGGAGCTGCAGTGACACGGTACTGGATCAGTCATGGGTTTCAGTTTCAGGAGAAAAGGGATCTTGTAATCTGTCCACACTCATTACTGTGCAGAGGGGGAAACCGAAATTCAGTTGGGTAAGGGACAGGCCAAGGTCAAAGCAAGTGAGGGGCAGACACAGCATTAGAACCCAGACTTTTTGACATCTGCCAAAACTCTTTCTGCCCTGGAGAGTGGCCCAAGAGGATGGGTAGAAAATCAAACATTAATTTAGCACCTACTATGTGACCCAGAGTCCTGCCTGTGCATGATGCATGCACGTGCCTGTGTTACACACATGCACACATTTCCCTGAGCCTAAACCCAGGCCCATGGCCTAGGAGTTCCTTCCAAAAAAGAGAGGAAAGGGAGCTCAGGGAGGCCATTTGATCAAGCTCCCTGCCATTGGCTTCAAGTCCTCATCACACTGTCTCATGTAAAATCCTCATGGTAAATAGCCCTGACTGGTGTGGTTCAGTGGATTGAACGAGGGCCTGTGAACCAAAGGGTCACCGGTCAATTCCCAATCAGGGCACACGCCTGGGTTGCAGGCCAGGTCTCCAGGGCAGGGTGAGTGAGAGGCAACCACGCACTGATGTCTCTCTTCCTCTCTTTCTCTTTCCCTTCCCCTCTAAAAATAATGAGCAAACAAAGGGAAGGAGAAAGTTAGGCACTGACTTAAAGCCCCACTGTAATGGTCAGCCAAAGCTGTCTTGACTCTTAGTTTCGTGCTCCTTCTGAGGTCATGTATAGCCCAGATGTGGGCCCTCTGGCAAGGAGGAAGTCCTCCTGCTGTCTAACTGACATCTCTCCTACTTTACTGTGTCAACTTCCCCTTTGTTTGGGTGGCTGAAGATGTGGAGAGGCACTGCGATCCTTCTCGTGGTCTGTGACTATCATCTTGAAGGAGACTGAGCCAGGGGAAGGAGACTCAGAGACACTGCTGCCCACCGTGAACCTGAATCAGCCTGCTGGTTTGCTCGGTGAGGTGGGGGAGGGAGCCAGGCCATTTGCCATTGGAGCCCTCCTTCCAAGGGAAGTTTCTGGGAAACCTCTAGAAAGAATTCACTGGGCAAGAAGTCCTTCTGGATCACCCCAAGGACACGCTCTCCCTGGGAAGCAGTGCCCAAGGGCTGAGCTTGCAGCCAACAACTGGCAGAACCCAAGGCCTCACATCCAAGCCCGTGGCCAGAGGCGGCCTTGAGCTTCCTTCACACACATGCCCGCTCACCTTGCTCGTCAGAACCCACTCAACAAAATCGAACGTGAAATGGAAGAAAATCCCTCTCAAGAACAACAAGAAAAAATGTTTCGTTTTCCAGTTGGGCAGGAGGATGAGCAGTCCCCATGCGGAGACCCAGAGTCAAACCCTGTGGAGGTAAGCCATCCCGGATCTGGCATTTGGTTGGCATCTTCCTCCAGAGGGACCCACAGCTTTCCAAAGAGGTCAGGGTTCAGCACGCCTAATATTTCCTGACAAAGCTAAAGTCATAGAGATGTTGGCAGCCATTTATTGAGGGCCGACTTTGTGGGGGAGGTGGGGGGTGGGGAGTTGGGGGGGGGCCCTGCTCCATTAGTAATGAAAGGCTCTGAGTTCTGAAGTAACCCCTCCCACCAAAGGGGGGACAAATAAAAACCCTCCGTGAGTGGTTAACTAGACAACTTGGCCAACAAAATAGTTACCTAATGGCTCACAAGGCCTCAAGGCGGTGTGACCTTGGGTTCAGCCCCAGTCAGTATGTTACTCAGTTAACAATTATTCAATGGCCCTCTGAGAGATAAGTAGTGAATAAGACCCTATCTTTGAGGTGCTCCTCTGGGGAGAAGGTAGCCAAGCAGGAGACAATAACCATACTGTGTGGTCGCTGCTCTGAGGGAGGTCGTCTGGGGAGCTTGAGGTGCCTGGGGAAGAGGCATTTCACCTCGTCTGGGGGTCAAGGGCAGGATGGCAGACAGGGCGACAGCCCAATGGGGTTCTGGAGGATGAGTAGAAGTTCTCCAGGAAGAAAATTTGGCAAGAGGTGGCAGTTTGGTGAGGGGAACAGGATATAGAAGTCACAGTCAGGTAAAAAGTTTGTTGTTCAGAGAAGTGAGGAGTTCAGTGTGGCTGACCACAGGGAGGACTGGCCCGCCACATGACGGTGAAAGACCTTGATTGCTAAGACTTAATTCTGGGGAAGAGCAGGAGTCATAACAGAGAGAAGTCCTAACTGGGTTCGGGTGAAGGGGGAATCCTCCAGGGCAGTGAAGCAGATGTACAGCTGTCTGGGCCAAGTCAGAGGAGGCTCAAACTGCACTGAACAGATGGTACATCTGACAAGGATCTTTGGGCTGCAAGGTATCCGGCACAAAGAGACCTAAGTGGAAATAAAAAGGGCTTTCAGGCACAGCTGAATCCAGGGGCTCAAATGGTGTTGTCAGCAATCTGGCCACCATCGTAGTGGTCAGGGGGATGAGGAATTAATGGCCAGGGTGCAGGTCAGCCCAGCTACATGCACTGAACACGGGAAAGGGGCCGTTTCCCAAAGGAATTCTGACTTACCAGAGAAGGTTGCTGGGCAGGTGAAAGCAGCAGCTGACCACTGTGGATGGTGAGGGCTGTGGCTCTTAGTGAAGATTGGGCCCGTGCCCAGCTCAGGCCTCTGAGGCTGAGGCATGTAACTGAGGGCCTGTACGGTCGTGGCAGGCTTCACGGGGGTTATGGGCCCGGGAGGGGACCCTAGCAGTGTGTGGGACCTGGGTAGACAGCGGTCACTTGGGGGCAGGGATCTGTGAGCACAGGGGTATGGAGGTGAGAGCAAGAAGATGTATTCCGGGGCCAGTGAGCCTGCCAGGCCCAGAGAGCTGGCGAAGCGGCGTGGAGGGAGGTGAGGCTGCAACTAGACCTTAGAGGTCTTTGTCTGCCAGGCCCCCTCTGCCCTAACTGGCCTGTCAGGGGGAAACAGTGGCTTTGTTGCTCAGCAACCCCTTATGGCTCCTCGTGGCCCACCCAGTGAAGCCCAAAGCCTGGCCAGGCATTCGGAACCTCAGAACGCACATTGTCCCCTTATAGGGCCCCTTCGCTCTTCCAGGTGGGCGTGCCTACCACACTCCAAACACTATTCCCTTTTCCATCTTCAAGCCTTTGCATCAGCTCTGTCCCTGCCCTAAACACTCTGCCTTGTAAGCATTTTCATGCATCCCGGAGGCCAGCTAAAGGCCTCGGCTGTGGAAAACCTTCAGTGCAATGGGCCTCCTCTCGCTTTGGGAACTCCCAGAGCTCTTTATTTAGTTTGGGTTTGTTTGTTTGTTTGTTTTACATGCCCTCTTCATCCAGCCAGCCCGTTGGGGCCAGCTGGCAGTCAGGGGTGCCCGGGCTTTCGAGTGAGTCAGATCTGGGTTCAGTTCCTCCCCCAGCCTCTCACTAGTGGTGTGACCTTGGGCACATCATCTCTTCGATGACATTTAATGACCTATAAAATATGAACAAGACCTCACTGAGGCTTAAATGTGGTTGTATGTACAAATTTCTGGGCACACAGTAGGTCCACCCACAGCTCTCACTGTTTTTGTGGTTGCTCAAATTATGAATTACGTCCATCTCACCCTCTGGGAGCTTGGGCCAAGAGGCAGGGAATGCACCTGGTTTTTCGCTAGTCCCCCAGGGCCCGGCACATAGTAGGGTACTTGTAAGGGCTGACCTATCAGTCTTCCTGGGCCATACAGACCCACTCTCCCCACCCCACCACACCCCGCCTAGGTGAGGCTGGGGGTAGGTCCCAATAATCTGCACCTCCTCCCTGAGGCTGACCCGGCGAGCTGCTAGGTGCCAGCATCCAGCATCAATAAATTACTGGCGAGTTCAGGTGACGGGACAGATCCAGTGTCAGCTTCCCGTTTGTCCTGCAGAGAGGCTCGGGCCCTGGGGATCCCCCTCCATAAGCGTCTCCAACCAAGGGCTCTATCAGAATAACAGAGCTGTCCTCAGGCACCCACTGTGTGCCAGGCCCCATCTGGGCACTTTGTATCACATTTGATGGACAACTCACAATCATTCTGCAAAGTCAGTACGAGCTCCATTTCACAGATGAGGAAACTGAGGCCCACTAAAGGGAGCTGACTGGCAATAGACAAAACTAATGACAGAATGTACAGCCTCTTTCCTTTTCAATTTGACATAAATCTTCCTGGATCTCAGCGCAATTTTACTTATAACATGCGAATGCTCACTCATGTACATGCTTGAGCCATATCTTCAATAAATTCATTCACTGGTTCAACCAAATATGTATTGAACACCTACTATGTGCCAGATGTTCTGGATGTTGGAGATGCTGTAGTCAACAGGATAGAATCCCTGCCCTTTCCAAACATACATCCCAGTGCGTGAGATGAACAGAGAGAAGGAAACAAACACACAGTATAATGGGAGGTGGTGCTGAGTCTGGGAAGGTAAATAAAGCAGGGCAGGGCATAGAGAGTCACTGGGGGACTATTTTTGAAAGGGCAGTCAAGGAAGGCTCCTCTGGGGAGGTGACATCTGAATGAAATCTTTAGTTTTTGGAAGATCCTGGACTCAAGGGGTTCTCGAAGTCTGCGAGGTAGACAGAATGTTTCCCCACTTGGTTATGGTTCCGCGGGCACCGAGGCGTGGGCCGTTGTAGGGTATGGAGGCAGCCTTCTCCCTCCCCTTGTCTAAGTCAGTGAGCCCCTGAGCTCCCCCAGCGGTGGGGCCAGGGCCATTTTGTTTATGGCTGCATTCCCAGGACCAGGTATGGCCGGTGACACGCAGAACACACACACGGGGACACCGGAATGAATGGCAGACGGACATAGGTAACAGGAGCTAACATTTATCTAGTGCTTATTCTGAGGACAGCCCAGCGAGTCAGGAAAAACGATTATCCCCAGTTTACCGACGTCGAAACCAAGGCTGAGATAAACCAAGGGGCTCAGGTAAGGGTGCTCGACGGCAGTGCCTCTCGGGAAGAGCATGCTAAAGGCTGACGGGTGGACTGCGAGGAGGCCGAGTCGGGCGGTGGAAAATGCTGTTGCCTTCAGTCTGAGATGCACATTTTGAGAACCAGCTCATTCATTTATTCATTCATTTGCTCGGTTACTCAATAATTATTAAACCTCAGCCCCTGTGCTGGGTACTGGTAGGTAGGTACAAGCAACCAGGCAATCATGATGTCGCGTAGTCAGAGCTGGGATGGGAGAGGCCCAGGGGGTCTGGGGAAGTAGCTGAGCCAAACCGAAGGGTCAGGGGGTGTTTCTGGGTGCAGTATGCCTGGAGCAGCAGGTTGGTGTGGTTGGGCAGACTGCAGGGGGAGACACTTTGAAATGGAGGGGGGTGGCAATGGCTGCACAAGCCCAGGATGGAGGTGGCACCAGCGTCTGGCAGTGAAAACCACCCCTCTGCAAGGCTCTGAGGCCTCTTCCCGGCCTTTGATGGACAGGCCACCATGGGTGCCTGAGTCACTGTGCCCTACCCCAGGGCTGGAACTCTGCCTCACCTCGGGCCAGGTTGAGACAACCTCACCTCTTAGTTGCAGACATTCCTACTCATCTGGGCCTGGAGTCAGAGTTCAGTGAAAAGCAGGTAACTTAGGCCACACCAGACAAGACCAGATGCCTCCCTCTGCCTGTGGCCCTGAGCTTGTTCCCTCCTGTGGGATTCGATTTACCCTCCTGTAAAAGGCAGTTTCAACTGTATACTTTGCAGATCCTTCTTCACTTACCTCTGGTGACCTAACGTATTACTACCAGTTTTGGAAGCAGACATAAGTGCTGGGGTCAGGACTCCTCTTGCTCCAACCCCAGCCTCTCTTGGACATCTGGACTAAAGGTTAAAAAAATATATTCAGGGGCTCCACTGACCTGTGATTAATGGGGCAACCTAGCATGCAAGTCCTTTCAGCAGGTTTCTGCAGTGGGAAGAAAGGAGAAGCAGTTGCCCCCTTAGGGTCACGATTGCCCTCCTCACCCACAAGCTGGCCTTGCGAGACACTTACTTCCCACTCAGCGTGCTCTGGGGCAGGACCTCCGCTAAAGGATGCCACTGACAGGAACAAGCCAGAGGGCCAGGGATCCGTTTCCCTGGCTTAGATGCGGCTGGCTTAGAGTGAGCTGACACACAGAAGGAGAAGCCAAGGCCTCTGACCTGCACGCCCCTCAACCACAGACACCTGGGCCATTGCAGCCACCCTCCACTTCTCATTTCCTCTCTGCTCCCCGGTCTTTCCTGTATTTAGAACTCACCAGCGGCTCCCCATCGCATCTAGAGTGTAATCCAAAGTTTTTTCCACGGTTTCCTGCTTTCCTGCCCCTCCTCACTCTGGCCACACTGGCCTCCTTTCAGCTTCTGGAGAATGCCAATCTCTCTCCCACCTCAGGGCCTTTGCACATGCTGTTCCCTCTACGTGCAATGCTCGTACCTCATAACATAGCATAGATGGCTCCTTTTCATTTAAGTCACTGCTCAAATCTTCCTCCTCAGAGGGGTCTTTCCTGATCCCCCTAAGAAAAGCAGTCCCTCCCTCCCACCATGTGTTTCCACAGCTTCCCACTTCCTTCATGGCCCTTTCTCCGGGCTGTGGTCACTGACAGTCAGTCTGCTCAGTGGTCGTCTTCCCCACCCACTGGTGAGCTCCAGGAGGACGAGGACCTTGGGACCCCATGGCTATATCCCCGGCACTGGTGCATGATGGCTGCTCAAGAAATGTCGGTTGAATGACTGAAACATGAAAAGCATCAACAGTGTTCACCCTCCTTGAATACTTTATGAAGGAGAAAATGACATTTACTGGGTAACTGTGATCTGTAAGGTTCTCTCACATATTTTATTTTGCTGAGTCTTTAAATCTATGACACTCTGTCCACTGTACAGAAGATGAAGTTGAGGTTCAGTGACCTGCCTGAGGTCATACAGTAAAGGGTGGCCCAATGGGTTCATTCAGTTGGGAGGGGGCCAACAGGCATGAAGGACACCATGGCAAGTGGTGGTTGGGAACAGGGCCTCCGACAGTAATCCCAAGTCTGTTTGCCTCTACCCAAAGCCTACGATTTTTCACTACACCACAACTTCTGCCACACTAGAACTTGGCCCAGGAATAACAACCAGGTTTTCAGACTCCAAAAGGCAGGGTAATACCCAGATTGCATGGGGAGGTGGTCTGGCTTCATAGTCATTCAAGTAGGTCTTGGTATTGAACAGAGAGACCTGGGCTCAAATGGGGGCCCTACCACCTCGCACCAGGGCACCCTTGCTGAAAGCGATCATTAGTGTTGCTGGGCTAGAGCATCTTTGCTCTCAGGAAGGAAGTCAGCTTAGGGGTGTCAAAGGGTGTATTGGAGAAGTCAAGGCATGGGCTTCCAAGTCATGCAGGAGCCCCTGCACCCCTGGAGGTGGGTGGCCTTTGGGTAGCGCCCTCTCCTCACTGAGCCCCAGTGGTCATTTTTGGAAAACAGGCATGCCAGCATGGAATCAAAAAGAGCTCTTAGGAAGATAAAGAGGAAAAATGACTGTGGAGTTGTTGGTGTATATAAAGTAACATGGAAATGTAAATTTTCTAAAAATAAGTCTATGTGAAATGCAGAAAGGGGTTGGGGCTTGGACGACCTCAGGTTCTTTCAGCATTTTTGGCACCTACTGTGTGCTAGGTGCTGTGCTAGGGCCTGGGGTACAGGGATGAGTCCGACATGGGCCTTAAGCCCCCTGTCTACAGGGGAAGGGAGCTGGGCACATACAGTGTTGGGATTCCTCCCAGCGGGTGGTAGGGGGAGACTTTTTGTGTGATGTGGTAGCAAGAGCCAATAGACCTGAGCTGAAACCTTCCCCTCCCCCCCGCATGACCTTGAGCAGGTCAGGCCACCTCTCTGAGTTCCAGGCCTTTATCTATAAAAATGGGCCAGTCCCCATTGCCTCTCGGAGTTGCCAGGACATGACACACTGTAAGTACCAACGTGGGAGACCTTGGGATGGGCGAAGCCAGTAGGTCTTAGACAGAAAACTGTCCTGCTCTGGACAAACTCTGGGCCTCAGGCTTGGGTGGTAACTTGCAGGACAGGCCTGAGGACATGTGGGCTAGGCCCCAGGGAACAGCAGGAAGAGAAACACAGCAGTTAAGAAAGGAGGGCAGAAATTCTGGGGAATTGGCTTGTGCCTTTATTTATGCTGGTAATTTCACTAAGGGGGAGGGGGCTGGCTCCACTCAAGCTAAGCCCAGCCGAGAGAGGAGGTGGATGGCAGGCCACCTGAGTTTACTCTGCAAGAGATTCTAGGCCAAGGCGCACCCACGAAGGCAGAGTAGTTCAGGCTGAATTTATGGGTGTGTTCGGTGTGCATGATGCCCTGGTGGGGTTGGCTTGAGTGAGGCCACCGGCCAATGTTGACCACGTCCCTGGGGCCTGGGGTTGTCCCAAAGCCGTGGGGCTGGCAGAAGCCAGGCTGGCCAAACTTTGGGGAATTTGGGGTGAGGCTGAGGGGAGGAAGTTGGGAGGCCCCATGGGCTGCAGTTAGGGGTTCCCTAGGGGAACACTGCTCTTCTGGCCTCGGGCTCGCACCAGAGGTCAGGCCAGTTGCCGCGAGGGGAGGGGCCCTGCCCTGTACCTCTAGTGCCGGGCTAAAACCGGGCGGGGCTGTCCGGGGAGGCAGGGACGCTAGTGGCCGGGCGGGGTCGGTGCCCTACTCCCTGTGAGACCGCCAGGTCGACTCGGAGCGCGGCCTGGGAGGCTTGGGCCAGGCCCGGCCCGAGGGAACTCAGTCCCGGGGCTGAGCACTGCGCGCCTGCGGCTCCTGCCCTCCCAGTGGCTGCGGGCGCGGCAGCCTCCGCGCCCCCAGGGGCCGGGCCGGGGCGGAGGCTGGGCCCCGCGGGCGGGCGCGGGAGGGTGGAGGGGACGGCGCCGAAGGCTGCGACGCTCTAACAGGTGGGATCCCGCGGCGTGGTGGAGGCGGGCGCGGGAGGAGGAGGAGGAGGAGGAAGAGCAGCGGCAGAGAGAGCCTGAGCAAGAGCAGGATGAGCCGCGCGAGCTGACAGCCGCCGCCGCCGCCCGCGCCCAGGCTCGGTCTCGCTCTCCGCGCCCGGGGCCGCTCCCCGCCTCCCGCCTCCCCCTGCCGCCCGCGGGGCGGCCCGCCCCCTCTGCACCTCCGGGCCCGGAGCTGCCTCCATCGCTCCTGCATCCCGGCCGGGGGGAGGAGGAGGCGGAGCAGGAGGCGAGCCGGAGCCGCCGCCGCCAACGCCGCCGCCGCCGCCCGAGCAGGACAGAGCGCGCCGCAGCCCCGTGCGTCCGGCCGCCGCCCGTGCCCATCAGGCAGCCGCGCCGGAGCCACACCGCGGGACAGCCCGGGCCGCGGCGCGCCCCGGCCCGGCCCAGCCCAGCCCAGCCCAGCCCAGTCCCTGCACCGGGCGGCCCGGTGGCCGGCCCGCCCCCGAGGGCGCCGGGCGCGGCGGGAGGATGCCGAAGCCGACGCTGCTGCTGCGCGGGGGCTGGGAGCGCGAGCGCAGTCCCGGGGACTCGGAGCTGGGCCGCCAGTTCCGGGACTGGTGCCTGCGCACCTACGGCGACTCGGCCAAAACCAAGACGGTGACACGCAGCAAATACCAGCGGATCACCGAGGTCCTGCAGGGCGGCGGCGGGACGGGCGCGGGCAGCGGCCCGGCGGCCGGCGAGAAAGGCAAGTTCCAGTTCTGGGTGCGCTCCAAGGGCTTCCGCCTGGGCAGCAGCCGGGAACCCAAGATGGGCCAAGTGGTGTATGTGCCGGTCAAGACGGGCTCGGTGAGTGAGAGCACGGCGGCCGCGGGCCGGTCCCGCCGCGGGGCTCGGGGCGGGCGGGGGCGGGGTGGGGGTGTGGGTGTGTGTCCGAACCTGTGTCCCCGAGGCCGTCCGTGTGTCTGGCCCGCTCCAGGCGCACGCGTCCCTGCTCGCCCGCCCGCCCCGGCCCGCCCAGGCTGCGCTCCGGGTTCGGGGCGTCCCTGCCCCCCTCTGCGCCGCTGCCCGGGCCGTGGCCGTGCGGGGCGGGCTGTCCCGGGCCGCTCACCCCGGCGTGTTCCGTCCTCCTGTCCCCTCCCCCCGCCAGCAGGCGGCTTCTCCGAAGCCCGAGCCTCCCCCCCCACCCCGCCCGCCCCAGGGCTGCCTGTCCCGGGCGCCTCGCGCTCCCGCCCCCGGGCCGGCTGGGCGGTGTGTGTGTGTGTGTGTGTGTGTGTGTGCAGGGTGGTGCCGCGGGCGGGGGGGGGTCAGCGGCAGCCACGGGACGGGGACTCCACTCGTCTCCCCAGTGCCCAGGGAGGGGGCCCGCCCGGGCACTGGCGCCCCGACCCCACCCGGGGAGGGGCAGCCCGAGCCGCAGCCTGGCGCAGGAGCAGCCTCCCGCGGGTGGGTGGGGCGCCCCCTCCGCCCCCGGGGCCCCTGGCTCCCCCCGCCCTGGGACGGGGGCGGCCTGTCCTATCCATCCCTGCCCCTCCCCCGTCCCCGGGGCCGGCCCGGTCCGGGCGGGGTGGCGTAGGGGAGGGGGCGGGGAACCGCAGCAGCCGGGAGGGAGGAGGCGGGCTGCCGGGCGGGGGCGTCCCCTCCGGCCCGGGGCGCCCTGGAGAGGGCGAGCGGCGCGGGCCCCGCGGCTCCCCCGCCGGGACCTCATTGTTCTGCAGCGGGTGGGGGCTGGGGGGGTCAGCTGCTCCCGGGGCGCTGCTGAGCTTTGAACTTTCCGTCGCGGAGACCCTCCGCGAGTGCGTCCAGCCCCGGGCCCGCTCGGGCCGGGCCGGCCTTCCTCCCCGCCCCCCGCACTCCCTCCCTGGCCTCGCCCGGCCGGAGCGAGCGAGCGGGGCCGCCCCGCGCCGGCCTCCCTCCCTCGCTCGCTCTCCCGCTCCCCCCTCTGTGCTCCTCCCCCGTCCGGCCCGCCCGCCCCGCGCTCAGCCCGGTCCCCGGCCAGAGCGGGCTCTTCACACACAATTGATTCGGTCGTTACGAAAAGTGCACTTGTCCCCTCCCCCTCCTCCTCCCCCTCCGGCGGCCGCCCGGGCCCGGCCCGCGGGGTGAGGGGGCCGCGAGGGAGGGAGGCGGGAGCCAGGGAGCGGATCCGGAGGCGCCTCCCCCCTCGCCCAGGGGACGGGGCTGCAGGCCGCGGGGAGCGGGGCGCCGCGAGCGCGGAGGGCGGGCGGCCCATCTGCGAGGAGCGCTGATAACCGCGCGGCTGCCGCTGCGGCCGCCAGCAGCCCATCTGCGCCGCTGCCGCCTCGGGCCGGACCCAGAGCAGAGGGCCGGGCCGGGGGCGCGCCGGGGCCCGATTCCCGAAGGGGAAGGCTGGGGCAGGGTCCCACTCGGCGATAGTCAGGGACCACCCCCCACCCCAACCTAAATCAGTGCTCTCCCCCAGACCCAGGGAGCCTGGGTCATAGCCCCCTCCCCCGGCGGAGCCAGGGACCCCTCCCCCGGCCTAAATCAGTGCCCACTTTCCCACGCGGGGAATATGGGTCATTGCCTCTCCCCAGCCTAGGTCAGCCCCTCCCACCCTGCCAGTTCCTATCCCTCTCATTTCTCCCCTGTCTTGGGCTAGTGTCCCTAGCCTAAGTGTGGGTTTTGGAGGTCAGTGACCCGCCAGATGGTAGGCTGGGTCTGTGCCCCTACCTCCTTCATTGCCCCGAGCCATCTAAGCTTCCCAGATCAGTTAGGGCTGCCCCCCACCCCCATCCACTGCATCGGGGTTATCCCTCCCTAGGGAGCTGGGAGCCTTGGCCCAATCTTAGTCTGAGGCAGAAGCCCTCACTGCACCCACTCCTGGAGTTGGGGGGGCAGTGACACTCCTACTTGGCAGCTGGTTCACGGGTTCACTGTGCGGGTGGACCTCCCCTCTAGCTAGTGGGTGTGATAGGGCCGTCCCCCTAACCCCTTAGCCACCCAGCTGTCAAGGTGGACTGAGTGCACACACGCCCATCCAGGCCACATGCAGAAATTGGGTGCTGGGTCTGGGCCCAGTCCGCCAGCCCAGCCAGTCTCTTCATAACCTTCCGGACGCCCTCACTGACCCGCCCTGGCGGCAGGGGCCCCACCAGCCTCTACTGTGGCTCCCAGACCAATAATAAGCCTTCCCCAAGGGACCACCTTCCTGGGAGGCAGAGAAAGGGGACCCAGGCCTCCCTGCCCAGGCTGCCAGAAGGATGACAAACACGACGGACATGCTCTCTTGTGACAACCCGCCCCTCAGACTCCCAATGCCCACCTGCCTAGCCTGCTGGTCCCCAGAGAGCCTGTTAGTTACCTGCCACTTGTCCAGTCAACCAGAGCCAGCCGCGGGAGGTGCCCCTAGTCTTGCCACCCCCATCTTCAAGTACCTTCCTGGGGCTCAGTTATTATTTTTACATTTCCATTTTCCTTTTCACTGATCTAAGAGGAATGAGTCCTGCTGGGAATTCAGGGGTGGCCATTGCCTCTTCCTGAGAGGGGCTGAATGGGACCTTCTTTGAAAGGTGCAGAGGACATCCCCCACTTTCACTGGCCTGCACGGGTACACACACACACTTAAAGTTATTGTTGCCTCTGGTGGCAGTTGGGAAAGATCCTGTAGTTTTGTCCTGGGTGGGTTTTATGAAGGTCATTTGGCCATAAACCTTTGCCCGAGGCATTTGTTTAGCACCCACAGGCCTTGCAAGGGGCACTGGGGCATTGGGATGGGTTGGACTCTGTGCCTGCCCCCGGGGCACATAGCTGTCGGGGAGGTGGGCACAACTGAGGGCACGATCAAGAAGCCAGGCAGAGCAGTTCCAGGAAAGAGGAGGTGTGGGAGTTTGGTCATCCAGCGGTCGAACAGGGGTGCCCTGCCTGGGCTCGAGTCCCAAGGGTAGCTGTGGCGTGTGTCTCTCTTCCATGTTGCCTCCCCCTCCCTGGGCCCCCTTTCCTCCTCCCACAGCCATATGTGGTGTTGTGGTCGGGGCCCTTCCCTGAGTCCGGGCCAGCAGCGGGTCGATGATCTGACACCACTTGTCCTGTCCCATCTGGCCCTGAGCTTTTCTGGGTGTGTGTGACAAAGGCTTAATCTGTCCGGACCGGCCGAGGGCTGAGAGGAGGGCAAGGGGAATTACACTCTGCCTGGGCCTCCTGCAGCTGGGGCCCTGTTGGGGGTGGGGCAGGGCGGGGGTCGAGCAGAAGCCAGGGCGTGGGGGGGGGGGTGGAGAGGCAAGTTGGTCTTCAGTTTGCAGGTTGTCACAGGAAATAGAAGTGGAGGCGGAGGGCTGAGGGGAGGAGGGCGGAGTCCTCCACGCTGGGCACAGGGTGCTCATGGGGATAAGATCTTTTTATGACAAGAGCCAGCCGGGCCTCCCGGCTGGGCAGAGCCCGGGTAGGATTTATTATTTCTTGTGTTTGGACTGCTCCGGCCTCGGTGGCCTGCCAAGCAGGGGAAGCGAGCCCCTCGGGGGCGAGACCCTCTGATTCCGTTCTAGTGTCAGCCACAAAGTGAACCAGCCGCTTTCCTTTTCCTCTGGTGTCGCAGAGGGGGACTGTCTCTGGGGCCTGCGAGGGCCACAGGTTGTGTCTGCAGTGGGACCCTGGGCCATCTGTCAGCACCCTGGACCAGAGAGCTCCAGGCCAGCAGTCCTGGAGAAAGATGTTCTCGGCCCAGCTCCACCATCTTCCAGATGGGAAAACTGAGGCCCTCGAGAGAGGAGGTTTCTGGTGATAGGGAACCAGGACTGGGACACAGATCTTTGTGCTCCACTGTGGCTTCTCTGTGGCCTGTCACACGCCTGGACCCCCCCTCCCAGCCCCGCCCCATTAGGGCCTCATTCCCTGAGGGGAAACTCCAGATTGCCAAACTCCACTCTCAACACCCGGCCCTTGTGAGCTGGACCCCAGGTGTTCTGCTGGCCAAATTGACTAATGGTGGTCTTTTCCCAGTTTGCAGACAGCGTTCATTTGGTGGAGAGCGTTTTCTCAGTCTTCGGTCTTTCTCCCCAGAGCTTTCGTGTAAACCTTTGGCACCTGCGGCCGCTGGTCTGGGCGGGAAATGGCCTCTGACTTAGCTCAGCGTAATATATGCTGTGACCTTCGGTTGAATACCTTAATATTTCCTGCTTTTCTTCCAATTATCACCGCAGTGGCCCTTTCTGGGTTACTTCTCTGTGCCCGTCACTGTGCTGAGACGCTGAAACACGGTGACCTAGCGTGTTCTCGCAGCAGCCCAGGCCTGGGTCGCTATTACCACCATCCCTCAGATGAGTAAACTGAGGCTCACGGAGGCTCGGAACGCCACTAAGGCCACTGCTGATAGGGGCAGTCCCTGAGCTTGGGTACCGCCCACAACCCCCCCAACACGTCCATTCTGACCCTGTCTGAGTTGTCATGCATCCTGACCCAATTTGAAAGCCCAGGTCCTTCATGACAAGCTTTCGGTCCATTACACCTTAATCTGAAGTGGTTTGGGAGACTCCCTCCGGTCAACATGTCTGCAATCACAGGCTGGTGCTCGAGGCAGGATTGGCTCTGTGAGGTGTCCGAGGGCTTTCCTGGGGTTCACTAGCATGGGTATGGGGTAAGAAGAAGGGAGGAGGCCCCTGCTCTCTGGGGTCCTGGGAGACTTCGAGGTGAAAGTTGACAGTGGCGTCTGGCGCGGGCCCCATTTGGATTTCTCACAGCAGACGTGGGCTATTTTGTTAATTAAGCCTCAGTAATTCCGGTGGATATGGTCTTGGGGACTCTGGGGGACTGTATTTTAGAGCTTGGGTGATGCTGGAGGACCAGGTTCTGCCTCTCTGGGGCCTCCCTTCAGGGTCCTGGGTCACCATCTCCTGGGGAGTGGAGACATCGCGCTCCCTTCCCCTCCGGGTCAGACCTGGCGTGAACACCCTCTCCCTCACAGCCCTCCGCAGGCTGCCTTCCCATCCCCGTGTGTCTGAGAGTCAGGAAGCCCATCTGGTATCTTAAAAATGCTTCTGGGAGGACGGGCACTTAGGAAGCCTGTGGCCTGGGCTGCCTGGGGACATGTCCTGCTCGGGCAGACCTGTGTTTCTCCAAGCCAACTCTCACCTTGGGGGGTAGTGGGGGTGAGTACTGCACCCGTGTGCGTGAGTGCCTGGTGGAGCATGTGTGTGCATGTGGGCGCTGGCTGCATGTGCGGGCAGAAGTGTGACTGCGTGGGTGTGAGTGTGCATGTGCCGGCCCATGTGCAGGGTGCGCTGCTGTGTGCTGGGGCAGTGTGCGTGTGTGTGTGTGTGTGTGTGTGTGTGTGTACAGGTGGAGGGGAGCCTGAGTGCTTCGGAGTGTGTGTGATTGTGAGTGCCTGCACGGGCAGATGTGCAAGCACCTGGGGTGAGGGCTTTGGCAGAACTCAGGTGTGCCTGTGTGTGTGTGTGTGCACACATGTTTGGGACCCTATTGAAAAAAACCCCATCGGTCTGGCAGTGCTGCATGGACAGAGGTGTCCCTCATCATAACCAGGCCAGCCTGAGCTGCTGCCCTGGCCACTGCTGCCCCCGGGGTCTCAGCAGCTGCTGCAGCCAAGTGCAAGGGAGGGAGTGGGGAGGAGAGGTAGCACCATGTCCCTGTTCCCATGACAGTGGCCAGCCCCCCCCCCCCAGTTTCTGGCTTTCATCCTCTTCCTCCCCTACCCCCTCCCTACAGGGCAGCAGGAAAAAGCTTGTGACCTTTGCCATGGTGGCACTTAGGAAGCCCAAAGCCAGACACCATGGGGGGCGGGGTGGGTCCAGGACCTGAGAGAGGGTTTGGACCTGTGGGATCCCAACTCAGCCACCTTGTCACATGGGACACGGGCAGGAAGCCTGCCCGACCTCTCCAAGGCTCAGTTTTCTCACCTGGAAAGTGGGCTCCAAAGCCCCACTTTCTGGAGGCTTGGCAAACTAGAAGAGGCTCTCGTCTCATCTGCGGAGGGCACTCTGCTAACTTGTGTCAGGGCAGGCCTGGCCCTGGACCCCAAAGCAGGAGAGGGAGCGGAAGGAAGCTGGGGGGAGGGCCCACCGGGACGGGCAGCTTATTAGAACAAGGACTCGGGAGTCAGCTGTCTGCCCCGGCCGAGTTCGACCTAGAAGGGAGGTCAAGGGCTTGGGGTTTCAAGCTGCAGGTCTCTGGTTTCAAATCCCAGCTCTACCCTTTTACCAATTTAACCTTAGTTTTTTTATCTGTAAAATGGAGCTGGTAATCCCATCTCCTTCATAGGACAGGTGTGAGGGACCAATGTGAAGACGAGCGTGTTAACGCACGCAGACTCTGAAGCATGTGGATAGCAAGTCCTAGGGCATGTCAGACGCCGTGTGGTCTTGCCGAGCCTCACTTTTCTCATCTGGAAGATGGGGATGGTGATTAAAGATCCGATAGGTATTAAATGGGACAGTGGAAGTGAAGCACCCAGCAAAGTTCCTGGCACATAGTAGGTGGGCAGCAACTATGCGTTCACTAGGGACTGTGTCTTAGTCATCTCTCTACCTGCAGCACCATTGGGAGCCCAGATGATGGCGTACTGAACACCAGGGAAGGCTCGGTGAAGAACATATAGTTTGGCGTAAGCGCCTGGAGCTGCGGACGTGAATGCTTGGGGCCTCTCTCTGCCCTTGCTGGCTCCGCCCCTCCTGTGAGCCTGTTTCCCTAGTTATTGTGCAGTGAAGCCTCCTGTGGTCCCTCCTGCCTCCAAATCCCCTCCTGGTGCTGGAGGTGCTGACGCCAGAGGTCAGGGTGCCACAGGGGAGAGGACGGAGGCTTTACCAAGGTCTGCAGTCACCCGCCAGGTAGAAAGGTAGAAGGATGAGCCTCCCGGAGGCTTCTCACACACCCCCATTCCCACTCCTGCCTGGAAGCCTGAGTTCTGGACCCTGGGGTCTTGCAGAGAGTACAGTGAGGCCGGGGCAAGGGTTACTTCCCTCGGCAGGGGTCTGAGCACATCTCCCATGTTTTCAAGCCCCTGCCAGGTGCCAGACACTTCATTTCGTTGACTCTCCCCTGGATTCTGTGGGGTGGATGAGAGCCTGGCAGGGCGCAGGTTCCGTGACTGTCTAATCCTCCGCGCCCTGGGACGCAGAGGCAGGGGTCCACAGGTGCTACAGCCCGCCGCCCCACCCCAGGCTCATGACGCCCCCTCATCTGCGGGCACTCCACAAAGGCTTCTCAGAGCTCAAAGCAGTCCTCCCACTGGCCCAGACCCAGCCTGGTGGAAGACAGATGCCACCCCTCCCCCTTGCCCCTTCCCTTCTCATCTCAACTGCAGCCTGGGCAGGCTGCCCGGGGTAGGGGAGAGAGGGGAGTTGGGAGGCTGGGCCTGTCCTCTCCCCACAAGGTCATCGACCCCCCTCGGCATCCAGTCCTCTCGGCCGCCCTGGGACACCGGGCCTCTAGGCTGCAGATGGCGGAACTAGGGTTGAAAGTAGAGAAAATTCACTGAGGGTCCCGCACACCCACAGAGCACCAGTGCTGGGTGTGTGGCCCTCTGGTTCCCAAACCCCATGGGCCATTCATTCATTCACCTGCTCACTCATTTGCATCTTCCACTGTCCTTCCCGTAGAGGCAGCTCCATGTTTCTTTTTCTCAGGCCATACCTGGGGTCATTTTTCACTTTTTTTCTCTTATTGACCACCCTACCTCATCCAGCCATTTTCAAATCTGTTGATTCTACCTTCTAAGTACATCTCCAAGTTTACCTTCTCACCTTTACTGCCACTGCCACCAGCCTTGTCCAAGCCTGGAGATGCATCCACCTCCCCAGGAGGCCCTGTGTCCTCTCTAGCCCCCTGCGGTCCCCTCCGTAATCCAGAGGAAACTTTGCAAAAAGCAAGTCAGATTCTTTCCCTCGGCTCAGAACCCTCCAAGGCTCCTGTCTCACTCAAAGCACGAGCCAGAGTCTTTCCCGAAGCCTACAAGGCCCTGCACAATCTGACCCAGGCTGCCTGCTCCCCTCACCTCCTTCCTCTCTCTCCTTGCTCATTCAGGCTGGGCCACACTGGCCTCCTTGTTATACTGCAGACGGCCAGACACGGTCCTGCCCCAGGGCCCTTGCACTGGCTGTTCTCCCAGATGGCAACACTCTTCCCGCAGATCTCTGCCTGGCTGCCTCCCGCCCCTCTGGGGTCTGCGCTCCCGTGTTGCCTCCTCCCTGATCACCCAGCCAAGACCACCTTAGGTTGCTCGGATCTTCTCCCTCAACCCCTTTCTACTTAATTTTTCTCCTTGGCGTTTATCAACCCCTGACATCAGTTAGATGATAGATAGATAGATAGATAGATAGATAGATAGATAGATAGATAGATATGGATATAGATATATAGGTATAAATATTTTTACTAGTTTATGGGTTTAGTGCAATATATGTCTCCTCATAAAGCTATGAGCTCTACCAGGCAGACCTGTCTGTCTCGTTCACTGCTGTAGCCCCGAGGCCCAGAATGGCCCTTGCCCCTAGGGGGCTCCCTGCTGGGGTGGGTGGGAGAGACAGCCGTGGCAGCAAACATCTCCGAGCTGGAGTGTGAGCAGTGCTCACCCAGGTCTGCACTCAGACAGCGGCAGGTGTCCCGGGGCCCAGACTCATCCTCCTGCTCCAGGGTGTCCATGGGACATGGACACCGTCAGGGAGGTGACATCTGAGCTGGACCTTGAGGACTGAAACAAATTTTTCAGCAAGAGCAGAACAGGGGAAGCTCATCCTGTGGAGTGGAAGTATGAACAAGGGCTGGGAGGTGGCACAGGTTCAGGTGGGGTGAGCGCCCAGTGTGTGCGACGGGGACCCAGGCCCCATCGCTGGAGAGGCCTGTCCTGCAGAACGTGTTAGATGGGGCGGGATGGGGAACTGGTCAAATCAGCATGAGAACAGCTCTGGGGTAGAGAAGGGATGAGCTGGTGAAATTGGTTGAGGCCAGATGGAGGAGAAGGGTCTGGAAGCTGCTCAGAGGAGCTCGTGTGTTATCATCAAGGAGAGCAAGGAGCTCACCGCAGGGGGGCGGTAAGTAGAGGGGAGGTAAGGTCAGGTTTGGGTTTTAGAGGAACCTTCAAAATGCTGTGGCGAGAGGGAGATGTGTTCCCGAGAAGGACAAACAGGAGGCTGAGAGGCAGGTGCAGGGAGAGAAGGCCGGACGCAGAAGCTGGCGGCAGAGCTGGGACCCGAATGCAGGTCCGCTGTTGGCCTTGCCGCCCTCCGGCCTTCCTGATGGGGCTCCACCTGGCAGAGCCCTTGTTGCCCGGGCAGGCCCCTCTCCATATACCCTCGGAAATAACACCCCCACTGTTGAAGCGTTCGGTTCACGCCACTCGCTGGCCTGGGACAAAGAGGAGGGGCTGTTTCCTCAAAGGACAAAAGGTCGAGTGGCTGGGACTGGGTGACCTGGGAGGTGGGGGGCTAGGGAAGCGCAAGGGTCATGGCTGACCCTGTATTCTTGGGTGGAAAGAGGGGTGTTTATGGCACCAGAAATGCACAAGGATGCACAAATCTGGGCTGAAGGCACAGGGGCAGGGTCCAGTGGGCGAAATCCAAGCACCGTCCTGCAGGCCAGTGGTGTGTGGCGTGGGCGAGCCTGGAAGAGACCTGGTGACTCAGGCCTCAGTGGGGCGGCTCGGAGTCATCCTGCTCACGGGGCCCCCTTCCCGGCCTGGAGCCTCTCCCGCCCCGGCTGGGACCCGATGCAGGCTCCTGGGAGGCCTGTGCTTGGGAGGATGACTCATCGTTTTCTCAGCACCCCTGGGCCGAGGAAATGTTCGAGGAGACGCGGGGCCCTTCCTTTGGCAGACCAGGCCGACTGGATGCTGGTGGGTTGAGAAAAAAATGCACCCAGGCCCGGAGCCTTGTCTGAGAGCGTCTCAAGTGCGTCTCTAAGAGCCCCCCGCTTTCACGGTCTCGAGTCATCCCCAGTCACCCTGGGAGGCCAGTATGACCCCATTCTACAGGTTAGCAAACCAAGGCACAACCTCCGCTAGGAATCCAGCTAAGGAACCACTTGGTGCCTTAGTTTCTTCGTCTGAAAAATGGGTCTGATGATGGTCCCACCCCTACAGGGTTGCTGGGAAAACCCCAGGAGAGAATTATGTGAAATGCTTAAAGAGTGGGATGGTCCTTTTTGTGGGGATGTGGGGCAGAGTCTGCTCAGGCAACAGGACCTCCACCAGGTAAAGTGACCACAGGGAAGGGAGGCCAGAGCGTGACGTGAGCACCACAGACCCGAGTTTGAACTCTAGCTCTGCCACCAGCTTCCTGGGTCCGGGCAAACGGCTTGCCTGCTCGGATCCCTGGCCCACTCTGTGTAGGTGGGGGATAACCCACGCCCTGCGGGGTGGTTGGGAAGATGCCATAAAACCAAGCTGGCCGGGCAGGCCACAGGGTAGGGGCTGCTGTTCCATATTGAGGTCCCTTGGAGGACCCCCTCCCCACTTGTTAGGAGACCCTGTGTGGGGTGATAGGGAAGCCTGGGCCAAGGTGGGGAGAGGCGGGGAGGCAGTTCAGAGAGTTCAGGGTGGGAAGCTCTGTGGGGGTGAGGCCTCCCCGGGAGATCTGAGGCTGCGACCGGAGCAGGCTGAGGGGCAAAGGGTTTCACATTGACCGTGAGGCTGCTGCAGGCCAGCAGAGTAGTGGGGAGTGCGGAGGCAGAGGCTGGGTCCTGGCTCTGCCACTGACCGGTGTGCATTCTTGGGCCAGTCTGTTCTTCACGCTGAGCCTGCTTCCTCACCTGCAGAACGGGGCTGTGACGGCATCGGCTTCACCTACACCCTCTGCTACCTGTGTTCTCTCTTTATACACTGCTATAATCTATAGTGTAGAAGCACCTGTACTGGGGTGTGGACACATAGTCCAGCTCTCAATAAAAGGACGCTGTAATTAGGATTGATTAGGAGTGTGATCAAGTCAATAACTCCAGAATCTATCACAAGGCCATAAGGAGCAGTGCTGCTGAGCTGGGCGGTGGAACCCAGACTGGTCCCAGGTTTGAACGGAGCTCCATGACTCGCCCGCTAGACGACCTTGATTGCCTGCTAGACGACCTTGAAATGGGTAGTTATTCCTTCCAGGGCCTCAGTTTCTTCCTCTACAAAATAGGCTCAGTGCGAGTATTTCCCATCACTCAGCTTGCTGTGTGGATGTGAAGAGAGAGAGATGCCACGTGAGTTACTTAACACAGAAAACGGAAGTGGTCTCTGCTTGTGCCTGTGCTCTGGCCGTGGCATTGGACCTGGGGGTGCAGAGTCTGGGCAGGACCAGGGGACACTGGAGCGGAGAACTGCAGAAGGGACGATGGCCAGAGGCAGAAGAGAGTGGAGGAGGGGTGTGTGTACTGGAGGGGAAGGCTTCCGGGAGGAGGTGTGATCAGCTGGACCTGTTCCCGAGGATGGATGGACCCCACCCCCCCGAAACTGAATGAGACAGGGTCTTGATGGAAGCCAGAGGGCAGAGGGAAGGCGCTGAGCCAGAGCAGGTGGGAAGGAGAGGCTAGAAGTCCTGATGGTCCAATCAGAAGCTGGCTGTCAGGGAAGGAGGGCAAGGTCCAGGCTGCCCGTTATGGGACCACGAGTGGGCATTCTTCCTGGGGAGAGAGCCCCGGGTTCAAATCCTGCATCACCAATCAGCTGTGAAGCAAAGCACCATGGACACATCTCAGCCTCTCGGAGCCTCCATTTCCACATCCATAAAATGGGGATAATGACATCAGCTGCATTTTAGGGTGGTGTGGGGATATGCAGAGAGGCATGAAGTACCCAGTCAGTGCCTGCTACCCAGTAAAGACGATCCTGGCCTGACACAGCTCGTATTTGTTTCGTGCTTGCTACGTGCTGGGCACTCTGCTGGATACTTATGCCCAAGACCTCATGTGAGTGTTCAAACAAGGTTATCATTATGATCCTCCTCTTGCTGCTGAAGGTGTTGAGGCTCAGAGAGGTGAAGTAACATGTCCAAGGTCACACAGCTGGTAAGAACCAGCACAGGGACTTGAGCCCGGGCAGCAGAGAAGTGTGTCCTCGGCTCCCTAAGTCACCCAGCCTCTTGACAAGGATCAGGTCCTGGGGACCCCTCTTGTATTCCATGGGCTTGGACAAGGCCCCTCCCCAAGATGGGGAGGCAGCCGTGAGTCTGTCCGGCAGCCCGTGCTGACGCCGGGACGGGTTGCTCAGGCACAGACAGGGTCTACTGGTGGGGTTGAGGGATTCCGTGACTAAGGGAAGGTCAGGGAGTGGTGCAGAGCCCCACAGCCAGCCAGCCAGTCAGCCAGCGTGCCCCCCTTCAGCCGAGACGGGGGGGGGGGGGGAGGGAGGACGCCTTGTGCCCACCTGCGTGAGACAAGGCTCAGCCTTACACCCAGGCCACAGCCAGCTGCCAGCAATCCCCAAAAGAGAGGGGTGGTCAGTGCCTGCTCTGCATGGCACTGATGGGGATCGGGGCAGGGAGCGGGTGCCACAGAAGCTGGGGAAGAACTAGGGAGGGCACTTATGAAGAGGGCAGCCATGGAACGAGCAAGTGTGGACAAAGGAGCACAGAGAGGTTTGTTTTCAAGGTAACACACGCATGACTTAAAGCTACAACAACCACAGAATAGCCGCCCCAAGGGGGTGAGAAGTGCCCAGACCACCCATCCCCCTCCAGAGGGGTTCAGTCCTTCACATGTCAGTCCCTCCCTGAAATACACGGCCCTGGAGCTGGGCTGTCTGAGTTTGAATCCTGAATCTTCCATGTACTTGCTGTGTGACTCACTCAACTTACTCAGCCTTTCTGTGCCTCAGTTTCTGCATTTAGAAAGTGGGGGTAATGGTGGGACCTGCCTCTCTGTGTTGTTGTAAGAGTCAGGGCTTCGGAAGCCTGGCCGAGGGCGGGGCCCTCCGTTAGGGGCTCTGTGAGCCCCAGCCGTTACTATAGTCGCTGTCACTGCTGTTATTACTGGGACTGCTGTTATGCGCATGCCCAGCTCCCCGTGCAGCCCCAAAGCTCAGCGTTTGCAGCTTCTGCCCTTTTAGGCAGAGGTGAGAGGTCAGCCCGGAGGTCAGCCCAGTGACCTCGGATCTTGAAGCAGGCGTTTGGTGTGGAGAGGTTTTCTGTCCTCGGCTGAGCCCCAGGAATTAGCCGCTGCCTCGTCCAGGGCTCATAATGGGGGGGACTCGATCTGCTGCCCCTGTGTGGGGTTTTGGGACCCAGGTGAGAGGCGGAGCCTGGAGCCTGGCTCATGGCAAGGCTCTGTGATCTGCAGTGGTTGCAGTTATTTTAAGGAACCCAGACAGACATGGGAAATCACCAGCAAACACTACAAGGCTGTGGCCATCCCTTCATTCACTGGCTCGTTCGGCACACTTCTGATGGCATCCGCTCTGTATCAGGTGCTGCGCACTCACTGCGCAAAGATTTACTGAGCACCTGCTATGTGGCAGGAGGGTGACTAGGACAGGCTTGATCTCTGCCCTCCCAGAGCTGGGAGGCCCAGGCACCCCCACTGGCGGGTGGTCGGGGCACACTAGGACCTGGCGGGCCATCCAGCTAGTTGGCTCCGGCAGCCTGGCCCCTCTCCAGTTGCGCCAGGCTTGCTGAGCTCAGGGGGCCAGCTCTGCCCCGTGTCCCCAAGCTAGCTTTGCTACCCCCAGGTCCAGCTCCTCTGAGTCCCCCTTTCCCAGGGAAGGAGGACTCTGGGGGCGTGGGGAGTACAGGGCCCTTCCCGTCACTCCCCTCCCACCCAGTGCTTGTCCCCTCCTGCCCAGTGGCAGCACTCACAGTCCTTCCTCCTGTCTCCTCCCTGTTTCACACAGCTGCCGAGTGTCGTGTTAGAAAGTAAACCTGACCGTGTTCCTTCTCTGCTCAAAACCTTCTAGTGGGTCCCCATTACCCCCGAGAAAAGCCACCAAGGCCTACAAGGCTTGGCTCTGGCCCTTGTCTCCACCTTCTGGGCTCCTGCTCACTGTCCTTTGGCCTCACTGGCCTCTAGGCTGTTCCTCAAGCCCTCACTAGGCTTGGGTGAAATGTCACCTCCTCTGTGAGGCCTTCCCTGACTGCCTTTTCCAAATGCCCGTCATTCTCCAGCCCTTTAACTTCAGAACCCTATCAGCCTCTGATAGACCGTGACTTTGTGTGTTCCTCCTGGGCTCCAGGGGGACAGGGATATTTGCCATCTCGCTAACAGCTGTGTCCCCAGCACCTGGTTCATAGTAGGCATTCAGTAAATATTCAATGAATACCTCAAGCTTTTCGATTCTCCTCTTTGTGCCTCAGTTTCCTCCTCTGAAAATGGCAGATCAGGGCTGTTATGGGGCCGACATGAGGGCCGGCATGCTGGCTGAGGTCCATTGAGGGCTGTCTGACCTGTCCACCAAGCAGGTCCGTCCAGTCCAGGGGCTGAGAGAACCAGAGGAGGCTGGCAGGTCAGCAGGTGGTTACGAAGGCCTGGTCAAGCCCCTGGTAGAAGCATTTGGACTCCTTTCTGGTCAGCTGGGAAGCCCAGGTAGGGCAGGGACACAGCTGTGGAAAGAAGGGAAGAAAAACTGGCTTGAAGGGAGCCCTGGGGCTGGGGAGGTGGGGCTAGGTGCTCCCTTAACGGTGCCCCAGGAAGCCAGATCTCAGGCACTGGGAGCTATTGAGTATTGCTGAACAGGGGAACACAGGGAAGGAGACGTTTAGAAGCTGAGTCTGGTCCATTGTGTACAGGGCAGAGACTGGAGTCTGAACCTCAAGGGAGGCTCTAGGTTCTAGGGCCCAGCAACTCAAACTCGAGCAGAAGCTAGTGAAATGAGCTGGGGGGGAGAGGGTCTGCAGGCTGGATCGAACAGTCTCCTCCTCCTCTCTCATCAGCAGCTTTGGTCTCTGTAAAAGCTTCTTCATCATTCATTCATTCACTCACTCATTCATTCATTCAACAATTTGGCAAGAGCCTCCTGGGGTGCAGTGGTGAACCCCACAGATGTGGGCTGTGGGGAGTGCAGGTCCTTTCCTGTCACTTGGGGCAGAGCTCAGGCTGCAATGGGAGGGACAGATGCTGTGGGACATGGCAGTTGGTGGTGGTGGCAGTGATGGTAGTGGTGGTGCTGATGATGGTGATTGTGGTGGGGACGATGGCGGCGATGACGATGGGGCAGTCGTGGTGGTGACGGCAGTGTGTCAGCTCACATTCACGGCGTGCTCACCGGTGCCAGGCCTGATCTGAGTGCTTCCTGCGTGTTTGCACAATGGACGCCTGCAACAGCCCGTGAACCGCCGAGATCTTAAGCAACTTGCCTGAGGCCCCCTGTGAGCAAAGGGCGGCACCCGGATGTGAGCTGGGGCAGGCCGGCTGACCAGCAGCTGCTCCCAGCTACGGCCACCTGCCACTGCAGCTGTAGCCGCCCCCCTCAGGTCCCGCCCTTGCCTCCTGGGCCCCGCACAGGAGCACGCGCGTGAGTCTGACTCGCCTGAGCAGCGTTTGAGATCTGGCATCGCAGCAGCAAGCTTGGGCGGTTGATTTGAGCCCTCACTCCAGAACCATCCTCCGGGGAGGTCACCAGGAAGGCAAGGAATCATCACCCACACTGTGGCAGTTGATGTTGCTGGGGGAAATCCCACATCCCAAATCAGGATGCGAGAAAGGAAAGAAGGTGCTGTTCTGAGCCCTGCCCCTGGCATCTGGGATGGGAAGGGGGCAGGTGGGAGCCAGGGTCCCTCAGGTGGACAACTGCACACACCACCCCCCTTGCTGCTTCCCTCGCATGGGCCCCAGGAAGGGGCTCTTTTCCCACCCACTGCGGACCCCCATGCCTCAGGAAAGGGCAGGGAGGCAGGATCCAGGCACTTGTACCCCAGTTCCAGCAAACCCAAGCAGATCCTGTGCCAGTGAGGGGAGGGGCCAGAGCAGAAGGCCTGAACCTAAATGCTGCCTCTGGGCCCCAGGGTGCCCAGGGACCCACCACTTTCCCTCTGCAGGCGTCAGTTTCACTCCCTTGTGCACATCCGGGGGTGGGCAAAAGTAGGTTTACAGTTGTGAGTATGCAAAACACAGTTTATTCTTGTATTATTACTTATTCATTATTGTATTTTATATTTGTATTGTAACTACAAACGGATTTTTGCCCATCCCTGTGTTTATGAAGCAACTGCTCTGTGGAGACATAGGTGAAAATCTCTGCCCTCCAAGAACTGGCAGTCTAATGGGGGCCGGCGCTGCGAGAGAACCAAGGGGAGGGCCCAGCCGGTCAGAGGCCGGTGAATGCTGTGAAGAAGGAACACACAGAGTGAGCGGAATTAGAGGTGCTGGGGGGAGGTACTGGGATTTTAAACTGAGAGGGCCTCACCGGGGAGGTGCCATTGTAAACAGAGTCCTGAAGGAGGTGCAGAGCAAGTTACGCAGATACTTGGTAGAAAAGCATTTCAAGTAGAGGGAACTGTAGGTGCAAAGGCCCTGAGGCAGGAGTGTGTCTGGTGGGTTTGAGGAACTGCAAGGAGGCCAGCATCCCCACCCTCTGTATTTAGAAATCAAAAGACCACATTTTACCCCCTGAGATCTTTTTCTAAAAAGCTTTTCATTTATTTTTTAAAGAGCGGGGGAGGGAGGGAGAAAGAATGGGAGAGAAACAGTGATGAGTGAGAGAAACATGGATCAGCTGTCTCTTGCACACCTCCAACTGGGGACCTGGCCCAAAATCCAGGCATGTACCCTGACCAGGAATCGAACTGGCAACCTTTCAGTTCACAGTGTGGGGCTCAGGCCACTGAGCTGCACCAGACAGGGCACCCCTTGAGAGCTTATACCTCAGAACAAAATCCCTTCAGAATCCTCAGAGCCCATCCCAGTGAGAGCTGGTGATGCCTGCGGCCTGCATGGCGCTGGGGCCGGGGCCTTGCTGCCTGTCTCTTCAGCCTGTAGGGGGATTTTAAGACCCACAGGGGCTCAGAAAAGAGCACACCATCATCCTGACTCCTCACTCCTAGTGGCTGACTCTCAAACAGCTGTGGCTTCCAATCCTGGGTGCAACCGCCTTCTGGCCATGTGACCCGAGGCAACCCACTCTCTGCGCCCCAGTGCCCTCATCTGCAGAAAGGGTGCACAACGCCTATATGTTAGGTTGTAGGAGACACATCAGGAAGTGTGTGTAAGTGCCCAGCCTTGTGCCTGCCTGTAGGAGGTGCTCAGTAAATGTTTAAAACCGGAGCCTAGCATTTGTAAGGCTTTGAAATGTTTTCACAACAGCTGGGAATTTATCCTATCACTTGAGTCTTCTAAGAATCGCAGGAAATAATAGCCTGACTCACGGGGGGGTAAACTGAGACTTGCAGAGGGTGAGTGACTTGCCCAAGGTCACAGTGAGGCAGGGCTGATGGAGGGCTCAGGCATGGGTCTCCTGGCTCAGGAAACCCCTCAGATTCGGGGGGAATGGCAATGGCCCTGAGCCTGCCTTCCCGAGCAAGCACATGTGTGCACATGCGGACACATCGCCAAGCAACAAGAGCGACCTTCAGATTTGTGGTCCGGAGCAGGTTTTGTAAGGCCCGGCTTGGTGGGTTGGAAGGTCTGTTGTGAGGATGTTGAAAAGCTCAGAGGGTGGGGAAGCTCAGGCCACAGGCAGGCAGAGTCTGGGGCAAGTCCCTGAGAAGAGGAAGAGGTCTGGGCTCATGTGATTGTCCACTCAGCCTGTCTGTCCATCCAGTGTCTGGCCTTGCTGGGCAGGTCAGTCTGGGTCTCCAGACTGGTCTCCCAGCAGCCTGGTCCCTAGTGCCTGTCCTCCAGATGACTGTCCCAGTCAGCCTGCAAGCCTCGGAACAGCCCTGGGGGTGAGGGGCACTACAAATGAGGAAGCTGAGCTTCAGAGAGGAGCGTGCCCAGCTGACAGGGGAGCCAGGATGTGGATCCAGGCCTGCCTGATCTAGCACCAGCACTGGCCATTCCTCCTGGGGCGCTAGTCCATAGCTAAGCTCGGGGCCGCAGGCAGCTTTGTGCAAGAGGACCCCTTCCTCCCTTCGCCCACCTTCCTGGCCACAGTCTGGCCTCCTAACCCTTGACGGAAGGCCCTGCCCACCAGTCTCTGCTCCTTAGTCACTGCAGCCTCAGCCCTCATCTCATGGGGCCCAGGGGGTTCTGGCCCCGCCCTGCAGCCTGCGGGGGGGGGGGGGCACAAGAAGTCAGAGAGCCCAGCCTCATTCAGGGCCTTGGACCCTAGACGGCCTTTCCCCAGTGTCTACACATCTCAGGAGCTTCTCGGCTCATTTTTCTAGGTGAAGAAACAGAGGCATGAGCAAGAAAAGTCATGTCCTGAAGCACACAGGACATGAGAGCTGAGCTGGATTCCAGAGTCCATGCTTTTTCTGTAATGCAGCTGTGTGCCCTCAGTTTCCTCAACTGCGACTCAGGAGAATGGAACTGGACGGACCCGATTTAGAGCACAGTGGGAACAGCACAAACTCAGTGAGATGGGCCGAGTTCAAATTCTAGCTCCTTCACTTCCTAGCAGGCTGGCCTCGGGGAGCCACTTCATCCCCCCATGCCTCCGTTTTCTGGCCCAGGAGTGGGGCTGAAAGCATTGTCACCCCTGGGGCTGCTGTGAGGCTGGGGGAGCAGCAGTGCAGGACGCCCAGAAAACGATGGAACGCAGGCGTGGTCCTTAGCTTGGAAGTCGCTGAGGTTCCTGCCCCCCCCCCACCGTGCTCGGGTGCTGGGGCGGATGGCAGGAGACATTTTCATGCGCTCCTTTGCTCTTCCTGGGGTGTGGCCCAGTGACTCAGACAGAATGGGGACAGCGTGTGGATGTGTCCTGTGGACAGACAGACGTCTAGGGAGCCTGTCGTGGTGGGCAGCACGAGGTGGGTAGTTCTGTGACGTGGACGTGAGACTGCACCGGGCAGCAAAGGGCGCCTTTGTCCCCTTTGTCTCCTCTCGTGCAAATTAGCAATTACCTTTTCTGCTCCTGCAAGCTCGGCCTTTCCTGGGAGAATTGCTCCAAAGCAGCCACTGAGCAAGCACAGCCGCCTGGCTAATTAGCGGGTATCCACTGGGGACAGGCACAGGGTCTGGTGGCCAGAATTGGGGCTACAGATGCCTGCCGCTGGTGCCAGCTCAGCTGGGAGACGAGGCAGTGTCCTGGGCTCCATGGCTTTTCCACTGTGGGGTTCAGATACTGGCCATGTGGCTTTTTAGCTGCGGGACCTCGTGTTAGTCGCTTTCTCTCTCTGGGCGACAGTTTCCTCATCTCTGACTTCAAGACTGTGTGGGTTTGGAGCCTGGCGCCATCATGAACAGGTGGTGTTACTACCCCTGTTACTGTCACCGCAGCCACTGCCTGTGCCGGCTCAGGTGGGAGAATGCGAGAAATGCAAGCCCAGTGACAACCCTTGGGGACCCTGTACGGCCACTTTAGCATCACAGGCAGCAGAGCCCAGTGAGGCCACAGGCCCTTAGACAAGAGAAAGGTTTAATCTCTCTGAGCCTAACCTTCCTTTTGCTTCCTTAAGGATGGAACAATCCAGATTCTGTGTAGTCCTGTGCCTAGAACAGGGCCTGATCTGGAGTAAGTGCTAATGAAGGTGGAGCTCCTGCTGCCCCTCCTCTTCCACCCCTCCCCTGCCCCCCTCCTCCCCAGGCCTCAGGAGCACACAAGAGGGGGGGGCGGCAGCAACTCCTGTAGGAAAAGTGGGTTGAAAAGGCTGCCCGTGGCCTGGGGTGGTTAGGAAAAGGCTCCAGAGGAGGGAGGGTCTGAACTGGACCCTGCGGGACCTGGTGGAGGGCAGTGTGGTGGGGATCTTGTGTGAGCAGAGGAGAGGAACAAACTGGATAATCTGCTCAGGGGCCATGAGGCTCTGAGGCTGGTGACCCAGGACAAAGGCTGCAGCCAGGCAGCTATGGCACGTTAGGGTGAGGCAGAGATTCTGGAGACAGGGTCTGGATGCCCGGCTGGTGCGTTCTTCACTTGGCCTGGGACCCCCGGGAGGAGATCTCCCAGGGCTGGCGGAGGTGGGGCTTGGGGGGGTGAACAGAGCTCCTGGAGCACAGGAGAAGGGGTCCCTGGCTTGTCCTGAGACTGGTAGGTCGAGAAGGCTTTCTGGAAGAGTGAACCTGCAGGCCAAGAGTCCGTCAGGAGCTCGGCTGTGCTGGGCACCCAGGCAGAGGGACAGCCTTGCACAGGTACAAAGCGTAGGCCAGAGCGCGGCGAGCAAGGGTCACGTGACAGAGGCTTCTAACGCCCCTGAAACAAGCCTGGGTTTCATCCAGGTACTGGGGAGCCAAGGAAGGTTCGGGGCAGGCAGCATTAAGATCTGATTTTCAAAGCCACAGTGCGGCTCCATCAGTTGGGGAGGTTGAGAAAGTGGTTGTGCAACCTGGGAGCCTGACGGGCAGAAGTCAGCCTGGCATCTCACCCTCCGGGTGACCAACTGGGGCAAACCCTATCCTTCTTGCGGCCTCAGAGTCTGCGTGTGTCCAGCAAGTGGGCTGTAGATCTCCAGCCTCCCTGAGTGGTTGGGGCTAGAATGAAACCATCCTTATGAAACACTTGGGGTAGGGCGCCCTGAGGCCTCTCACTGAAAAGACACCCAGGATCTTCCGTTAAGCACTCATCGTATTCCAGGTGTTTTGTGGGGATTCTGCCCTTTCATCTGCACCCCTGCACCCGCACCTTTAGGCAGGTACTCCCCAGTGGCTGGGGAGGAAACCAGGCACACAGAAGAGACATGACTTGCCCAAGGGGCAGAGCTGGTGCTTGAACCCAGGCTGGCCTGGCCCCAGGATTTTTGCTGGTAGCCCCTCCACACCCTTGTCCCCCGAGGTGGCCCTGGCTGGGGCGTGGCCCTGTCCCCAGCCAGTTCCCCAGGGCCCAGTTAATCCCCTTGCAGGGCCCCCCAGCACAGGAGCCAATTAGCGCCTGCTGTGCAAGGGGCACCACACCTGACCCCCTGCCCTGGGCCCCCCAGAGGCCCCGCCCTGCCCAGGTAGCTTTGGCACTACCCTTAGCTCTGGAAGCTGATGCTGTCAGTATTGCGCCATTAAGAAAAAGGACTAAGGCTAATTTTTGTGTGTGTCAGAGGATCTGGGAGAAATAAAGGCAGTGAGAGAAGCATCCCAGCGTCAGGGTTTTTCTAAGCCTTGGCAGGGCCGCCCGCCCGTGGAGCCCTGTCTCCCCAGCCACAGGCTCCCTGTCTCCCCTGCGTCTGCCTCCCTCTCCCCAGCCTGGGGCCCTGGACCCACTGTGGGCCCCCTGCGATGGGGGCTGCTGGTAGTGTTGGCTGCAGCTTCTCACCTGCGTGCGGGGTCTGCCTCCAGTGAGAAAGGAGGAGGAGGAAAAAAGGTCCTTGAGATGGTGACAAAGGTCTGAGTGTGGGCTGCCAGAGCAGCCTGTTTCCAGGCAACTGCTCTACCCCAGGCTCCCTGCGGCGGCGGGCACATCCGTCATGCTGCTGCTTGGCTCAGTGAGGGAGCTCGGGTGCCCCAGCAGCCCGGGCACACAGCCCAGGTCCCCCGAGCTCCAGCCCTGCTGTGGACACGAGGCCCCTTCAGCAGGGGCTGCAGAGGAAAACACAGCATTGCCATGGCTACTGCCTGCCAAGCACCTACTGGGTGCCCAGCCACAGGCCTGGTGGTGCACACAGGCAGAGCTCCCATTTATTAGCCAGTCTGTCCATCCACCCATCTATCCATTTATCTCTCCAATCAGGATAGAATGGTAGCTTAGTGTGCCCGCTCTAAGGGTGGGTGGAAATGGGTTGGAATCCCACTCCACCACTGTTTGATCTTGGTCAAGTTACTTTACCTTGCAGACCTCAGTTTCTTCATCTGCACAATGGGCATCTCACCTCACAGGGTTGTTTTAAGGATTATATGACTTAGCATAGGCAATGTCCTAGGCACAGGGCCTGGCACATATTAAATGCTCAATAAATAGTCTTGCTGTTTCTATTTTTATCAATAACGAATTATCTGTAAGATAATTGGGGCAGTGGGAAATATTTGGTCTGTAATCATCAGAGAGACCCAGGTGGGGTTTGTGTTTGCCCCTCTCCCAACTGCACAACTTTAGGCAAGTCACTTGGCCTCCCTGAACCTCGGTTTCCTCTGGGCTAAATCAGGGAAATAAATAACAGGTACCTCAGTATCTGCTCTCTCCGGTGTGAGTCCGAAGGCCCACGTCTCACGGGGAGGATCAGCACTGCTCAGTGCCCGGTCCCCTGCCCCGCCCTCCCCGACAGCACTCAGGACCCAGAGTGGTCATTATTCAGCAGGCCTTGATTGGCACCTGCTGGGCTCCAGTGTGGGGGCAGCCCTCACCAGCCCCTACCCACCTGACTTCTGGGCTGCTCAGCCCTGCAGGACTGCCTCGCTCTTTCTAATTGCTTCATCCTCTGCCCTTGGGGCTGGCTGGCTGTGTCCCTCATTCTTTCATCCACCTCCTTTTTGAAAACAACCTCTGCTAGTTCCCCCAACACAGGCCCTGGAGGGAGAGGAGGAGGAGGCAGGAGTGCCAGAGGGATGGGCACCGCTGCATGCCTTTGTCTGGGCCGCCCAGCGGCGGAGGCTCAGTCCCCTGGGGCAGGCCACGTTGCCGGCCTGCCGGTGGTTCGGGGAAGGTCGTGTGGGCAGCACAGCCGGGCAGGCCTGGGCTGGCAGCGGCTCCCAGAGACGGGCCAGCCTCTTCGGGTGGGAGGGAGACCCAAGCCTCAGCGCTGAGTGGGATCATACTGGGACTTTGGTTAGGGGTGATTGTGTCTTCCTGGGGCCCGGGACAGACAAGTCTCAGTACCTACTATGTGCCAGGAATAGTAGTAGCTGCGGGGCCCTCAGAAGAAGGCCACATGCTCCAGTGCTGAAGGTTGACAGCCTGGGTTCAAATCCCTGCTCCTCTGTTTGACAACTGTATGGCCTAAACAAATTCTCATACCTCCATTAGCTGGTCTGAAAAATAAACACAGTGGTTCTGCCTCAAGTGCTGAGAGCAGTGCTGCATCAAGTAGGTACTGCTGCTGTTGTTGTTTATTCTGCCCTTCAGATGAAGGGGTTGCAGATTTGTTGAACTCCTACTGTGTGTTCTACCTGCTAGAGAGACGATCCATTTTAATAAACACGTACTAAGCGCCTATACTCCATGCAAGTATCTGGGCTGGGCATTGGGGATACCCAAATGAAAGACCTGGGAAAAGGGGTGTGTGGGGGAGAAGAAAGAGGAAAGGGAAGGAAGTGATACATGAGGTCCTACTGTGTGCCAGGCTCTTTGCTGAACACTGGGAATCCAGACAAGCAAAAAGTCCTCATGGTGGGGAAGGACACAGAAATGTGGAAACCATTAGTTATGACCCAGGATAATCAGCGCTGTGACTGAGGGGACCAGGGGGCGGCCACCCCAGCCTTTGAAATCAGGGAAGGCTTCCTGGAGGAGGTGACTTGGACCCTTGGCATTGTGTTCTAGCTTATCAAGTCCCTGCTGTAACAGTTCTGTCATGTTGTGGTCTGGGCTTGATTTAAACATCCAGGGACAAGGGCCTCACTATCCAAGGAAGAATATATTTTTTCCATTTGCAGTCAGCTACCCTTCCCTTGGACCTATTCACTGCTCTGCTCCTCCTCTGGTTCAGGCTGCACCTGCTTCGCTATCAGTCTCCTGTTCCCTCTTATCCCTCCAGTCCATCCTTCACCCAACAGCCAGAGCAATCTTCTGAAACATAAATCAGACAACATCAGTTCCTAGCCTAAAACCCTTCAGAGGCTCCCCAGGGGCTCTTAGGACAAAGACCAGACTCCATACCACAGTCTACAAGGTCCGGCCAGGCCCAGCACAGCTGACCCTGCAGCCTCCCTGGGCTGCAGACAGGGCCACATCCGGGCCAGCGGCTGCACCTGCCCATGCAGTCTGTTGAGGGTGCAAGGGTGAGTTTAGTACAGACCCCACCCCGGACTGTGGCTGTCGGGGGACAAGGGGTGCAGGGTGAGGAGGTGGCGACCTGCCTGGCCTGGCCGTGTTGTCTGAGTAAATAGTCCCTTGCCAGCTCCATGCCTCAGTTCCCCCATCAGTAAAGCAAGGGTGCTGGCTGCCTGGGCGATGCCCTCCATGGTCTCATTCAGAGTGCTGGGCCACTAGGGCTCTCACGACCCCCCCCTCACCCCAGGGCTCCCGCAATGGACCGTTTCACGCCTTCCCCACATCTGATCCAAAGATGAGACCAACAAATCGGGGTTCAACAGTGACGTGGGTTTCAGTAGCTCTCTTGATCCTGTGGAGACACTGAGGCCCAGGAAGGGAAATGAGCCTGACTGAATTCACGCTGTGTTAGCCCAGCCCCTCTGGCCATCGCCATTTATCTGCATTGAGGACAGGGTTGTGCACACTCCCTCCACCCAGAATCCTAGGTTCGGCTATTTTTAATTTTGGCTAACATACACGGTGCTTTCACATGATTTGGAATTTGAAAGTTTCAAAGTCATGGTAAAAATCCCCTTCCCATTCCTTTTCTTTCCCCCAGATGCTCAGTTCCCCTCTCAGAAGGCACCCCGGTGACCAGCTTCTGTCTGTCTTTCCAAAGACCTCTGATGTCCATGGAGGCCAATGTACAGGACCTAGAAAGAACTGGTTGGTGTCCAGGTTTGCCCCCTGCCCACTGTTCAGGGCTTGCCAGAGCTTAGTGGAGCTTGGCAGGGAGTAGAGCCCTCCTTCCCCTGCCCAAGCACTGGGCATGCCCAAAGGGCGAGGTTCGGAGACCTGCCGGGTTGCTCCTGGCTGCCCTGCAGAGAGGCTGAGGATCCTGCTTTCCGAATGTGTCTCTGGGGAAATAGGAAGTAGAGACCAAGGAGATGCCAAGAACGTTCTGAGTAGCCACCCCAGGCACCTTCAGCACTGTCCACAAAGCAAGTGGTGAGGAGAGTTGGTGCGGTGACTCAGCAGATGGGACCGCAGGGAGGCTCTGCCACAAGGGACTGGCCCATCCATGGGAGCAGGAGGGGGAGAGAGAAGGTTAGACCCTGTTTCATGGAATAGGCTGAGCGAGTGGACCCCGTTGCATGTGGTACACAGGCTCTGTTTTAATGGCTTCACCCTTAACATTGACATTAATGAATGAATGTTAACCTTAACATTGTTTCATTTAACTCTCACCACATCCCCACCTGCTAGACACCATTAACCCCATGTTACAGTTGTGGAAGTACAGCCAGACAGATGGAGTCTCTCGCCTAAGATCATATGGCTGGACTTGACTCAGGTCTGTCTGATTCTTAAGATTCCTTATCCGCCCTGCTTCAGGAGTTTGATCAATAGTACATAATCCAGCTCCTGGGAGCAGGGTGGCCCTGTGGTCAGCAGCTCAGACTTCAGGGTTTCCAGTTCTGGCTCCACTATTTACCGGCTGTGTGGCCTTGGGCAGGTCAAGTTCTCTCTGTGTCCTCTTTGCTGTGCCTGAGGTCAGCTCCTGTCAGTCCCTTCTCAGTCCAAACCGGACGTGCTGGGTGGGGTAAATGGAGGCGTAGGGCAGTTTCCCCAGGGCTGACGACACTTACGTAGGCAGATGCCACAGCTGAGGCCCCGAGGGAGGGGACCTGGCCCAGAGCCAAGATTCAAAGATACTCTAGCCTCTGCTTGTGGCTGTGTGACTTCAGGCCACTCTTTCCCTTTCTAAGCCTGCGCGTCACCTCTCTAGGCTCCGGGAGGCAAGCTTTTCAGGGAGGGAAGCTTTGGGACACAGCCCCAGTGAGGTGGCAGGATTTGGGCAGGGCTGAAACTGGGGAGCAGGAATAACGGGGTAGAAGGGAGGCCCAGGGACAGGTAGCAGAGGGTGAGGCACCTTTTCTTCTGCTGACTCTGGGAATGAATCGTACATTTTTCAGCAAGGATTTGATTTAAAGTTGCTGGGCAAACCTGACCCTGACAGAGCTGGAGCCCCTCAGAAAGAAATATTTGCTTCTGAAGAGGCATGAAGTTTGAAAGCCTCACAAGCCTTGGGTTTGCTGTTTCATGGTCGGGAAAGCAGAGGCTCAGAGAGAGGCGAGGAGCTCTCCAAGGCCACAGGCCTTTGCCGCCTCGCTCAGCACGTGTTCTTTGAGTACCTACTATGTGCAGGCACTGTGCAAGGCCCTGGCGGAGACCTCACGATGTTCCCAGTCAAGCAGGGGAGTGGCTGTTAACCAAACAGTCACGCAGGTAACCGGAGTATTGCCACCGTGAGGGTCACCACGAAGGACAGGGTGCTCGCCAGTGCCTGACCCAGGTATGGGGGTCAGAGAGGGCCTCTCTGAGAGAAATCTCTTCGCTTGTTAGGGCTGCCATAGCGAAGGCCCGCTGCCTGGGGGGCTCGTGAGGTCTCCTCCCTGACTTTCCCAGGGCTGCCTTCTCCCCGGGTCTTCACTTGGTCTGCCCTCTTTGAGTCTCCCTGTCCAAACCATTAATTGCCCTTCGTACAACGAAACCAATCATATGGGATGGGGGCCCATCTGTCTGACCTCGTTTAACGTTAGTTACCTCTTTAAGCACCTGATCTCCAAATACAGTGACATTTGGGGGTGCAGGGGTTAGGACGTCAGCACAGGAATTTGCATTGGGGGAAACACACAACTTAGCCCATAACAGCAGTAACACTGGAGCTGAGGCCTAAAGGTCAAGCAGAAGTTAACCTAGTCATGGGGAAGAAAGGGTGCTTCAGGCAGAGGGCATCGCATGGGTGAAGGCCAGTGGCAGGAGGACACACGGTGCAGATGCGGTTCTGAGAGCAGCCAGTGTGGCTGGAGTGCAGGGAGGGTGTGGAGGGGGTTCAAGGTGAGGCCCAGGAGGTCACGCCCCTGCCCAGCTGCTTCATCGCCATGTGACTGCATCCCTTTCCAATCATGGTTTTCTCATCGGTGAAATGGGAATAACCGAACCAGCCGCATGGGGCTGGGGGCCGGGAGTGAGGTCACACTGGTCGAACACATGTTGCCGTGTTCCAGCTCCTCGTAGGCGCTCAAGACCAGTTGTCCCTTTTCCTTCCCTTCCTGGATGACCATTAATGTCCTGTAGTCACCCCCTTGCCCCCTGCCTTGATTCCTGTGACCCAGCTTGAAACTCTGATCTCCAGGGCCAAGAACCCTTGGCAAACAGGATTATGAACTGGAGAGGCCATTGGGGCTCCTGGGAGCCAAGGAGAAAAGGACATTTCCTGGGGAGGTGCACGGCAGAGCAAGCCTGACTTACGAGCTCTCCAGTTCCAGGCATGGATGTTCAGTAAGAAGCCTGAGCCCCTGTGATATTTGGAAAGACAAGCTCCGCCCTCCCCCATTACAGCCTCGCCCTTTATTGCACAGTAAAGGGATCGCCAGTGACAGCGGCCTCCTTCTCTTGGGGATGTTTGCCAGGTCTCTGGCCCATGAGCCGCTGCTTTTCCTGGGCTCTGCAGCCTGTGCTTTCACTCAACACTCTTTTTTACCATTTAAACAAATGGTTCATTTTAGAGCAATTTTAGATTTACAAGAAAGTTACAGAGCTATCCCAGCAAGTTCCTGTAGATCCCTTACCCAGTTTTCCCCCGTGTTAACACCCGACATTGTTACCGTGAGTTTGCCACGACTGAGGAACTAACACGGGTACATCACTGTTAACTCACCCGGCTTTCGGATTTCACACGTGTTTCCCTCCTGTTCGTCTTCTGTCCCGGGATCCCAGTCAGGATGGCCTGGCTGGTGTGGCTCAGCGGGTTGGGTGTCGTCCTGCAAACCAAAAGGTCGCGGGTTTGATGCCTGGTCGGGGCACGTGCCTGGGTCCCTGACTGGGGTGCATACAAGAGGCACCCCCGTGTTTCTCACATTGATGTTTCTCTCCCTTTCTTTCTCCCTCCCTTCCACTCTCTCTGGAATTAATACAAGAAAAAAGAAGTTACCACATTATATTTAGTTATCATGTCTCCTTAACCTCCTCTGGCCTGTGACAGTTTCTTAGGACAAAATTTATTTTGCCATAATTTTGCCATGGGGCAAAGCACCATTGTTCTTGGTGCTGGAGAAAGCCTACGTTCGGGTGTGGGGAGACAGACTACAAACAAGCAGATGTAAATATTAACTATGTCAGGTGTTATACAAAGAAATAAAGCGGGATAGGCCACAGGGCTGGGGACTCCTATTTGGGATGGGGAGGGCTGGGAAGGCCTGCTTATGAGGAGGCAGAGCAGAGATGTGCAAAAGGTGAGGAGGCCTGCACGTGAGTAGTACCTGGTGGGAGAGTATTCCAGACCGAGAAGTGTAACCCAGAGGCCCTGAGGGCAGGAAGTGCCCGGTGAGTCTGAAGAACAGCCAGGAGGCCAGTGGGTCGGAGGCCAGGCGCGGGGGATGGGAGTGGGAAGCCAAAGCAGTTCTGTGTGGAGTATATACTGGAGGGGGAGGTTGGGAGCCGGCTGGTGTGGTGAGCCAGGGGGGCCAGGTGAAAGGGGATGGCAGCCTGGGAGAGAATGGGGCAGACTCTAGGCCTGTTTTGAAGGAAGAGCCACAGGATTTACTGATGGGGACAGGGCTGGTCCTGAAACCTTCTGGCCGGGCTTGGTGAGGAATGAGAGAGAAGACAGCCGCTAGCAAGGCTCGGAAGGCTGCGAAGCTGGGTCCCTCTCCTGGTCTCTCTGCTTCAGAGCCGCCTAGGCCAACGTACCCCTCTGGCTGAGGGCCAGTGATAAACCACTGGTTTATTTTTTTTTAAGTGTAACAGTTTGAAAAGGTAATAGAATCTCATTATTAAAAAAAACAAAAACAAAAACAATTCATCGGTTACCAATACATAGTGGGAAAAAAAGTCTTCCTTTTAGCCCTGCCTCTCAGCTACCCCTTTCGACGTATTTCTTGGATATCTTCCCAGGGGTATTGTATTTGATACATACGTATATGAGCACACATGCACATATATTTGGGGAATTTGTTTCTATTTTTACACAAAATATGTTCTATGCTGTTCTGTAGTTCCTTTTTTTATAATGGCTTTATTGAGATATAATTCACATACTACACAATTCAGCCATTTAAAATACAATTCAGCCCTGGCTGGTGTGCCTTAGTGGATTGAGCACCCGCCTGAGAACCAAAGGGTCGCTGGTTTGATTCCCAGTCAGGGCACATGCCTGGTTGCAGGCCAGGTCCCCAGTAGGGGGCGCAGGAGAGGCAACCACACATTGATGTTTCTCTTTCTCTCTTTCTCCCTCCCTTCTCCTCTGTCTAAAATAAATAAATAAAATAGATTAAAAATAGAATTCCATGGATTCTAGTATATGTACAGTTGTGCAACCATCACCACAACCATTTTCATCACCCAGAAAAGAAACTCCATACCCAAGAGGAGCCGTTACCGGTTTCCCACTGGCCCCCACCTGCCTGACCCCACCCACCAATTGCTAGGCAACCACCAATTGCTTCTTTCTCTGTAGGTCTGCCTTCTCTGGACATGTCCTATAAGTGGAATCATTCAATAAGTGTGCCTGACCACTTCCACTTAGTATAATGTTTTCAAGGTTTGTCTGTGTTGTGGCACGCATTTCTTTCCTTTCTATTACCAAGTAATATTCCATTGTATAGACATACCATATTTTATTTATCTCTTCAATAGTTGGTGGATATTTGGGTTGTTCCTACATTTGGCTATTGTGAATAATACTGCTTTGAACAATCATGTACTAGCTTTGGGGTGTGTGTTTTTGGTATATTTTTTCTTCTCTTCTACCGAGAACTAGAATTCTGGGACATATAGTAACCATGTTTAACCTTTTGAGGAACTGCCAAAGTGTTTTCCCAAGTGGTTACACCACTTACAATCCTACCCGCAGTGTGTGCGTCTTCCAATTTTCTCACTTCTGTGCCGACACTTATTATTACCTGTCTTTCGATTAGAACCCAGTGGGTGTGAAGTGGTATCTCCTGTGGTTTGGATTTTCATTTCCCTGATGGCCAGTGATATTGAGCATCTTTTCATGTGCTTACTAGCCATTTGTATTTCATCTTTGGAGAAATGTCTATTCAGATCCCTTTATTGTTTTTTAATTGTTATTTATTATTTTACTATTTAATTATAAAGGCTCTTTATATATTCTTGATACAAGTGCCTTAGGAGATATATGATTTCAGGTGTTTTCTTCCGATCTGTCAGTTTCATCTTCATTTTTTGATGGTGTCCAATGGAAGACAAGAGTTTTTAATTTTGATGAAGTCCAATTTGTCTATTTTTTCTGTTGCTTGTACTTTTGGTGTCATAGCTAAGAAACCAAGGTCATGAAGATTTATCCCTATGTTTTCTTGTAAGAGTTTTCTTGTTTTAGCTCCTACACCTGTCAGGTTGTTTTCCATTAAACAGTAAATGTATCAGTAAGTCTGTGTGCTGTAGGTGCAGAAGCATGGCAAAGCATAAAGAACTTTCTCAAAAAAAAAAAAAGAACTCTCATTTTTTACAGCTGCATGGGCATTCCATCATATGGATGCACCATATTTTTTAATTAAAAAAAGACTTTATTATTTTTAGCCCTGGCTGGTATAGTTCAGTGGATTGAGAGTGGGCCTGCAAACCAAAGGGTCACCAGTTCAATTCCCAGTCAGGGCACATACCTGGGTTGCAGGCCAGGTCCCCAGTTGGGGGGCATGCGAGAGGCAACCGCACATTGATGTTTCTCTCCCTCTCTCCTTCCCTTCCCCTCTCTCTAAGAGTAAATAAATAAAATATTTTTTTAAAAGACTATTATTTTTAGAGAGAAGGGAAGGGAGGGAGAAGGAGAGGGACAGAAACATCAATCGGTTGCCTCTCATAAGCACCCCCTCCGGGGACTGAACCTGAAACCCAAGCCTGTGCCCTGACCAAGAATCGAACTGGAGACCTTTCTCTTCGAGGGGTGACGCCTGACCAACTGAGCCACCCTGGTCAGGACCGGATGTACCGTAACTTATTTACCTGGTCCTCTGTTGATGGACATTTAGGTTGTTTCCAACATGTCACTCTCATAACAAGGCTTCCGAAAACCGTTCTCGAGCATAGATGGCCATTTCATGCACACGAGCAGGAATACCAGGGAGCAGAGTTGCTGGGTCTGAGAAAATACGTTTTTGGTCTTTCACAGACAATGCCAGATTGCCCTCCACTCCTGGAATCAATGTCCAGATGCAAACCATCCATGAGTAACAGGGTTACTGTACATTAAAGGCTCACTGTGCACCGGCACTGTGCTTCCTCACGCGGTGACCCCGAAGGTCAGAGTTAAACCCCCTCTTCGCAGTGACCTCCGGTTGCGTGGTCTGTCTGGCTCTAGACCCTACTGGCTGCCTCTCATCCTAGCCAGCTCCTGAGCACCTGCAGAAAGGCTGTAAATTCAGCATGTGATGCCTAGGAAGTCTCTCTCTAAGACCACACTTAACCCAAGGGCAGAGCCTGCTCGGTGACTAAGGAATCTTGAAGGAGCACCTGTTGTGTGTGTGGCACCTTGAGAGGAGTGAGAGGAGTGTCCCTCGGGGACCGTCTGTCAGCCTAGTGAGGCAGCTGCAACTCAAAGATGAGCTGAAGGGTTTGGAGGTGTGGCTTTGGGTCGATCCTGGTTTTGTCCCTTGTCATTTTGGGCAACTTCCCTTCTTGGTGCCTCAGTTTTCTCATCTATACAATGGCATTGTCAGTGGTACCTACCGGCCATCTCTCACACAGCCGCGATAACCTCGTTGACCAAGTGCTATAGGAAATCAAAGGCAAGAAATATGGCTGAGGGTCAGGGGAGGCTGGTGGAGGGGGCAGGAGGGGTGGGTGGGAGGAGGGTGAAAGTTAGAGGGGGCATGACTCAGCCGGCAGGTGAAGGCATTCTAGGCAGAGGGAACGGAGGCTAACGGGGCGGAGGAGCAGCTAGGGCTGCTTGAGAGTCGGTGTGCACTGAGGCCGAGGGAGGAGGAGATGCCGCTGTAGTCACTTCCAGGGGCCTCGAGTCCAGAGGGGGTTGCCTGGCCGTTATCTGACTAGCAGTAGGGAGCCACGCAGGACTGCGGAGCTGGCAGCCCTGCCCTGCATATTCCCATCTGCAACTTGGGCTCCCTTCCTGAAGCAGGCTTCTTCGAACGTCATTTCTTCTTGAAGGGCTGCCTGGCACAGAGTTTAAGGATCCGAGTTCTGGCCCTGGCTGGTATGGCTCATTTGGTTGGCGTGTGGTCCCGTGGCCTCAGGGTCGTGGGTTCGATCCGTGGTCTGGTGTGCAGGGGAGACAGCTGATTGACATTTCTCTCTCACATCGATGTTTCTCTCTCTCCTTTTATCTCTCTAAAAGCAATGAAAAAGTGTCCTCAGGTGAGGATTGAAAAAAAGGAAAAGAAAAGAAAAGAATGAGAGTTCTAGGGCCAGGCTGGCTGTGTTGGTCTCTGGCTTAGGCATTTATGAGCTGTGTGACCTTGGTTATGTCACTTAACTTCTGTAGATCTCAAATTTCTCAGTCAGAAAAGGGAATTGGGTTCCTCTTTCCTGGGGTTACAGTGAAGATTAAATGAGTAAATATATGTAATGCGCTTAGAGCAGTCCCTGACACATAGTGTTCAATAAATGTTACTTGTTACAGAGAAAGAAGGCAAGGCATTTGGTTACTCTTTCTCAGTGGGAAAATCGAGGACCTCTGAAAGTGAGTGAATGCCCAAGGTCCCTTTGGAGGGCCTGGATGGTTCGTTAGTTCATTTATCATTCATTCATTCATTCAGCAACTGTTTCCCAAGAACTCTGCTTTCTAGATATTGGGAATCCAGTCAATGGTGAACAAGTTTCCACCCCAGGGAGCCCCTGACCCTCCCCCCGGGTTGTGAAAGGTCCTACCAGCCATGGCCTCAGACATTCACACGCTCTTCCCCTGTACCACCCGTGCCCTGCCCAGGCCAGAAGGCAATTAGAATTTTAACATGAAGCATCTTGTGGTCCTCTGTCCCACCCTCTCTTCAGACGAAGACGCTGAGACCCAGGGAGGAAGGGCAGGAGCCAGACTCCAGGGCTCCCACGGCAGCACCCGCCTGTGCCCTGCTCCCCACAGACCCCGGGCAGGAAGGAGGTCAGAGCGGTGAAGTGGCAGGATGCAGCCAGGTTCTGGATGTAGTTTAAGGGCGCAGCCAACAGGGTTTGCTAGGGGTGGGATGGGCGAAGAGGGATGTGAAAGGGAGAGGAAATAACCCAGGAGCCATTTGCCCAGGTGTTTGCCCCAAGCACATGGAGGTGGAGAAGCTTCTGGTGGCGGATATTCGGTCGCGATGCCTGAGCGGCAGACAGGATGGTGGTGGTCCGCACACTCGTGGGGTGAATAAGGGGAGGCCTTTCCCTGGCCCTCCGACACACGCTTTCACAGGTGTCTGTGTGAATGGAGAGGAGGAGGGATGTGTGACTGGCTGGAGGCATGACCCTGGGGGCCATTACATGGCGAGATTCAAGGACTGGGTTCTGTGGTTGGCAACATCAGGAAGGTCCAGTCAAAGTTCATATTTTCTTCCATGGAATTTCCCAATTTTCAAATATTAGCAATAAATTCAAAATTGTAATAAACCTCTGCTTGCCCCTCAAAATACATCCATAAGCCTGTTTGGCCTATAGCCTGGTTAGGACCTCTGGTGTGTGGGTATGGAGTCAGACTTCCTGGGGAGCCTGGCTCTCACTTGCAGCGGGGTACCCTTCAGCAAGTGGCTCTGAGAGCCTTGGTTTCTCCATCTGTAAAATGGGAATGTTCATAGTGCCCACCTTCCGGGCTCATCCTAAGGGTTCTATAGCTGACAGTTACCATGAAATACTGTTTATGGGAGATCGAGTTAGTGACCAAGACAGACAGAAAGAGTAACCAGGGGAAGGAGCACGGGGCTTTGAGTCTGCCCTAGTGTGGGATCCCTTCTCTGTCTTGACAAACTCTGTGACCTAGGACTAAATCGTAGATCTCTCTCAGGCGGGAGTTTGTTGCTCTTGGAGGTGGGCAATGGCCGGGATGCTGCGGAGGCCTCTGTGTCCCCCGCAGCCACTCTCCTTCTCTGCCTCCTCCCCTCCAGCCTCGCCCACCTGCCACCCGCAACCCTTCCACCCTGCAGCCAGAATGAGCTTTCGAAAGCACAAATCCCAGCACGGGCTTTCTCTGCTTTGAGAAAAATGGTGTTGGCTTCCTGCTGCCTTCAAGAAAATGCCCGAGAGCCTCAGCCTGGTGTGGGGAGGTGGGAGGAGGCCCTCCCCTCTCTCTGTCATATCCCTCCGCCAGCCCTGCTTAAGAACCAGCTGCACAGGGCCCCTTGTCAGGCAGAGAGTGGTCCTCTGCCTGCCCATCATCCATCTAACACATAAGAGGCATCAGCTCTCTCTCTAACCCAGGTACCCACCTCCCTATGGCAACCTTCCCCCTTGCCCGTGGTCTTCCTGAGTTCCCTCTTACCCCTGCCTTTCTGCAGCCCCTCTTCCACAAGCCGCCAGAGGGGTCCTTGGGAGATGAACCGGAATAGTGTCTCCCACAGGCTTAAATCCCTCCTTAGCGGTTTATTTCACTGTGAGTAGAGCCACCACCCCATCCCATCTCTCCAGCACGTTCTGCCCAAGATGCCACTGCCTGGCCTGCTGGCCCGAGGGCCTTTGCACGTGTTGTTTCCCTTCCTAGATGCTCTCAACATGTTCCTTCAGGAGGGTTTCCTTGGCCACTTGCCCACAGGTACAAATCACTCAGGAAGCGTGGCTGCAGGGTCTGCCTGGGACTCTGTAGCAGCAGTGCCTGGCAGTGACATCCATCTTAACCTTGGTTAAAAAGCCACTCATCCTTCAAAGCCCAGGCAAAAATGTCACCTGCTCTGAAGCCTTCTTTCCTTTACACAGCCCCAAGCCCCACCCTGTTCTCCGAGGCCCTCCCTCCGGGTCAGCCCCTCCGGGGCACCCCTGACAGGAGGGACAGCTCCGTCCCAGCTTCCTGTGAGTTTTCCCTTCCTCTCTTTCTGTCTCCCGCACTCAACACTGTACTTGTCACTGGATGGTGAGCTACTCAAGGCCAAGGAGCAGCACAGTAAAGAGAGCTAACATTTGTGCACCTTGTGCTGACTCTGTGCTGAGCACTTCCCTGCGACTCCTTCCATCTTCATGACCCTATGGGGCTGGCTGTCCTCAAAGTCCCGCCTTAAGGAGAAGCCAGTGGAGGTTTAAAGAGGTTAAGTCTTAGGCTCACGGTCACCCGGCAAATCTGACCCCAGAGAGCCGGAGCTTTTAATGAACAGTGGCAGCAACTTACACACAGCAAGCATCTTCCACCTGCCAGGCACTCTGCTGATCCCTGTTCAGGTGTTTCCTGCTCGTATAACTTTTATTTTGACCCCACTTTATGGCCGGGGAAACAGAGGCACCGAGAGGTTAAACAGCTTGCTGAAGCTCTGGAAGCTAGTGAGCAGTGGAGCAGGACCTGAACTTGGGCTGTCTGGCTCTGAGTCATGCTCTCGACACTCATGTGGTGCCAGTGACCGTGCTCCCTCCCTCTGGTCTGCCCGGGCAGGTTGTCTGTACCTCGGCACCCTCAGCACCTGGAATATCAGCCAGGCCTCAGGTGGCACTAGTTAGGGAGTGCGTAATGAATGAGGGAGCAGGGAGGTCAGTGGACACAGGACTGTACCCTGGCCATCCCGGAACCCTGTGTCGGGAAGCCCAAAGATGTGGCAGCCTTTCTCCCGGGCTCTGTGCCCCCCACCACCATCCTGTTGTCCAGACAGCCCCCAGGGAAGGACCAGATCCATAAACATGAGGCTCCACCAGGGCCCAGGAGGGGCTCTGGGCCCTGTACAAGTCTTCAATATTATTGCTTTATTGTCATTTAAATGGAGCCTGCCTCAAACAGGCCACCCAGTTCTAGCCACCAGCACTGGACAAAACCCCCATTGAAAAGCCAATTACAATCACTCCATCTAAATTGTCATGGATTTGTATAGAAAATTACATCTCCATTTAGTCCTGAAGCGACATCCTGGGCTTGGACAGAGGGGAGGCTGGCTCATTTACCCCACCAGCTCAGCGCGGGTGCCGCAGGCAGAGAGAAAGCCCAAGCTGCTGGGTCTTGGCCGGCCTGAGGAACAAAGGCCAGTTTGTGGGGGCCCAGAGAGAAGCTGGGCCTCTCAGGGCGGCTCAGATTCCAGGCCTGGGCCGATGGACCCTGCACCGCCAGCTGGTCTCCCCTGCTGGCGGCTGTGTCCAGACGAGCTCCTGACAGCCGGCTTCAGGCGGCCGTCAGCCCCACCACCATCCAAGGTGGCTTGGCTCACATCCATGCCGCCAGGAAACGAAGGCGGTTTGCCTAGGGAACACTAGACCGGGGTCCTGAGACCTTGGTTTCATTCATTCATTCATTCATTCATTCATTCATCCCTTCATTCACAAATTGTTAAGTGCCTACTGGTGCTGGGAGAATCTCGATAAGGTAAAGTGAGCTCCAGCTTGGGTGTCCTGAGTTTGGTTCCAGACTCTCTTCTCAGTGGCTGTGAAGAACAGGCCACTTGGGTTACCCATGTCATTTTGACATTATTGAGCACCTCCTGTGTGCCAGAGGACAGGACAAAATGGTCCTGAGTCTTGGTCCTTAAAGTCCAACGGGGGTCCACTGTTTTGCACATGGTGTTCTTCGGGAAGGTAATGGGATGGTGTGGACTTTCGGGACGGGCTATGTGAGGAGGCAGTTTTGCAGCCGGTCACATCCAGAGCAAGTGGCAAGGGCATTCCAGGCAGAGGCAGCAGTGCGTATGGGGCGGGCAGTGAGGCAGAGTGGAGCAGCAGTGTGAGCATGCGGTGGTAGAAGACGAGGTCCTGGGGGCACCCTGAGGACTCATGGGCCTCTTCTCTGAGCCTCAGTTCCTTTATCTGTAAACAAGGGAATGATGACCTGAGCCTCTGGGGGCTCAGGCCAGGGCTCAGGGAGATACTCTATGTAAGATCTTGGTGGCAGCTGGGCACAGGATGCCCCTGGCTAGCTAAGATAGCCTCACTTAGAGGGCACTCTCCATGAGCCAGACAGGGACAGGGGCTCTGTATGTTGTCGCTTATTAACCCTCCCAAGAAACCTGTGGGGTAGGGCCGTTATCCCCATTTCACAGAAGAGGACACTGAGGGAACAGCATGGGTCAGCTGGTTATTTGTTACAATTCCAATCATTCATACTTGAGGCCAGCCCAGCGCCTGACACAGAGCAGACCCTCGAAGAGTATTTGTTGAGTTGGCGCCTACATCTGGAAGGGGGTGCTGGGTGAGCGTGGGGAGCTCGGGTGCAGGTGCCTGTCCTTGTGCATATGTAGGAGTGACTCTGAGACTGGGTGTAACTGTGGGACTCTGGGACTGCCCGATGACCGTGTGGCTGTATGGGACTCTGAGTGCAAGTGACTGTGTCTGACAGTGTCACACACTTGTCTTCTGGAGCCCAATACCAAGGAGCTGCAGGGACTCTCAGACCAACTGTGTGTGTGGCTGTCAGACTGTGTATCACTGTCTACACATGTCTGTCTGGGCCCAAAGGGCGGGATGGCTGGCAGGCCCAGAGGCTGCTGCGGGACAGGACGGGCAGGTTCAGAGGTGAGCAGAGCAGAGTCCCCATCCACCCCCACCCAGCCCCCTGAGGCATGCAGACAAATGGAAAAAACACTCATACCCAGGGCAGGCGGGTGGCTGCCCCACCAGGGACTAACTATTCTGTGCACAGAAAACAAGTTCTTCTGGTATCAGCTCAAGTTTGGCAGGAAGTGGCTTTTGGGTGGCAGGAAGTTGGATTCAGCTCATATCAGCCCTTGCCGAGGGGCAGGAGAGCAGTTATCTGGGGTTAAACAGAGTAACCCAGAAGCAAGGCCCCCACACCCTATATCCGATAGAGCTAAGGACACAGCCCACCTCTCCTGGTCATTTGGGACAGTGGGTGGGGAGGAGGGAGACCTTGTAAAGAAGAGCTGCCATTTATCAAGTGGCTGCTGGGCCCCAGACCCCAGACAGAGCTCATGATCCACCTCCCATTACCCCCATTTAGCAGATGTGCAGACTGAGACACAGAGGCAATGGCTTGCCTGACGTCACCAAGACAAGTGGAGAGAAAGAGAGGAGAGAGACTTTAAGAAATTTACAACTGTCCACAGACAAGAGAAAGACCAGGACAGAGAGCAGAGGAGAGGGGAGATGGGAACAGGATAAAGTAAGTTGAAAGAATGCAGAGAACAATGAGACTGTATCAGTGGAAATACTTCTGGGGTACCACCACTCACCAGGCCCTCAAGTAGAATCACAGCTGACCCGGAGATCCTGAACCCATTTGCCATATGAGGGGACTGAGACCCACAGAGCCTCCATGGCTGAGCCAGGCCTGGAGTCCTGGTCTGATTCTGAAACCCGTGTTCTTTCAGGCCATGCCCCTATGCCCAACTTCCAGGGAAGGGTGCCCTATTCTACCAGCCATTTGCTTGGGTACACTGTTGAGGAATTCACCCAGGTGGCCAGTGGAGAGCCAGGGTTCAAACCTGGCAGGGCGGCCGCAGAATTCACATGTTTAACCCTGTGACGGGGTGTGCACGTACTATGTCAGAGCAGGCAAAGGAAGCCATGGCCTCGCCCTGGGGCTGGAATCCCGAGGGTCCAGCTGCTGACCTGAAGCTCCAAAGTTATGCTCGGTGAGGAAATAAGTCTCCCAGCCCCCAACCCTGGACAGCCTGAACCCCCTACCCAGCCCCCACTAAAGCCCCTGGGGAGAGGGTCACTGGTCCTTCTGTTCTCATCCCAAAAGCAGCACCCAAGCTGTTCCCTGGCTGAGATGCTGATTTGAAGCTCGGTTTGCATGTCGTTTGCACATTACTCAGCGCATGTCAGAAGGTACGAACATCTCCCTCTCAGGGGAGGGCTGCTGGGCCCCCTGCTCTCCTCCAGACAGCAAAAATGCCAGCCGGCTAGACAGGGAGCTGCGCCCTGGCCTCTGACAGCACCCGCCTGCTGCCACCTCCCCCATTCCCTCCTGGAGCCAAATTTAGGCAGCTCTGCTACTGAGAGATGGGGAAAGCGGAGGCAGGAAACCGGTGAGGTTGGAGGCAGCTCAGCCTTGGCCCTTGAAGGGTGGGGCAGCCCCAAGGGTGCCCCTGTCCCCAAAGTCTTTGGCCCAGCTTCCCCCCATTCCTCCTCCCACAGGAATGCGGGCTGGGTTGGAGAACGCTGGGTTCTCAGTTGTAGCCCAGGGTGCTGGCTACTCTGGCCATGAGGGAGGAGGGAGAGATGGAGGGAGGGAGGAGGTCATGGCCAGGGCAGTGGGGAAGGGATCAGATAGCCTCAGCCTCCTCCTGCTCCAGACACTGCTGCCACTAGGGACAGGAGCCTGCTCTGCTTCTCAGGACTTCCTGTCCCTCCTTGTCATGCTCCCCACTCCCCCACCAGAGGCCTGACGGTTGGGTTGGGGGCAGGAGGCACAGCTGGGCCTGCGGGGAGTGCACTCCCCCACAAAAGGCCCTTACCAGGCCATCTCCTCCTTGGGCTAGCCTTAGGCCCTGTGGCCTTAGCCTACCTGGAAAGTGGAGAGCCTGGCCTAGAATGATTTCCAAGTGGCTACCCTCACTAAGAGCAAGAGTTTTGGGGACACCTGGCAGAAACTATGGACACGGCCGTGGCTTAAGGCCTAGTAACTTCTTAGAAATCTAAGATTTCTCAGGTATGACTAAGAAAGGCAGCCCTTCACTGACACTGGGACAGGATGTGGTGGGTCGAATACTGAAAGGAGAAGACCTAGACTACATTCCAGACACCATGAGCCCAAGGTGAAGCAATTAGTGCCCAGTAGCTGGGAGCATGGATCTGATTGCCTGGGTTTGACCAGCCCTGTCTCTCTGTTCTTCTTGACTGTGGGCGAGTTGCTTCGGCTTTCTGTGCCTCAGTCTTCTCAGCTGTAAAATGGGGGTAACAAACCTCTCAGGACTACTGGGAAAGTGAAATGAGGCAGTGTATCCTTGGCGCACATGAAGTGCATGACCACGCCAGCCACGGTGTCATGGGTGTGAGTGTTTTGTCTCTCTGCCGGTAGAGAGGCTCCCCGGAGCTAGAACGGATGCGGACGCGATGGGGAGGCCCTGTAGCTTGGCGATTAAATGGTCTTCGGGATGGGGGTTCAAGGCTTCATGACCCTGGGCACATGGCCACACCCCGCGGCGCCTTGGGCGGGGAACAGCAAAGGAGCCTACCGCAGAGGGTCTGTGAGGATTACACAGACCAGGCTTTGGCACAGCGCCTGACATAAAGCGGGCGCTCCCTGAAGGAGAGCCGGCCAGATCGAGTGGTACCGCCCCGCACAAAGGACAGGTGGGCAGCGTCCCGGGGGTGGCGGGGCGGGAGCAAGGCAGGTGCGCCGGGAATAGGGGAGGCGGGTCTGAGAGGGGGAGCGCGAGGGCGGGCGGGCGCGCGCGCAGCAGGTGCGTGAGGAGTGGGCGGAGCCCCGCGCGGGCGGGGTCTCCAGGTGAGCGGGCGCGCGCCCGGAGGCCGGTGACCAGGGGAGGCGCGCCGCCCGCCCACCGCGGGAAAGCGCCCCTGTATCTTTAACGCCCTCCTCTTCGCTTCCCCTCCACCCCTTTTGTGCGCCCCCCCCCCCCAGGCCAGGCTGCAGCCGAGGAGCCGTCCCCCCTGCACTGACAGCTGGTATCTAATTACTGTGTGAGAATGGAAAGTCAGGCTGTCCCAGCTCGGGGGAGAGGGGATTAACGTCTCCTGCAGAATACACTTCCTCTGGTGGGTTGCCATGGTTACTCTCATTACCTGCCTGCCCGCGAGGAGCCCGCGCGAGCCGCTCCAGCAGGCCCTCCGAACCCTGCCCCGCGCGCGCGCGCGCGCGCCCAGCCACCCCTCCCCGACCAGGCGCACGCGCGTGCGCCGTGGGGAGAGCGCGAGCCGCCTCACCCGCGCCCGGCGCCGGGCGCCCCGCCCCCGGCCCCCGGCCCCCGGCCCCCGCCCAGGCAGCTGTCAGAGGCGCGCGCGGCCGGGTCGGCCCCAGCGAGCGCTGTCAACAGTCATTAGAGCGCGGGCCGCTCCCCTCCCCTTCCAGCCCCTCCACTACCCCCGCCCTGGAGTCCGGGGTGGGGCCCGCACCTGGGGCCCCTGCTCGTTAGCGCTCCCGGGCCGCCCGCCGCGGCCCCGGAGGGACCCGCCCACGGGGCCTGCTTGGCTCAGGGCCGCCTCCTTCCGCCTAGACCGACCCCCCTCCCTTCAGCGACCCCATTACCTGTCCTTGGCAGCAGCGCCCAAAGGAGGCGAGTCCCCAGAGTCCTGGAGGGCGCCCCTGCGGAGTAGTGGTGACAGCGGTCATTTATAGGTGTCCCGCCCAGGGCGGGCGCTGTTTATGTATCATTTGGGTTCCTACTGTCGTCCCGTGAGGTGGTGAAAGCCACTGGGCGTATTTTGTCACATCCACACAGGAGGAAAGTGAGGCTCAGGCAGGCCAGCCCTTGCCCAGGGTCAGGGCTGAATTGTCCTTAGGGTTGGGACTTCACCCCTAGAGTACCTCCTTCCTCCTGACACCCCTGGACTAGAATCCCAGCAGCCAGGCCCTGACCTTGGCCTGCCTGAGAGTGACATTAGCTGCTCCTTCCCTCCATTTCTTGACCCTGGCTCCTCTCCTGCTATTGACCCACTGAACCCTTCCCTCCTCACCTTCTCCAGACATCTCAGAGTTAGCAAAACCAAAAAAGGAAAAAAATATTCAGAGCTGCTTGAAGGATATGGCATCTGTCAAAGGTAGTGCTGTTATTTGGGGGCTGATCCCAGCTACCTGTCTCTGTGTCCCTGACTGTATATTTGGGTCCCTGGTGTGATTGGAAAGAAGACGAAGATTCAGCCAAGCAGAAAGGAGGTCTTGGAATATGCGAGGCCTGTTCCAGATGGCAGGTGCGACGCGGTGGCGGCTCCACACTAACAGTTGGAGGTGGTGCTTGGGGCGGAGAAGAGGCAGGTGCTCCATCGAGCCCTCCACACCTTGTTTATGTACTTATTTGGTTATGGAGGGTGTTGTCCTGGGGGGGTCTCGTCCCTCTGCCCCATACAGACCTACAGAGTTCAGTGCAACTACAGGTCCTAAAATTCTGGTGTGCACCTTCATTTTGGAGAGATTTCTTTGGTTTCCAGTCAAAAGTAGGTAGTATTCATGAGCGACAGAAATGTAAATACTGTCTTTGTCCCGTTTAAGCAGTGCCCATTTCTCAATGACCTGATCGCCCTTTGCAGATGATGACTGGCTTCTGTTGGGGATTATAAGGAGAGAATTCTGGAGATTTGGGGGAGGGTCTTCATTCTGATTTCTATTCTTTTTGTTCTCTCCATTCTGTGTCAATTTGAAATTTCTCTCCACCTCTCTCCTTTCCATCTGAGGACCCTTTGCAGGAGGCTGGCTCCTGCCCTCCAATGTCCTTTCAGTCCTGCCAGGAGTTGGAATGGGACTTGATAGCAGCCCCCCAAAACTGCTACCCAGCCTTCCAAAATGCTGGTTGGTCCTGCCTGATTTTATTACAATGTGGTTTGAGGGACAGGGACAGAAGTTAGGAGGAGCATGCAGTTCATGTTTGCAGTAGCCTCTGCCCATGAGCTCAGCCACTTAGTCCGCTGGCCCAGACAGGACGGAGTGGCGTCCCCACAATGGGTATCCCCATTGGCCTGTGCAGTCCGCCCCCTGAGGTCCTGGGCTCCTACACAAGTGGTTGTCAGAGGTGTGTTTCCACTGGGATGGGTTGTGCTGACTCACCTTCCCCTCTGATGACAATGCCGTTGATTGTTATGCTGGGTCTGAAATGCACCAAAAGGGCACATCCTAAGGACTTTCTCTGTGGTTTGTCCCTCTACTGTAGGAACCCCATCGAGAAATGTCCCCACTGTGTAGCCACACCCTTTCAACCATAGCTTCTTCACTGCTGGAAGGCACACGCCGCTCGTATAGTGATGCATGAAATGGCATGCTGGTGGCCCGAAACGGGAGCCCACCTTCATGAGTATATAACTATCTGTAGGTGGCTTCAGAATTCCAGTGGAAATGACAGGACTGCAACCCATTAGCATTTGGACCTCACCTGCCATAAAGGGCAGGGGTCCCTTTAACCAGCTTCCTGGGAGACCGACAAGATGCAGTCAGACCTAGGAGCTCACCGCAGGGATGACTCCTGACAACGGCTCCTGAGGCCACACTGGCACAGGCCTAGTGGCCTGGTAAGACACGCTGTCTGCCTTGTAGGTCTGCAGCCCTGGGTGTAGCAGCCTTCCTTGTGCTGAGCATTCAGATCATTGGAGGAGAGTGAGGGAGCCAGAAGAGGTCTATCAAAGGATGACCTGCTTAAGTATTAATTAACGGTGCCAGGGAGGACCTGAAGATCTGATGCCAGGATGCTGGGCACTCCTGCCCTTTCTATTCATAATCCACATTAAGTTTCTGGGCAGGTATTTTGAGTTTCTGCTAATGTTTCCCAATAAGATTCTTTTGTTCTCACCATTAGGAAAATTGGCCTTCATTGGAGAAGAAAATGTTAATATGTTAGGCCTAGAAGCACAGAACCTGTCTGTAGTTCATGAGTCAATGCCAGTTCCCCAGTAGTTACCTTCCTGTCTTCAATCATGGACATTTCACCCAGCAGTTCTCCAACTCTGCTGTGCATCACCATTATTTGATGCATTTTAAAACCCCCGTATTTGATAGGCCTTGGTTGGGGCCTGAGAATTGGCATTTCTAACAAGTTCCCAGATGGTGCCGATGCCGATGCTGATGCTGGTGACCCAGGGACCACATGTTGAGGACCACTGTTGCAAATACTCTGAAATGTCAGTAGTGTTTAAGTAGACATTTGGTGATTTCTTCAATGACTTGTAACCTGGCCTTCAGTTTAGAACCCAAATGGGCTGGATTTAAGAAAGATGATGTTGTCCAAGAAAGTTAGTGGCTCCATACTTTTAAAAAAATGATTGCCATGTTTAAGTTTTGTTGCCCTGCGTCTGGCTGGCTGTTTGGAGTTAGCTGGTTCCAAAGGATGGAGTGTGTTACCATGGTGATGTCCTTCCCCATTTAGGAAGGCCCCAGAGGTCTGTCCTCCGCAACTGACCGGGCGTTTTTTCATGGCTTTTCCCCAGGGGGTGCTGCAGGGTTCCACGCCATCACTCCTGGTGGTTGTTTCCAGGAAGCTGGGGACAGTCAGGAGGCTCCAGGCCCCCTCTTTATCCAACCTGTAAATGAAGCGCGCTTCCTTTGTCAATCCAAGGCCCAGTGTGCTGAGGACAGTGGATTAGATTAAGCTCATTCGGGCACAAAGCAGAAGTGGCTGGCAGGAGCATCCCAAGGCTGTGAGGAAGGTGCTTTCTGCTCCCTTAATTAGCAGCTCTGGCCTTGGAGAGCTGTGTCTGGTTTCTCAGCTCGGTAAGGCATGCCTCTCCTAAAGCATTTAGCATGAAGGTTATTACCTCTATGGATGCAGGGCATGGCAGAGACGTCTGTGGCATGTGACTGCCATGGGATTTCTTTGTTCTCCTGCCAGGGTTCTCCTTGAAGGCCACACAGATATCCTGGTGTTCTTCCCTTAGGGTATAGCACACATGGTGACCAGGTGGCCACAGCTCAGCAGAGGACAGTTCAAGGTGTGGCTCTGCATACCTGGTGTGGGGTTGAGCTCTGGCTGCTACAGGCCCTCTCCTTTCCTGTGTACATCTCGGCGGTTGGGATAGGCCAGTCACGGGACCTGGGTTTGAACATCTGGGGACATCACAATCAGTTGTTACACAGGGGACTACTACGAATGCCCCCCTGAAGTATTTCTCTGGGATAACTTTACAGTCCCACTGGACTAGGTGCAAAGCTGTTTGTTACCTGAGTCCGCTCAAGAATGGAGGTGGGAAGCTGGGACGGACACAGGACAGGCAACTGGGCCTGTCCCACTGTTTAATCTGGTTTGGTCAGTCACACCTTGACCTTAGGAAAGCTCATCCTAAGTTTGTGTGACAGCCTTAGTATGTAATTTAGGACTTGCAGAAGACTCTGCGTCTCCTTTTGGGGTGGGCGTTACCTCGGGGGACATGTTCTGCAGCCTGAATAGAGGGCCAGAGATAAAAGCAGATTCCTAAACATAAAATGTTCAAACTCAATGGGTCTGAAGAGAAAAGACAGGCATTTACAAGCTTACATGGGACAAATGCCTGATGTACGTTCTTACATGATCTTTGGAACATCCAGCTAGGACATCTTAGGGCCCTTCCACAGGAAAGGAAACTGAGTTTCAGGAGGTCGAGAGGTGAGCTGCCCCAGGTCTCCCAGCTGATTGGGGAGCAGTTTCTATTTCACCGGAGACACTGTGTTTCACCAGATTTTCTCTCTCCGTTCCCACCAAATTGTATCCATCTTTCCCAGAAGTGTCTGTGGCCTGAAACAATTTTAAGAGCAGACAGGGCTATTTACTTTTAAGCAGCTAAATCCATCATTATGACTCTGGATTCAGCTTATTGAAATATGGTGGAACGACCCACTATACTCTGTCTTTTTAAAAAGATTTTATTTATTTATTTTTAGAGATGGGGAAGTGAGGGAGGAAGAAAGGGAGAGAAACATCAACGTGTGGTTGCCTCTCATGCGCCCCCTACTGGGGACCTGGCCCACAACCCAGGTGTGTGCCCTGACTGGGAATCCAACAGTGACCTTTTGGTTCACAGGTCGGCACTCAGTCCACTGAGCCACACCAGCCAGGGCTACTTTTTTAATATACATTTTTAAAATCAAGCTTTCACAGACATACAGAAAAGTACACAGATAAGTGTTCAGATTAATGGCTTTTTGTACTGAACACACCTACATCACCACCCCCAGATCAAGAAATGGAAACCCACTTATAGTTTCATTCTTAAGGTTCTTGTGTGTGTTTTTGCCAGTATGAACCTCCGGTTAGAAGTCTCTTATTACCGACCTGTCCTAATAGTTGTCTCATCCAACTCTGTCGCAGCAATATTTGAGGGTCCCTCAGTTGATGGGTAGTTAGAAGTCTGCCGATGAATGAGTTAGACACTGATAAGCCCTGTTTTCAGGTGGTCCAGCACGTCAGAGGGGGCCTTCAGATACCCCCAAGGAAGAGGGAGCAATAACTCCTGAGGGTGTAAGAGCAGGAGAGTCAGGGAGTCGTACAGCTCATCCCCTGAGTGGGGCTCAGGGAGGCCGGAGAAGCCGCCCACAGCCTCCCAGTAAGGAAGCAGCTGCACACTCACACCAGTGACGTGCTGCTACCTGAGAAGTCCCCATTGAGATGGATCCTCACCAGGGAGGAGGCCATTGGCAAGACGGCCTGCACAGGGCCTGTGAGGTCACCGCCCATGGCCACCACTCACAAATGCTGCCACCAGCTCTAGGGTGTGGGGCCCTATACCCCAGATGCCCTTCCTCACCCATTTGCTCTCAAGTGGGTCCCTGGCAAAGAGACAACCCTGTTCGGCCGTCAGGGCCTGCTGGGAAAGCTGCTGGGTAAAAGTAAACCCTGTCTGCGGCCAGACGGTGGTGTGAGCGAGGATCCCACTCCGCCCAGTCTCTGTTCGCCTCAGCCGAGGCACTGAGCCAGCTGTGCCACTTACCAAACCAGTCGCCACACCCCAGGCACGTTCTGACCCTAACAATCTGCCAGGCTTGTGACATTCAGCCCTATCGTCGCTAGGAGAGCCTTGGTAAATGGTGTAACACTTCTTAATGACAGTGTTTGTCCAGCAGCTCCTATGGGCTGGATCGGCGCTAAGTGCCACACACGTATCTCCTTTATTCCCCTTCGTAGCTCCTGGGAAAGGTGCCTCTGTTACCCCCATTCTCCAGATAAAGGGTCTGAGGCTCACAGAAGCAAAAGAGCTGCTCGGGTCACACCACCACTTAAATGTGGGGGCCACATTCAAAGTAGGGGAGAGTGTGTCTAAGCTACACCGCCTGGCTGCTGATTATGACCCGTCAGTCATTCAGTAGGTACATATTGAGTCTGCAGTGTGTCAGGCATTGTTCGGGTGCTGGGGAGACGGCTCTGAGCTAACAGGTGAAGCCCGAGCCCTCACAGAGCTGGCCATTCTTGACCAGATTCCTTTGAGGAAGAATTATCTTAAAAATTTGTATTTCAGGAACTTTTAGAGAAAAGCCTTTTTCTTAAATTCCGCCCCTAGCTTCCTCTTCATCTTCGAAGGCCCCCAAAGCCCTCCAAGTCCCCCCTTAGGGAGATGATAGCTGAGAGCCAGGCGTACCTGAGCCTCTGTGTAGCCCTTGCCCTGTGAAGAAGGAACTCACTTAGCAGTCCGGTCCCTTAAGGACCCTGCCCCGTTCTCGCATCTCCCCCAGCCTTGCATCCTCCCAGCCTCACGCCCTGCAGTCTCTCCCTGTCTCCGTGCCAGCCCTACCAGTCAGGGAGGGCAGGTGTGGGCCCAGCAGCTCCCGTGCTGAAGGACCCAATCTCAGTCCTGGCACACCTTGTCGGGGCCAGCTGACAGCACTCATGCCAGCCTGACAAGTGGGGGGGACGGGCATACAGGCATCCCGCTCCCTTGGCCCTGCCACCCCCACGTGGCCTTGTGGCTGGTATTCTCGACATCACACACAAAGAGCCCGGGTGCTGCTGCTGGCACTCAGCTGCTGGAGTGGGGAGGGCCGGCCGTGGTGAAAAGCTTTTCTGAAAGGCCAGGGTGGAGGCAGGAGTCACCCAGGTGATCCAAGCCGGTCCCCGGGGACCCCAGCCCAGGACCACAGTGAAAGGTTACTGCTAATTGGTGAGCTCCTGATGGGGCCGCATCTATTTAGCACTCCCCCCTCCCCAGAGACTTCCAGGATGGTCTTGGCACAGCGTGTGATTTGAGAGCTCCCGCCTGAGTCTGGCACAATCTGTCTGAAATTGTGAGCGTGGAGCCTCCTGGTTTTTTAATTTGTATTTGTGTTGTTGTCGTTCCTGCCCATTGTTTCCAGTAGGTTTAGTAGCAGCAGCCACCCTGACTCTGGTACCTCCCTGGGGCCCCTCTCAGTGGGCTCCTTCTCCCCAGCCCCTCCCCCCACCTACCATCAGAGACCTTGCAGGAGTCAGGGGACAGCGCTGTCCTGCCCCGACCCACCTCTCGGCCTCAGGGCCCAGCTCTCACCCCGCCATCATCCCTGACACTAACACAGCTTTCCACCCTGTCACAGGGGGCAGATGGCCTGTCGGAGCCGGAGGGCATCTCTCTGAAGCGGGTCGCTGTGGTGGAAGATTTCTTTGACATCATCTACTCGATGCATGTGGAGAGCTCAGCGGAGCCAGGCAAAGCCCCCAAGCACGCTGGGCAGAAGAAAACCTACCGAGCGGTGAGATTTCTGTCCCTTTGCCTCTGCTGGCAGCCCCAGGCCTTGGCAGGAGGCCATGGGCTCCGCACATGTTGGGCGGGGGCGGGGCAGGGAGCTGAGGCGTGATGAAACGGCCTTTGGGGACCCAGGGGGGCACAGGGCAAGGGCATGGCAGCCAGAGAGGGCCCACAGGGCCTGGGGGCGGGTTCTGTGGTCTGCGCACAAAGGAGAAGCAGGTTGAAGGGGGGGGGCAGGAGGGAAGCCCTTCTCTCCCGGTTTCTGCTTCACTCACTTCCTCCCCAGCCCCTGCAGCTTGCACTGGGGCCGTGGGGGGTGGGGGGTGGGAGGCGGCTAGATTATAGTAATCGCAAGGGCAAACGCTTCCATGGCATTTGCTGTGTGCCAGGCCTGTCCTGAATGCTTTCTGTGTGTGAGTTTTTTGATCCCCTGCCGCCCTATGAAGGCAGAACTGGGAGTTCCCCAGGGGAAGTCTGAGGACCTGGTTCCCAGCCTCAAGGAAACCAGTTTGATTTAGGGTGGGGAGTTCTGAGAACAAAACCAACACACAAAAAATGAAAAGTCTCTAAGAGGAGCTTTGAGGGAACCAGAACCTGGGTACCTGGGCGTTCAGCAGAGGCACCTTCAGATACTGCACTAAGCCAGGGGTCTTCATGCAGAACGGGGCATGTAAGCCAGCATTCTGAGCTTTGGGGAGGCAGCGGGTGCAGAGGTGGCCAGGTTGTTAGCACCAGGAGACCTCATACCTGGGGCGGTAGAGAGGACGGTGGCCGGAGCCTGCGGGGTCTGACTGCGTTCTGGTCCCATTGCCCCTTTGACTCCCCCCCCCCCCCCCACAGCCCATGCACAGTGTTGAATCGTCTGTCTGGCACCTACCACTAAGCCAGGACAGCCAAGCACTTTGTGCTCCTGTGAGCCAGACTGCCATCCTGTGACAGACACTGGTCCCGTTTCACAGTTAAGGAAACTGAGACCCAGAGCGTCGAGAGTCTTGTCTAAGGTCACACAGCACCTGAGTGGCAGTGAGCCAGTGTCCTCGTGCCCCCTGTGTGTTGACTTTTCCTTTGCTTTCCTGGAGGACCTTTCTCTCTGTGGCCGGGCTTCCCCACCCCAAATTCCTTGTTCACATAGCCCAGGGCTGCAGTGGAGGTGGCCTGTATAAGCCTGTAGTTTCTACATATGGCCTGATTTTTTAACAAAAATCTAACAGTTTGACGTGTCCTCGTTCTCAGAAGATGGCCTTTGCCCTAAATGTGTCTTAAGGGACCCTTGTGCCAGGGAGGCGAGGGGTCAGCTGAGGGAAGCAGATGATGAGACCACCTGGCCTACCCCTCCTGCTTCTGAGTACACTCGGGAAACGACGAGTGTGAAGGGAGCTCTGAGGGTATTTCCGCCAGTGGGACTTGGGTGAAGGAGGCCGCCCAGGCCGGGCCAGTGTCGATGAGACCCAGCACGTCTGCTCCGCGCCAAGTCTGCCAGTGCCGGACAGGTAGCACGCGCCAGGCTGAGCTCCGCGCTTCCCAAGCGCCAGCTCTCTGGGCCTTTGCACGTATGAAGGTTGTATGTATGAGGCAGGAGCTGGTATCCCCATTTTCTATAAAAGGAAAATGGAACTCAGAGAGATGTATAATATGCCTGAGGTCAGCCAGCTGACATGCAGAGCCAGGCAGCTGGCCCCAGAGCCTGCACCCTGACCACGACATTGCCTGCCTTTCTGCACACCCCTGTGGCCAGCCAGTCAGGCCAATGGCTTGCTCTGTTGTCCAGGTAGATGGGCCTGAGCCAGCCAGACCATGTGATCTTCCTGGTCCCCTTGGCGCCCAGTACCAAGCCTCACCTGCAGGCACTCTCTGGGTATTTATGAAGGCCCGGGGCTGTGGCCTCCATGCTGTGAAGAGGGCAGAGCCAGTCTGGTCCTGGCAGCATTTTGCGTCCCTGGGCCAAGTGGACATCTAGCCCTTTGCTCTGCATTTCCTGGCTTCTTGTCCATATGCCCGCCGCGTGCCCCACTTCCCGCTGCCCAGCCTGGAGCTGGCACATGATTGGCGGTGAGCCAGCTGGGCTGCGCACAGGGCTGGAATTTCAGCAGCAGGGCCAGAGCTGAGTGGAGCAGGCCAGGGCCCTCCCGCCGTGGGTGTGAGGCCAAGGGGGCCGCCGCACCTCCCTCCTCGCCTGTGTGCCTCCTCTCCCTTCCCCCTTTCTCCATCTGTCACCCTTCTCCATGCCACCCTTGTTCTTTCTGGGGTGTGGTACCTGGATGTTTTCGTCTCCCTCTTTACATCTGCTGCCGTGTCTTCAGTCCAAGCCTGGCGCTTTAGCCTCGCTGGTAGACGTGCCCTACCTCATCCGGGCCTGTGGAGTGGGGGCTCCTGAGGAAACTGTGCCAACCGCTGCAGGAGGGCCCAGCCAGGCACCGCAGGGTTTGCGTCGGCTTGGCTGAGCGGCTTAGGGACCTGCCTCTCTGTGTTTGGCCAGACCCGAATCCTGGGACTGCCTCCTCACCTCCAGGGCACCTGGGGCTTTCTGCTCCTTACCAGCCAGGGTGCCTGCAGGAAGCAGGGGACTGGACAGGAGATGGGTGAGCTTGCCCAGGGCATTAAAGGAGGCACATTCTTCAATGGGAAAAAAGAACTTTCTAGCATCTGCCGCTCTTCAGCAGTGGATCAGGATCAGGTAGCGAGCTTTCTGAAGCTGGAGATATGTGAGCAAAGGGCAGATGGCCATTTACAGTGGCTAATGCAAGGGGAGTCCCACCTCGGATAGGGAACCTCTGCCTTACTTTTTGCCTCTTTTGCAGGGTGACGTGGGGGCCAGAGGGTTCCAGGAGGGCTTGCCAATGCCAGGGTCTGGGAAGGGTTCTGAGTGGTTCTGCAAAGTTCCCAGAACCTACACTGAGGACAGGTCCTTTTTCAAGGGGATTTTCTGGTGTCTGCACCCATCGGAGTCAGAGGGAGCCATTTGCTCCCTCCCTCACTCCCAGGGTGCTATAGACGAGATCGGGTTCCGGAGTCCGGATCTAGATGCCCAGACCACTTTGGAGTTGGGGCCAGATGTGGTCAGTAGCTACTCCAGGCCCACCACGTGCTAATCCACCCACAGGGCAGAAGGAGGATCTTGTAAAGTGGTGTAAATCCCCCCGATTGGCCTCATCTGTCTTTGTCGGCCTCTGAGTTGGGGAGCGAAATGGAGCCTCACAAGTCAGCGACTCTGCAAATAGCTTCTGTTCTTCCTGCCAGCAAAATCTCTCCCTGTTTGTACCAGTAGGAAAAACACGAAAGGTGAATTCCCAGATGAGTCCCAGGGCCCAGGCAGGAGGCTGCCCAGGGCGGCGGAGGGGAGCTGGGCGCAGAGGGGAGCTGGAGCTTCCCCACTGTAAACACGGTGGCTCTGTCTTTATCTGTTTCGTGTTTGGGCTTCAGCATAGGAGTCTATTTCCAGAACAGTGCTTGTAGCTCTGAAACTATCAGAAAACCACCATCCCACTGACTAGAGCATCAGCCGGAATTGTCCTCATTTCAACTCAACCTGTGGTCCCGTGGCCTTGTGCACTGTACGGTCCAGTGGAAGTTCCACCTCTCACGTGGAGAGGCCAGGAGGGTAAACCAAAAGATGCCCGCAAAAGGTTGCAAGCCCAGTGGGGGAGGCCTCCCCTCCGTGCGTGTCCCTGTGGCAGTGCAGCACTGGCGGATGCCCCACGGAGCTCTCAGCAAGGCTGCAGACATTGCAGGGCACAGCTTCCCTCCCTGGTCTTTATACAGCTCTCAGGACTTCTAACCGATCTGCCTTTGGTCCACCCTTCCCATCTTGCTGTAGAACTCGCTGGGCCACAGGGCATGGGCCCGGCACTCCCCCCAGTGTGGTACTCTAGCCAGCCTGTGCGAGGCCAGGAGACTGGGGCCACGGTTTGGGCCCTGGTCAGAGCCCTCCCTGAGAACAATTCCTGTACCCTCAGTGGGCCAGTGGGCAGCCCTCCGCTGAACGGCCAGGCCGGGAAGACCCTCCCTGAGCCCTATAAAAATGGTTTCTCTCTCCAGTGGCAGGTGAGCTCCATGTACAGAAGTAAGGCTATCCCTATGGTGTGAATCTCCCTTCCTTTTCCCAGTGGACAGTGACCCCCTCCCCAAGTCCTCTGCTTAGCAGTTCCGAGGCCTGACCAGGAATGCCATGCCTCTCGGTACCTGTGAGGTCATCTGTTGGCCCCAGTTAGCCATAGTCCTTCCTTTGACCAGCAGACACGCTCTCCCTTGCCCGTTTACTCCTACAGCCATTAGCCCTTCCCCAAGGCCCATCCCTCCCCACCCTGCAGGCCCCCGAGGGTGTTCTTCCCCTCTGTCTTCCAGGAAGCTCTGGGCTGGGATGAAGAATGCATGTGGGTGGCAGGAAAGCCCTCACCCCTCAGCCCTTACGGCCCAGGAGGACTGGTACATCACTGCCCATCACCTTCCCACCACCCACCGGTTCTAAGCAGGGCCCAGGGTTTTACCCTCGTCCTTGACCTCCAAAGGAAGGCAGGGAATTTGGAAGGGAGATAACTCATCAAGGAGCCTGCCTGTTCCGCAGAGGACCACATCAGCTGAGAAGTAACAACTGTGTCACCAAAATTAACCGCGACTGCAGCGGGCCACCAGGCAGGAGTGGCCCCTGGAGCTCCACAGGCCCGTTGAGCTGGGAGTGCAGCTTGAGCTGGTCCTCTGGGGGCCTGCGGTGCCCCAAGCCTCCCATATCCCCACTCCAACCCCACTCACTCCCCCCTACCCTACCCAGCCCCCTGGCCACCACGGAGGTGGAGCACAGCGCCTGTGCATCCCTGAGGAGCCACTGGGCCAACTTTCCCAGCTGGGCTGCGGCGAGGACCGTGGAATGCTGGAGTGATGCTGCCCCTTAGTGGAGAGGAGTGGGAGGGCCCGGGCTCTGGGAAAGGTGCAAAAACCAGCTGCTGGACAGCTATTGGCCTCAGCCAGGGATCCCGGGCCTAAGGAGTCCCTCTGGGCCCTTCAGGCAGAAAAACCAGGGCCAGTGGGTTCCTCAAAAGTCAGACCAAGCCCTGGATGGTGTAGCTCAGTGGATGGAGCTCGAGCCTGCGAACCAGAGGATCGCAGTTGGATTCCCAGTCAGGGCACATGCCTGGGTTGCAGGCCAGTTCCCGGCAGGGGACACATGAGAGGCAACCATACATTGATGTTTCTTTCCCTCTCTCCTTTCCTTCCCCTCTAAAGATAAATAAATAAAATTTTTTTAAAAAAGTCAGAGCAAGAGGAAAGGGCTGGGCTTCAGGACCCATTGCCCACCTGTCCCCTCCCTCCCCCAGCCTCTTTCTTGTGTTCCCTGCCATGCCCCCTTTCTCTTCTCCCTAGCTAGGGGAGGCCCTCTGGAAGCAGGTATAGGGCGGTGTGACCTGGAACATGGGCTCTAGTCTGGCACGGCCTCTAAAGAGCTGTGTGACCTTGGGCAAACACGTTCACCTCTCTGGGCCAGGTTAGGACCTAACCTGGAACACGGGGGTCCTGAGGGCCTGTCCAATTTGAAAAATCTGATCCCTTGGCATCAGCCTTTCACAGCTCTTCCTAAAAAGGTTCTTTATCTGTGAATTATTGCAGGAAACAGTTCCTAGAGCCTTTAGTTCTGTCTCTAGACCCAGAGCCTGTGGATAGATAAGCGGGTCTCAGTTTATCCATCTCTAGGAGGGAAAACTGTTTCATCCTTCCATAGAGCAATATTTATTAAGCTCGTTTTTCAGTAACAACAAGAAAATGTTCTGAGAGGAATATTATTTATTAGAATATAGGTTAAAAACTAATGTTTAAATGCTTTGTTTTTTTAATTTTTAAGCTCCTTTAATCAAATTTTTAAAACAAATGGCTTTCTACAAAAGTATTGACTCATCTCCATGGCCAAGAATTGAAGACACCTGCCCCTTGCTTCTCAAATTCCTGCCCATCCTAGCAAAGGCCAAGTGCCTGCCACCAAAGCGCAGCCCACCCCTCCCCCCCTGCCCCGTGACCCACTGACTAAGCCGCCCCTCCCCCAGGGAGCTGTATGACAAGCACCCTCCTCTCCCCCTCAGATTGCGGAGACCTACGCCTTCCTTCCACGAGAGGCTGTGACCCGGTTCCTGATGAGCTGCACCGAGTGTCAGAAGAGGATGCACTTTAACTCCAACGGCCTGGAGCCCAAAGGTAGGGGGAAGGTGGGCGCACTGGAGGCTCGCATGCGGGGGGGAGTGGGGAGCTGTGCAGAGGGAGGCTCTCCCAGCAGAAAGACCTACCCTTTGCAGGCACAGGCAGAGAAGCGCATGCCCAGCTATTGTCCCGATTCCCAGAGGCCAGTGTGGGTCCATGGGGCTGTCCAGAGAGCCTCATTTTGTCTTGTTTTTAAACCAACAGCACATTCCTACTTCACTCCAAGGCCCAGGCCACATCCTGTTCTCCCACCGAGGTTCTGGAGAGAAGCGTCCACCTCGCCCCATTCCCTAAGCTCTATAGTTCTTGCCACCCAGGTCTTGCCCTCAGTGGAGTTCCCATGGGTTTGGTCTTGCTGAGCCCTAACGTGGCTCTCATATGCCAGGAGCACAGCCCTCAAAGCGTCAAAGCACACACCCCCCTACTCTGTAGCCACATACCTGCCAGTAGTGGGTCCTCCCTAAGGGTCTGTCCCTCTCTGTGCACAAATTGGAAATCTGGACGGTGGGGCGTGAGGATGTAAAATGCCAAAAGCACTTGTGACCGGCCAAAGTTGGTCCCTTGGACTGACTCTCCATGCTCTCCAGCCCTGCGCTTCACAGTGAGAGGCAGCGAAGGCCCCCACTTCAGTCCCCCTATGCGTGGAAGCTGAACGTCCCAGAGGCCTCCAGGAAATATCGGGCCCACCTGTTCACAGGTGGCTTTGGCACAGTGAGATGGGCTGGTGCATTTGACTGGGGTGATGTAACTCTGTCCTGAGAAACGGTGCCCACGTGGGTGATCTGTCAGGGCTTCTAGGCTGCTCCTGCAAGGGTTGCTGAAGTCCATGGGTGTTTTACCCAAGGATGGAAATAGACTCGGAATGAAGGGTGAGCCTTTTACTCAGGTGGCACCCTCCAAATCCGGGGAGGGGAAAATCAGCAAGGAAGCCTGAGTGGGTGACCACAGAGGAACTGGAGCTCGGGAGCGGGGTGCGATTTCCTCTCATTTTGGTTGTCCCTCATGCCCACGAGCAACTTTCGACACCAGCCACCTCATCAGATCCAGAGGCTTTCCTGCCCGTGGGGGCCATTAGGCCTCGGCTGCTTCATCAGGTACATCAGAGAGTTTCTAAAGCTCGAGGGACAGAACAGATCTAGCTATTCCCTTAAGTGCTGGATTCCTGGGTTAGGAGCAGGGTCTCTAGGGCCACACTGGATGAGTTCAAATCCTAGCTCTGCAGCGCAGTGGATATGTGTCCTGAACAAGCGACTCATGTCTCTGAGTCTAAGTCTCCTCATCTGTGAACTGGGGTTAACAGCTGTAGCTACCTCAGCTACCTCTGGGGCTGATGAGGTTTGAGAGTTAGTCCCTGTACCTGGCCCAGGGCAACCATGCAGGAGGGGCGACCGGTGGCTGTGGCAGTTATTGAGGGAACGCTGGACACTAGAGTGAGGCTCCTGCCCCTTGTGGCCTGGCCCTGGCAGACCAGCTGCAACCCCTGGGCCAAGACGGCATTTGTTACCCACAGATGGGCCAGGAGTGCTTTCCCTGCTGCGTTTTCCAGCCTGCCTGGGTCTGGGTCCCAGGGGTGCCCACCCATCCACCTTTGCCCTCCTGTTCTGTCCTAATCGTTTCCATAGCAGCTGGGGTAGCCAGACACAGAATCTGTTCACCTGGGAGAACAGAGGCAAGGCCAGGGAGAACCGTGTTTGTAGGCTGCTCTGGGGCGTCTGCGGGCTCCATCCGTGCTGCTCCCTCGCTCCCTGCTGGCCGGGAGGGAGCACTCACCTCCCCCACTCCCCCGGGAGGGCCGGGAGGGCTCCGGGACTGCAGTGACACTCTTCCTCTTCACGCACTTCTGCGTGGCCGGGAGGGTGATGCCAGCACAGCAGCAGCCTGTTTCTCTCCTGTTTCTTCTTGCTGCCACCACCCCAGGGTAGAAGGAGGGAGGGGGAAGACAGGAGGGAGGGGGAGAGGGAGAGAGCGCAGCCTGGAAGGAGCTGCCTAGAATACAAACCAGCTCTGTGGGCTCTGGGCTGGAGCCTCTCTTTCCAGGGGCTCGCTCCAGGCAGGACAGAGGGCAGACAGCGCGAGGCCGTGCCTTGCCTACCTTTGCGTGTCCCTGGGTGGAATGCCACTTCTTTGTCCTCAGGAGCTGAGCTTTCCACACAAGGAACAGGGGAGACACTGAGGGAGCAGGAGACAGCGTGGCTGCTGGAAGCTCAGGCGGGCCTGGGTGTGCCACCCTGTTCACCCCTGTATGTCCCTCAGCACGTTAGAGGACCTCTCTGAACCTCACCTGCTTGTAACAGCTCTCAGGAGCCCGTGAGGTCTCTGTCCTGGTTTACAGCCGAGGAAACGAGGCACAGAGGGGTATTGTGGGGAAATCGCTTGTGCAGTTCTCCAGAAGGCAATAGAATTTGTGTTCTCATCAGTAAAATGGGAATGACACCTTCTTCTGGGGGCTGTTGTGAAGGTGCATTTGGATAAACAACCATGTTCTGTGGGTTGCCTTGGTGCAGAGGGAACGTGAGCCAGTACCCCATGTGGCTATACACTGAGCCCAGACACAAGGCTGCCAATATCCAGGTGGCCCCGTGGGGAGACACACAGTCACCCCACCCAGGTGACCACCCTGGGTCCATGACCCGGACGCTGGGCAAAGGGAAGAGTTTGGTTTCTGGCAGCTGCCCGTGGAGAGCCTTAGAATCTGAAAGCCTTGCCTGTCTGCTTAATGGCCAGAGGCTCTGGCTGCCTGGACCACCCTCGCCAGCTGGCAGGTTCTCCCTTCTCCTGCCCCCGCTGAGAGCCTGGATATCCTATCTCTGCCGGCCATGCTGCCTCTCTGGATGTGGTCAGCTGTACCTACCCCTCTTTCATGAGCACCCCTGCCACACGAGCCCTCCCTGATCTCTCTCCCACACCCCACCCACCCACAGGAAAATCAGAGCCTGCATCTGGCCTCAGAGGCAGGCCCTGTGTTCCTGTCCCAGGAAGGTGGGGCAGGAGGGGGACAGGGAACAGGATGGAGACTTCTCGAGGGGCTTCTGGGAGAGCGCCTCCCTTCCTGGCCGAGTGTTAAAAAGAAAGAAAGGAAGCAAAGCAGCCTGCCCTGCTCAGCGGTTTGTCCCCGGCAGAGTGTGGGGCCCTGGACAGTCCCAGGCCCTCCCCCAGCGCCAGGAGCACAAACAAAGGAGGCTGCTGAGGATCAGGAAGTCCGAGGATGGGAAATTCCAGGGCCTCCTGCCTCCACGCTCTTCTTCCACCAGCCCCTGAGCAAGTCCAGGTGCAAACAGAAAATTAAAAAACCGGTGGGTCTTCAGACCAGCCCTGGCTCCTGGGGAGAGGGGCCTCCAGAGGCACATTTCTGTTTTCTCTGATGTGACAAAATATCATTTGTTTGGCTGCAAACCAGGAGTTAGCAGTGGGCAGTGCCGGTTACCTATAGAAAGATTCCTTCCTCCGTGACAGAGTCATCCGCTTAGGTGGAGGCTGCTTTGCAACCAGGCACACACGCCTCTGTGTGGTTTCCAGCCCCCTCATGTTTGACTCCTCCAGATCCCCCTCTTCCAGCCCATTCTTTTGCCCTGCAGAGGCTTCACGCTGGCCGGCCCACTGGCCTGGCCTCTCCCGGCTCTCATCTTCACTGGCTGGGTGGCGTGTGAGGTTGCCTCGCCTCTCTGCGTGCTGTTGAATCCTCTGTAAGAGGGGATGTGAATACTAGCGCCCAGCACGTGGAATTCCTGGAAGCACGAAGCAGAAGGGTCTGAGTGGAGCTCCTGGCGAGTGCTCAGTAGCTGTCAGCTGAGTGACTGAACACAAGTCCTGCTCAGATCCTCTCTCTCTCCACGGGGCTGCCGTGGGTTCCCCCTCCTCTGAGCTCTACTGGACTCGCCAGCAGTCCCAGCCTGCTGAGCACGGGGACCGCACCTACAGGGCTCCCCCGCCTTCCCCACCCTGAATGCACACACGTCAGTGCTCCCTGAAGACTTCCCGATCCCCCGATTTACTTCCCTCCTAAAGAGGTTGTTTTCATCACCATCTGAGCTGGCCCCAGGCCCCGATCTCTATTTCCGAATCTGAGACCCACGACAGGCTGGCTGGTCTCAGGGCTCCTCTGTGCCAGGCCTTGGTCTCACTCATGTCCTTCACACCGGCTCTGCCTGGGACAGCTCTTGCCACTGGCACGCAGAGCCAAGGGGCTCCTCCGTTCTGCAGGTGAAGCTCATGAGAACTGCCACCTCGAATTCCATCTGGAGGAATGGAGGCCACTACTTCCGTTGAGATTTGCACTGATTAATGAGTGCCATTGGAGCCCAGCTGTGGAGGTCAGCCCTCGGCTCAGCCTGTGCGGCTTGGCCTGGGTAAACCCTCTGCGTCACTGATTATTTTCAAGGTCTGTGAAACTAGGCCTTGCGCTTGGGCTCGTTTCAATTTTCCTTGGCAGGGAGGCGCTGAGACATTTCTTCGGGTGGTTCCTCTGCCTCTCTCACCAGCAGCCTGCCTGATTATTTCAGCTCCGTGACCCTTGCCAGCTCCTACCTCAGCAGAGGTATCGGGTTAGTGGTGGTGGCTCGAGCACGGCCACCGCGTGTGCTGACCGCAGCAGGGGCCTGCCCTCCCAGCAAAGCCTGGGAAAGCCACCTCTCCTCGTTCGAGTGTCCATCTCAGCACCTCTCCAGCCTGGCATTTAGCCCACCTGTGGGCGCCTGACTCCTGCACGGAGCTGCCACCGGCCCCCACTCTTTATCTCTTTCCCACTAAGCCGATCCTCTCCGTGTGCAGCATTTATCACCTCCGGAGGTGCAGGGCTCCCCACCGCCAGAAATACCTGCCTGCCTTTCTCTTTGGGCCGAGTTCTGACCTCCCGCAGCCAGCTGTCTGGCACATTCCCTCGCCTGGAATGTCCCCTGCCCACCAAGGTCCTGCCTGCCCAGCAGAAGTCTCACTTCGGGAACTGCAGATGCGAGCACATCTCTGCACACCCGCCCTGCCCCCCAGAGATGTGTGTGTGTGTGTGTGTGTGCGTGTGTGTGTGCACGCGCGTGCGCTTCAGGATGCCCCAGCTTTCCCGGACAAGGGCTCCTGCCTCTGCTTCTTGAGCCCTGCTGGCTCACTGCTGAGCACCAGGAGCAGCTGGTCTGATCTGTGGACACGCCATGGAGGGGACGGAACAAGGAAGACCCCTTCCCCCACCCAAGAGTGCCATGTCAGCCATTTGTGTTGTTGTCCTACACCAAGCCCTACTTGGCTTTATTAAAGAGACTTTCTCATAGTGGCTGTGGCATTTCAGGCAGGACACAGGTGCTCTCAGGAAAAGGACCCAGCGCCCAGCTTTCACGGATGACCACACATTGAGTCGCCAGGACATCAGGGAAGTCTTCACTTGTGGCTCTGACTGGGAACCCTGGGGCAAGAGGGTCCCTTCTCACACACCATGTTGTCTAACAGCTTTTTGCCAGAAACCCCATCTTTGAGGAAATGAAATGGAAACGGCGGAATCCTCCATCTGAAGGCCCGTGATCTGAAAACAGGAACCGTGGCTGCTTTGAGCAGCACCATCTCGCCATCGTTGCTGCTGTGCCTGCCTCACATGCTGCACCCAACCCCGTTGGTTTTGGAGGGCAAGGTTCCAGAATGTACCTGGGCTTAAGGAGGCCACGTCTGGGTTGAGGGAGGGGCAGCAGGAAGAGGTTGCAAGGACACTGGAACACACTCCAGCTTCCCCACAGCATTGGGTGTCTGTGCACTTGTGTCACAGGACCCTTCTGCCACCAAAGCAAGAGGGATTCTTAGAGGAAAAAACAGTTTGGTCCATTTCAAGCCGGTTTCTGAGACATTCTATATTGGTGACATTTACCTCTTCCTCAAGAACAGAAACCTTCCTAAAAGAAGACAGAAATTTTTCATGTGACAGCACTGTTTTAAAAAGCTAAACAAAGTCTGCATTTCTATGAATTTGATAAGAAATGCTGTTTAGGCTGGGCAGTCACCAGGTGCATGCCGCCTCCAAATGGCGCCTCCGTCCCCTGCGGAGGGCCCCGTTCTCTGCGGGGCCGTTTCTCTCCTGGCCAAGAAGGACCTCCCCTTCTCCCCTTGAGGTGGCTTTCTCCCTCTCGTTTGCAGGGGGCTTTTTTCCTTATTCTGGTAAACTATTTATAATGTAAAACTTGCCAGTTTAATAATTTTAGGTGGACAGTTTAGTGGCTTTGTGTTCATGTCGCTGAGCAGCCATCACCACGATCTATTTCCAAAACGTGTCCCTCCCCCAGACAGAAAGCATGTGCCCAGGAAGCGGTTCCCATCCCCACTCCCCACCCCTGGCAGCGCTACTCTACTTCCTTTCTCTGTGAGTGGGTTTGTTCCAGGTATTCTACTTACCGTATTTTTTGGATTGTAAGACGCACTTTTTTTTAAAGACATTTTTTGCTTCAAAATTCCACCCCCCCCCCAATTTTCCTCCTCTAAAACTTAAGGTGTGTCTGGGGTCTGCACCATAAGACCCACCTAGGTTTTAGAGGAGGAAAATAGGAGAAAAAAATTTGAAGTAAAAAGTGTAGTAAAAAAGTGTGTCTTATAGTCCAAAAAGTACGGTAAGTGGAATCACAGAGTATTCGTTCTTCTGTGTCTGGCTTCTTTCACTCAGCACAGAGTTTTCAAGGTTGCAAGGCCTTTCCAGGTGGGCTCCAGCGCTTGAGCAGCAGGTTTTAGCAAATCGCCTCAGGCATCCTCTGCATTCCTCCCCCTTGGCTCTGTCGCTTGCTTTCCCCTCAGCCTATCTCTCGGACCCTGGATGACAGTGGCAGGCCGGCTTTGGCTCGGCCAGGAGTCACTTACACACTCAAGTCCCAGCTCAGGAACTCATGAACAGAACTAGGCACCAGGGAGAACTTTGGCTCGAAAGCCAGAGTACAGATAACCAAGACTGTTTCCCGGCGGGGGGGGGGGGGGGGGGGGGGCGCGAAGCAGGGTCAAGTGACTGCCTGACTGAAGGAGCTGGGCCCCAGCAGGAGGCTGCAGGGTTTCAAGCTGGTCATTGCAGAAGACCCCCAAAGGGGGAGTTGGACCAGGGAGAAGTGACAGGCTCCCTTTCAGCTTGCTGCCCGTCTTCCTTGACTCACTCCTGGGCCACTTCCACCTGCCCTGCACACCACCCACAGCGGTGCTTAGGTGCAGAACCATTGGCTGGGCAGTGTCCTTGCGGGAGGCAGCTTGGCCAGAGATCCTAAGAGTTACCGAATATTCCTACCCTTCGACCCATGAATTCCATTTCTTGGAATCTGTTCTAAAAAGGAAATGATCAGAAATTTGGACCAATATCCACACACAAATATGTTCCTTGCAGTGTTGTTTATAATTGCCAACAATAGGAAACAGCATAAACAGCCATTCATAAGGAAATGACTTCAGTAAACTATGATAAAACAGGACATGGCTATAAAAATTATATTTGAAAAGCAGAACAAGATTTTTGGTGGCGAAGGAAATGCCTATGACAAAACGTTAAGCCAAAAAAAATTTTTTAAGCAGAGTCCAATTTTCTGTGTGGTATTATGATATCAAGGACATAAAGAAGAGAAATCACAGGGAAAAAATAAACAGAAGCATATGCCAAGCTGCTTAGTGCAATTACGTTTTTTTATTTTTCTTTACATCTTTCCACGCTTTGCAAATGCTCTACAAAAAAGAACACACATTACTTTGATCTTCAGGACAGCAAAGCAATAAATGGGAAGAACAATGTTCCATGTGATGAAGGAGAAACCCGAATTTTGGGGGTGGGGGCCCAGAGCTGTAAGCCATATGGTACCTGGGGTTGCTTTTGGGGGGATGCTGTGGGGGTAGGGGATGGGCGGGTGGCAGTGGCATGTGTGCACCAGGAAGAAAGTTGCCTTAGGTAAGGGCTGGAAACGTAAATGCCTTCAAGGTCCTGGCCAATATCAGAACTGAGTGAAGATGTACAGAACAATAGGGAGTGGTGGGGACTACAGCAAAACAGAGAGCTCACACCCTGTCTGAAAGAAGGGGCTGCTGCACAGTGACAGTGGTCCTTTGCCATGTGGGATTATGGGCCCTGTGTGGCCAGACCTTCCGTTCTTTAAATGTGAACTCTCATATTAAGCACTGGCACCTAACAGACATATTTTCAGCTCCGTGCAGTCCACATCTATGGGCCAGACATGGTGGGCGAGCTGCCCATTTGTGGCCTCTGGCCTGTTCTTTCCTCCTCGCAGGCTCTGGTGAGTTCTCCAGTGGGTGACAGGCTGTGCCACCCCACTGGTGGCCCGAAGCACAGACTGAAAGGGATTCCTTTTGTTCTTTCTGCCAGAAAACGAGCCTCCCTCTCCTCTGGTGTCCGGGATTATTGATTACAACATGCCCCTCACCTCCACGTACCTGAAGCAGATGAAGTTGCGTGTGATGAATTCCCAGGAGCAGGTAAGGCGTCCGTCCCCCCTCACCCCACCTGGAGGTGTCCCAACCTGCCTGGATGTGGTTGATCCTTCCCAAGATGTGGGGCCACAGCCTGTGTAAACACGAAATCAAAGAGGCCCTTATCTGGTTATCTGGGCCGTGCAGTCTGGGCTGAGAGGGGAGGGAAAGAATGTGTTTCTAGTTAAAGGGTCTGCTGGGCAGACAGCCCCGCTGGGTCTTCAGTGAAACCCAGGGAGCTCAGCCTTCACAGAACTTTCCCCAAGGGCAGGGACCAGGGAGGGGGAGGGTAGGAGCCGCAGACCTTGGCTGCTGGGTGGTTCTGCCTCTGCTCTGCCCTTTGTCTGCTACGTCACTCACCTCCTGTCCCCAGGGAGAGGAAAGAGGTGGGGCCTGGCTGCCAGCCTTGGCCTCTGTCACTCCTGGGGCCCAGACAGGCCAGGAGGATGGGTGTTGGCGGGTGGCCCGAGTAAGATAAGGCCTCTGGCTGTCCAGGACTCCCCAGCTGTGCATTGCCAAGGGTTGTCAGGCACCACCGTGGAAACAGGCTATTAAAAGAAAACCACTCTGCCTGCCTCCCCACAGTCCACCCTGTAGCCCTTTGCAAAGCAAGTAGCCTGACTGTCTTTCAAAGGAGGACGAGTGAGTGCCGCTGCCTCCTTCCTCCACCGCTGCCTCAAACCAGGGCAGCAGCCTCGCACTTCCGGCTCCAAGCGTTCTCATTGGCTGTGACACCCGAGCCCACTGCGTCCCTGTGGCCTGACCAGGGGAATGGGTTCTGCCCCTGAAGGTCTGACTTCTAACCCTGGGTGTGTGCTGTGTCGCTTACCACTGGTCTCCTTGACAACCCAAGCATGTGTTGCCATAGTGGGGGGGGATGGTGGGGGGGCGATGGCCCCAAGCCAGCTCCAAGGTGATGTTAGCAGGGTGTGTTCAGGTAGTGTCTGGGGCTGCGGCGCCCAGCCCGAAGGTTTGAGCTGGTTGGCGTGAACATACTGAGTTTACACTCCACTAAGGAGGAGGGACGGCAGGCCCATGACCAGCCCCTGAAGGTTTCGTGAAGTAAGCCTTGCTCTGGGTAGCAGTGCTTTCTTGTGTCTCTGTGCCTCTGGCATTTGCTGTCCCGAGAGTGTCTGTTCTGTGATGGCTGCATCCCTAAGAAACTTCAAGTAATCAAAGCTGATGTGGCAAAGTTGTTTCTGGGCTGGCCTGTGAGCAGCAGGAAGGGTGGTGGCAGGTACGGAGTCCCACCAGCGGGAGCAGGCTCAGCGTTGAGCAGGCTCAGCGGGAGAGCTCCTCTGGCCACCGCCACAGAGGGGCTCCCGGCCTTCTCTGTCGCCATTCACACTGTCGCAGGGGCCTGGCCTCTCACACCGTCTCATTACCGTTCTGGCCCGTCACCATCAGTTACATCACGGTCACCATGAGGAGTGAAACACAGAGCCTCTGGGACCGCCCCTTGTTTTCTACGAAACTGCGTTAGATCCCGAGCCCACAGTGGCGGCACAGCCCACCCGAGATCCCTCAGGTCCGGGGGGTTTACTGCTTGGTGCATTAGCAAGGATGTGGGTACTCCACAGATACTTACGGAGCCCTGCTCTGTGAGCGGGGGATGAGTGAAGAGAGCACAGAAGTACCCAGCTCACAGCAGACAGACATAGACAATCGAGGGGGAGGCTCGTCAGCCGTCGCGGTGCCGCTGTGACAGACGCCACACAGTAGGGCACGTGGCGCTGTGAGTGTCCATACCTAGATGTGGGGGGGGCATGGATCGAGGCAGCGGTCAAGGAAGTTTGCCTCTGAAAGGGGTGTTTCAGCTGAGATCAAGGTGTGAAGGGAACAGAGCTCCAGGATGAGGGAACAGCTTATGCAAGGACCCTGTGGCTCGAGGGAAGCAGCGCCCATGAGCATTTGAGAGGCTGCTGTGGCTAATGCAGAAACTGTGAGGACTTCTGCTGCTGAACCAAGGGGAAAGCACAGTGTTAGGCACTCGATGGACAGCTGTGAATGAACTGGAGTTCAAGAGGTTTGGGCTCTACTCCCAAGGGGAGGGAGGATTGTGGGCAAGGGTCTGTCTCCAGGGTGCTCTGAGTCCAGCTGGGGCTGAGGCCAAGACTGGGGCGGCCTGTGCTTCCGGTGGAGCTGACTGTGTCTTCCCTGCCTTCACTCGTGGCTTCCCAGATGGGCCTCTGAAAGCAGCTGACTTTCTCCTGTGCGCAGCAGGAGATCAAAGGGACAGACCCTCCCCGCACACCTGGCAGGAGAAGCAGCACCCTACCTCGTACCAGGGGCCTTTCTTCTGTCCGTCTGCAGCTCTCCATGCGCAGCAGCGGGCTCTCAGGGCCTCACCGGCTCGGCAGCACCAACACGCCTCTTTTGTAGCCAGGCACATGGCAAAACAAAAAATCACATTGCTTGCCAGATTATTAGTCCGCAGCAGCCAGGAAGGGCCAAGGACCCAGAAGTCTTTGATTCTTCAGCTTGTGAAAATACGTATATTTGAATTAGTTGCTTTTTTCCTGTGGCACAGAACAGGGCTCCCCTTGAGGTGGGTGGATGGCCCCCCATTCAAACAGCCTCGAGACTGGCTGAACTGCTGGCAAATCCCGTGTCCCAGGCCAGGTTCTGAAAGTGGTTTCATTCCGTGCTCATGACTCTAACACCTGTGGTGTTTGCAAATCATTCACGCAGGCTGCGTGGAAAACAAGGCAAATCTAAACGCACTGGGGGCCAGGATAAATGATATTTTATTAATTTGAACAAAGTGGGGTGGGTGCTCTTTCAGGCCCATGGAAAAAGAATCCCAATAATTTGGTTTTTTCCAGCATTAGATACCCTAGAGACAAGAAGTAAAGCAAGTGGAACATTTCCCCTCACTTTGCCTTGAGCAGACAGCGAACAGGTGGTTGGGTTTATTTGTGAATCGGACAGAAGCATGTTGCTTGCCCTGGTGCGGTAGCTCAGTTGGTTACAGTAGCATCTCGATACCCCAAGGCTTTGGGTTCAATCCCTGGTCTGGGCACATAGAGGAATCAACCAATGAATGCACACATAGGTGGAAAAACAAATTGATATCTTGCTCTCTCTAAAATCAATCAATTTTTTAAAATCACACTGCTTGTTGCCCAGCATGTCAGGTTAAACTGGCAGAGGGGTTCTTCTGCACGAGGGGATTAGGTAGAATGAAAATCCAACGGTCACAGTCACACAAAGAAGGAAGATTCTTCTCGAAGTCTGATTCACTGTGGCAAAAATTCAGTGCCCTCCGGGTGCATGCATTCCGGGGCCAGACTTGCCCTCGCAGGCCCTCCCTCCTGAGACGCAGACCCCAGGAGCTGCCAGCACGGGGGCCACGTCGAGCTGAAAATAGGAGCGTGCCCTGATAAAATCTTTTTATTTTTTTGTCCTTACCTGGGAAAACTCTCATAAAGATATAAAACTGAGGTCGCACCCAGTTGCACTGAGGATGGATACATTTTCTCGGAGGGGGCAGGGCGGGAAACTTTCAGGAATGAGACCTGCTCCGCACTGGCCTTCTCCCAGAGAGGAGGTTAGGGAGGGAGGCGGGCGGTGCTCACAGGCGGCCCTCCCCCCACCTTGCCACCTTGTGCCCTCACCAGCAGCCCGTCTTTCAAAGCCCTTTCGGGGCTGTGTGCAGGGTACACCCAGAGGAGTGCTGGGTTGGCGGCCACTGGTCGTGTTTTCTCTCTCATTCGGGTTTTTTCCATACTTAAAAAAAAATATAATGACACAAGTAACACACAGCCTGGGTAGGAAAATCGGCACCAGAAAGCAAGAGCGCAGTGATAAAAGTCACAGTCACCCACCACTCAGATTACTGTGACCATCCTTTCCCCAGATTACTGAGCGAAGGGGGTTGTCCTGTTCACACCACTTTAAAATCCACCTTGGGGTTTTTTGGTGATGGTTTTCCAAATTATTCGGAGTCTCTTTGCTCTCTGGGTCCTGATGTTTCCACCTACCAAATAAGCTGGTTGCACACTTTTCCTGCCATTCACTCACTTCTTTGCCCACACCCACCCCTCCGTCCTCCTATCCACCCACTGTGCACCCGAGCCAGGTACCAAGGAGACGGTGGGGAACAGAGTCGAGTCTGCCCTGCCGGCTGGGCTCTCGCAGCTCAGTGAGAGACTGGACACTCGGGTCTGTAGGAAGAGCTTAGGGAGCTGGGACAAGGGGGCGAGCACAGTAGGTGCTGTTTCGGGCAGAGGGGTCATTTACGGGGCACCTGCTCTGTGTCGAGCATGTTACACACTTTGCCCTCCACCCTTACAACTCTGCAGGGTCCTGTCTATTATCCTCATTTAACGCATGCCACAGCTGAGGCTCAAACACGGAGAGCATTGGCTCAAGGTCACACAACCACGAGCATGAATCGAAACTCAGATCTCTCCCATCCTCCAGCCCGTGCACCTGCCGGGGCCCCAGGCCCTGTTTCCCTGCACGCTCCCTGGATGAGGATGTGCTCATCGGGACAGAGCATCGCCCGTGGCGCTGGTGGAGGGGAAACGTCCTTGGCAGAGATGCTTGGCAGAGCTGGCTTTGTTTAGCCTGGGAGCTGGGACCGCCTTAAATATACAACGCCTAAGAAAACATCCAAAGAGGAGTTTGGCACGGGACCGGGGCTGAGGTTAGGAGGTCTCCCCTACCTTATGCAGGCTCACTTATCTGCAGAGGCGCATACGTAATTGGATATCCACATTATGGGTGCAGTTGTCCTGCTCATTCCCCAGACCCCAGTGTTTCAACCCGCTGTAGAAATCAGATCCAGATCCGGAAGGAGAGAGACAAATCATCTGCGTTCCTTCCCAGACACGGACTTTCATTTTATCGCAGCAGAGGCCAAAGCCCCTGGAGGTGCAGCGACTTCCCCAGGGCAGGGCACCCAACCCCGGGCGCGGCTCTTTTTTGGTTCAGCCCCCGCTCCCCCCGGCCTCCAACTCCTTGGTCTGTCCCAGAGTGGGAGGGCTGTCAGCACCTTCCTCCTCCTCCCCTCTCCAGTTCTTAGAGCAGCGCTAATGTCCTGCTAATGGTTTTAATGGTTCCCCCAGCAGCGTGTGAAGTGGTGCGCGGCTCCATTGTTTAAGCAAGCCTGCCTGATGGAGGCTCTTACTGGCTTCCATTAACCTCTGCCTCCCTCTGCTCTGCCCTGTGCCCCTGACCCAGGGTTTTCCTTGGGTCCTGGGGGGTCTCGGAGGAGAAGCAGACCCCCCCACACACATGTGTGGGCTCTGCAGGGTCGGTAGCCCCTGCCCAGGGGCGCCCCTGCTCCTTTCCGGGGGCCAGAGTAGATAGAGCCGCACTGTTCTCGGGCGGCACATGCCGCCCACCCACCTCGACTGAGGACCCCGGGGCCCGGCTGACACAGCCCCTTCCACCAGCCCTACCCGCTGTGCGACTGTGGGCAAATGGCTTTCGCCTCTTTGTGCTTCTTTTTCCTCGCCAGTTACTGAGAGTGAGTAACACTATTACACCTACCTCACCGAGTTATTCTAAATGTTAAATGACACAAAGCGAGTTCAGTGCTGAGTACAGTGCCAGGCACATAAGAAGCATGGGGGACGTTTCAATGACCTCTATCGCTATTGACAGTATAATGTTATTATACAACCTGTGTTTAATAGACACAGTGAATGACCTTGAACAAGAAACCAGGACCACAGAGAGGAATAAGACAATGTGGTTGCTCTCAGGGAGCTCTTCTCAGTTGAGAGGACAAGACGGCAGCGTGAACCCTGACCCGGGACTGGAAACAGGAACAAGACGGGTTGGGGAGCCTGCTGGGTGTCTCAGGGACTTGCACTTACTTCACATGGGATTCGAACCGTCAAAGTGGGTCCAGGGGAGGGAATCCGAGAGGTGACAGCTCTAGGAGGACCTGGGCTGGGGAAGGCCAGAACGAGTTTGTCAGAAGGGAGAGAGGAGGAGGAGGAGGAGCAGGCAGAGCATGGCCTCTCTGGGAAGTGAGGCCACGAAATGGCCCTTCCTCAGTCAGCTCTGGGGAGTGAGGCAAGGACTTGGGCGGGAAATGAGCACGCCCGAGGGTGTGGCCTTCTCCCATCTGAGTGGAGAAGGAAGCAAGCCCACTCTGAATAGCTCTCTCCAGTCGCTTATTTTTAATTGTGGTACAATGTACGTAACATGGAATTAGCCATTTTAACCACTTCAAATGTGCAAGTCAGTGGTAGTCAGTCCATTCGCAATGCTGTGCAGGCATGACCACGAGATTTTCTATCTCCCCAGACAAAAACTCTAACCTTAAAGCAATAATTCCCCATCGCCCCTTCCCAGCCCCTGGTAACCACTGTTCTACTTTCTGGCTCTAGACATTTGACCGTCTCGGTACCGCATATAAGTGGCATACATTTGTGCTTCTGTGTCTGGCTTATTTCCCTTGATGTTTCCAAGGCTGGTGTGTGTTGTGATGCACGGCAGAACCACATCCTTCTCGAGGCTGGGTGATATTCCATTGTATGGCTAGATCACCTTGTGTTTATCCAGTTATTCACTGATGGGCATTTGGGTCATTTGCATCTTTTGGCTAACCACAGTCACTTTTTTATCAGTATCTTTGGGACCAGGTTGTGGGACACAGAGGGATTAGGGCTGCTCTGAGTCCTTACCCCTTTCTGTGGCTCTCTTTTCTCACGGACACTTTTCAACCTCCCCCCTGCTCAGAAGATGCCCAAGAAAATGGGCCCACCCCAATGGAGAAACCCAGTTACTGGGTTTTACAGTGCAAGCCTGCCACTTACTTAGCGTCTGACTCACAGGACTCTTAACCTGTCAGGAGCCACCTTCCCAGGGTGCTGAGTCCAACCCCCAGGTTTTAGGGTGTGGCAGCAATGAGGATCTCCTCCTCCTCCTTCCTCAGGCTGCCCCGCAGCTCAGGCGGGGCACACCTCTCGGAAGAAACGGCAGAATGGGAACTTCGCCGTGTCCTCTGCTTTGACCTGGTGTATGTAAAGCTTTGAGGGTCTCTTACGAAAGCAGAGGCTCTGATGTGTGTTTCTTTTCATTGAAGAGTAATCTCCATGGAATAGAAATAGAATGGAGAACTTCTAAACCTCTAAAGAACATTTAAAAACAACAACAACAAAGCCAAACAAACAAAAAAAGCAACAACAAAGAAAAATGGACCAGCCTAGCAAGAAGGAAATGGGGAGTTAAAAGAAGAAACAACCAGAAGCATCTTTATACTTTAGCATCTTTATACTGAAGATAAAACATAAGTAAGCTAACAGGAACAGCACCAAACATCCGTAAATCACAATAAATATAAATGGGTTAGATTTCACTGGAGTCAAAAACAGGTGGGTTCTTTAAATGGCAAAATCGATTTGGCAGTTATAAGAGACATATTTTTATAAGTAAATGTTCAAGGCAAAAAAAAAAGGCATTAAACAGAGCAAAGAAAGATACTTTATGCTGATCAAAGGCATAGTTTCCCAGTATGATTTCAGGGCCTTTTAACCTTGGGGGTCTGCCCTTGGGGGAAATTGAGAAGGTCGGTTGTTCTGTTGAACGTAAAAAACATCTTAGGCGTCACCGTGAGAAGCAGCATCTTTCTTTCGCAGCCCTTGGCATCTCCCCACCACTGATCTCTTCACCTTTTGTAAGTTTTGCTGCTGCCTTGCTGTAGTCTCCTCTCCAGAGCAGCGTCTCCAGACGCTGAGCATCTGTGTGGAAAGGGCAAGGCGCGGACCCTGTGGAGTTTGTGAGAATGTGGGGCCTGCCGCCCTGGCCACCGAGTCCCTCTCTCCTCTGCCCAGCGCCGTGTGCTGGGACCACCTCTCAGTTTCCAGCCTCCTTCCTTTCTCCCCAATTCCTGACCTTCGTGCCTCCTAGACACCATCACCAGGCCTCTGGGAGCTGCCTGCCTGTTACTTGTTTTTTCATTATATTGATTTTTATTTACTGGTATTTCTTAAGAAAGAGGGAGGAAGGTGGGGGGGAAGTGGTGGAGAGAGAGAGACATCGATGTGCTATTCCACTGATTTGTGCATTCATTGCTTGATTTCTGTATGTGTCCCGCCCAGGGATGGAACCCACAACCTTGGCGTCTCAGGACAATGTTCTAACCAAGGGAGTTACTCGGCCAGGGCCTGTCGTTATTTACAGTATTGTGATTGTGTACGTATGTTCCATGGTGGAGCCAGTTAGCATCCCGCGATTACAGTTCTTCCCTTCTCATTCCCTGGAGTTGGCCATTGCCTCTTTTTTCCCCAACCTTAGTCCTGTATTCTTTACTCTTGCTTGTGGCGTGTGTGTTTTGTCGTTTTTATTTTTATGTACTCAAATATGTTCGTTTTTTTCTTTAATGGCTTCTGCATTTAAGTCTTTAAAGGGCTAACTCTTCTCCACCTCCATGTTTTCTTCTAGTGTTACCATGGTTTCTTTTTTTCTTAATAGACTGTTCTTTTAAAACAGTTTTAGATTTACAGAAAAATCGAGAAGACACTACAGATTTCTTATATTACCCACCCACCCCATTTCCCCGCATCATTAACGTCTTACGTTAGTGCAATAGATACATTTGTTCCAACTAACGAGCCCGCTATTGCTGCATCACTGCTGGCTGAAGCCCACCGTGTATTCAGATTTCCGTGGTCCCTGCCGAGTGTTCTCTTTCCGTCCTGTAGTTCTGTCCGGGACAGGACATGCACTTAGTCGCCAGGTCTCCTTCGGCTCCTCTCGGCTGTGACAACTTCTCAGACTTTCTTCGTTCTTGATGACTTTGACCGTTGTGACGCGTACTACTGGTCAGGCATTTTACAGAAGTTGGGGATTTGTCTGATGCTATGCTCAGTACATAAAGCTGGGGTGGTGGGTTCTTAGGAGGCAGACCGCAGCCGCGGTGCCGCCTGTGCCACCGCACGTCCAGGGTCCCTGCCGTCGACGTGGCTCAGGCACACCAGGCTGCGGTGGTGTCTGCCAGGGGCCGTCTCCGTGAAGTTCCGCACTCCGCCCCGCTCCATGATGGTTCTTTGGGGGGGTCGCCCCCACACAGCCCACACCTGGGGAGCAGGGGCTCATGCTTTCTTCCCTGGAGGGGCAGGTGTCCACATGCATTATTTGGAATTCTCGTGCGTGGGAGATTTCTCTCTCCTTCCTCATTTATAAATGCCCTCAACCACTTTTTTGTGGTTATTTATTTTATATTTGGGTTATAATTAGATACGTCTTCATTTTATTGCTTGAATTGTTTTAGCTTTGGCCATTGGGACCTCTCTCAGCTGGCTCCCGTGCTATTTTGACAATACCCTCCCCAATTTTTTCTTTAGTTTTGTTTTTTTGTAGGATGTCATTCCATTTTATTTCGTTTTAATATTTCCTTACTTTCTGGCGCTACAGTATGCTCCAGGCTCATCTTATATGTGTCCTGCCCCAATCCTAGAATCAGCCACGTCTCCGAGGATCTCTGACTCCTTAAACTGGGGAGGCGAATTGACATCCAAGGTCCGGGTGCCAGGTGTGCTGACTGCTGCCAGGGCACCCTTTCTTTGAGACCCTCCCAGCTGACACAGCGAAATATGTACATGTTTCCATTTTTCATATTTAATCTACGATCCATTTGGACCTTGTGCTGGCGTATTCTGAAGGGTGGATCCTGCTTCACCCTTTTCTGTCAGCCTCCCTCACTGAAGAATCTGTTTTCCTCCCCCTGATTTGAGTCACCACCTTCGTAATGGACTAAGTTTCCACCTGGAACCGGATCTACCTGCGTCCAGTCCATTGGCCTCTGTCTGGTCGTGTACCAGGTCCACACCATTTTAAGTTTAACAACTAATGTGGTTTAATGTTTAGTAAAAATGCTTCCCCTCATTGTCCTTCTGTTTGAAAGTTTCCTTGGCTTGGAAAAAAAAGAGTTATTTGGGAAAAATTGTTCAGTGCCTCAAATTTTTTGCATGCCCTTCTTAGTGGGGTAAAAATACCGTGGAGGCACCGTTGATCCAACCGTGTAAACAAGACGCTCTCGCTGCAGGCCTTTCCGTTCATGCAGAAATGGAGGGACTGTGCGCCGGGACCACCAGGAGCTCAGTGACGGAATCTGGGGGCTGTAAACATTGACAGCCCAGTGCCCTCCTCCTCCTCCTAAAGGCAGTGCCACGCAAAATAGGGCATTTCTGCACTTGAGAGACAATGTTTTCTTAGCAACCTTTATTTGGAGAAGGCGAGAGAGGAGTGTAAACCCATTGTCAAACATCTTTGTTTTGGGGGCACTATTTTAGTGATCAATACATATTGTTGAGCATGTTCAGGTGCTTTCTGGAAACTTGCTGCAGCTTCCAAAGGCTCGAAGAAAACGAGCCCGGCCAGGGCAGCCCGGTTCAGAGAGGTCTCTGCATCTCCTCCTCCTCCCTGCTTCCCTGAAGCGGGTGGGACAAAAGCAGAAAACAGCTGACATCCGGTCTTGAGGGCCAGTAGCCGGTAGTGGATCCCCCCAAACCTAAACAGCTCATTGTCCCCATCAGCTCCTACAGACCCAGTCCCCTTCCAGGCGGCCGACATCCACCCCCCGCATGCAGGGATGCAGATGTGGCCTTTCAACTTCATTATCCAGGAAAAAATGCACGCAGCGCCCATAGTTTACTGACGCAGGCAGGAGAGCTGCCTGGTGCCACGAGCAGGATCCTGCGTGCAGGGCTGGCCTGGGACGCTTCATCGGTGTCCGGGGAAAAGCCGGGGGCAAGGTCAGGCGCTGCTACCTGGGCCTCCGTAAATGGGGGGCGGCCGCTCTCCCCCACGGAGCTCTGGCTGTGAACGCGCCTGCGAGGCACCCTGGGCAGCTGACTCCCTGCTCTGTGTCTGAGGCTGAGGGACACCCAACAGGAAAGGCGGCGTCTGCCTGCGCCCTGCTGAGCCAGGAAGGGGTAGCTCGAAACGTCCAGATGGTCACTGAACCTATTGCTGACCTCGTGCCCCCACCCCAATTCTGGGCCCTGGCCTGACTGAGACCCAGAGGGGCTTTGGTGTCTTGTGGCTAAGGCCTGTTGGATTTTTGTTGGCCTTTTTAATAACTAATCTCCTGTCTCCAATTTTCAGAATGTCTCCTTCATCTAGAGCAAGTGGGATGTTTTGGGCAGAGCGCTTTTTCTCGGTGCTCCCTCTTTGTCACCTATTTTTGCGGACAAGACCCTCAGTGGCTTTGTAGAGACTTAAGGCTCTGAAATACAGGCTGCTTGGCCTCTGGCGGCTGAGCAGTGTCGGTTGTGGCTTTCACGCGGGTTCGTGGCCCACCCTGACTCTCACCAGTCTGGTGGTTCCTCCTCATGTGGGGCCCAGATGGTTCCCGGCACTCCAGCAAAGAGCTGCTTCAGGAGACCCTGCCCCACTCGGTGGGTGGGTGGGCTGCGGCTTTGTAACCAGACCTGGAGGATCCAGGAGGGTTTCCGAGGCTTCAGCAGCTGATGTCTGGAGATCAATTAGAGATAATGGCTTTGGGTAGACTCGGAGAAGCACAGCCAAGCTTGTTCCTGGTTGTGATTGTGTTTACCTCATTAATGGGCCTTGGGCAGGCTGGCGGCTCCCCCACCTCCACTCAGCAGGAGACAGAGGCTTCTGCTCACCGTCCACCAGACCCTTGCCCTCCCCGTGACCCAGTGTTTGCATGGCTTTTAAAAATGGTCCTTCGTTCATTCAGAAATCACTTAAGTTCCTACTGTGTCCTGGACCCCGTTCTAAGCACTGAGGATTCAGCAGCGAAGGAGACAGATAAGAGACCTGCTGTCAGGGAGCTTGCAGGCTGTAGAGATGATAAACAGGTCAATGGGGGGAAAATACACAAAAGTGAGGAGTTTAGGGCAGAGAATGAAAACAGGGTCAGTTGATAGATTGTGCCTGTGGGTGAGGAGGTCTCTGGGCAGAGGTGGCACCAAGCCCAGACCTGAATGATAAGAAGTGGCAGCCCCTGTGGCGATGAAGGGGAAAGGGCTTTCTGGGTGGAGCAGACAGTGAGTGCAAAGGCCCTGGGGCAGGAACAACAAGGGAACTAGGGCAGAGGGAGTGAGGGGTAGCAAGCCTGGGCTAATCTTGACAGCTCTGTCAGGGCCTGCCGGCCGGGTACCAAGGTTGCATGTGCAACATCAAGTCTTATGGGGCATCTTCCTCTGACAGGCAAGAGCAGATGTGTAACCGGGGATGATCACGAGTGGGGACAAGCACCCAAGAGGGTGCCCAGTGACTCTGGCTTGTTCTAGGGGCGGCCCTGCCCCTGACCAGTTGTCTGACCTTCCTTTCTCCTGCAGCTTCCCCATAAGTGGGGCAGCAGGTGTGGGCCCAACTCCGGTGGGTTTCAGAGTTGGCTTTTTGACAGCAGAACCCCTTTCTTCAAGGACACTCTTCAGGGAGGAAGTCCAGTGTATCCAGGGTCAGCCACAGGCAGGTACATCACAGGCGGTGCTGAGAAAGGGGACCAGAGCTCCGCCCACCCGGTCCTCCTGGCCCCAGGCTGCCCCTCTCCACCTATCAGCAGTGCCCCATCACAGGGCCCGGGTATCCCTGCGCTTCTGGCCGGGTGCAGAAGACAGCCAGGGAGAGGCTTGGCTCAGCATGGCCACAAGCAGCCTGCCCTCAGGCCGGGCACTGCTTTCTCCCCTGCAGCTTTCTCCCCGGCAGAAATGAGTGACGGACTCCATGCCTCGCTAGGCCCATGGTCATTTGAAGGCCTAGATGTTTGGAATGGCTTCAAGTACCTCAAGCAAAAGAAGGCCTGAACAGAAGCACTGCTGCAGCTTAGAAGTGCCCAGGCACGCCTGCGCAGTAGCCTTGGCGCCTGCGCTCCTGCAGGGTCCGTAGGTAATAGAAGGGAGTGCTTGGCTTCCCGAAGAACCACAATACACTCAACAGGGGCCCAGACACAGCCCCCTTCTCAGTCTCTTCAAGAAGCTAACACTCTAGAGAAAAGGCCACCTAGAAGTGTGGTTTCTTGCTGTCTAGTTCATCCACAGACAGGAGGACTGTGAATCAGTCAGAGATGCTTTTGAGTAAAAAGTGCAAAAACCCAGCCGACTGCGTAGCAAAACATGATTTTTTTTTTACTCCTAAAACAAGAATGGAGGAGCCATTGTTAGTGCTGACACTGGCAATGTTGGGTTTGGGTCTCTGTGACCTAGTTGACCTTTTCCTCATGGTTGCAAGGTGGCTGCTGTTGCTCCACCCATTTTGTCCACATTCAAGTTGACAGGAAGATGGGAAGGGGTGGTATAAGCTTAGTCCAGCAAAGCAAAAGCTTTTCCAGAAAGTTGCCAATAGACTTTTGTTGACATCTTATTGACCAGAACAGGGTCACATGGCTACCCACAGCTGCAAGGGAGGCTGGGCAAGAAAGAACTGCATTTCCCAGCTCTTTCTAGTTGAGAAAGGAAAGGGAGAAATGTGGAGTCTGGGTGTCAAGTAAGTTAGCTCACAGTATCTGCCATGGCCCAGGCACCACGAACTTGGTTTGACAGTGCTCTTGGGTGTTAAATTGCCAAGTGCCACAGCACTCACAACAGGTACCTCACACACACACATACACACACACACACATGGCAGGACAAAAACTAGTAAAAGAGAGAAACAGAGAGGAAGTGGAAAGGAAGCGGAAGAGAGGGGGAGGCAAGGCAGAGAATAGGAACAATGGTTGAGGGGCTTCTGTGTGTCAGGTCTTAGAGATCGGGGGACGAGGCTCAGTTTCAGGGAGCCTAAGTAACTTGACCAAAGTCGTAGAGTTACTGAGAGGAAGAGCCCGCTCCCTCCAGCATTTGTGCTGTTATTTCCCAAGGGAAGGGGAGGGAGAAGAGAAAGGGGGAAGTGCTAGCCAGGGCGAGGACTGGCCAAGGCTGTCAGCTTCATGGGGACGGGCCCAGGTCACTCACCACCCCAGTCCCTGAACCTGGGTCAGGTGCCAGCACATAGGAGGGGCTCGAGAACTGTTTGTGGACTGATGTCTGTATTACTGATTACTTCTTTTCCACATTGTCTCCATCGTTAATGATCATGAAGTTTTGGGCAGGTGCTCTGTGCTAGGTACCAGTCCAGCCCCTGCAGGCATCGTTGCATTTGAGCCTCAGAGCCGCCATTCAGAGACAAGTTTCTGCTGATGTCCCCTATTTTATTTTATTTTACTTTAGAGAGGGGAATGGAGGAAGAGAGGGAGAGAAACATCAATGTGTGGTTGCCTCTCATGTGCCCCTTGTTGGGGCCCTGGCCTGCAACCCAGGCATGTGCCCTCACTGGGAATTGAACCGGTGACCCTTTGGTTCACAGGCTGGCACTCAATCCACTGAGCTACACCAGCCAGGGCCTCTTGTCCCCTATTTTAGACATGAAAAAAACAAAGCTTGGAGTGGTTAAGTCACCTACCTGCCTGAGGTCACACTGAGGAAAAGCTTGAATGCAAACAAAACACACCCCCAGTCACCTGCTCCCTCCTCTGCTCCCCCACCCTGGATGTGGACCACCAATCTCAAGACTCCAGCCCCCAGCAGCTCTGGCTCCGGAACCCTCAGCCACTACTCATCCACCCACACGCCACCTGTGGGCTCTGTCATCGCAGTATTTCAGCCGAAACGGGAAGTGCTGTCTGTCCCGTTCTCTTGATAGCCTGCTCCTGTTCCCGGCATGTCTTTCTCAGCCCGGCAGATGAAGTTAGCACTTCACAGCCTGCAGAGGGGCTCTCTCCTGCCCCAGTCAACTGCAGAAGAGCCAGCTAAAGTGTCCTGCAGACGCCCCAGTGACAGCCTCCCTCGGGGGCTGCACAGAGAAGCCTTGGGCTGTGGCCAGAGGTCGAAGGCCTCCAGCAGCCCCAGCCCACTCCCAGTCCCCAGCCTGAGGGAGACCGCTGGCTGTGCTGTGGGCTCGAGTTGGCTCTGGTGGCTTCCTCATTCTGCTCTGTGGGAGGCCAGTGGGGCCCAGCGTCACAGTCCAGCCCAGGGGCCCGCCTCAGCAGGGCATGTCCCCTGCGCACTGTATCCTTTCTACTGGGTGACTGGGTGAGTCATTTAATCTCCCTTGAAGAGCCCCTACTCTGTGGGTGTAAAATGGCAATTAATATTGACCTTGTTATTTGGCTGATGAAATAAGGTAACGTACTTCCACCCAGAACGGTGCTGGTGCAGCAATTGATTGCGCTGAGCTCTGAGCTGCTGGCCGTGAGAACCAGTCTTGGCTTTCTGCTTTTGTTCTTCAAACCTTTACTGAAGTATAACATACATGCAGAAGAAAGCACACATCCTTAAGTGGACAGCTCAGTGGATTCTCTCCGACTGAATCCACTTCCTGTGACCAATTCTCAGATCAAGAAGCAGAACAGCCCTGGCCAGTGTGGCTCACAGGTTGGAGCGACACCCTGTGAATCATGAATTGGAAGGTTGAGGGTTCAATTGCCAGTCAGGGCACATGGCTGGGTAGCAAGCTCAGTCCCCAGTTGGGGCACATGAGAGGCGACCGATTGATGTTTCTCTCACGTTGGTGTTTTTCTTCCTCTTTCTCCCCCCTTTCCCCGCTCTCTAAAATCTATGAGCAGGCCCTCTGGTGGGGATTGAAAAAAGGAAATAGGACACTGTCAGCACCCCAAAGAGCCTCTGTGCCCCTTCTCGTCAGTACCGCCCAGCCAGGGCGACCCACCACTGTCCTGGCCTCTAGTAGCCTACATTGGTTTGCCCACTCTAGAACTTCACGTGAAAGAGTCGTGTGGCGTGAGCGCTTCTCACCAGCGTACGTTCGTGCGAGCCATCAGTGTTGAGACGCGCAGAGCCAGTTCATGCTGTCCTACTGCCGAGTAGCCTTCCAGGTGCCCACGCACCACGACGTCCACTCCCTGTTGGTGGGTTCCTGGGGCTGCTGCAAACAGCGCTGCTATGACCAACCTCCGGGAGGGCAAGTGCCAGTTTGTGTCTGACCTTGGGTTTCGGCTGAGTCTCTCCAGAGGTGCTAGGAGAAGGGAGAGGGAAGAGGTAGGCGTGCACTTTGTGGGAGTTACAAAGCATGGCCCATGCCGAGACTGGTGTGATTAATTCCGGGCTCCGCCGCAGACCTCGGGGCTGTGCTGGGCAGTGGGCAGGACAGGTTTCTGAGTCATGTGCGGTGAGTTCCTACTATGTGTGGGATGCCACAGGGGCTCTGCCACCGGAGAGCCTGTCCCAGCCCCTGAGAGCTCACTTCCAGTTGGGGAAATGAGGTGTGACACAGGAAACAGGAAGTGACTCGGGACAGTAAGTGACAGAAGACCGAGAGAGGCCCGTCCCCAGAGCCAGCTTGCTGGTCTGGGAGACTGACATGGAGAGCTCGGGGGACCTCGGTTTGGCAGGGTTGGCGGGTGTCTTCGCCAGCCGCCCAAAGCCTCGTCCCCCTGGTGAATGCCTGTGCGTTCGTCAGTGCCCGACCGAGGCGGCGCGTCTTCCGTGGAGCCCTCAGCGTCCTCCGGGTCCTCCTCGCAGGCTGGGAACTTCCTTCCCAGCAGGCTCCACAACTGCCAGGTACCAACCAAATTTACATCCTGCGACCAGAAACCGTGTGGCCATTTGTTTAGTCTCTTTCCTGCTGGCCTGCAGGCTCCACGTGGGCGGACCCGGGTCTGTATCATTCATTGCTTCATTCAGACTTATGGTGCCTGGCATGCGGTAGTGGGTTCACACACATCTGTGGAAAGATCTTGTGCCTGAAAGCATGTGTGATCAAAGGCATAGAGGAGGTCACACACACATGGGTGGCCGAGGGGCCGAAGGAGGTGAGTCTGTCTGAAGCACAGTCCACAGTTTGGGACAGAAGGCTGTGCAGCCAGCAGAGCTGGGGAAGGCCTCGAACTCCGGGCCAGGGAACTGGATCTTATTCTGCCAGCAGCTGGGAGCTGTTCAAGGTTTTGGAGTAGGAGAGTGACACAAACAGAGATTAACCGATGACATTTTAAAGCAACACATTCCTGGGAAGACTGATGAAACTAATTTGACCTTCGCTGTAGCTGTTAGGAAAGTGTATTTCAACAAGTCAGGGCTTTCTGTTATATTCATCACGGGAAATTATCTAAATGGAGAAGGAATGAGGAGACAGTATTGGACTGTGTCTCCTAGACTTCGGAAAAGGTGTCGAACTACCTAGGAGGTTGCAGCTACCGGTGCAAAAATCAGCAATGCGAAGAATCAATGGATGGGCCGTGCTACAACCCACCCTGCAGGTCAAGTATTTCGAATGCGGCACATGTGAGACAACCGGTGCTTCTATCCAGGCTCTTCTTTCTCCCTGGACACCCGGCCCACTTGCCACCTGTCACGTTCCTCCCGCCTTCTCTTGGTTCAGAGTAGATGTCACCTCCTCCAGAAACCTCCCCCTTGCCCGGCCCTCAGGTGGAAACACGCCTCCTTTCTCCATCACCGTGCTCACCTAGGGTGCCTCTCCCCTGTGCGCGGGTTCAGTCCTCGTTATTGTGCTGGGGTAGGGAGAGTTCACGGGGGCAGATATTACAGTGTATTCCAGAGCTGTTCTCTTGGGACAGGAATAGATCAATAGAATAGAATAGACAATTCCAAAAATAGTGGGAAATCAACGTACTCTAAAGATGGCATTCCCAATCAGTGGACAAAGACGAGTTATTTAAAAGATGGCATTGGGCCAGCTCGGAGAGCCATTAAAAAATAAGTGAGATCGGCACCTCACTACTTATATGCAGATAAATTACAGATGGAATAAAGATTTTTAAAAAAATTTTATTTAGTTATTTTTCAAGTACATTTTTTTTGTCTATTTCTCGCATCCCAGCCTCTCCCACCCCTGGAATAAAGATTTAACTGCAATGAAGCTATACATGCTCTAGAAGAAAATATGGGTGAATTACTTTTATAGTCTTAAAGTGGGGGAAAAAACTTTGTTTTACCAGACACCCTAAAGCCCTAAAGGAAAAAAAAAACAACTAATGGGATCATATAAAATTTTCATATGGCAAAAAAAAATCCTTCATAAGCAAAATAAAAAGATCACAAAAAGAAAACATATTTGTAAAATATATGACAAAAGATTAATTTCATTTCCAAAGACTCCTTACAAAAATTTGAACAAGAGAACTGCCAACCAAAGTATCCAAATAGAGAAATGGACAAAGAATATAAACAGATTGTTAGAGAGAGGAAGGGAGGGAGAGAGGGAGGGAAGGAGGGAGGAAGGAAAAGAGAGAGAGAGATAAGTGACCAATCAACATGATACGCATGAACACATGCTCACGCCCCCAAATGAAGAGGGCAAAGGAAACCAAGAGATGCTGTTTTTCACCTTTCAGATTGCCAAAGATAAAAGAGATTGCTGATACTAATCACTGACAAGTGCGCAGTGCAGTGAGACCCGCCAGGCGCTGCTGGTGGCTGAGTAAGCTGGTGCAGCCTTTGCAAAGAGGGCTACGACCATCGCTGTGAAAATTTAGAGTCCTGGTGATGATAAAAGTCCCCACTCACCAAGTGCTCCTCTGGGGAAAAGATCAAGCTGGCTTCATGGCCTAACTTCTGACGTTGTACACCCTCATTTCCCTAGGCCCCCGCTGGTTTCGCAGGCCTGTTCTCCGTGATGGGGATGGAAGGTGTGGCGCCAGGAAGTGGGGTCATTGGGGGCCATCTTGGAGGCTGGCTACTACAGTTTCTCATTTCAAAGGGGACACTTTGGTGTCAAATACTACATTAAACACACTACCTTATTACCCACTTTGTAGATAAGGAAATTGAAGCTCACGGAGGTTTAAGTGTGGTGCCCAAGGTCACTTGCCTGGTATCAGAGCCAGAACTTGAACTGATCCCATTTGGCGAGGCTCTCTCTCTAGACTCTGGGCTAGCCCTCCTTACTGGTCTCCCCGTTGCTGCTCTTGCTTCCTTCTACTCTCATCTCCTCTGATCTAAAAACATATTCCATCCTTTGCCCACTCTTAGAATGAAGTCCCTCCACTTCACAGTGGTGGACAAGGCTCCGAGTTCCTCCTCAGCGTCACCTCCCCCCACACCGCCCCTCACCCACCGCCATCCGTCATCCGTCACTTTCCTATTCCTCGAACGTGCCAAGCCCCTTCCCACCTCAGAGCCTTTGCACTGGCTGTTCTCTCCACCTGAAAGACTGTGCCCCAGGTCTTCACCCAGCCGTCAGCTTTTGCCATCCCAGCGTCAGGGCACATGGTGGCCTTCTCCCTCCACTCAGCCCAGAGCTCACACTTGTCCACCCCCCTCACACTTGTCTCCACTTTATCCCTCACTCTCCCATCCTCTGCCTCTCCTTGACACGGTCTCCACCTCAATCCTTATGTCCAAGGTCCAACCAGTCTTCAAACTCAGCGTGTAGCTGCTATTTCTCTCTCGTCTCATGATTTAGAACAATCAAATTAGTAACAGTGGATCTTTTGACAGTTCAGGACAGGTGATGATCAGATCTAGGTTAAGCATTTGGGGGAGAGCACGACCTAAGTGGTACTGTGTCCTCTTCTGGCGTCCTTTCAGGAGGGGGGCACATCCTGTCAGGTGGCCCCGCTTTGCTGAATTGGATCACCTGGTCGAGGCCTGTCTGGCGATCTCTCCATTGTGCAGGCACATGTTCCCTCCTGTCGTTAATGAGTCATTTGTAGGGATAAATGTTTTATTTTTTAATGCTTTGAGATGCTTAAACAGCATCTACTCTGGTCATACTAAGATCCTGTTATTCCCAATAATAGCCCCCTGGTTCCGCCCTGGCTGGTGTGGCTTTAGTGGATTGAACTACCCTGTGGACCAAAAGGTTGCTGGTTCAGTTCCCAGTTGGGACACGTGCCTGGGTTGCAGACCCTGTCCGGGGAGGGGGGGGGGGAGGGGTGGCTGTGAGTCAACTGATTGATGTTCCTCTCTCATGTGGATGTTTCTCCCTCTTTCTCCCTCCTTTCTCCTCTCTCTGAAAATAAATAAATAAAATGCAAAAAAAATAATAACCCCCTAGTCCCCACAGCTAGGTCCCCACTTGTGGACAGGCCCATTTCACATAGGAGGCAAAAGGAGGGGCTGCTGCTTAAGAAGCACCGTGGAGCAAGTGCCCCCGCCAGCTGTGCATTCACCAAAGCACCCCCTGCTGCTGAACCTGGAGGAGACATGGAGGCAGTGCTGCCCCCTTGAGCAGATGGCGACAGCCTTCTCTGCCGTGATCCCCCACCAGACTGGGACACAACACTGGGAGAATTAGTGGTCAGAAAACTAGGTCATGCCATTCCTTGTTAGGACCCGTGCTGCGGCCACTTTAAGGATGGAGGGAGTTGTCTGGAGGCACAAGGATGCTGAAAGCAGCCTCCACAAGGTTACTCAAGGAGTGGCAGCTCCTGCAGGAGATTTCTGCAGGCTTCAGCACACATAAAACTTGCCTAATTCCCAGTGCTGCTAAACAGCCAGGTTATCCAGGGCTCCCAACTGCTTTTGTGGGTAGAACGGGGCTGGGGCTATTTTACCTCAGGGATGGTAGATGAGTTCACATTTCATGCTCAGAGACAATCACTGCTCTGCCCTCTTGGGCAGTACTCTCTCTCTTTTATTAGTTGGAGAAGAACTGGGTTATCTGGGCTCAATTCCACCTTTGAACTTCAGGTGCATTTGGCATTACGTTTCAAGCCTAGATGTCTACCACTGCTGTGACATAGTGACTCAGGCCAGGGGAAGTCCAAGGTCTCTAGGAAGGTGGTGGAAAGAGATGGGCAATCCTGGACCTGAATTTCTCACTTTCGTGGTGAGGAAGGACAGATTCCGTGTTTGAAACGCCCACACTTCCATGGATGAACTTAAGAGTTGTGGCCACTAATTCTCAACGTCATTATCGGGCACCAACACGTGTGACCTTTCAGGTAGCGAAGCCTCCAAACGGTGTCCCATCACAGACCATGCAAAGTGAAGATGTAACAGAAAGCTGGGAAGGGAGAATTGGTTTGCAAACACACTTGATTGCAGGGATAAAAGGTGCTGATGAGTAACATATGAGTTGTATTTTGACACGAGTCTTCAGCATGTGTGAGGGGGAGTCTAGGTGCCTTAATTCAATATATTGTCATCTTCTAATTTTTCTAATGGGTGATGGGTGAGTATACTCGGCTCTGAACCCGTGCTGTTGTATTTCCAACTCTCACCTGTAGAGGGAGACTTGTTTACCTCGGATTGTTCACAATGCAAAGCTTTCAATGGAAGAAAGAAAAAAAGGCATTTTACAAAAAGAAAAAAAGTTGGTAGGTTAAAGGCAGTTTCAAAATTGCAGACAATTGCAGTGGTTGTCTCGTTTTCTCTTCTTTGTTGCTTCTACTGTGAATGAGTTGTAGCGTAAAGTCAGTAGAAATTGCCCTTCCTCTTTGGATTCGACCCGAGGAACCAGGAGGTGGGATCGTTACTGGGTTTTGTTTTGGTATTTAGCCATTTTCTCACAGAATTCCACGAGAGCCGCTCCCCAGCCCTATTAAAGCACAAGATTTTTCTGAAGATTGACCCGATGTAATAGAGGGTGTGCATTTGGGGAGGGGGCACCTGCCCTTGACCCATCTTCCTTGTCGGCTCTAATTCTGCTGTTTCGGGAAGAGCGTGTTATGTTTCAGGCTGAATCTGAGGTTAGTTTGGAGATCGGGGCCCCGCCACTCTCACCCTGCGACACCCCATGCCGCCTTCGCTAGCACCTCAGGCTGACGAGGTGTGTCTGCGCGGAGGACGGCGTCTACGATCTGCGTGGGTCATCCCCCTCCTGCGAGGCTATGTCTCCCCGTACCGTGCGCGCCTAGGTCTGGGATACCATTCTTGGTATGACCCTATTACTTTACAACTGTAGCTAGCGCTCAGTAGGAGCCCGCACCGTGTGGTCTGGGGGAGCACAATGACCGGTGGGAGGGAGCCGGGACCGAGCCGGTGGCAAGCTCTCGGCATGCTGAAATGTTTGGGTGGGACAGGTGAGCCCAGCCTGGACTATTAGGCGCCCGCCTGGAGGAAGGAGGGGTGCAGGGGTGGGTGTAAAATAAGTGGTGGGAAAGAGACAAAGGAAGAGTGAAGAGGCGAGGTGGTGCGGAATAGAGGGAGGGGGAGGGGAGTGGGCAGCCAGCCGAGGAGCCTGAGCTTGAACTTGATCAAGAAAAAGGGGCCCTGAGGTGGGATGGGGGGCTAGGCAGAGAGCCAGCCACGTGCCCGGCTTTTTCCAGACCTGGGTCTCGCTCCCACAGCCCAGGGGCCCAGCCCCCGGCCCAGCAGCCCCGCCCAGCGAGGACCCCAGTCCCCCGGGAACTGCGAGACGCGCGGGGGTCCAGGGCTGCGCGAAGGCCCCAAGGCGCCGAGAGTTCCTAAAGGTGCCTGAGTCACTTTCTTTGGGCCAAGTCTCTTCTCTCCTGACCTGAACGCGGAGAGCCGGCTGTGTGCCCTCCAACCCCCACCCGAGACTCGAAGACGGCGGCCTCCGGGAGCAAGGGGAGGGCACAAGACCCCACCGCCTTCTTTCCCTGGCCCAGCCCCTGGCTAGGATCTTCCTCGAAGCTCTTCCCCCTTAAGAGCGCACTCCCCCAGAAGCGCACGGCTGTGCGTCCAGTGCGCCCTCATCACCCCCTCCTACCTGGCCCAGCACCCCCTCCTTCCTCCTCCTTTCCCCCCGCCCGCCTCTCCCTCCTTTCTCCTCTCCGTGGGTGCCTCCTTTTCCTCTCCCCCTCCCCCCGTGCCCACTCCTCCGTCTCGCCCGCCCTCCACCTCCTCTTCCTGCTGCTCCTCCTACTCCCCTAGCGTGCGCCCTCCCGGCGCTCCCCTCCCCCGGCCCCCGCCCCGTGCCGGGTCCCGCCCCCTCCCCCGCCTCCCCGTGCCCGGTGCCCCCCTCCCCCTTCCTCCCTCTCGGCCGCGGCGCCGCCGCTGCCGCCGCCGCTCGCCTGGGCCCTCCTCCTGGCCACCCCCGCCCCCGGGCCGGGCAGTGACGCGCCGCGGCGGTGCCAGCCCCTCTCCCCGGGCGGCCGCGGCGGCAGCAGCAGCAGCTGGAGCTGTAGGGCTGTCACCGCCGCTCACTCGCGGAGCCCGACTGCCCGTCTCCGCCTCGCCTCGCCTCCAGCCCAGGTACGGAGTCCGGCCCAGATCCCCGGGAGCGGGCAGTTTCTGGGCCCCTGGCCGCCGCCCCCCTCCTCCCGCCGCTGCCGCCGGCCGTTGAGCTGCGGTTAAGGGGGCGGAGGGCCGGGGGGTTCCGGGGAGGGGGACGCGGGGGAGCTTCCTGCGCCAAGGCTGAGGAGGGGGGCGTAAGGAAGCGGCTGCGCCCTGGGCGGAGTGGGCTGGGGGCGGGGGAGTGTGACCGAGTGGTGGGGGCCGCGATGGCTGCACTCCGGGGGCTGTGAGGTGCCCGAGAGGTGTGCCCAGCCCGGAGTGCCGGGGGTCGCCGGGCGCACTCCACTCCTGGGCCGCGCGCGCCGCGGGTCCTGGGGGGCGGTGATTGTGTGCGCCGCGCCGCGGTATTGTGCGGCGGCCACACCGTTTGCAGCGAGCTGGGCACCGCGTCCCGGGGAGGAAGGCGTTCTCGGGCGACGGGGTGGGGGCCGGGCTCGGGTTGCCGCCCGCGGCCGCGAGAAGGGAAGTGGACTGTGTTTAGGGATGTGAGGACGGGAAGCGTTGAGTGGCAGGGAGGGGCTGCCCGCCCGGGCGCAGGGAGTTGAGACCAGGTTTGCAGAGTTGAGCCCACTTTGGCAGGCCCGGGTCCCTGCTCGGAACTGGCGGACCCGGTGTCCCTCTCAGGTGTACGGTGGGAGCAGAAGTCGGGGGCGTCGGCGGCCCTTGGCGAAGGGGTAGTTGCTTTATGAGGGGCACTTGGGGTGGGAGCAGCTGTCCGGAGTGAGGGCGCGCGCCCGGGTGAAGTTAGATTTGCACCGCCGCTCGCCGCTCTTCACCTGGTCCTCTGGGCCAGGCACTTGGTCGTGGGGCGGCTTGGGGAGTTCCATTCCCATTTTTATTACAGCTGCTGGGTTCAGAATTGATCCCCCCACGCCCGCTGCTCCCACCTGGAGCTCCGATTGCCTGAGTCTGGTCGCTCCTACCGGGCAGCGCTTCCTGAGAGAAGTTCTCATTAAGCCTCGCTAATTAGCATTATTCCTGGAGAAAGGTTAAGGTTAGACCGTCCTTTTCCTTCTCGGGAGGCCCACTCCCCTCCTCCCCGTTGCCTTCTCCCTCCTTCCTCCCCAAGAACACAAAAGCGCAGAAAGAAAGTGTGAAGAGGCGCAGATCAATGGAGAAGCCACAAACCCATTAATTCAAATGGAATCTCCCCCCCCCCCCCCAAAACATTGATTTTTCTTTCTGTCTGCTCTGAGGGGAGATTAATAACCTCCTGATTTCACCTGAAATGGTGTTTGGACTCTGTGATTTCCTCCTCTTTCTGAGAAGGATTGTGGCTTGAAATAGATTCTCCCTTGAGATAAAGCCCTACTTATCCCAGAATCAGCTGGAAACCCCTGCTGGGGCCCCACCAGGTGGGGCTTGTGACAGGGAGATTGGCCGGGGGGGGGGGGGGGGGGGGGGGCTCTCACAACTCTGGGAGAGTCATCTGTGGATGGAACCAGGGGCCCCATCTGCCCCCTGCTTCTGGGTTGTGGGTTGGTGTGAGGGAAAGGCCTCTTTATGGCTGGGCCCCAGGGGTAGTTTAACCCCCAGGTAGTAAATTACCCCTTCATTGGAAAACCATTAGGACCTAAATGTGTCCTTGAATAATACCAAGCTCCTGTCTAATCCCAGCTCCAGCTGGGCTTGTTTTATAGACGAGGGTTTTAAGACAGCACCCCTCCTCCCACACCCACTGCATCAAGGCTGGGTGATGCCCCGTTCAGCACCTTCCTGCTTCTGAAGCTGGGAGCCGGGCACCCCAGGGCCTTTCCCCTAGCCGAGAAGGCTGACTTTGGGGAACTTACCCTGCCTGGGCCACCGTGGGGCCATGTGGTGCTGGACTGTCCCTGAGTTGCTCAAGAACTTTTTTGTCTTGTCTGGGCCCTTTTCTTGGAAAGAAACTCCTGCAGGGCATTGTGTCACAGTGGTTCCTCTCCAGTCCTCCTTTTTGCCTGGAAGAACCCTGTCTGCTAAAGCCCATCTCTCTAGCCTTCTTTTAAAGAGACCCCTGTTAATGGCAGGGCCTGGGGTATCAATGAGGCCCTCGTGGTGAGGAGTGCTGGGAAAACAGCCAGTTGCCTTTGCTTAGGAAACAAAAGCCTGTTTTACACTCGATACACTACTAGGAAGGTGTTGCAAATGCTCACTCCTGGCATCCAGCGTCCATGACAGCAAGGACAACAGAGCATTCCCATGTATCTGTGAATATATTTCTGGCAGGCCCTGTGTGTTTGAGAGAGAGACCGAGAGTACCTAAAATGTGGTAGGTGATTGGCTATGTCTCAGCCCTCCCCACTCCACATTTCCCAGAAGAGCTGTGCTTGTAAGCAGAGGAGCTGTGTTAGCAGGAAGGAGTAGAATTGTACAGGGCGTGTCCCTGGGAGGCTGGCCTCCTACCCTGGTGGCCAGATGGGCTTGGGATATAGCATGAAGCAGCAGCCTTGGGACCCCACAGTAGCCAGGAGCGGTGGGTGACTCAGACCACCCTAGGGTTTCACGTGTGCAGTCCCTTCACAACAGGGATTTGAGCCCTGGGTACTTTAGATCCCGAAAGGGGGGCAGGTGGGGTTCATCTTCCATTAATAAGCCGTCTGATGAGCCGGAGTGGTTAAGTTGGGGTCAAATGTGGTTCAGTACCTTCTTGGCATGCTCAGAAGGCTGTGTGTGTGATGCTTGCTGACATGAAGACAAGGGGAGGAATTGCCTCGTACTCAAGAATGTCCAGGACCTGGAAGGGCCTGCAGGTGTTCCTGAAGGGGGTGCTCACTTTCTACATCCCAGTGCCTGCCTGCTTGGACAGAGCTGGTGCTGGAGCAACTGCCCGGCCCGGTGGTCTTTCAGCAGGAGCTTCAGCCTCTCATCAAACAGACCCAGAGGCTGAGGAGAGAGGGGTCTGTTTCCTGCTCAGCCCAGAAGCACCTCCTGCACATCCCTACCCGCTGCCCCTCCTCTGAAATACACACCCAAGGCTCCTGCTCAGGAGCCTTGTGGCTTACAGTTGCACGAAATTCTCAGCAAATCCTCCTCCTTTTCTTTCTCAAGGCAAGTGGTAGAGATAGAGTTACAGCTCTGGGGAAAGGCCTGGAAAATGTTGTGTGAGGCACGCCCCAGGATCCCTGTCCTGGAGGATGCAAATGGCTCAACTTCAGAGGCACCAGGAACCCAGTTCCTGAGAAATTGACCCCAGTTGTAAAATAATCAGGTTACTGATAGCACCTGCCCATGGTTACATGCCATGGATACAGGCGCGCTTCCACCATTTCCCCTCTGGTCTCCCATTTTCTCCTCCTCCTGGGCTGGGCAGTGGTTGGTGCGAGTTTGCTTGCAGAGGAGGAAGGGCCTCAGAACCTGGGTGGAGAGACACTGAACCTGCCCATGAATTTTGGACTGCAGATAAGAGCAGGGCAGGCTCCTCTCCTTCTGCCCAGGTTGGGGCGTGTCCCAGGGGCTGGCTGGGTGCTGCCCACCTGCCCCCTCCCATTCTGAAGTTCCCTTTTCAGGAGGGCGGTTGGCTCTATCACACTGTGGACCCAAATGGCTCAGGCCCTTTGGTGCTGAATAAATGGTGGACTTGACCGACACATGGGCAAGGCTGCAGGCTCCAGGGTGTCCGAGGGCAGAGGTAAGAGGAGTCGGGCAGCTAGCCAGCCAGTCACATGGGGTCTGGAGAGAGGGGGCCCAGAAGTAATAGAAGGTACACAGGTTTCGAATGAAAGTTTCACTGAAGTTTGTTTACAGAAAGAGAAATTAGCAGACCAGATTCTCTTGAAATTACAGGAGAGGAAAGCAAGAAGTCCCTGACTCATGACTCACGACCTCTGGGCAAGCATGGGGAGCACCCTAGGTGTAAGCACAGGCTTGTGGCCCTGCCACTTGCAAACCTGCACTACCCACCTCCTACAGGTCCCTCTGGACTTGGGTGTGTGTTGCCCCTCTGCACAGTTGTTGGTGGCTCTGAACTGTGTGCTGGTAGTTGCCAGTGTGTGTAATTAACTTGCTGCTGGAGCCTCGGCTCAGTGTAAGTGGGTGAAGTTACCGTCTCCCCTCTGCAGCGGGGGGTTCTGCTCTAGCAGATGAGTTTGCAAAGGGGTCTTGGGAAGGCTGCTGTCCTACGTCAGCCCTGAAAGCAAAGGTGTGGAAACTAAGTCTGATTGGAACTTAACTCTTAATGGACTTGATTGCTCACTTAAAAATATTGCTGTAGCAGTAGTGTCAAAATCTTAGAACAGCTGCTTACAAAACAGGGACTCGTGTGGCAAAACCTTGGGAGCCATGAAAAAAATTGCTAGGAAGAGTGAGATTGTCCGTAGAATAACTGTGCGGGGGGTTCGCAGCCCCTTCTCTCTCTGCACTTCTCTTTCCCTAGACAACAAGGTCCTGGGGGAAAGGAGCCTGCCTTAGTCATCTGCGTCCCTGGCGCCACACCAGCACATAGTATATGCTCAACGTACGTGTGTCGGCTCTGAAGGAGAGAGTGAGCCTGTGGGTGCGCGTGTGTGAATAGAGCTTTATCGTCCATGGGTTCCCTTTGGGTCTCATCTTGAGACACATTGTTAAGGCACCCGATTCTTCCAACTGAATGGAGGAAGTGTGGCGAGGAGGCTCTTGGTGTGGTGGCGCTGTGATGTGGGCTCTGGGCAGACTGCCTGGCTTCGCATCCCAGGTCTGCTGCTGGCCATGGAGCCCTTGGGCAGCTGGGACAAGTGCCAGATCTAGAGTAGAGGTAGGCCTGGCATGGGTGCCTGCTTTTTGGAGGGGGGCTGTTGCAAGGAAATCTTGTAAGACCCTTGTTCCAAAACCCCTTGTGTGTGGGCACTGGCTGTTCTTCATTTTTAGGTGATTGCAGTGTCAATAAAATTTAGCCCACCTCTTCTCAATCTGAGCTGCCAGAGCATGGGGAAGGATTGGGCGAAGGGGGATCCCTTTGGTGCACAGTTAAGTGATCTGCTGTAGGAAGGAGACCTTGCAAGGCAGCTTGCTGCCTCTGGCCAGCCTGCCTGCCTGCCCACCTGCCTGCCAGCCTGGGCCCAGGTTTCATGTGGTCTCCACTCACGAACTGTGAACAATGGGACCAACTTCTTAATTGTCAAACTAATGGCACATTGTCATTAAACACCAGTATCATGCCAGGCAATTCAGCCAATTCAGTGAGTCTCCCTGGCTTTGCAGGGGGCTCCAGGAGTATACAGCCTAGTCCCCACTCTTGAAAGGGCTTAAGGTTTTCTGGAGAGAGAACAGGCAGAGACCCAGGGTGTATTGACGTGCCACAGCTGAGGGTATGGACCCAACTGACTGCCGGGGCTAATGGTGCAGACAGATTGTGGGAGAATAGGAGCAGTGGGGATGGAGCTGGAGTCGGCGGGGAGGAGGCGTGTGTTTAGAATTTGGGTCATGGAGCACCACAGTAGTGTGGGCAATCCAGGTGAGAGGGAGCGGAGCAGAGGCTTGGAGGCAGGAAGGAGCGTGTGTCTGGGCCTTCGGGGTTGTACGCATCCGGCTTTGCCACTTGTTAGCTCCTGACCTTGGGTGAGTGAGTGCCTTAACCCCGTGGAGCCTTGGTTTTCTCATCTGTAGAATGGGGCTGGTGGCCTGTAGTAAGGGTGAAACAAGAGGGTCCAAGGGGGGCATTTGGCACGTGATAAACTTTGACTTTTGTTGTTAGTTTTAACCTTGGCCGAGCAGGGCTAGAGCGTGGGAGCTCCTTCAGTGCCACTCCTAGAGGTTCTGACTTTTTCCTGCTCCTCAGTGAGAAAGAACCCTGTGTTTACTGGAGTGCTCCACACGCCTATCTTGGAGCCAGGGCCAGCCCTGCCCAAGGCTATGTGCGCTTTGGGAGGGGACGCTCCTGTGCAGCCGCCCCTCAAATCCACCAGCTCGTGCTGGGGCCTGGAGCACCTGCATGTAGACTGCCACACAGCTGCCGTCCCCACTTCTTACGGGCCTCTGTGTGATGCTCCCTGACCCCCGAGGGCCTCCTTGGCCACCCAGCCATATGTTTCTTGCTGACCATCCAGCTCCCCCACTGGGCAGGGAGCACCAAGATGACCAGGACTTGTCCACAGCTGAATTTCCCAGCACCTGGAAAGGTACTGGCATGTAGTAGGTATCCAGTAAATACTGCTGAATGAACGGATGGAGCATTCTGAGTAGGCGGTGCTTCCAGATGTTAATAGAATACCCAGTCTTCTAAAAAAGTCGTGAATGGCTCAACAATGCCCATAGCCAGGAGAGGGCTTGCCTGTCTCTACCATGACTTCAGGTCATACCCTGGCCACAGTATCCCTTGGGCCACCAGGAAGCAGCACAGGCCCAAGCGGGGATGCCCCAGGTCCTGGCTCCTGACTCCCAGAGCCCGAGTGGGCTGCACCACCAGGGTCCTTCTCCCCCACCTACCAGGCTGCTCCTCACTCTTGGGTTTTATCCAAGGAGCATAGGGGAGAGTTTTGTTGTCCTTTTGGGCCCTTTGTGCAGAGAGAGCTTTTTTTTTTTTTTTTTAAGATTTTAAATTTATTTTTAGAGAGAAGGGAAGAGGGGCAGAGAAACCTTGCAGATCGGTTGCCTCTCTCATGTGCCCTGGCGACCCTCAGCCCTTCCGTCTGTGGGACGATGCCCAGCCACACCTGTCAGGGCCAGACAGCTTTTTGAATGTGCGTGTGTCCCTCTGGGCGTAAGAACACTGTCTGAGCGACTATGAGTGAGTGTGTTTTCACCTGAGGAAGAGTGTGGGTGGCTGTGCTTGTGTATAAGGAGCAGTGGCCAGGAGGCAGGGTAAGCGCGCGCGAGCGTGTGTGTGTGTGTGTGTGTGTGTGTGTGTGTGTGTACAGAGAGAGGGAAGAGGGAGGCCACGTGGTCACCCTCCCTGAGGCTCTGAGTGTGCTGTGTGGGGACCCCTGAGCTGAGCCGAGCTGGCGACCTGGCCCAGCTCACGTCCTGCGGACTCAGACGCAGAGGGTGCGCACTGGTGCTGCACAGAAGCTGTAAATTCCAGGAAACTCCCTGCCAGCCCTGCGCGGTGGGGGAGGGAAGAGGCTACACCACGCTGGTTCCCCAGCACTTGGAGAGCAGATGTGTCCGCCTCAGGGACGGCAGCAGAAGAAAGTTCAGACTGAAGTGTGCTCGCTCACTATAAAAGAGATGTTTGTGAGGAGGCCCTGGAGGGAGGGGTTTCAGTGGAGGAGGGGGTGCTCTGCCAGAAGTCTCTACTGGGGGCCCACAGAGACCATTGTATGCTGCTGGAGGGGACAGGGGAGGGGGCAAAGCCGGAGACCTGGGGTGTGGGAGCTGCTGGGTCATGGTTCTCCCGGTTTACAGCCAGCTCCCAAACACAGTTGCTTGCTGCTCCTGAAAGAGGCTGGGCCAGAAGGAGGTGGGGTCCTTTCCCACTGGAAGGCTGGATTGAAGGGGCCCCACCCTGGGGGTTCCCGGATGACTGGCCAAGGGCTCACTGAAGCCAGTGAGGGGAGAGGAGGCGGGCGTGGTCCTCTCCAGCAGGCCCTTCGGCTGTTGGGAAGGCCCTGGCGGCCCCCCAGGCCCTCCAGCCGAACCCCCTTTGCGGTCTGATCTGAACCCTCGCCTGCCCCACCCCCTTCCTTCTCTGCACTTCTGGGGCTGGCCTTTTCAGCCCTGGAAGCTGCCCAAGAGCATATCTTTGAAGCACAGCAAAGGTTAGGAAGAAGGAAGACAGAAACGTCCTCTGGGCTGGGGGAGTGGGAGAAAGGAATTCCATGCATGCCCCATGGGAGTCAGGGCGGCAGGCCTGGCGTGGCGGTTGGCTCGGCCGCGGAGGTGCCCGGCGTGTCTTGCTGCCCACTTCTGGCTGCCCGGCCCTGGGCACAGTGACCCCTCTTCCCCGGTCTGGGTAGGGAGCAGGGAGCCGTGGCCCTTGTTTACAGTGCCGGTTTCAACCTTGGCTCACAAGGGTAAGAGCCAGGCTCTGCCATCCGCCCCTACAGGATGCAAGACCTCATAATTGTCTTCAATTACAGAGTGCCGGCCCTCAGCTCTGGCTTCCGACAGGAACCAGAGCCCAAGCCACTACCATGGGGAGTGGGGGAGCAACCTGGCCCCTCTGCAGGGTTTGGGGGCTCCCTGTGGTCTCCAGGGCACTTCCAAACGCCCGCAGGTCCCAGGCTTCCCCATAAGGCCTCCTGGGGGCTTCCGAGAGCCCATCCCTGCTAAACCCCCACCTTCTGTGTCCCTGATCAGGATGAAACTTCTGTGAGCAGTGAAGATTTTGATATGAACGACTCCACATGGATGTCAGCTGACCCACACCTGGCCTCCAGCCTGAGTCCCAGCCAGGACGAGAGGATGCGGAGCCCGCAGAACCTCCACAGCCAAGAGGACGGTGAGTGTTGCTCGGCGGCTGCTGGGGGAGAGGCTACGCAAGACAGCAGGGGCCTGGGAATCTGGGGGTCGCCCCTCACCCAGTGCTCTCGGCACCTCCGTGGGCCCCACCTCCCAGCTCCTGGTTCCAAGGAGACCAGTCATTCCTCCCGAAGACAAATGAATGGCGCTCTCAGGGACTGGCAGCCTGACAGGCGTCATGCGGTTTCTTTGCCGTGATGTGGATTTCGAAGTCACCACGATCAGGTCTGGGGAGGTTAACAGTGTGCCTGACCCCCAACGGCTCCACTGCCCGACAGAGAAACAGGAGCTGGGCTTCTGCAGTTCCGATGGGAGGCTGCAGGGGCAGGGTGTCCCCAGCCCCGGCCTGTCGCCTGGTGATGGGGCAGACAGTGCACTTGTCCGCGTGTGCCCCCAGCGCCTTGGGATGAGGCACGGCCCGGGGTGAGGAGCTGTTGGGCTCTCCCTACCCCAGCCCCCGCCGCCCTCCAGGGCCTGCCAGCTGGCCTGCTGCAGCCTCCCTGAGAGCAGAGACCCCCATCTTGGGGGGAGAGCTGGGTGGGAAGTCACACCCAGAAGCTTGGCCCAGAGCTCGCCTGTGGAGGCCCTGGGGTGCTGGGGTGCTGGGCCCCGGGCTGCAGGGCCTGCCTCAGCCAGGTGCAGCTGCTGGCCCAGGTGGTGCCGATGGCCAGAGTGTCCTCCTGGCTGAGCTCTGTTTTCCAGGGAGGAGGGTGACTGAGGGTAGGGATGAGCCACACCAGGCCTCAGGGAACTGGGGTGTAGAGCTGGCAATTAGGGGAGGTCGAAGGTCGGGCCCGGAATGTGAGAGGGAGGTGCAGGGTTAAAAGGGGTGTAATCTTAACTCTGTGAAGCGGGTTAGCTTTAAAGAGTAAATACGGGCTAGGAGCCTTGCAGTTTGGGTCAAAGTTCATCTCCATGGCAGAACTGCGCACCTCTGACGGCCCTCTCGGGCCTGAATCCGGCTTTGTCTGGAGGAGCCCGGCCTGGAGGCAGCTGGGGTGGCTGGGCCAGGGGCTGGGGATCCCAGAGGGTGGTTCTTTGAGAGTAGGGTGCAGAGCTACTGCACGGAGGGAAAGAAAAGGCTTTTGTGCCTCTCCGACAAAGGTCAGCAGGACCCCCTCGTGCTTGGAGCCTCCCCGAGCAACACTGCCTTTCAGGGTTCCCACCAGGTGGGGGCCGGGCGGGGCAGCCACGTGCTGCTGGGGGCTCTGGGGCTGGGGAGCACCTGCAGCTGACCTCCCACCTCAGCGGGGCTGACTGAGAGCCACACCCAAAGGCTGCACCACGGGCTCCTCCAGGACAGCTCAGCTGAAGGTGTCGATCATACCGTCCCAAGAAGGATCCAGAACACTTTTTTAAAAACCTCAGAGTAGCAGGACTGATGGGGGGTCATATTGCCCCAACTCATTCTCAAAAAAGTCTTGTGGTATTGTTCCTCCCAGCCACCCTTTGGAGGCCTGACCTCTGGTAGAGACACTTCCTGGGGAAATTTGGTGACTTGGGGGACGGCCTCCAGGATCAGGGAGCAGAAGAGTGTGTTTCCGTGGGGGTCACGGGGCTTCCTCAGCACCATTGGCCCACTGCCCAGAGGTCGGCCGATGGTGAAGATGCAGCTGAGAGAGGCAGAGGTTGGTGCGGTCGGCGTGCCCTGCAGCTGGTCCCGCAGGAGCCTTGGGCGGCGGTGCCCAACCTGGGAGTGGTCATGACTGTTGCCCACACCGTTTCCCTGCCACTCAGGTCCCGCTGGGCTCTGGTTCCGGGGCCGAGGCAGGCTGGCCTGCTGACAGGACAAGGGTGTTTATCAGGGCGGGCAGCCAGAGCTGGAGACGGGGAGGATGGTGTTGACCATGATGCCATCAATTTAATTATTTAATCAGAGGCTGTGTCTGGAGGCTGTGGGCTGATGTGCTGGCCAGAGGCCAACCTCGACCCAGTGAAGGGGTCGAGGGCCTTGAGAACGCCCAGCCTGCTGGCCTGGTCTCTGCTGCCCCTCCTGGCCCCAGACCTCTTGGTGGCTGCCACGTCCGACCAGAGCAGTGGCTTCCCAAAAGGCACTGGCCCGGCGCAGACCCAGCCTGGGGCCCTTGTCCAGCCCCCCAGCCCCCGCAGCAGCAGGCAGCCAGCTTCCTTCTCGAAGGCGCTCGCAGTGGGGACACAGGCTGGGATCCCGCTCCCGTCGGCGAGGCAGTGGGAGGCCGTCAGGGGCTGCAGGGTGTCCCCGAGTCCCTTCTTGTTAACAGAGGAGGACCGGGTGGGGGCAGCCCCAGCAGGAGCCCTGCTTGGCTCTGCCCTCCGCACTCGGCCACAGCCCTCCACGGCCTCCAATCCCTGCCCATGTGTCTTCATCCGGAAGCTTCCCCAGCCCCACTGACGTACCCAGGATGGCTCGGTGTGTGCTCTCTGACCCTTGGTCCTCCATGGGAGTGGCGGGTGGGAGAGATGATGTCTGAGACACAGGCCATGTCAGCGCCGATCTTTGTGCTGCCCCAGTGACACTAGTGCACGCCTGGCCCGTGAGGCGGGGCCTGCCGCACATGCGTGGCTCCAGTGAATAGAGGACAGCAACTACTTCACAAGACCTGTCCCCCAGCACACCGTTCGGGGGGGCCTGGGTCCGCCCCTTGTCAGGGACAAGTTAGACTTTCTGCTCCAGGGAAACATCCCATATTTGAGCACCTGAGGATTTTCTCTTAGCTGGAAAGTGTGGGTGCTCCACTGGCCGTGCTGCTGGCCAGTGGTGCGGCCCTGAAGCACTTCCAGGAGCCAGGCCGTCGGCGGGGCCCACGTCTGTCGGGGGTGTGTCAGGGCCTCTGCTGCCCCCTCCTCCTCATCCTTTTTCAAGTCGTAACAAAGGCAGCTGAAGGCAGCGCCCGGGCAGGGCAGGTCCCGGGGCTGAGACCAGGCAGGAGTAATCAGCGGGCTGCTGCCCCCACCCACCCACCTCCAGCTGGTTTCCAAGGTTCACCGGCCAGTGGGAGGGTGCTGGCTGTGAAACAGGCTGATTTTCCTGCCCCCAAGCCCGCCACTGCCTGCCAGGTTTCACTTCGCAGGTCTCTTTGATAGTCCGCTTGCAGCCCCCCTGGAATCACAGCCCAGGTGCGGGGCACCACTTGCGAGGCACTTCCTCTCCGGGGGCTGTAGCTGCCGTAAGCACATCACCCTTGTCTCATGTCCCGAGAGGTGACAGGACCAGGGAGCAGATTTGGGCAGTCTGGCCAGAGTCAGGAGGTACTGACGCTGCCCTCTTCCTCCTTGGCAGGTGCCAAAGCCGTGTGTGAGGTTCTAGGGACAAGGTCTCAATGAACGGTTGTTCCTGTATTGCCCAGGAATGGGCAGGGAAGCCTGGCAACCAGAGCGGGCTGCCCACACACACTCAGAGCCTGGCCTTTGCAGGGGCCCAGAGGGACCCACTCCGTGCGGCCCCCACACAGCCGAGTCCGCTCCGGACCCACCACCGAGCTGCCTGAGACTCTGGGCCTTTGAGTGCAGACAGCCCTCCAGTCTCATCACAGGTGCCTGGAAAGACACCCGGCCCAGGGGCTGCCTGTTCGGGTGGAGGGAGGACTCCTGGGAGAAGCCAGCCGTGGAGACCTGGTCCACAGACAGACACTGCGGTCCGGTGCTGCCTCGGACAGAGCAGCACGTCGGTCTGTCGTTAGGCTGCCAGCGGGCCGCCCGATCCCTGTCTCCTCTTCAAACACCAGAGCCGGGCCCTAGTGCCCGCGGGGCCGGTGTCTGATGAACGAATGCGTGAATGAATGAAAAGGGGGGGTGGGGCCGGGCACCCCGGCCGGTGAGCCCGCAGGCCGGCCGGGGGGACCCTCAGAGGTGTGGCGGGGCCGGGGTCCTGGCCCCAGCGGGCAGCGTCAGGCGGGGGCCCACTCCTTCCATCTCCCCTTGGTGCGCTTCACCAGGCCTCTCGCTCTGCCCCTTCCTGAACGGAAAATGTGAGGCCTGGCCTCCAGAAGGGACGCATGGGGGGTGGGGAGCGGACATTACTCACCTCTCGGGCAGACAGGAAACCGGCACCAGGGAGAGCAGAGGGTCTTGCTTCCTTTTTCCTGCCGGGCCATCAGGAGTTGCTGGGCTGGGTGGCACCCTGGGGCATTTTGGGGCCTCTTGTTTGAGTCCCTCAGATGAGACCCTGCCCTAGCCTCAAGCCTCTGAGACCCCCTGGGCCTCAGAGCTTCCCTCTCTCGGGGGACCTGGTGCCAGCACCCCCTGCCTGCTGATGTGGGGCCGGACAAAGGCACCGAGGGTTCGTTCCGGGCGCCCCTCAGCTTTGTCCTGTGGGCGGTGAGCCCCTGTGGGTGGTGCGCCCAGCCCGGAAGCCCACCCTTGGAGGGGGACAGACACACGGCGCGTGGCACCCCTGCTGGGCTACAGGCTTCCTGAAGGCAGAGGGTTATCTCCGTGGAAATGTGTCTTATTTTCCCCTTATTTCAAAAGTGTCACGCTCACTACAGAAAATTTAGAAACAATAGAGGAGAAAAACGTGAAAATCAAAAGGAGCGATGTTTGGGGCATATTTTTCTTTTCTTTTTAAAAAAAGATGTTATTTATTTTTAGAGAGAGGAGAAGGGAGGGAGAAAGAGAGGGAGAGAAACATTGATCGGTTTCCTCTCATACGCGCCCCAACTGGGGACCGAACCCGCAACCCGCACACGTGCCCTGACTGGGAATTGAACCAGCGGCCTTTCACTTGGCAGAATGACACCGACCAACTGTGCCACACTGGTCTGGGTCAGGCATATCTTTTTTGATCCTCTCTGTGCAAATAATCAGTCTTCTTTTCGTAAAAATGGGGGAGGGAATCATGTAGCGTTGCAGCCACCTCTGTTTCCCACCTAATGTCACTTGCCCCTGTCACGGAAGTGCCTTTAAAAGGTGTTCCAGTGACCAAGGGCCCTTCCTGGGCCCTCTGCGTACTTGGTGCCGAGCTGGCGACAGGATGGTGTGAGCTCGAGGCTATGACTGTGCCTTTCCTACAGAAGAGAGAGTGACTGGCCCAGGCCACAGGGGGCTCTGTGACTCCAGAGCCAGCATTTGGGCCACTCACGGGACAGGACATTTAAGTCTCTCTTTTGTGTCATTGAAAACGGTGCCACCCGGAGCATCCTCAGGGCTGAGGGGCTCAACAAACGGCGGCAGCTGAGCAAACAGGGTCAGAGATGGGGCCCAGCGAAAGCCTCTTGGAGCGGTCCGAGTGTGATGTTGAAGACGGGCACGGCGGGCCTGAGGCCTGGGGAGCTCGGGCAGCGCGTCAGGAGGCGGCTAGGCGGGGAGGAAGATGCTGAATGCCAGGGTTGCGGGTCTCCTGGGTCCCATGTCTCCAGAAGCTTCTTATGACCCCTAACTCCAACCAGGAGAGATGGGGCAGGGAGGCCACAGCCTGTCCGTCTGGCAAGGGTCTGCCTGCAAGGATTCTGGGGAGATGGAGAGAGGTAGGGTCACCCCCGTGGGCCTGGGGTCCCCACTGGACCCGGCTCCCTGCAGGTGGCCCCTGGAACTCTGCGGTGGATCTCCTGAGTGGACCCTGCCCTGTCCCTGCCGTCTGGTCTTAAGCTTAAGTCGTTCACCCTCTGATCCCTAGTGTGGCCGGGGTGACTGTGACCACTGATCCTCACGTGTCCTCAGCGCTTTGTGAGAAGTCCAAGGCTTCCTGCCTCCTGGCTCTTGGTGCCCTGGGTCGGGGCCCTCCACTGCACAGAAATGCAAAGTGGGCGCAGGGTGGTCACGGGGGGGGGGGGGCAGGTGTGTGACTCGCCCACCCAGGGCTGCCTCTGCTCTCCCGTGCGCCTTCCCCTGGTCTCTGCAGAGTGGTCTCTGGGGAAGTGTGTGGGCCGGCCACGCTGCCTAGCTCCCGCCTCTGCCCCCCCTCACCGTGTGGCCTGGGGCAGATCACTTCCCCTCACTTGTGGGTGAAGACTGGACGGGGTGTGTACAGGGCTTGGCGCGCACATACCCGGTGCAGGGGAAGGCTTGGTGAACGGTCGTGGGGTCATTTCATTTCCTCTTAGGTGGCCAGGCCGGTGTGAGGGGCCCCGCTGAAGGGCAGAGGCTGGGGTCCACGGCCACAGGCTGAGGGCCTACAGGTGGGTCATGGGGCCCCCCTTGAAAGACCAGGGAGTCCTCCTCCTTACCTCTCTCACTTTGGTCCAGTCCTGTTCCCTCCTCCGTTCAGGTCTCTCTTCGTCCCCTCCGCCCACTGGGCCCTCTGGGGTTGTGGCCTCAGCTTTCCTCCCACCACTCACACTAGCGCCCTGTGCCCCTGCTCTCAGCCAGAGCCCCACTTCGGAGTGGGAGCTGGGCCCGGAGGGCCTGGGCACTGTGGGTCTCCGCTCCTCTTGCATTCCCACCCCAGGGCCCTGCTCTGTGACCATCAAACCCCTGACCTGTCCCAACTCCTGTGCTGGCGGGCAGCCCGCTCGTTCCACTGTCCACGGAGAAGGCCTTTGGGTGGTCACTGTGCCGGGTACTGGGCATGGCGCAGGCGTGTTCTCAGCCAGTGGTGGCAGCTGCTTGTGCCAGGGCACAGGCAGGGGGACGTATTGCTGGTGTGTAAGGGGCGTGTGGGAGTTGGGGCCAGGCCATGCGGCCTCAGAGATGGTCACTGGCGTTCCCCTGGAGCCCCGGCCACTCCTGGTGTTCTCTGCAGACGTGCCCACCCTTCCACGTGCTCACTTCTGGGGGCAGAGCGGCTGTCTCCCCACCTGGGGCTGCAGGGTTCCCTGGCCTTTGCAGCCAGCTCCCCACGGACCCAACAGCACTCCCGGTTGGGCATCTACCCTGGTCACTGTCACGTGCTGAGAAGATTCTGGCCCCTTCACCACAGCCACCCCTGGTGTCTTCTGAGGGTCTCCTGTCTGTAGTGGGCTTTTACGCTAAACCTTCTCTCCTCACACCTGCAGATGTTGGCTCCACCCACCCCGAACCCCTCCCAGTCTGAGGTGAGGCTAGAAACTGGGTCTGAGCCTCCTTCTCTGGCCACAGGTCACACACACACACACACACACACACACACCCCACCCCATCCCACCCCACCCCACCCCACCCCACCCTCTAGAGCAAGAGCTGTGGCTTCTACTTAAGGGTCTAAATATCCACACCGGATGGAGAGATGGTGGCCTCCTCCCCTCACCTCCCCCCAGGAGCAGAGAACTGGGGCCCTGGCCCTTCCGGGAATTGGCCGTGGGCCACGCTGGCAGTCCTGGGTCACAGGAAAGTGTCCGTCATCAGCTGGGCTGCAGGCAGCCTAGACAATGCTGGGCTGTCCTGGGCTCTGGCCACGGAAGACTGAGAGAGGCTGGGAGACAGCACCAAGAGGTCCCTTTATCCCAGGAGCAGGCCAGGCCTGCACAGCCTGGCCTTGTGTGGGCTGCTGGGGTCTCGGGCCCCCTCAGGCTCCAAGACGCCTGGTGAGGACATTAGTACAGGACAAGCTCCAGGGCCTGAGAGGGGAAGGAGAGAGAGACTCCCCCCGCCACCCCCGAGGCACACCTGAAGATTTGCCCAGGCCCTCTGGGCCATCGGAGCCCAGCCCTTCCCTGCACCCCTTAGCCAGGATGCATGTGGGCCCCGACTGCCTATGGACTGACCCTCCGTGAGGGAAGGCCTGCCGTGCTGGCCAGGAGGCTGGGGCAGGGCATGCAGAGGAGACATTGCCGCCCTGGGCCCGTCCAAGGGCAACTTTCCCAGGAACCAGGAAGTGACCAGGGCCACGCTGGCGTCATCACTCTGACCTAAGGACTGGGATGCACCGAACCCAGACCAGCTTCCGGGGCCTTCAGAAGCACCCCCTCAGGCTCTGGGGCAGGGCCGGCCCATGAATCATTCACACATGGCTGCCCCAAGTGGCTTTGTTTGCTCTCAAACCACATGATTTGTTTTGGGGTGGGCGGGTGCAGAGGGCATCTCCTCCAGAGCTTCGTGCATTGAATTAGCATTGACTCCTCACTGCCTGTGCTCGGCCTGGAGGGCGGGGCCGGGAGCCTGTCGCACTTGGGAGGCACAGCCCCTGGCAGTGGGCACCGGGGCCGGGGTGCGTGGGGGAGAGGCTGCGCTGCAGGAGGCGCGGTGGCGGCAGGGGTGGGGCCTGTCCCATAGTACAGGCAGGCATGGCGAGGCCTCGGGAAGGAGAGCGCTGGGGTGAGCCGGGCAACACGGAGGCCCTTGGGGCTCCGCAGCCCTCTCAGCGTGAAGGCCGATGACTTCCCCCTGGGAGCTGCTGGTCCCTCCCTGGTGGCCACCCCCGGGGTGACCTCCAGCATCAGGTGCGGTGCTGGGCATATGCCGGGCGCCTGTCCCGAGACCCAAACTCGCTCCTCTTCAGCTCGGAGCCCCCTCTTGGGGCCAGGAATCATTTTAGTTTCAGGTTGAAGTACAAAAACCTGGGTCTGCGCTGCTGAACGCAGCAGTCAGAGACGGCTGCTGGAGGGGACTCCTGCAGACCCAGGCGCCCTCCCTACACATCGAGGGCATGCGGTGTTTCCAGGTGGGTGGGGGAAAGAACGCATAACATCTCCGTCTTAACACGGCATTGATTACTTGTTGAAATGATAGTGTTTTAGATGCGGTGGGTTAAATAACATAGGTTGTTAAAAGTTTCATTCTGTTTCTTTCCGCTTTTTTAATGTGGCTACTAGCAAACTGAAAGTGCCCCCCGGTGGCTGTCACTCTGTGTGGACAGCACTGTTCTGCACTCCGAGAGCCCCAGGAGCCGGTGCCAGTTTAAGGAATGAGTCACAAAAGCTCAGGCAAGAAGTCGGGTGCTGTGGAGTAGGGGTGCTGGTGGCCCTGAGCTGGTGGCATTTGGTGAGAGTGGGGGCCTTCGGAACCTCGGGGATGAGGTGGGGTGCACAGGAGGGGCCCGCAGGCAGGCAGCCAGGACCCGAAGGCCAGGTGGTGGGGGCTGGCGCCCAGTGTGACCGCCTGGCCCAGGGTGCTGGGGTCCCAGCGGCACTGCCCGCGCCCAGCCTGAGTGTCTCCTGCCCTCCTTGAACCCGGAGCCCTCCCTCTTCCTTCCGGGAGGAAGGACAGGGCAGCAGCCAGGAGCCCAGTGCCCCCGGGAACCACGCATCACGTAAACACGGCCTAGGCCACTGGCCTCTGTCAAAGCAGGCGGAGGCCTCACCCTGTGAGGTGCACACCCCAAATTCAGAGCAAAGTCTGCCCCGGACTGCAGCCCAAAGCCACACTGGCTGAGGGAGGAGAAAGGGGCTGTGGTTCTTCAGACGTCCAGCTGGGCCACCCTGGCGTCCACACAGCCCGGGCCGGGCCCGCTGTGGAGCTGCTGGCTCCTGCGCTGTGCACTCCCCCACCCCTTCTCCTTTGTGTGCGAATTATTGATGTCCCTGCCCTCCCTGCCCGGCTGCCGCCGTGACGGAGCCCACGGAGGAGGGAGGCCCTGCCTCCGGCGGCTGCACCTCAGCCCCCAGGAGGCAGCCTGCAGGGCCGGCGTGTCCACACGCCTGGCCTGTGGTCCCCGGCAGGGCAGACCATCCCACCTCTCCCTTGCCTGCCTTGGGAGCCAGTGTGGGTCACCCACTGGGAGAGGGTGCCACTGGCCGTGGCCCCAGTGCCCGGGGTGGTGATTGGTGGCGCGCACAGAGCTGGGCTTGTGCGGGGCCGCAGGGCGCTGGCGCCCACATAAGGGCATTGTTTGCCGCGGTAAAAGGGGTTTTTGTCTTCTTCTGGAGACGGGACAGAGGGAGAAACAATCTCCCCCATTCATCAGTGATCCCCCGTCTGAATAGCAGCACATTGCCCCACGTTAAATAGATGCTCACGGCAGTGCTGCCCTGCCCGCAGGCCCTCGGGCCCAGGTGGCGGGCTCTGCGTCCTGCCCGGCTCTGAGGAGGGACGCCCGGCTTTGTGGGAGTGTGCGGAGGCGGCACGTCCCGCCGCTGCTCCCCGGCAGCCCCTCAGTGCCCCCTTCTCTCTGCAGCACTAACAGCCACAGGTTGGGGCAGCCGTGTCCTGCTGGCATGGTTCTGGGCTCGGTGGAGGGCCTGTCCCAGGAGGGGCAGGTTCAACTGGAATGCGTGCCGCCCACCCCTCCTCCCCAGGGGACCCAATGTCCACACCCCGTGTTCCGGGCCCTCCGCGTGTGTGGGGCCAGCTGGGTTCTTTCACAGGGTCATAAAGTGTCAGAGACCAATAGGGCGGCAGTGGCAACTCCCTAGACTGCAGATAAGAGTTGCCAAGGAGGCGGCTGTGCCCAAGGTCAGGCGGGAGGCAGCTAGGCCCGCACCTGCCCCCCTGCCTGGGCTGCCGCATATCACCTGGGCTGTTTGTCTGTCTCCCTGAGTCACTTTTTTTAAAAAGGATCTTAGGATGAGGAAAGAATTAAGAATGGATTAGAACCCAGTTTGCCCAGCCTGGGACACTGACATTTATCTCTGTTCCATCTGTCCCTAAACAGTGACAGGCCGGCTGCCTGCGCTGGGTGCCCTGCTAGGTGCTGGGCAGGGGTCCTGAAGCTGCCCCTCCTGGAGGTGCCAGCTGCCTCAGGACTGTGCTGGAGAGATGGGGGGGGGGGCGGTCCTGTGGGCCGCAGTGAGGAGAGAGCTCCAGGGGTGTGCGAATTGCTCAGAGGCCAAACCAGACTCCCCGTGACACAAACCCGCCTTCCCCGAGCTCCAGCCGTAAGGAAATAATTGGGTCCCGTAACTGAAAAGTCCAGGGCCTTTTGCTTTGGGCACAGTGGGCTTGGGGACTTGCCCATGCCCGCCCGCCCGCCCGCCCGCCCTGCCTTCCAGGTGAGGGCCGACTGGGTGCAGCCCTGAGGGGAGCACTGCTTCCCAGGCATTTTAGGAGAAGGCCCAGCACTGACCTCCTGGGTCAAGACTGGCCTTTCGCCAGTCACCATGCTGGGCTGTGCCGAGTGGCCAGGCCTGGGGCACGTGCTCGCTCTGGAAGAGGAGGGGTCCCTCACCAGATGGAGGGGCGGGGTTTCCCTGAGAGGCTGGGGTGACCCGGGCCCACCGGTACAGCCCTGCCACCCTGGGGGGGTCTGACCGTAGACACAGTATGTAGGCAGGTGATGAGCGCTCTGGAAAGAATAGGTAAGGGGGTCAGCATGTCAGAGTGGGCGCAGGGGCGAGGCAAGGAGGTCTCGCTGAGAGGGTAACCCTTCAGCAGCGCCCTGGAGGGGAGGAGTGTGCTGAGAGAGCAATAGCTGGGGACAGCGTCGTGAGGAGAGGGGACGGCGGGTACAGAGGCCCACAGCTGGGGTTCCAGGTGCATCAAAACTCTCAACATTTCTTTGCAGCCCAGTCCCCTTTAGGGTCCTTATGTTGGGTTTCTTAGTGGAACATGAGTCCCCAGGAGGGTGGCCGCCCCTGTCTTTTCACCACTGTGTCCCCAGTGCTGCCCTCTCCCTCTTCCCCTCCCCACACCCGCCTCAAATTTGGCACCGGTTCTGAGGGACCCTCAGAAGCCCCCTCCTAGTCTGGGGAAGATGGACGCGTAGCAAGTGGGGCTATTGTGGAGTGAGAAAGTGAGGTGTAGGGAGCCAGCTTTTTTCTTTTCAGTGCCACTGTCCATACCTCACACACACCTTACAAATCCTGCTTCACTGACACGACTCCCGTCTGGAAGGAAACTGAAGCGCGAGATGACGCTGGGTGGGCTGCGCAGGCGCGTAGGTTGGAGGGGCCGGGCAGCGTGTTTGGAAGCACCAGCTCTCGTGACTGTCTTGTCCCTCTGGCGACTGGGTGGCTGGCTCTCCCTGCCACCAGGGGCTGTGTGGAGGTGGGAGACACTTGGCCTTTGGGTGAGGGGGGTGGGAGAAACTGGAGCTTGTGAACCGGGGCCCACTGGCCTGCTCAAGATTTCTTTTGTTCATTCTGCTGGGATTTTTTGTGGTGAAACGTGTAAAAAGTGTTCCCTTGGAACCAAAATACAGCAGGTCTTCGAATAACGTCCATTGTTTTGTTCAGGGTCATTTCCTAACAGTAGGAAAAAATCGATCCTGGTCGGGGCCACTGTCGGTGTGGCTGTGCTCTGGCCATTCTCAACCCCACACCGGAATAAGCCGTTTGCAAAATCACTATCTCGTTTTTATTCTTGAATGTATGTATAGCTCACATGTATTTGAGGGTTTAATATTAGAAGTCTTTTGGGTCTTTAATGAGAAGTTTGGTGACTTTTTAGTGACGAGAAATATGCCATAGGAACTTAACACTCACTCATATCAGTTAGACTCTGGTCAAATCAGTTTTCTTATGTTATTTCGAATCTGTTTTCTTATACATTGTTTCACTTAAAGTCCTAACTTCCAAGAACCTATAGATGACCGAAGAGTTGGCGTCACTCTGAACAGAAGCTGTGTCCATTAAGCAGTAACTTCCACTCCTCCCAACCCCCCTCCAGGCCCAGGTGACCACTAACGTATGTTCGTCACTATGAACATGACTGTCCCGGACGTTGTATGTGAGCCGACTCATTTAGTATGCCTGGTTGCGTCTGGCTTGTTTTATTGAACATCATGTTTTCAAAGTTCATCCATATTGGATAGCATGTGTTGGAATTTCGTTCCTTTTTTATGGCTAAATAATATTCTGTACAGCTAGACCATATTTTGTTTATCCATTTATCTGGCAAAGTTTTCAAAATGTAAACATTGTGTGTTAGTCACCAGCATTTTAAAATCTGGGGGCATACATACTGTTGCAGATTCCTAGTTTCTTCTAAAAGCTTGGCACACATGGCCACACGAGGTCTGGGCTCCTGGCACCTCTCAGGTTGGCCACACGAGGTCTGGGCTCCTGGCGCCTCTCTGGTCCCATCTGCCCCTGCCCCTTTCCTGACCTACTGGGGTGACGTCGGAGTAGTGGGGTGGGGGGAGGTGTGTGCGCCAGCACCTATGGCTGCCCAGCTGGGCAGCCCGGGGGCATTGGCAGCTCAGCAGTCTGGGCCGCCACCCTGGGCTTCTGAGCCAGGAGTGCCTGCCCGTGCGTCCTCACAGCACCTGAGTGTCCAGCTCACTCCAGCCTGAGGGAGCACAGGGCAAAGGGGCACATACTCCCAGGAGGAAACCTGGGCCCAGAGGCAGGTGGATGGGGCGCTGCCTCTGGGCCCAAACAGGGTGTGGCACTGCGGGCGGTGGGGGGGGCACAGGTCTCTTCCTCCTCGTGCTGAGTGAGGTGACATGTCACTGTGGTACCTGCTGACCCTTTTAGCAACCCTCTCCTTCCAGAGGAGAAGGACAGTGCCCTCCCACATCAGGCAAGTGGCTTGTCAGGGCTGGTGCCAGGTTGTGAAGTGACCTGCAAGGTGGGCTTATAATAGGCACCTGCCAGAGGGCCCCCCCCCCCGCCCCGTCCTGCTGGGCAGGGGGCCTCTCCAGCAGCAGGCCCTGCCCTGGCAGGAGGAGGGTGGCAGCTCTCAGGACCAGTGCCCGGCCATGTGAAGGAGGCAAAGGAGGCCCAAGGTGCCACTAGGCAGGGGTCAGGGCCTGAGCGCTTCCTTCCCAGGAAGGGAGGAAGGAGGGGGGCAGCTTTGAGCCAGACCTGAAGGTTGACTGAACTGGAAGCAGCATGGCAGGCGGGCAGCAGCTCCCAAACAGAGGTCTTGGAAATGTGAGGTCCAGCAGTGACCAGTACATTGGGACCTGGGCTGGGAAAGGCTGCTGAGGCCATGGGACCAAGAATACACTGGGTGGGAACTTGGACTCTTCAGCAGGCTGGGGGCAACAGGCAGCTTACTAAACGCGGTGGTGATGACGCGGCGCTGGAAAACAGGCGGGTGGAGACGTGTGTAGTAGAGAGAAGCCGGTGCTGAGGAGGGGAGCAGCCAAGGCCACTGGATGGGATGGGTGTGGTCTGAAAGTCAAAGGGTGGTTGGTGGCCCATTTACCCACTTTATGTGGTTCCTGTATTCACATTTGTCCCTCCCCCAACCCCGAGAGGGCCTGCACCTTGGTCATAACCACTACTTTGTTTCCCAGGGGTACAGGGCCAGCATGCAGTAGATGCTCAGTAAATATTGCTGGGTGCTTTGTTCATTCCACACACGCCTAGGTTGGTGCTGGAAGCGCTGCCAGAAGAAAACCAGGCTGACCCATCTGTGATGGAGGAGCAGGGGATAGGTGGTGAGGTCACAGAGGAGGTAGCAGGACTGAGGGCCTGAGGACTGGGGTGTAGCTGAATGCGGGGTGGTGGGGCGGCGGGGCGGCTTTGAGCGGAGGCCGTAGCTGCCCTGAAGGATGAAGGGAGCTGTGGTGGTGCGGAGGAGGGCTGGCAGCTTGGCCCAGGGGACCTGCGGTAGCCGAGGGGGAGGGGTGCCACTGCGCCTTGGACCTTTCCCATCCCCCTCTGCCCAGGGCCCCGACCGCTTGATGGGCATCTCGGCCCCGCCCCCGGGCAGCCGGGAGGCCAGCGATTGGTTGAGGCTCTAGAGCCGCTCGGTCGCCATGGGGACGCTCTGGAGGCGCTCGTGCCCAGCGCCCAGCACTGGGGACTAAATCTTCATAATCTACCGGCTGGGAGGGTGGGGGTGGGGTCCTTTGCGACCCTGGCCTGGGGGAAGGGGTGGCCTGGGATGCCGTCAGGGCTCACTGTGGCCGCTTCTCCCCCAGCTGCTTTGGGTGCAAGTGCAGAGCCACCTGTGCACCAGGGCACCACGGGCACCCACAGAGTACTTATCTGACAGTGACCCGGGAACTTCGGCCTCTTGTCTCATCAGATCACGCAGGAGGCTGGAGCTGAGTGGGGAAGATGGATCTGGAATTTATCTGAAAGTGTCTAGCCCAACAGTTAGTTTGTCCTTCCGGATCCCTAGGCAATGCTGCGCTCTCCGCAGCAGGGGGCGCCCTCGGCAGAACTTTGTTGGGCTGTTGCCTCTTGAAAGCAGGAATGGCCCTTTGAGGTTGCAGGGCGCGAAGACCACATATCCTGCAGCCCTGTCTCCTGTGTCCAGGGTTACAGGGCCATGCACAGAGGGCAGGTCTGGGGGGGGGGGGTGTCCGTGTGCCAAGACAACCAGAATTGGGCGGGGCCTGCTTACAGGCGGGAGTGGGTAACCGGCAGGGTCACGGTGGAGCCATTCCTACCTCCTCAGGAAGGGGGAAGAAAAACTCAAGGCCCCTTGTGAGGAGGAGGTCCTGTGGGGAAAGGTGTGAAGGGACAAGGTAGTGGTGAGCCGGAGGAAGAAGGGGGCACTGGCCAGAACCCAAGCAGTGTCTGGGATGTCCAGGACCCCCGGCAAGTATCAGGCCAGAAAGACCTGGGGTCGCCGCCACTCACGCCAACACCCTTGGAGCTGGGCCTCCCGTGTATTTGGCTGTGGCATTTATGGGTGTGGAAGGCAGGACCACCACACCTTGCACACGGATGGCCACTCTGGTCCTGATGGCCCACGTCTGTGGCTGGGGGACTCTGCCCCCACCTCCAGCAAGGCTAGCCCCTCGGGTATGTAACAGGCACAGCAGTGCTCACCGCCTGCCCAAGGATGTTTGTGAGGACAACACAGGGCACATCCTCCCTGGGACTCTCTTGCCCATGATACCCTTGGGGGAGGTGTCTTAGGGGGCAGTAGGTGCTGGGGTGGGGCCTCATACCCAGGCCTCTTGTGATTTCAGACGATTCCTCCTCTGAGAGTGGCAGCGGCAATGGCTCCTCCACCCTGAACCCATCCACATCCAGCAGCACGCAGGGCGACCCCGCCTTCCCCGAGATGAATGGCAACGGCGCTGTGGCCCCCATGGACTTTACGGCTACAGCAGAGGATCAGCCCATCAACCTGTGCGACAAGCTCCCGCCAGGCACGGTGCTCGGCACACCCTCCTACCCCTCCGACGGCTGCAGCACAGATGGACTGCGGAGCCGTGTCAAGTACGGGGTGAAGACCACCCCTGAGGTGTGTGAGGCTGTGGGCCCGCCTGAGCCTGGATGCCTTGGGTGTGCCAGGAGTTGATGCCGGGTCAGGGTGGTGGCCAGGGCTGCTCTGCCGTCCATTTCATGGGGAGGCCCTGGGACGGGAGAGCACACTGAGTGATCTCAGCAAGTCCCTCATTCTCTGAGCCTGTGTCCCCATCTCTGTAGTGGGGTTGATGGCCCCTGCCTTGGAGGAGGTGGTGGGTGATGGGTGGTATGTCCCCTTCCTCCAGGACAGAGTGCTGTAACAGCAGCAAGTGGCCACATCCAGCACGAGCCCTAAGGCCTCCCGTTTCCTGGCTGCTCTGCAGGCCCATCCCCGATTTCACAGATGGCACAGGAGAAGGGCAAGGCCTTTGTTTGTGGCCCAAGGGATGCAGATGTATGAAACTCAATAGACCAGCCCGATGGAGGGTGGGCAGGGCAGGTGCTCCCACCATTTAGCACTCCCCCCATACTTCTGCAAGCCGCCTCTGGGCCCCAAGGTTTTCTGCAGTGGCGCAGTGTGTGAGCTCTCCTGGGAGCACTGTCCCCTTCCAGGGCCACAGGTGCCATCTCTGAGCCCCATGTGCGTGGGGTGCTAGCCACATAGCCCCGCACAGGTTCCTCCCTCCCCGGGGCTTGTTGTCTCTTCTGCAGGGGGTGGCGAGTCTCATGGGGAAATTCTGTACAAAGGGCTGGGTGTCCAGTTGTTGCTGAGTGTCCAAGCTCTGGCTGTGGAGCAGGTACTGGGTCCAGGAGCAAGCGAGCTGCTGTTCCCGGTGAGCACAGCGGCCACGTGTGTGGGCCCAGGAAACAGATGAGGGCGGCCTGCCACCAGCAGCTTCCCTGTCTCCTCCAGCAGGGGCAGAGGGCGGGCTAGGGAGCTGCACAGGACTGACTGGCACAGGTCTTCTGACTCTCTGTGGCAGGTCTGGCAAAAGCCAGCAGGAGGCCAGAGGACCTGGAGTCCCTGTCCCTGGGGAGGCTAACCCCTGCGGCAGTGGTTACAGGGAGGCCTGCTGGTGGCGGCTGCTATGGGCCTGCACACCGGTCAGTGTGCATTCTCTCCCGTTTGTTCGTCAACAAGACGTTCCCTGCTGGGCCGCAGCTGTGTTCCCTGGGCCCAACTACCAGCTAGATGCCCACCTCCTTGAGGACAGGGACTGTGTTCCCAGGACACTGCTAATCAGTGAGTGAAGTCAGGACTCACCAAAGACGCAAAGTTTCTAAAAGGCAAATGATAGTGGTCGTCAGCTGAGCCACAGAGGGTAAAAAGATGAAGGCTGGGAGGAGAATGGGGAGGGCATTCCAGATGGGAGTAGAGGGCTGGGTGCCTTCTCTACTGTAGGGCAGGGCGAATGCCCCTCGGGCTGGCCCTGGTCCCCTGCCTCGTGTACTCACACTCTGTCGGGGCTCAGGGTGTCTTCCTGGGGATGGTGGCAGACAGGAGAACCCCAGCCCGGGAGCTTGGGGAGTGCACTTTGCCGAATGGGCCTGTCGCCTCGTCTGGCCCCCTCCCCAACAGACAGCACGCCGGCTGCTTTCGTGCCAGCTCGGTTGTCAGCTCGGGGCTGCAGCCCCTTGGGGGTCAGAGGAGGAAACCTCGAAGCCAGAACAGGTCTCGGCATAACCAGAAGAGGCTGGCTGTCGGTGGGAGCCCCTCCTCCGTCTGCCTTTGCCCCACGCCAGGTCACAGTACGGCCACCACGGCTTGGAGGACCACCGCACCCTCCACGCTGAGCCTGCAGGGCACCAGGCCCTGCGGGAACTGCTGTAGGCAGGCCTTTGCACAGCCACCCAGGGAGGGGGTGGCAGATGAAAGGAGTGGGGATGGAAGGTGACTTGCTCAGGACTTCGCAGCTGCAGCTCACATGGCAGTGACTGTGCTTGCCATCCCAGCTCCACAGCTCACTGTGGCCTATGTCAGACCACGGGAAGGCCGGGCCTGACCACCGCCCCCCACCCCCGCCCTCTCTCAGTCCCCCCCCTACAGCTCGGGGAGCTACGATTCCATCAAGACCGAGGTCAGTGGCTGCCCTGAAGACCTGACTGTGGGCCGGGCTCCCACAGCAGACGACGACGACGATGACCACGATGACCACGAGGACAACGACAAGATGAACGACTCTGAGGGCATGGACCCTGAGCGCCTCAAGGCCTTCAACGTGAGCACCAGCCAGGGACTAGCAGGGAGGGGGCGGCGGCCAGGGCCAGCCCCTCCCACAGCTCCTCTCTCCCGCAGATGTTTGTGCGCCTCTTTGTGGACGAGAACCTGGACCGCATGGTGCCCATCTCCAAGCAGCCCAAGGAGAAGATCCAGGCCATCATCGAGTCCTGCAGCCGGCAGTTCCCCGAGTTCCAGGAGCGGGCCCGCAAGCGCATCCGCACGTACCTCAAGTCCTGCCGGCGCATGAAGAAGAACGGCATGGAGATGGTGAGCCCCTCCTGCCCGCCACCGCCCCCCCAGTTGCACTCCAGGGCTGTCGGGCGGCCCCCGGGCCATTTACCTGTCACCGGCCTGGTGTCCCAGAAGCAGGCACCATGGTCCCCGTTTCACAGAGTGGGGAGCTGAGGTCCAGAAAGATGGCACGGCTCCATAGATAATGGCGCCGAAGCCGGAACCCCAGCCCCAGCCCCCACTAGGACAGGGTCTCCGTGTGAACCTGACGCCACTCTGTCCCCACCCTGCCCGCAGACCAGACCTACGCCTCCCCACCTGACCTCGGCCATGGCTGAGAACATCCTGGCCGCCGCCTGTGAGAGCGAGACGAGAAAGGCAGCTAAAAGGATGCGCCTGGAAATCTACCAGCCCTCGCAGGTACCTGCTCCCCGCCAGCCACTCTCATGGGGTTGCTCCCAGGCTGGGGGACGTCGACCATTCCAGACACTGGGGCCCCGGGTGCAGAGGGACCAGGGGTAGCAGTCCCCAGAGGGCAGCAGAGCACCCGAGGGGGCAGCAGTGATGGTGGCCGGGCTCTTCCCCGTGCCACTCAAGGCCCTGCAGACCCAGGAAGGGCATCCGGGCTTCACCCCGTGCCCCGAGGGCTCCGGGAGGGTCTTCAGTGGAGCAGAAACAGATCCAATCTGCCCCACAGGAAGATTCACAGAGCAGGGAGGGCCTGGGCCAAGCGGCCGGAGAGAGGAAGTAGTGCTGCAGGACGCAGCACTGGGTTCCAGGAGCTCTGGGGCCAGTCTTCGTCCACCCCGTCCAGGGACAGGGCCTGCTGCCCCCTGGCTCCCCAGCGCCTCCCTCCCCTCCACAGGACGAGCCGATCGCCCTGGACAAGCAGCACTCCCGGGACTCCTCAGCCATCACCCACTCCACCTACTCACTGCCAGCCTCCTCCTACTCCCAGGACCCTGTGTATGTCAATGGCGGCCTCAACTACAGTTACCGCGGTTACGGGGCCTTGGGCAGCAACCTGCAGCCCCCTGCCTCCCTGCAAACAGGAAATCACAGTAACGGTGAGTGCGGGAAACCGCAGCCTCGGGGAGGGGAAAAGTGACTCCCCATCTCATAACCTCAGCCAGTCCTTGAAAGGAAACCAAGGAACTCTTGCCCTGATTAAAGCCAAACTGCCTACGCTCTCCTCTCTGGGCTCCACGGTGGCCCGCTTCGCCCATTGCGCCGCGGGGCCTCGCTCTGGTTCTGCTCACCCTCACTGCCACTGTGAGCTGAGCACCGAGTGCCGTCCAGCCAAGGCCCCACCCTTTCCCCAGGATGAATCCTCCCCACACTCTCACCCACCCTGACCAAGGCTCAGTGTGATGGGCGGGGCCAGGATTTGGTCCAGCCTGGCCCAGTTCGGGACCTCCCGTCTGGCAGAAGCAGGCACTGGGCCACCAGCTGCACTCACCCTCTGAGGTGAAGGTTCTTAGGCTCCCAGGCAGGGCCTCCGCCCTTGTCCCATCTAGGTTGTCTGGGCTGTGATTGCCCAGGGGCTCCCCGCAAACTCTTCCCAAGAAACTGATGCCGACTAGACAGAGACCAGTATGGGAAAACGTTAAGTGCTGCCCTGAGTCAGGCCTGGAGACCTCCTGCCCACTCACTTGAGGACGGGGTGGGTAAGGCAGGGCAGCAGCAGGTTCCAGTGGTGGGAAACAGCCCCGTGGCCTCAGGGAGCTGGCAGGGGTGACCGGGGTGATCTCTTGGGCCTGGCCCTTGGGAGTCCTGCAGGAGGAGGCACCGAGAGATTTTGAGGCGGCTGTGAATGGTGCTCTATGTGCCCCTGTGATGATGTGGGGACGGGGCGGGCAGAAGCAGTGTGCTCTGTGTGGGGAGGGTCAGAGGGACGGAGAGCGCTGAGGTGTCACCAGGTCGCTGCTGTTTGGAGGCAGCCACCACCCACAGGCAGGGAACCCTGGCATCAGGCCTTGGCTGAACGTGCCCAAGAATTCCTTTCAAGCCCTTGGCTGCAGGAGACCCCCGGGTGCCCCTGGGCAGCGAGGGAGGGACTGGGCACAAAGCCCAGGTGCCCTCCACTCACCTTGACCTGCCCCCCCACCAGGAAGTGTGTGCAGGGCCCTGGGAGAGTCCTGCCTGGGCTTAACTTCTCATCCCTTCCTAATGCCTCTTAGCCTAAAAACGAGAGGCTGCCTGGCCCTAATCCCTGAGACAGTGGAATGGCTGTCCAGGCAGGCTGCTTTCCTTCCAGAAAGAGCCATCTGATGGCCCTGCTTACTGGGGACCCTGCTGGTGTGTGTGAAGACAGGCCCCGGGGCAGGGAGGCTTAAACCCCTCACTGTTCTTCAGGAGGCTGGGGCCCAGCCCTTCCCCGGCAGCAGGATGGTGCGGAGCCTCCGCCTGGTGCCGGGCTGCGGACCTGTCTCAGGGCTGCAGCTGCGGGGCTGTCCCTGCTGCTTGAGGGCACGGGGCCACCAGCCGCACTCCCGCCCTGTTCTCACCTGCGGGAGAGGCTCCCAGGGAGGCCCCGGGCTCTGCCCCTGCACCTCCCTGAGCCTCAGTCTCCTGTGTGAGCACCCTGGTTCCTTGAAGGTGGGTGCTGAGGTCACGACAGGTCTGCTTGGTCGCTCCTCACCTCAGGCGGTGTGGCCCGTGGTGGCCCTCTAAGTGACTGTTCTGTCCTTTGGCACCAGGCTTGGGCAGCCATCCGAGCAGCTCAGAGCACCGCACTCCGCTCCTCAGGTTGTCACTGTCTGGAGACGTGCGTCAGCTTAGAACCAGGCGCTCCCCGCCTGGTCTGGTGCGAGGGGCAGCACATGCTTCCGCTCGCCCCCGCCCACCGGCTGGCAACCCGAGCGTCCTCCTGTAACTGGAGCCTGAGCAAGGACAACTCCAGATCAGATCGGCTGCAGGAAACAGGGACATTCTCCTCCCTGGTCTGCAGCGAAAACCCAGGAGAGATGAGGGCAGCTCTGGGCACAGGGGAAGAGGACAGGACTTGGGGGTGGAGGGAGGGGAAGCACAGGGCCTGTTACCACCGTGGCAGGAACGCCAGCCCTCCTCTGCCATTGTCCAGCACTGTCCGCAGGGGCCTGGGAGCTGCCCTCCATGCCCCCTTCCTCTCTGGGTGCTCCCCCCAGCCTGTCTCCCTGAGCCACCACCATGGGTGACAGTGACCTGCTCAGCTGTGGTTTCCAGCAAGTCACAGACCCACTCCTCTCTCCTGGTTTCCATGCTAATAGATGTACTGCGCCCTTGATGACAATTCCAAGGGTGTTCCTCAGCCAGCTCCCAGGACCCCCTCCCTGACGGCTGTGTTCTCCAGAGAGAAATAACCCCATGTGGCAAACTGTCCCATCTTAGACTTCAACTTCCTTCCCCATTTGGGGTCTGCACCAGCTTCCGCTTAGCAGCAGCCTAGTTTCCATCATTTCTCTCAAGATGTTACTTCTGGGCTAGATGTCCCCAGTGACAACAGCTTGTCTGTCTCTCTCGCGGGCACAAAAGCCGCCACTGTAAACGCGGTGAGTGAGCCCGCTCTCAGGACTTCGGGGTGGTGGGGAGTCGGCTGACAAGGGAGCAGAGCCTCACGCAGCACGTAAGATACATGTAAGATGACCTCTGCATTCAGGCGGTGGCGTTCAGAGGTGCCAGGACCCACCCAGTTGGGCCGGAGCTGGCCTTCGAGAGGAAACGCCAGCTCCTGCAGCCCCAGATCTTCACCTCTTGGCCGTTTTCTTACTGAACACCTCAAAAATGTTTGATTCCAGGAGCTTCCACGTCTCCTGAGAGACCATTCAGAAAGCCTGACACCCATCTTTCTATGTGGGCCTGGGCAAGTTGAGACCCCTGCCGTGCGCTCTGGCTCCGCCCACAACAGCCTCCTCGTGGTGCAGGGGGAGACCTAGGCTCAGGGACGTTAAATGGCCTGAGTCCAGGCCTGCCTGGCTCCAGAGCCAGTGGCCACCCTGTAGACCTGCTAGGAAAAGGCGGAGAGGAAACAGGGCCTGCTGGGCCCCTAGGGTGTTTCGGAAGCCGTCGCACTGTCTCCACTGCAGAGGGGTTTCTTGACATGGCACTTCTGAGTCCTGTCCTGGCACGGACCCTCCCCTCGAAGGCGGGGGTCCAAGGTGCCGTGGCCCCTCAGAGCTGGGCTTAACATTCCCAGCTCCTCTCCCTCGGCTGCCCCCACAGCCCAGCAGGGCAGCTTGGCTTTCCTGCTTCTCTCCAGCTGGACAGAAGCACCACCCCCCCTTTCTGAGCACACACACCTGTGCACACACACGCACGGGTGTGTGTTTCCCTGGTCTTCTGCAGCTCCACTCCGGGGACTGCACACTCGTCCCTCTGCCCACCACCTCTGCTCACGGCAGGCTCTTCGGGGAGGACTGCACACTCACCTGTGCTTCCACCAGATACGCCCCTTTCCCGGGCTGCCGTCAGCTCCCATCGAAGCTCTGCCCGTCACGCTGGGGAGTCGGAGTTCCTTTGCTTGCAGGCCACCCCCTCACTTGGAGACCAGAGCTCGGCTGCGTGCCTGTTCGGGGGGACAGCGTCCACCTGATGGTCCTTAGAAAGCAGAGGTGTGATCGGTGCCAGGAAGCCCTGCTCCTCGCCTGGTGCCAAACCCCATGCCCTTGTCCCAAGTCACCCTGCCCTGAATACAGAACCATGTGTACATGTGATCTTGGTTAAACCTCTCGACCGCCAGGCCTGTTTCCTCCATCTGTCACACGGTGACAACAGGTTTCCGCCCTTCCAGGACCACCCTGAAAGCTAATAGCGACCCCGAGTCTCATATGTTGGCGCCAGGCCACACTCTAGGCACTAGAGTACAACTGTCAAGATAGACCAGGGTCTCAGGCCCAAGTGTCTGACCCAGAGCAGGCCCCCAGGACAACAAAGGATGACAGCACCTCCCGGGTGCCGTGCACGGTGTCCACTCCGCCTCACCCTCCCTCCCCTTCCACAGGGCCCACGGACCTCAGCATGAAAGGTGGGGCCTCCACCGCCTCCACCACGCCCACGCCCACACCCTCCAGCAACAGCACCAGCAGGACCATGCCCACCGCCCAGCTCAGCCCGACGGAGATCAGTGCCGTGCGGCAGCTCATCGCTGGCTACCGGGAGTCCGCTGCCTTCCTGCTACGCTCGGCGGACGAACTGGAAAACCTCATTTTGCAGCAGAACTGACCCCAGCGGCCCCTGGAGTGCACTGCCCTAGGGAAGGGGGCTGTCCTGCCCGGACCCAGCTTCCTGCCTCACCAGTTGGGACATTCTGCTTTGTGAAAGAGGTGGGATCCAAAAGAGCTGTTTCTAGCCACACTCCAAGCACCTGAGACTTTGGGCACAAGGACACTTTTTTTTGGAATCTCACCACACGGGTGCTCTGACCTGCTTGGAAGAGGCCAACGGGGCAGCTTTGAAAGGGCTGAGCTCCCCTGCAGGGTGCTGGGGCCGCAGCTCTGTTTAGTATCATCTTCGTGGACCCTGATGTTAGAACCCCACTCCCAGATAATTACCTTTCAAGTCTTAGGTGAGCAGAATTGCATATTTATTGAGAAAAACAAAGTGGACCCTTTCTTCCTCTCCCCTTAGTAATTTATTTTTCTGAACATGGATTCTGTTGTGTTTGTACAGATTGCCAGTCTGTCTGTCTGATCAGAAGGATGTCTCCCTGTGACCTAACATTCCATATCACTGCACTGGCGTGGGCGGGGCCCGTGGGGCGGGGCCGAGGTGGGGCAGGTGCCAGGCGGGCTGTCCCCCGAGCATCCTGTACCACCAGGCAGGAGGACCTCACCCACACCCACTGCAAAGCAAACCCTTAACACACGGCCCCCGCACACTGTTCCACAGAAGCCCCAGCCATGGCCACCAGTAGTCTACCTCACACTCCAGCGGGGGCTTTTTCCAGGACGCACCCTGAGCCTGTCTGAATGGCTGTCTCTCAACTCCCCTCCCCCCCAGTGTGGCTGCCTAGGAGGTCGTCCAGATGGGTAGCAGGAACAGCTGGAGTCCACAGAGGGACCCAGCCCTGGCCCTCCCAGCTGCTAGACAGGACAGTGCCCTGGGAGCCGGCAGCTGCTCCACGGGGCCCTGGCCCTCGGTCCCAGGGAGTCTGGCTGACCCAGCCTCTCACAGACCCAAGGCTCTCAGACACCTGCTGGGAAGAACCGGCTTCTGCAGGGTGAGCCCCTGGCTGTCAGGCAGCCACTCAACAGGAAAAGCAGTTGTGAGCTCCTGGACGGACATGGGCTCCCATGCGCTGCCCCCATAGCTGAAATAAAGGGACCGTCAACAACTGAGAAGCCACTTGTGTTCTCCTAAGACCAGCCCTTCTAGAGGGACCAGTCCTGGAAGAAACCCATAACCCCTGGAGTGTGAAGAGAGGCAAACAGTTAAGGCTGGCCTGGTTTCCTTCCTCCCAAAAGGCACTTCCTCTTGCTCAGTGCAATACCTACCAGTGCTGCTAAAACCAGGGATCTGCCCAGACCTCAGAAGGCCCGCCGGGCCTCTCCGTGCAACACTCCGTAGCCATGACAGCAGCCCTCTGCTGCCCGCCCCTGCCCAGAGCTGGCAGAAGCCCTCTGTTGCCTTTCCTCCCTCAGAGCAAAGAGGCCCCAGGGGAGCCAGGGCCGAGTACACCCTGGGGCGGCTACTGAGAGCCACCTGACCCCAGAGCAGGCACCCTTTCTCCAACCAGCTTCTCTGCAGCCAGCTGCCTCCTGGCACTGTGGCACACCACACTCAGGAGGGCCGGAGATGGGGCTCCAGCGTGGGTGTCCCGCCCTGCCCCGGGTCCAGAAACTCGGAGGTAGGGTGCCCCACTCTGCTTACTTCCAGCCCCTAGCGGTTGGGGGTGGTCTTTTTTTAATCTCTCAAGTGGCCTCCACACCCCATCCTACCACACCACCTCTGCCTTCCATCTGACCCATCCGCAGGCCCCTGGTCAGGGCCGGGACACCCAAAATTCCCCCTTAGCACAGCACAAACTCCAGTGCCCCAGGCCTCTCCCACACCCCTGCCATCCACGCGGTCCATCCACCCCCTGCTCAGTACACTCCCTGAATTTGAATTTGTGTAAATATTTATTTTTGTGTGTGAACAATACGACAAAGTAATCAGTAGATCTTTAGCAAAACGTTACCCCAGGCAATTTGTGAGATCTTAATGTTAAAAACTGGCAGAGACAATCGCCGCCTTAGAATCCTTGGTTATCAATTGCTTAACATGTCATCTCCCCGCCCCGCAGAGGCAGTACCCAAGCCAGACAGGAATGGTTAGCTTTTCTTGACAGGAGTGAGGAGGACTGGGCAAGGAGCTCCCGCCGCCACCACACAAGGGACAACGTCTAAGGATCACACAAGCTACAGCTAGTCGCGTTTTTCTGAGTTCAGGCTGCCCTAACTGACCCCCTTCAGCCGACCTGCTGCTGCAGTAAGGGCGGAGGTTCCATGGGTCATAAAGGGAAAGGAGCGAGCGCCCATGGCGCGCGTCCGCAGGGGCTGCCAGCAGCCCCTCCAGGACGGGTTCTGGGGTGGGGTCCTTCCCACCGAAGCTCCGCCGGAAGCCCCGGAGATGGTGGCATCAGGAGCAAGTTACTATGTGGAAACAGGATTCTATTAGCGAGTTCGGTCAGGGAACTTGTTCTGTTTGGTTTTTGTTTTCCGAGATGCAGCTTCAACCCCGTCCCTCTCCTCGCTACTCGGAGAGCACCCAAGGGCTGGTTCTGCTGACCCTCACCCCCACCGTCACCCCAGAGATGGCCTTCTCCCGAAGCCCTGCCCCGCAACCACTTAAAACTCTCAAGGAGGGAGGGCCTCAGGGCACAAATTAGTCATTTGGGATCCAAAGTTTAAAAGGTGAGAGTAGAACACACCAGTTCCAGTCTTTGCAGGGGGCTGATCCTGAGAGAAGGGCGGAACCCAGAGACGGGGGACTGGTCTCAGTGGCAGGTCACCCAGTAGAACAGCAAAGGTGTGATGCACCTGAAGTCGCTTGCCCTCGACCCTTTTACAGATGGACAGTGTACATCCAAGACAGCACGGAAGCGGGGGGCGGGTGGGGGCTCGGAGCGTCTCAGAGGGTTGCAAACAGGTGGATCCCAGCCATCCCTATTCCCAAGGGCCACTTCCGACTCCAGGGTGGTTACAGGATTAACTACCAGTTCATTTTCAAAATGCTGCTTTGAACTCAGAGGGTTGATACATTTAATTTGTAATTTTTTGTAAAACTTTTTACAAGATAGTAAAGTATTTCACCAGAATACCAGTTTCAATCCGTCCATGGTCTGATTTTTATATAATTTAGTGGTGCTTTAGAAACTTTGTTTTTGTTGTTTCTGGGCTACACAGCTCAATCTTTTTTCGCCTGTATCTACCTAAGACCAATGTGAACCTTTGTATTTTTGCTCCTAATTTTGGACTCAGTGAAAGTGTACTGTTTACATGTACAGATGCCCCGGTCCCTGTGTGTTCTGCAAGACTCGCTCTTGAGGGGGAAGGTGCACCTCACTAAGCTCATCTGCTTAGCAAAGCCACAAAACAAAACCTCTCACTTTTTAACCTATGTTTCCACCTAAAAACAAAGACGAAAACCCTATACAACATGGAAGTCAGATTTACTGAAAAACACTTTTCTAATAAGCTCAGAAAATTCTCCAGGCAGCCCATGTGTGTCTACCACATGGTCCATTGAGAAGCAGGGGTCAGAAAAGAGACCTCCCTCGGCTGGCGGTGGGTGACCACGTGGGCAGATGTCCAGTGAAAGCAGGACTTCGCTGCAGAGCTGTGGGATGGACCCAGTTCTGGCAGCCTGGGATGGGAAGGTCAGGATGACTTGTGACCTTCAAGGTCAAGCCACCCAGGCTTTAGGGACAACCCAAGGTCATCAGTCCTCTGGCTTAACTCAGACAGGTTTTTGGAATATCGAGAGTTCCCTCTCTGAGGTGGGATTTTATGACTCTCCAGTGCAGACGGCACCAGCGCCCTTCTTCAGGGTTCAAGACATCGCCTCTGGGGAGGGGCGGGGGGTTCCGGACGATAAGTGTATGGCACTTACGGCAAACAGTGGATGGCACCAACTTTTAAAGGTGACTCTTTAGTACTTAATCAATGGCTTCACCTCTAAATTATATTTTTACAGATATGCACCTATGCAACTTAATGTGGCTCTTCTAAGCAGGTGAGGACTTCCTCTTCAATGCTCTATAAAAATTCTTTGTGTTCTATATAGTGAGTTTTTCCAGTAAATGTGGCTTAATATTTTAATTCTTAGACTGTGTCCTCTTCTCTGTGTGATGCAACTAAACTGTTTTGTTTGTGGAATGACTAGCACAGGCCAACTCCCTCTTCCCTCACTTAACAAAAGACCAATGAGCTGTTAATTGAGCTGTTATCTCCATGGTATTACTTGCTAAATGCACTGATTTCATAAGTATGTGGAATCCTTTTTCTTTTGAATCTGTATATCATATATAAGACTGAATCTACTTAATAAACACTGAATAACAAGCCGAATGCTTTATTTCCACCGTGTCCTCTGAACAGCGGCTCTGCCGGCCACACCTCTCCCTCCCAGATCCAGTTTGGCACCTGCTTTCTCGCCTTTTTGCCTTGCCATAAAGCTAGCACACAGGAGGTCCTCGGTAACTTGCCTCAAACTCATGAATTTGTCATTTCCTTCGCTGGCACTCACCAAGTGCTGGCGGGCACTGTGTGGAAGTGCCGCAGTCCCCTTCCCAGGAAGGTGCCCTCGCCTCCACTTACAGATGAGTTGGCAGGGGTGCAAGGCTGGGGGGCTCCTCCCCTAAATCCAGCCAGTGAGCCACCCACTGATCAAGCTCTTTCCCTGTAAACCACCCTTCCCACTCCCTTCACCCCAGCGCGCAGCTCTTCATCAGACAGAAACCAAACTCACCTACCAGCAAGCTGCGTCCCTGGTCGCAAACCTTCACTCCTTGACATCCTGCTCAGCCCAAACCCCTAGATCCCACCGTGAAGGAAACAAAAGGGCTCTCTCCTCACAGACGTTTACTTGTGCACTGTCGGTTTTTCACCCTATACGCATATCATTTAGGTTAAACTTTGAAAGAAAGCTCGCAGGAATATGCATAGGAACAAAACTCACTGTCACAGGTTTAAAAAGTTTCGACCACATGAGCTAAATGCAAAAATACAAGTTTTAACTGCTACGCACAGACACTACATGAAGGCTGTTTTAAAACATTAGTTTTTGGAACAGTAGAAGAATCTCTTTAAAATATAAATTCTGTGCAGCTGCCAAGTATGTAAACAAAAGGAGAGGGGCCGTTTGAAGCCACTGCACCCAGAGATGCACTCCGGGGCTAAGCGTTGTAAGGACAGCAGCACAGACACCTGGGCACCCATTCTTTTCACACGCACGTGGCGCTCACGAGCAGTGAATCCTCAGTACTACCTTGAAAACACATCTGTCCTACTGAAGCTACTGCCACTGAGAATCACCATGGGACCATAAACCCTACAACCTGGGACAACGCACCCAGAATCCAGAGCAGCAACACACAGACGGAGCCAGTTAAGTGGGACAGTGCTTACCTCGGGGGAGAGACTGCAGCTCCGAGAAGCTGGAGGACAGAGAAGTGCTGCTGGATCCCGTCTGGCGTCTTCATGGAGCTCCCGACCAGTGCTGATAACAGGGTACAGAACATCAAATGGGAATGCCCGCCCCCACCCCCTCCCCTCCCCCACCAAGGAGGGAAGTCAAATTTACACAGTGATGAAACACTGACCTTCCTTCACTTCACTCGGTGATGGATGGGGAAGACCATGCACGTCACTGAATTTTAAAAATAATTTGAAATGTATTAAGGAAGCTTAGTACTTACAGAAAACCTAAGAATCCTTTGCAAAGTCACCTCTCCCCATCTTGATCTTCCACATAAACCCAGATTAGCTTTATCGTCAGTCAGGGGGCTCCGGAATGACGGGCCCCAGCTGCCTACAGAGCTCTCACGCCATCTGAAAGAGTACTCAACTCTCATGTGCACTCGGATTCCTGCAGAGGGAGGGCGGAGACCTCCCATCAGGCTCCTGGAGGAGCCTGTTCCCTGAAAGGCCAAGAGCCACTGCACTGACAGCTGTTGTTACTTAAAAACAAAAACAAAAACAAAAAAACAGCACTTCTGTGCACATCTCTTGGTAGAGATGGTAGAGATGTTCACTCCAAGCTTTCAAATTGATGCAGAGATGAGAGGAAGCAAAGGGCACTGTCAAGCTTGGGTTTCAACCTTCAATCTCCAAGGCCACAAATCTCACCCTGTCACTTTACGACACCTATACCCAAGGACAACACAGCCTGTGCCACCTCCTCTCAGGGCACAGCGCAGGGAGAGGCTGGGCCCCCTGAGGCCCCCAACGTTGAAGGGCTACTCTATGAAGCACACACACCCCTCTCAAGCAGGGCCCGACCCCCCAAGAGCAGGGTGGACGTGAAGCAAACGAACACCTCAGCAGGCAAGAGATTATTTTCATTCATATTCTGAAACATTCGGTTTCCTCGTCCTTTGGATGGTAAGTAAAATGTCTCCCCTAACGGTCTCTAAACTGTGTTGCGCATTCAACACTGCAGTATGAGGCCATAAGCCAGACATTCCCTTAGTTGCCGGCACCTCCATGGCTCCTCTGCAGGGTGAGGGTCAAGCAGGTGAGTTGACAGGAGCCCTCCAGGTTTCTACTGCAAACTTATGTAGTGGTTGTCTGGATTGGGGCAAGCTAACAGTCTGGAGTACTTCCTACGTGCAAGGCCCTAACAACTCGATAAAGTAGGAACTACTGTCTCCTTTCAGCAACGAGGTTGGCAGGGCGGCAGAGTGACCCAACCACAGCAGCGGTGGCTGCAGGGCCTGTCCTCTAAACCATCACACCGTTCTGCCTCCCTGCTGAGATCACCTCTGGGTCCTCATGGATCCTGAACTCCTGCAGACTGCACGGACAGATTCTGTGACACAAACACACACCTACACATCCTCACCACCAGGCGGCTGCCCAGTCACCACCGAGCCCAACCAGAACTTCTCCACTGCACCTGGAACAGCAGAACCACAAAACTGCAGCCTGAACTGCCCCCCCCAAAGATGTCCCACCACACAAAGCCTATTTTTCTCCAGTTTATAGGAAACAAGTTAATGGACCCTTCTCTTAGTTCATCTCCACTTCCCATCATTTTGTAAACTTTTGGCATATTTATATACTCAGATCCTGCCAAGCACAAGATCATGTATTTAAGTGCTCCGGATAAGCCTGAGGACTGAGAAGTCAACCCCTGCAGGCTGGCACGCACTCAGCCTCACTTAAGCAGCGTCAGACCCCAGTGTGCCAACTCCTCCCTCGCTGCAGCGCAGAGGCGCTGTGTTTACGGCTTTTCAAGGTCAGGACTGCTCACCCTCCCCACAGACCATCAGCCATTAGGAAGCTCTTGGGCCACCTCAGCCGCATGGAGGCCACTGAGATCAGCATCCTCATCACTTCAATTTCTGCTTTCCAGTGCACACCGTGGGCAAGTCTGCCACACCACGCAGAGTCTACAGACCCGTGTAACTGCCAAGTTGTGCCTTTAGGTCTCACCACACAGAAGTGCTCCTCACACCATCATCACCCCCAGAGGCACGTGGGCGAGCCGGCACTCGCCCCGTTCATGCTGTTTCTTCGCTCCAGCCTGACCTTCCTCCCCACCCCCGTGGGGCAGCCGCAGAAGATGACCGAGACCACAGCGCGGGTTGTACAGGTTTATTTTTCCAATACCACAAGAGACATACAAGAGCAGTGCTTTCCCTGGGCAGCCCCACGGAGACCAGTTTCCAACTGTACCCTAGTGTGGCCCCAAAGGTCACAGCAGAAGGAAGGAGAGGATCAAACACACTTGGGCCTCTGCTCCCTGTCTTTGGTAAACAGACTTTTGAAGTTGACAACTTGCATTGGCCAATACTGCATTTAAATCACCACCACGTTGCCAACTTCTCACTCAGGCTTCAGATGACAAGAATGCCACGTTGGATGAAACGGGAGGAAAAAAATAAAAAGACCTTTCAGATGAAATGAGATCCGCTGCAGTCACACCGATTTTGTACTTCACACAGAAGCGCTCACACAGGGAGACTGAAGTTAAAACAAGGGCTCTCGACTCTGCGACAAGTCGAGGTACAAGAAATAAGGCAGGAAGCAGGGTGAGGAAAGACAACTACGGAGACATCTATTCGTTAGAAATGTGTTAGGAGAGAGGCAGGCAGCAGGCCTGGCTGTTTCTTCCCCAACCTGTTGTCAAAAGTATGTCAAAAGGAGCCCCGTGGCCCCAGGAGAGCACAGGCCCAGGTACTGCTGACAGGCGGTGGCCCTGGAGCTGGCTCTAGACGGCCCATCTGGGGGCTGCCCAGGACACTCACCCTTGAATTCAGAAGCACTTAACACTGGTGGTGGTGATTTGTCACACACGGCAGTGAACAGCCAGTGAAGACTGGGGGAGAGACGTGAGGAGCAAGACGCGTTTTCTCAGTAGCGGGCATGCAGGCCGACTGCAGCTCAACAGGCTACAGCAGGTCCACCAGGTGACCCATGACAAGGCACCAGACCACCCTGGCAGATCACAAGTCACTCACTCACTCCACCCTCAGGTCGGGCAGCACAGCATGCAGTGGCTCTGACACAGCTGGAGAAAAGTCCATTACACCATTTTAATGCAATGACGCCCAAGACGTGAAGTAAGGGAGAGACGTTCATGTTCTCTGTACAATACATCCATTTACAGAAATTGGCCAGTACTGTGTACAACATATAAATTACATGATAAAACATTAGAGGTGCATAGAGCATACTTACAGAAGCCCAAAAATTCACTTTATACATCCAAGGATAGTTAAAAATATAAAAATAAGAAACACACACTGCTTTGAAATGTAAAATGACTTTCACATACAGAGGTGCGTGGAGATGCCCGCTCCCATGAGTCCAAAGTGACAAGGAGGGTGTCGGGCAGAGGCATTCACCTGCCACACATCTGGACACCTGACTCACGAGGTCTACAGATGGCATTTTCAGACAGACAGCCTTACGCCCGACCCCACTGTCCAAGCAGGTCTATTCGAGGTTCCAAAAAGCTCTTATGGGCCAGTGGATTGTAATGAGACAGCAAAGTCCCAAATTTGCTTCAGCAACAGAACCAAAGGTCAAAAGGGCTCCATCAATTGGCATCAGGATGAACCTTGACCCTGAGGTCAGCAGGTGCTTGAGCCCCCTGGTGGGCAATGCAGGGAGTTACCTTAGCCCTGGGCTGGTTCTTCCCCAGCCATCAGCTCCCCCAATAGCATAAGGAAAGGAGGAGGAGAGGGAGGAGTGGAAGACTGACAATTCTACGTTTGGGTAAGTTAGTTCCCTCCGTGGAGAACACAACCTTCCTTCTTCAGTTTCAAGTCCCTCTGGGGGTCGGGCAGGCTCCCCTCGCCGCACCAGGCTCTGACTACACGAAGGCTCAGCTGGCCGGTTGGGCTTGCGCAGCCCAACGAGTTGCCCTGTGGGAAACCCCTCCAACAAGACGGGAAGGTTGGTAAGTGACAGAGAGGGCCTTTAGCACTATAAATTTCAGGGAGAGGCAAGAGCACTCCTGCCTCAAGAGACAGTCTATATATCAGTGATATTCTGTATACAGATTTAAGATCAATCATTATCAAAATACACACACTAAATATACAACTTTTCCAATGGCCATAATTTATTATCTCACCACAAGGCACAATACACAGAGCTTTGAGGGTCCAATACAGTCATCGTGACAGAATGCACCACAGCCCTGGCACATGATCATGGCTTTCAGGCTGCACGCACACTGGAGCGAGATGCTCTCCACTGTGCTGCTGTCGGTGAACATCTGCAAGGAAAGTGATGCACTGTGGCTCGCACCGAAGTTAGCTTTGTGGCTCAGCTGCACCACACTTCCAGCAAGGCCTTTGGGAAAGGTTGGGGAGCTGGAGGAATAATTAAAGCTGGTGGAACTCAGCTGGAGTTTGGATAGCTTCCCATAAAATGCCTGTTTGATGTTGAGTTGGGAGGGGATAGAAGAAGGCTCCAGAGGCTGACTGAGCCCTTTCCCAGGCTCTCGGGGCAATTTCCAGAAGGGCAGGTCAAGGACAAAGGGCACTGCCTGCAAGTGATCCACCAGATCCCGAGGACCAGGTCCGGCTGCATTTCTGTTCTCTGCGTTCGCCTTGAGAGGCACCCCCACAAAAGTCTTCTCACTCTTGATGCTGCCAACAGAGGCAGGTGGTGGCTTTGGAGCCCAGTCCTCCCTGGCAGTCTGCACTCCATCAGACACAGAGATTTTACTTGTCCCCAACTTCCTACTGGGAAAACCAGGGGGGGCATCAGCGGGCAGCGGTGTTGGCTCCACAGGCCGAGGGCACTGAAGGGCTGCCGCCAGGTTCCTAGAGCCAAAGAGCTTCTTCCCTTGGCCTCCGGCACTGTTCTGATCACCCAGGGCCCGACCTATCTGATCAGGACCCACGGAGACCACATTTGGAGATGAGAAACAAGGGGTTCTCGAGGTAGTGAGATTTCCTGGACTTTTGCCTGGGACAGCATTTGAATTACTGCACTGGGGCAGCTCACGGCCTTCCTTCTGTTCTTCAAAACTGAAAGGAGAGAACTGCTCTTTGGAATCCACTTCTACTTTCCCAAAGGCGGCCGTCAGATTTGTCACTGGATACAGGGAGTCTGAACTTGGGACCTTCTTGGAAATCTTTTGGGGCGTTCCTGGAGCCTGGGTGGTCTCCAGCCTGGCAAGACCAGTGTTTGCCTCACGGCTGTCAGGGCTGCTCCCAGCATCTCGCAGAGATTCCATCTGCTGCTCTTTTGCAAGCGGGAGTCGTGGGCCTTCGGGTTTGCTGCCAGAGAGGGCTGGAGGAAGAACCTTCTCCAGGGGCAAGCTGCCCTGCAGCAACTGCATTACGAGCGGGTTAGCGGCCTCCACTGAGGACCCGGGCCTGCCCAGGGGTGCAGGTCTCGGCTGATACCCGGTACTGGCCAGCAGCAGGGAATCTGGGGTCTTCTGAGGAATCGCACATACACGAGACACCCAGCTCTGAGGAGCAGCAATCCTGTCTGTCCTTGTAACCAGACTCTGGTCACCGTTCACCTTGGAGAGAATGGCAGGGCGGTCCCAATCGTGTTTCTCCTCCTTGTCCACCACTGAGGATCTCTTCATCACCGTGGCTTCACTAGGGTCGGCCTCGCTGCTCTCCTCAGAAAGGTGGCCTTCAAAGTCAGAGGCTGTGTCTGTGGACTCGCCGTGAGGACTCAGTGCTTCAGAGTCTCCATTGACTTTCAGCTTGTCACCATCCACCTGTTTGCAGTTGCCTGTGCTGTCAACGCAGCCCCGAGATGTCACTGCCCAGAGTGAAGGACAGTTAGGCAGATCTAGACCCTCTTCGGCTGTCAACCCCTCAGGCAATGCAGGAATGAGGGGAGTTGCCTTGTCCCACTCCTCTCCGACCCGGGGCTCAACAGGTGGAATGTCCTCTTTGGAACCTGGTTTAGGCTGTCCCACTGCCTCCTCCTGTGACAGGCCAGGCATGCAAAGAGCAGCACCATCAGAGACGAGGGCCTCGGTTTTCAAGTCTTCTTTTCTAGTAGCACTTTCCCTCACAGGTGGGCATGACTCACCAAGTCCTAACTCATCATCAGATTGTCTGTCCTCTAGGCAGCCAGCCAATGATGATTCAGGGGTACAGCTGGGGGTCACATTCACAGGATCCTTCATGGTTGCGTTACTGTCACTGTCCAGAGCCTGGCCAGTTCTATCTTCTAATACAACATCCCCCACCAAAGACTGAACAGGACCGCCGTTGGTGGGGACAGCGGGTCCTTGCTCCTCATTATCCCTTTCCCAAGAAGTGGTACCAGACTCACATTCAGTTCTAACATCTAAATGCAACGGAGGCTGCTCAACTGCTCTCTCAGGTGCTGGGGTCTTGGAGGAATATGGGGGCAGAGCCTGGCACGGCTGGTCCCCGGTGGGGGCAATGGGGAGCTGGGAGGCGTCTTCCGGGCCGCTTGTGCCTGGCGCCCTCTGCAGTGGGCAGCTCTCCTCCCCCCTGAGAGAGGCCGCGTGCTCCCTCCTGGCTCTAGGCGTGGCGGTTCCAGCCGGGGTGTGCTCCTCGTTCAGAGGACAAGGCGGCAGTAGTTGTGTTCGCTGTAGATCTGACGCACACTCTCCAGTGGTTCTGGGGGCTCCCCTGAGCTCAGGGCGGCCACAGGCCTCACCACCATCACCACTGCTGCCGCCTCTGCCACCTCCCTCATCGGTGGCCCTGCCGCCACCTCCACCCGGGCCACCCCCCCCTCCGATGGCAGTAGTGGCCGCCTCTCGATGGCAGTGGTGGCCTCTCGCCCCTCGGACCTGCAGAGCACGGGCTTTAATGTCTGCGAGGGTCCTGGCGCCAGTCCAGCCCCGGTAGGAGGACTCCGCGATGGGGACAATGCGGGGGCATATCTGGTAAGTGGGCTGACCTTTAACCACCCAGGGTGGTTTGATACGTGAAAGTTGTATCTGCAAGAGAAGAATCAGAAATCAGTTTTAATTGACTGGGTGTTTAGACCTAAGCACTGTAAAGCTAAATTAGGGTTCTAACAGTTTAGGGGCTATGGCCTAGACGATCAAATCATTTTCCTTAAAAATTAAATCATCATGGTCAAGCGCCTGTCCACAATACCACACCATTCCAAGAAGGTTCTGCTCAGAGGCTGTTACATGCTCCACTTCTAAATTTACTTTCTGCTGGGACCATGCGAGCCACTATACAAAGAATCTACCACCACCTAATAAACAAGTTCAAAACCCCACAGGAGACTGATCTCTAGAGGTAACTTCAGCAGAGTGAACACTCAAGAGCAGCAGAACAGAACCTCATTCCCCTGATCACCAAATCGGTCTCAGGAATGGCTCCCTTGTAGAGGGCTCTACACGCCCACATAATCAACACAAGGGCCCCACGAAGGGGCTCCACAAATCTCCTGGCCCTCCAGGGGAAGGAGCCTCCTACCCGGATAGGCGGGACTTTGGGCTCCTCTTTGGTGGGCTGTGGCTTTTCGGAGTGAACACTTTCAATTGTGTTACGAAAGGACTGACGGTCTTCAAGCCGGGGCTTCTTTTCGGGAAAGGACGCAGAGGCTGCCTCCTCAAAGGACTTCCTCTTCTGATCCTTAGGTTCCTGATCAACAGTCTCCTGGTGCAAGCTGGGAATTCTGTCTGGAGAGGCAGAGGCCCGTGCCAGGTTGTCTGGATCGGCCTGGATCCGAGAAGCCCCAGTTTCCACCGCAAATCTGGGACCCTCGGGGTCGGGGGCTGCAGAGGATGTGCCGGGCAGGTGGGGACTGCCCGCCCCTGCCGAGTCAGTCTCAGCCCCCCCATCCTTGCAGGGGTGTGTGTCTGGTGCCGCCAATTGTGCACCTTTTATAACCCCTCCTTGGTCTAGCTCCTGTTTTTTGTACAGATTCCTTCTAGCTCTGGTTCGGAGATCTGGCCGAGAACGTTTCTTGAAATGCCCGTCTCGCTGCCGGGTGGCCGGACCACGCTGTGGCCTTGCTGATTCACCTGAGACACGCAAGTCACTCTTGATTCCAGCCTCCTCTTGGCCCACATTCTGCTGCAACAACTCTTCTCTGGTCAAACCCAATCTGCGAACCAAATGCACACCATCAATTACAGGACAGAGGAGCCATGTCTATTTTCCTTCTATGAATGACACGAACCCAGATATTAGCTATCTCGGAACAAAATACATCTGCAGTGCACAGCACTAACCACAGGAAAACCCCTGGTAGCTTCCCTTTGGATGGCATTAGGCCACATGAGCCAAGTCACCGCGACCTCCACATTCCCATCCAACCCAGAAATACACATGACTTTGTGTCTTTATCCCCCAAAAGCTGGACCAACACTCACAGCAACCAAGTGCCTTACTTCTGTCCATAGTAGTCCTCAAAGAATTTCTCTTTCCACTGTTCCACCTTCTTCTCCTTCTCCATTTCCTGTCGTATCCTGACTTGCATCTCATGAGTGAATTCACCTGGAGAGAAGTAGCACTTTCTGAGCACATGCACTCAGGATGTGTGTGCGTCTGACAGAAAGCAGCTCTACCTTCTCAGTTTTCAGTGATTTTGGTGAGTTGAGATTTTTTTTTTACCCTCGATATCTTCACGCTGGTTCCCTCCCAAGAATCTCTAACATCATGCTCTCACTCAGGACAGAACTAACATGCCTGTTACAAGGGAAGTTCATTCTTCCCTAGGGTGATTAGTCATCAAACAGCAAGCAACACACTGTTCAAAAAAGCAAATCAAAAACCAACCGAACAAAAGAACCATTCTTACTTCCTGCGCAGAAAAAAGTTAACCTGGCAGGCCTGACTGCATGCCCTTGGCTGATATCTGGGAACCTGGATGTGGGGAGGGTTCCCGCCCCCTCACTGATACGAATGGCTCCCTGCGCCTAAACTGTTTCTGTAAACAAGACAGTTTATGACAAGCACCTGCTTCCTTTTGGGGACTCTGGAATTTGGGTATGCGCCAGGCACAAGCATGCTACATGATTAGCTCCCAATAAAACCCTGGGCACCAAGTCTTCAATAAGCTTGCCTGGTAGACAACAATTCACACGTGTTGTCACAACTCGTTGGTGGGGGAATTGAGCACATCCTGTGAGACCCCACTGGGAGAGGACCTTGGAAGTTTGCTCCTGGTTTCCCTGGACTTTACCCCAGTCGCCTTTTCCCTTTGCTAATTTTGTTCTGCATTCTTTTGCTGTAATGAACTATAGAACATGTCGTCATGAAGACAACTATACTGAGCGTTATGAGTCCTCCTAATGAATCAATGAACCTGGAAGGTGTCTCAGGGACCTCCCAAGACACTCCCCTTGTTGCTTCCCCACAAAATTACATTAGGAGAAGCTAACAATCACTCCAAGTGACGATGTCTAAAATATTAGAGCATCTAATGAAGATTAATGTGAAGTTCAATGCCATGGTGCACTTTCTTCCACCCACCCAGACACCACCATATGCTTACTGGAAAAAAAAAGGACTGGACAGTTTTAATAATGAAGAGGCAATGCAAATGGATACACACACACACAAAGCAGTGAAAGCCCCAATACCCTGAGCCTTCTTTAGAGCTACGGAGCACACTGACACCTGCCACATTTATCAGTATTATGAGGAAAGCCTGCCTTATACTAAATATCCCTTGGGGGGAAAAAGATTGTTGAAAATGAGTGTCCGAGTTTTAAATACCAGGAGACCAGTGACACCACCCACGGCAGGCACCTCTCAAGCCATCAGAGATGAGAACCTCTACTCACCATCAGCCAGGCGCTCCCGCCAGCTCTGGGCCGCGTGGGTGAAAAACTCATTGTTCAGTGCACTGCTGCTGAGACGCAGCAGGCCATCTGTCCCCACCTAGAAGGATCAGGCAAATAATCCAATAAATGAAAAACTTACAAAGACAACAGGAGCCCAGAGAGAAGCAAAGAGGAGGCTACCTATCCGTACCTGTCTGTCCACTTCCGGCAGCAGGAAGAGGAGTTGCTGCTGGAAGTGGGATGGCAGGGCGTGGAAGGTCCGAGAGTTTATCAGGGCCCGGAGGTTGGTGTTGACGAGAATGGACCCAGGTGTCTCAAAATCTATTTCTTCCCCTCTGTTGCGCTTCATTTGACCTGTGATTTTTGAAGTAGTAAAAAGCAAGGTGTAGATTTTCAGCTTTTTAAAGCAAAAAAGCAAATGCTGATTGGAAAGATCTCTGGTGACAACAACCGAGCCACCCAGAACTTATTAGCACATAATATGCTCAACTACCAGTCCGCCCAGACCTGCATGTTGCAGTTACTCTTTCCATTGCCATCGAACCTGGGAGAGCACTTGGGCTCGCCTCCTCTCAGACAAGACTGCACCAGGCTGTGCCACAGCCTGAAGAGGACACTCATCCCACAGAGAACAAGGCAGGGAGCAGGCTCTGACCCTCCCTCCTAAGCTGGAGAACAGGCTCCAAAAGTCAGCTGGTGAAATGATGGAAGTTGTCTAAAACAGATCGAGTGAGCATACTATGGGCAAATCTGCAGAAGCCTCGTTGTAAATGCACTGAGAGGTATGACCTCTATGCAGGAAGGTACTAAGAGTTGTTTAAAGCCCAATAAAATGTCAGTACTTCTCACAAAAGCCTCAGCAAATGTTACTTTTACTATTAAAAAAAATCACTTGGAATAGAGACCAGTGAGACCTCAGATTTAGCAATGCTGATCAGCTGGAAAAGCAGACTTACTTCCCACTTGGGCAATGTTTTATTCTAATTTTCACAAGCCAAAACAAGTCCTCTTAATGGTTTCTTGTGACCCACTTACAAAAAGCCTGCACGTGGGCTTCGAGATATAAATCCTGAAAGAGCCAACCGCATACCAGCCTTGCCAGGAGCCCTACAGGGTGTGGGAGGTGCACACTACTGAACGTGTTTGCATCTTCCCGAGTCAACTCAGGCTTCCATTCAACATGCTGACGGGGTTGTAGAAGGGGCACCTGACAGAGACTAAACTGCTGAGAACACATGTGGCAGGACATTCGTTATCAAAGACAGAAAACTGGTGTTGGAATTCTTCACTGAGAAGCTCAGAAGGAGTTTTCGCTCCCTCAAACACTGACTGAACAGTGCCATCAAGGCAGGCACAGCCTGGGCCCTACAGGGACAGACAAGGAGCAATGTGGCACCACCTCTGCCCACAAGGAGTTCTCTCTCAGTCTAGCAGAGAAGATCTACATGTGGAATAGGCAAAATGCAAGGTAGAAACAAACAAAAAATAGAGGGCTACCCAAGACAAACTACTAAACAGAGTAGATTTCATGTCACTTGGCCTGCGGGGCCCCCTTTACAGGCAGAAAAATGAGTGCCAAGCCACTCACCTGTGGCTGGCTTCCGGAAGCCTCTCAGGAGCGGGGCGGCGTCCCGGGCAACCTCGGCCTGGCCACGAATAGCAGCGCTGCCCAGGGCCAGAGAGCCGCTGCTGCTGCTGGATGGGCTGCCACTCTCGCCATCGGCGTGGCGGCCCGAGAACCCTGAAGGCACAGCATTCCACTGGTCAAAAGTATCACTCGCCATGCCCATGTCTCCCAGACAAGCTCACTTCTCCCAGCTCTCCCCGAGATGCTGCCTGCAACACTGGGTGCTTCCATGGCCCAGCCTTGGGCTGTGAGAGCTCAACGCCCGATGGGCTGGCTTTAAAATACCACGTGAGAATGCCGAACTGCTGTCTCTGTGCACAGCACTGCACCTTTTATGAGCATCTGCATTGCACATTCCTTCACTGGAGCCTCACAACCTCCCTGTGAGGCAAATGGGAGGGCACAGCAGAGCCCAGCACTGGCCCCTTGGGCAGGTCTCGTTACCACAGCGTGCCGTCTGCCCGAGGAGGGGCTCCTGACTACTGGCATCGCACTACCTAGAGGTCAGAGACTGCTGCCAGAGCGAGGCGGGTGCCGGGACTGGGAAGGAGCACCGCAATCAAGAGTTTACACATACCTGATGCAGATTCCACGTGGGCCCCGTTTACCTTCAGAGGAGTCAGGACAACTCGAGGCAGCATCACCCCGGTCTTTTTCTTCTGCTTGTTTGCCTACGTTCCCAGAGGGAATACAGAAAGAGCCTGAGCCACCTGCAGGGCCACAGCAGCAGTCCCCCTCAACTGCGTCTCCACTATCTTGTAAAACTGAGTTTGTATACGACCAGCGTGGGCAGATAATGCAGACAGCAGCACTGACTGTTACCGGGCCAGGTGCTGGCCCTGTACCACGCCTCACCCAAGCTGAAAAGAATCTATCATTATCCCCATTTTACAGGTAAGGAATCCGGCCCAAAGACCCAAAGCTAGTGAGTGAAAGGGCCATCATTCAAACCACTGACTTCCAGGCTCACGTTCTCCCCACTCTGCACTGTGCTCTACTTCTCCCTGCATTATCCAGCCATGGTAAAGAAAAAAACGAGTCACTGCTCTCAGACCTATGACCCACTTTTCCTATGACCCACTTTTAAAGGGCACTAACAGGTGGAGACCAAACTGATTTCCTCTACTCTGCAAACACGCCCACAGTGAACCGCAGGAGGGAAGAGTCGTGTCTGTGCCTGGCCTCACTCATCCCCCAGCCTGGCCACCAACTCCCCTCCCTACCTGGGAGGAAGCTCTGTAGCTGTCCCTGGGATTGGAAAGAGGCCGACCCTGAGATTCCATAGAGCAGGATGCATTCGAAGATGTTTCATCAAGTGACACTGGAAGGGAAGGAAATAAGTTAGTCCTTAGCAACTGCTTGTGGCTCTTCATCCACCTTGTTAAGGGCACTTACCATCATTTTCACCACTCACAGTGCTGGTTTCATTAGACCCACAGCTTTCCACGTCAGCTGTGTCCTCTGGCTCTTCTCCCTCCACTGCAGCTGGACTGCGAGACCACTGCAGGGCATCCTTCTGTGACGGCCAAGGGAAACTCAGGTGAGCAAAACCCTGCAAAATCCTCCAAGCTCAGCAGTCACCTCTAAATGTGTACACTGCTTCTCCCTTCTAACCAACCTTTCTCAGCAAGTTCTTTTCACACATGTATCAAGAAAGTTAGATAAAACTTTGCACCCAATCATTCATTTAATATTTAGGAGGTGCCTCCTGTAAGTTATACCATGCTAGTTTGGTGGGGGGTGGGGGGAGATAGTTACTGGGAGTGGGAAACAGGAACCTGCCCTCAAGGGGCACAACGGAGTAGGGGAGAAAATCAAATCCACATACGAGGCACAGTGAGGCGCACGGGGAAAAGGAACTGCGAGGAGAAGGCATCTAAGTCACTAGGTTTGAGGGAAGAGGACATGGAGGACAGAAAGTAAGGAGCCAGGTTTTAAAAGATGTTAGCTCAAAAAAATTTTAATTAACAAACAAAAGACATTATTGTAGGCTAATTGGCTGGCGGTGGTGTGAAAGGAGGGAGTTCTAGATAAATGAGATGAGCAATGTAGAAGAGCATTCCAAACTCAAAGAAACCTCGAATTTCGGTAGGTATGTGGGGATTTGGGTATGTGAGGAGGCTCGAGATCTCTCTAGCAAGAGGGCAGATAAGACACTGTGTGCTGGGGGATTAAGATTTTGAGGGTTCTGGAGTCTCTATAGTCAGGGGAATGATTAGTTTTAGGAATTTCATTCTGTTAAGCACGGGAAGTCTGGGGGCAGGAAGAAGAGTCAGATTATGATGGAAGTGAAAATGATGAAGACCCAAACCGCAGTGAGGCCGTGGGAAGGAAGCCGGAGCGCAGAGGGCTCTGTTCCGAGCTTTCATCCAGTAAATGCTTCTTCCAACAGGTGCTGCTGCGGAGTCCCAGAATTAAATTCCACCCTTCCCAAGGAAAACTCGGCAGCTACCTCACACCTCAATACTAGGAAGGAGTATGGATGAATACTGGAGTTTAGAGAGAAGAGGAGCAGAGATCATTTGGGACGGAATGTCCCCTTCTTTGAATAAAAATATGTGAAGAGGGTAGGTAAAATCATGGTTTTCCCTCTTATAGGTATATCAGAAGTTTATAAGGAAATCCACAAATACATAATTCATCAACTTCATGAGTCCCTTTATTAAGTTTTCGTCAATATATTTTCACTAATGTAAGCTCAAATCAGGCTTCAATTAATAAAAAATAAAATGGCAAATGGCTTTTCCTATCTTTATCTCTTTTCCCTACTGGCTGGAAATGCTCCTCAGAATCAAAAGCTAAAAAAAAAGTTTTAATATTAAGCCCACAATTACCTCATGTTTTGGACAATAAGATGTAGTTATCCGCCACCACCCCCCCCCCACAAATTTGGAAGGAATAATGGCCGTTAATTCCGCTGTTGAGTTCTGTTTATATTTGTACTGGTGAAATGTTATGTTATTTATGTTATTAAGTATTTTAGATTTTTTGCTTCAAAAAAAATTTTCCCTTATTTTCCTCCTCTAAAACCTAGGGGCGTCTTATGACTGAAAAATACAGTATGTTTATTAACTGCTACATTCTTGAACTGATGCAACAAATTTCTCTCTGGCCCCACAGGTAAACTAAGGTAAACACTAATTAGTGAACAGAGGTCAACTATGTTGGCGCAAGTGACCCCAAGGCTCTGGTTCTGGCGAAAGTGTGAGGAAACCGTGCATACACTGTTGGTGGGAGTGAAAATGGTGTTGAAAGGTTCAGACACGACCAATGGGAAAGTGAACTGTAGGCGAAAGTCTGAAAAAATAAAATGTATATGCCTTTAAGCAAACACTTCTATTTCTGAGACTTACACAGAATGTGTTTAAATATAATAAACTTAAAAAATAATGCTTCAAAAAGAAGATTAATGAACTGAACTATATTAAGATCCTCTGTTCAGCAAAAGACACCATGAATGGAATAAAGAAGGATGAGTTATCTATGGAGTTGGAGAGAACTTACATCTACACCAGGGGCCACATCAGCCTCACGGCTGCCTTCACAGGGCTAAAATAATTTTAGGACTGTATAAACGTAACTACTCCTCAACTGTTAAGGAGTTGAAATTACATTTGGCCCTTTGAAGGCAACCCCCAGGCTGGTATGGCCCCTGATGAAAATGAGTTTGACACCCCTGATCTAGACCATATAAATGAGTAAAAAAAATTAAAACACAGAAGAAAAATAGGCAGATGTGAATTAGGCACCACACCAAAGAGGACATCCGAAAAACCAACATTCACATTAAAAGGTGTTCACCATAAGGATGAGGAAGATACTCATGCATATTAAAACCACAATGAGGTATCATCACGTCTTTGAGAACAGCTAAAATGTAAATTTAGCAATACCAAGCAGTGTTGGTGAGGATGTAAAATGGGTACACTGAAAATGAATCCAACCACATGAGACTGGACTTTGGCATTATCTGGTACAGTTGAAGATAAACATCCTATGACCCAGCAATGTCAGCCCTCGGGGCAGATTCCCTAGAGAAGTACAGTCTGTACACATCAAAACTCATACCCGTGTGTTAATGGCAGCGCCATCTGACGTGGGCTATGAATGACCAAAGTGCCCATCATCAATAGAATCAATCTACGGTCAGTGTACTCAATACATGGACTTTATAAAATAAAAAATGAGCCAACTACAGCCATGCACAACCATATAGATTCTTAAAAACAAAATACTGAATGAAAGAACAAAAGAATGCAGTGTAATAATTCCACCTATAAAAAGTTCAGAGACAGGCAAGATTAAACTATAGTGTTGCGGATGCAAATACAAGTGGGAAGTAATAAAGAAAAGCAAGAAAATAACTCCCATAAAGTCAGGACAGTAGTTGTCTTTGGGGGAATGCAGGGGCTGTAATTGGAAAGGGTTATGTGGTGGCTCCCAGCCACGTCAGAGGTTGTGGTGTGAGCAGCAGTTAAAAAGGTGCTCACAGGCACATGCCTCAGAGATATTGCGGGTTGGTTCCAGATCACAACACAGTGATACACTGTCACGTGACCTTTTTGGTTCCCCAATAATATAAAAGTTATATTTTGCTAAAAAATGCTAACCATCATCTGAGCCTTCGTAAGCCATAATCCTTTTTGCTGGTAGAGGGACTTGCTGATTGACTAGAATAGTGACTGCTGAGGGGTGGGGAAACTCTTGCAATTTTTTAAGACAACAATGAAGTATGCAGCAACAACCGATTCTTCCTCTCATCAATTATTTCTCTGTAGCATGAGATACTAATTGCCAGCATTTTACCCACAGTAGAACATCTTTCAAAATTGGAGTCAACCCCCTTAAACCCTACAATTGCTTATCAACTAAGTTTATGTAATATTCGAAATCCTTTGTTGTCACCAAGAGTAGATTCTATCTCAGCAACCACTTTCTCTGCTCATCCTTGAGAAACAAATCATCTGTCAAGAGACTGCATCTTCAGGCTCCACTTCTGATTCTAGTTCTCTTGTTATTTCTACCACATCTGCAGTTACTTCCTCCACTAGGTTTTGAACCCTAGTAGTTTATCCATGAGGGTTGAAATCAACTTCTTCCAAACTCCTGTTAATATGAATATTTTGATCTCTTCCCATGAATCACCTACGTCCTTACTGGCATCTAGAATGATGAATCCTTTCCAGAAAGTTTTCAATTTATGCTGTGGATAGGAATCACTGTCTACAGCAGCTACAGCCTTACCAAATGCACTGCTTAAATAATGAGACTTGAAAGTCCAAATGACTCCTTGATCCAAGGGCTGCAGAATGGATGTTGTGTTGGTAAGCATGGAAACAACATTAATCTCGCTGCACGTCTCCATCAGAGCTCTTGGGTAATTGAGTGCATTGTCACTGAGCAGTAATATTTTGAAAAGAATCTTTTTTTTCTGAGCAATAGGTCTCAACAGTGGGCTTAAAATATTCAGTGAGCCAAGATAAACAAATGTGCTGTCACCCTGGCTTTGTCATTCCATTTGTAGAGTACAAGCAGAGTAGATTTAACATAATTCTTAAGGGCCCTGGCCCTAGGATCTCCAGAACAGCATTATCAGCACTGGCTTCAATGTAAACTCATCAGCTGCATTAGCCCCTAGTAAGAGTCAGCCTGTCCCCTGAAGCTTTGAGGCCAGGCTCTGACTTCTCTCTAGCTACAAAAGTCCTAGTTAGCATCTCCTTCTAATATATGGCTATTTCATCTACACTGAAAATCTGTTGTTTAGGGTCGCCAGCCTCTTTAACTAACTTAGCTAGATCTTCTAGCTAACGTGCTGCATCTTCTTAAATCAGCCACAGCTGCTTCAGAGTAAACACTTTTATGTTATGTTGGAGATGGCGTCTTTCCTTAAACATCACAAACCAGCTTCTGCTAGTTTCAAACTTTTCTTCTGAAGTTTTCTCAACTCTCAGTCTTCAGAGGATTGAAGAGAGGGCCTTGCTCTGGATAAGATGGTGGCTTAAGGAATGTTGTGGCTGGTCTGATCTTCTATCTGGACCACGAAAACTTTCTCTATATTGGCAGTAAGACTGCTTTGCTTTCTTACATTCGTGTTTTCATTTCCTTCCAGAGCTTTCCCTCTGCGCTCCCAACACTGCTGACACTAGAGCCCAGCCTTCGGTCCATCTATGCTTTCCACATGCTTCCCCTCACTAAGCTTCATCACATCTGGATTTTTTTTTAAGTTTTTCTTTTTTTTAAAGATTTTATTTATTTATCTTTAGAGGGGAAGGGAAGGAGAGAGGGAGAGAATATCCAATGTATGGTTGCCTTTAGTGGGTCCCCTATTGGGGACCTGGCCTGCAACCCAGGCATGTGCCCTGACTGGGAATCGAACCAGTAACTCTTTGCTTCACAGGCCCATACTCAATCCACTGAGCTACACCAGCCAGGACCGCATCTGTTTTTTTATTTAAAGTGAGAGATGTGTATTCTTCCTTTCACTTGAACACTTAGAGGCCATTTACAGTTATAAATTGGTCCAATTTCAAGTTACCCTTCTGTTGCAGGGACCAGGGAGGCCCAAGGAGAGGGAGAAAGGCAGGGTAACAGTCGGTCAGAGCAGTCGGAACATGCACAACGTTTATCAATGAAGTTCACTGTCTTATATGATGAATGAATGTAGTTCATGACACCTCGAAACTATCACAACGGTACAGCATTAAAGATCACTGATCACAGATCACCTTAAGAACTATAGGAATAAAGTTTGAAATATTGAGAGAATTACCAAAATGTGACCGAGACAAAAAGAGCAAATGCTGTTGGCAAAATGACACTGACAGACTTGCTAGAGGTTGCCATAAACTTTCAACTTGTTTTTTAAAAAAAAGCGTATCTGTGAAGTGCAATAAAGCAAAGCACAAAGTGCGCCTGAACAGAATTTCCATCAAGGAACACTACTATAGACAGTCATTTGAAATACTGTTGCAGAATATTTAGTAAGAAAAATGTTGATGAAGAAGACAGTGAATTAAGCAATTAAATTTCATTCCATCATGCTTGTAAAAATAAATATTGTGCGAATGTATTTGCATAGACAAAACAAAAATACACCTAAGGTGTTAAACAACACCACTTCTAGGTGGTGGAGTTGTGAATACTTCACTGTCTTCTTGACTTTGGGTATTTTCTACAATTAAATTGTGGGATTTTTGTTTGTTTGTTTTGGGTTTTTTTGATGACCAAGAAAGTAACATTTAAAAAGAAAAACTAGGGTGCTAAGCACTGGAGTGCCAGCTAAGTCGAATCTCCTTCCTCTAGACTCCAGCACCTGGGAACAACACGGTGGTGACTACAAATCTCATTAACCAACCAAACAGAGATACTGTCCACTTGTTTGCAATTCAAACTACCCGAGGTTTCTAAAGTCATACATTCTCAGTAAAAAGCTAACAGGAAAACAAAACGTTTTCTCCTGTTTCTTTTAGAGAGAGGGAAAGAGAGGGAGAGAAACACTGATGTGCAAGAGATACATTAACTGGTTGCCTCTCTCACACCCCCAACTGGGGACCTGGCCTGCAACCCACGGAGCCATACCAGTCAGGGCCTTGTGCAGAACTTTTCATGGCAATGCTTTTCATTTCTCGTGGGTTAGTATCTAATAATAGAATTGCTGGGTATAGGATAGATGAATGTTTCACTTCATTTTTTTAAATTGTCAAACATTTCCATAAAGTTACACTCCCCAAGGCACTAAAGTTCTAAATGCTCTACACCCTCACAACACTTGGCATTGTCGGTCTTATTTTGGCCATTCTAGAGGGGTGCCTGATCATGCTTTTGCCTGATCATGCTTTTAACTTTCATTTTCCTGATGAAAAAAGACATTGAGCACTTTTTAATGTGCTTATTGGCCATTCTCATCTCTTCCTCTGTTAAGTACCTCTTCAAGTCTTTTGCTTATTTTTTGAGTTATCTTTTTTTTTATTATACTCACAGGAATTCTTTATTCTAATTGATCATGGGCATGAATTATGTTCACAAATACATTTTAAACACTTTCATTTAGAAATAATTTTAAATTTAGAAGAAGCTTTAAATTTACAGAGTAGTTGCAAGAATAAACACAGTACAAAAATACTTGGCATAAACTTTTTACCCATATTCACCCACTAACACAAATGTTTTAAAAATACATTAAATTATATTAGTTTGGCAAGTCAACTGGAAAAGAGGCTAGTAATGGGGAATAAAAAGCAATCAGCAGTAATAAATAAACCTAAACAACACATTTCTCCATAAGTTGGATGTTTTTACAAATAAAGGCACTGTGAATATAACAAGCCCCAAATATGAATAAAATAACATTAAATTTTAATGAAGTTTAAACTGCCAATATTAGACAGAAAAGATAAACAAATCTCAGGTATGTCTTTCCTTTCTTTTTGGGTCTGATAAACCTTTCCTGAGCAAGGAATGAGTAGTTTCTTAGGAAAGGATGATCTGTGGGGTGTTTTAATAAGAACTGTTAAAAACTAAGAACACACTGATCATTCAACAGTACACCAGAGTTCCTAACCAATACAAAACACACACACACACATAAAAAAAAGCAAGAAGGAATTATAAAAGATAAGCATGTCAGAATTTCCAGAGAGCATGATTATGAAGATTGAAGATCCAAGAGATTCAGACCTAGTAAGAAATTCTGCAAGGTTGTGAAATTCAAAATATTAAAAAACTTAAGTGATCCTAAAATCAGCAATAACATCGCCAATTACAAAATGTAATTTAAAACTAATAAGAACATAAGTTACTCAGGGGTAAATTTAATAAAACAAATACAGTCATCTTGTGAAGAAAACAAAATTTTACCAAGAATGGTTTAAAACCTGAATGCAGAGCTACAACACGGTTTTGATTAAAAGAACTCAACTCATAATAAAAATGTCAAACCTCCCCAACTGATTTGTAGATTCAATGAAATTCCAATAAAACAGGATTTTTTGGGGGGTAGAACTTAGAAGACATGGAATACAAAGGGCCACCAATGGCTAAGAAACACTCTTGAAGAAGATAGGAGGAAGTTCTTTTTAATTAAAGCTCTAGAAACTGAGTAGATAAGCAGTTACCGGGGGAGAGGAAGAGAGAAGAGAAAAGACTGCGCAAGGGCACGGGGTTTCTTGGAGCAATGAAAATGTTCTGGCATTAGATGATGCTGAAAATGATTTTCATTAGATGAAAATGATGAGGGTTGTAATATACTAAAAGGCACTAACTGTATACTTTATTTTTATTTTATTTAATTTAGAGGAGAAGGGAGAAAGAGAAGGAAACATCGATGTGAGAGAAACACAGATCACCTACCTGGCTCACACACCCCAACCAGGCACCAAACCCACAACCTAAGCATGTACCAGGAAGCCAACTGGCAACCTTTTGGTTTGTGGGACAATGCCCAACCAACTTAGCCATACTGGTCAAAGGAGAACTGTACATTTTAAGTGGGAGAAATACTTTATATTACATAAAACTACATAAAAAATAGCTTAATTTAACTGACAGTTCTAAAAACATAAATTAATCAAAATCTGTAAAAACCATATGAAAACAGGAGGTTTATAGATCCAAAGTTAAAATTCAACTTTAGACAATAGAGGCTAAAATGGTCTATTAATAATGTTTAAAAAAAATTTTTTTTAGAACTTAAAAAAAAAAAAAGATTGTATTTATTCCTTTTTTAGAGAGGGGAAGGGAGGGAGAAACAGAGAAACATCAATGTGTGGTTGCCTCCCGCATGCCCCGCACTGGGGACCTGGCCTGCAACCCAGATATACGTGCCCTAAATTGGCAATCAAATTGGTGACCCTTTCATTGGACGGCCTGTACTCAGCCACTGAACCACACCAGCCAGGGCTGTTAATGATGTTTTAATTTTGATATATGAATCCTGAAGGATAAAAACCAGTAAACAACCTCTGTGTATGCTTGAGAAAAGGCTTCATGATTTTTTTGAAATACTTTATATAAAACAAAAGTTCTACTGAACTTAAAATCCATTTGCATCATCACAAACACTTTGAATATTCATTAAGGGAAGAATTGTTATTTAAAAATAAACACACTCTTGGCATACAACTGAAAGAGAAAAAATTGCCTGAATTCTCGGTAATGACAAAAAAAAAGTTTCCATCAACTGTAAATAAAACAAAACTTTATCTGTGATTTGGCACCCACATCTGCCAACCAAGTTTCTAATCAATGCTGACCACAGGCCCATGACTCCTCCTCCAAAGCCCTTGGGGCTAGACGTATTTTAGAATTCAGGATTTCTTGAATTTCAGAATGGTAATAAAGTGATACAGTTTTAACACCACCAGCAATCCATTAGTATTTTTGAAATAACATGTGTGTTACATTTCAAGTGAAATAACAGGTTTAAATTAAATTGTTAATAAGGGATTATGGACCATAAAAAGGCATAACTCTCAATAAAAATGTTTTAAAGATCTGGGATAATTCGACTTTTCTCATCACAGATAAAAAATATAAAGAAAATTTAAAGCAATGTTTTCCTCAAGTCTCACAGAAAGCCTCCAAATCACCTCCAGTGTACTCATTGAAAGGTAAAGATGTAGTCTCCTAGAAAAATTCTCAGGCATTTGCACATGGAGACCACAAAAACTGCAGCAGTGAAAAACTGGAAAAATAATGAAAAATGTCCACAATCGGGGACTGGATAAAATGAGGTACACTGATATGATACATTACTAAACAGTAGTTAGAAGGAATAAGAATACATTTACATAAACAAGCCATTTTTCATTGATACATACTAACAGGAAGGATTCACATTAAATTAATGACAGTGGTTGCTACTGGAAAGGAACAAGGGCTTTCTGGCTAGTGGTGGGTGGGGTTATAGGGGTAGGGCTCGGTGTAGAACTGGAGAGCACTTCCCACTTCCTCTGCACAAAGGCTTGGGCTTCCATTTCAAACATGGCAAAACAGACACACCGTTCTTTGTATCCTCCTGAAGCTTCATTATAATGGCTAAAAGGAAATAACAAAAGTATAAATGCAGCACAAAGACAAAGAGAAAGGAGGAGGAAAAGGCAGCAGATGAGAAACGTCAACAGAATTCTGGAAGATGGATTACAGGAAGACAAGGAGTAACTGGCTCAGCAGGGGAAAGAAAGCAGAAGTCTAAAAGCTGAAGGAAAAAGCCACAAAGGAGCCAGCCAGTTAGAACTACAAAACCCTGAGGCAGCTGCGAGGAGGCAGGGATTAAAAGGAACCAGGAACCATGCAGATGGAGATGAGGCATGAGAATGAAAACAGGACAACTGGTTGGAAGTATGAAAAAGAAATTGCACCCATTCGGGTGCCCTCTTTGTCACCAAGAAGTAACCAGAGTTACATTCTGGTGGCACCAAAAGTTCTGAAATAAAAGACACTAGGCACACAGCTCAAGGGGTTGGGGAAGGAGTGCGGAACCACACCCCGAACAGGAGCAGTAAGTCAAAGACAAGGTACAAAATGGTGACACTAGCAGCTCCCTCCCCCAGCTTGACTCCCAAAGCTCTGCAAACAGAGGCAGCCCAACAGCTCCGCAAACAGTGGCGCTCCAACCGCACCTGCTCTCAACTAGCTGGCATGAGATGAGAGGACTTCCCCTCCTGGAAAAAGTGGCCAGACTGAAAGAAAACCTTCAGGTATAGATAACCAGAGGATTCCAAAAAAGCATCGGGGTCCCCGCTCTGTACCACAGCCAACAGATTCCACTAACACGGAACCACCAGTTCTCTGAGAGTGACCTATCAAGGACCAACAGAAATTTGAGCATAACTGTTACACGAAAGATAGCAACCCAAATAAAAGAGGAATTAAAAGGAACGGATGATAAAGGTTCACAGTAAATGTTCTCAAAGAGAGAGAGCCCAAGAGCCAGTACAGGGTGCTATTTTTTAAAATAAAATAAGGAACATCAGAGAATATGAGCAATCTACAAGAAATTAAAAATGAAATTTATAAAAAACACACTCACAAACCAGCAACAACAAATAGGTTATTTCCCATATATCTGATTAAAAAAAAAAAAGCCAGCTGCATGAAGAAAGTCCCACATCCAACAAACAAGTTTCAGAAAGAGAAAACTGAAAAAGACAGAACTCAGGTTTTCCCAAAATGAAAGGACCCAAGTTTCCAGGTTTAAGAAGGCAAAATGCCCAGCACAAAGTATGAAAAAAAGACCCACTGCAGAGTACCACACCATGAAATTTTAGAATACAGGAGATTGAAAACAAGATCCTAAAACCTTCCAGTCAGAACAAGCCCGCTCTTCTCCAGGGCACTTCTGGACAATGCAGTAAACTATCATCTTCCAAACTGAGTCAAACCAATCATCCAATGCGAGATTTAGAATTAAGACGTGTGATGTTCTCAATTCACCTCCTATGCACCTGTTCTCAGGAAGCAACTGGAAAATGTATGTTACATAAATCACAACAAAACAAAAACTGAGATCCACATAAGGTATGGGAAAGAGAGGGGGTAACAAGAGAAAAGATAAAAAACATCCCAAGATGAGGAGTTCCCAGAAAAGAGTTATATCCGCATCAAACAGGCTAACCAACTTGCCCCAGTTTGCGTGGGACTTTGCTGGTTTTAGCAACAGAAACCCTATGCCCCAAGAAATGTATCAATCCTGGGCAAACCCTACCAAGAGTCCATACTGGCCTGGGGACAGGAGAAAAGGACGGTTCAAGGACTAACATTCAGAAAGAATTTTACAGCTGTTAAGCATTAGGTTTTTTCTTTTTCTGTTTGTAATCCACTTTGTTTTTTATTTCTCATCTCCATCGATTAACATATTTATTTTTATGTAAAACATAATGCGATTATAAAAGTCAAACCTATACAAAAGACTATACTCAGAGAACTGAAGATGAGCCCATTCTTTATCTTCCCACTCTAACCCCCAACTTTTCCACTCCATTCTACCCACCCTGTAGGGTAACCAATCTCATTAGTTCCTGGTTTTACTCTTCTTGTGTTTCTTTTTCCACCAATGATAAAATATATATCTACTTTATTCTCTCTCCATCCTTGGGGAAAAATGCATGCCATATAGTATTTTGCACTGTTTTTTTTTTTCACTTAATAACACCTGCTGGAAGCCACTATCATTTCGCAGATAATCTTTCTCATTCCCTTCTCAGCTGCATATCCATGACGCAGACAGACCGAAGTTTGTTCATGCAACCACCGCCCCGGCACTCACATGGTTTTTAATATTGTGCGAATAGAAACACTACTGCCTTGAATAACTTTGTGAATTTGTATTTTTGTATTGATGAAGATATCTTCAGGGTAAATTCTTGAAGTGGAAATGCTAAATCAAAAGGTAGGCGCAAATGTAATTTAGTTAATAATGCCAAATTCCCCTTTTAAAAAAGTTGTACTGATTTGTGTTCCTAACGGCCGTGTATGAGAATGCCTGTTTTCCCACAGCCTTGAAAAGAGAAACTACAGTGATGCTTTACATATTTTTTGCTAATAATGTATTTCAAATGACTAACAACCACACAGAAGTCGGGCAGGGGTAGATCTAACCCAAATAACTCTTAAACACAGTACAATTTTAACTCTGTGAATTTGAGCTAAAGAACTAAATGAACTGTAAACAAATGCTGAGCTCTGATCAGTAGATTTGTGTTTCTATAGTGGAATGGGCAGCAATTCTGACACTATTCAATGTTTATTCTAGAAGTAATAAGCAAATAAGGAGGTATGAAGCAGATAATAGAAGGCAGGTTTTCTCGCTGTTTTGAGTAGCGGCATATTATTATGCCTAGGAGTAAAAGCTAGAATGACCCCTACAGTGAAGCTATCAGCAAGAGACGTGAATACAGAAACAGACACAGATTTGCCCATGCACACTCTTTTAAACTAAAAGGATCCAGAGTTCCCTAGGAAACAGATGATTCTAGACCTGGGGCTGTGAAAATGCAAGCTAAGCTCAGACATCTTACTGGGCCAAAAGGCAAATAAGTTAAAAAAAATGTTTGGAAATGGGGGAACTTGTTAGGACACAAAAAGTAAAGTGAAGGGAGACCCACCGGGCAACTCTGAACAATTCGTACATTAAAGTTAAAAATGATAGCAACAGATAACAATAAGAATCCATAAATCCATAAAGAATAAACAAATAGGGAAGAAAGGAAGGCTCTTCCTTACTGTTGAATGCCAATTAATACATGTCAAATGAATGGTGGAATTTTAAAACCACCGTCCCAGTAATAATGGATGTTTCCGGAAAGAATCATACATCACTAAAAGTAGTGAATGAAAGTTTGACGAGGCTGTATCTCACAACATAATTGTGTTTATAGTGGAGAAACATGACAAACACTATCTTAACCAAATAACTGACGTTATCATTATCAGAAATCAGACAAATCATCTGTCTCCTGATACAATGCACTAAGAAACATCATTTGTGAAACATCCCTGTCAAAATACTACCTGAATACGATAATGAAAAAACATCACATAAACCCAAACTGGGGAAGCATCTGAAAAACAAATGGCTTGTACCCTTAAAAAAAATGTTAAGATCACAATAATATTGTAGTAAAACTATGTTTGGTGGGTACTTTTATAAGTTATATAAATGTCTAAGCCCTGGCTGGTGTAGCTCAGGGGACTGAGTGCAGGCCGGAGAACCAGACGGTCGTGGTTCGATTCCCAGTCAGGGCACATGTCTGGATTTCAGGCCAGTTCCCAGCAGGGGATGCATGAGAGGCAACCGTACATTGATATTTCCCTCTCTCTCTCCTTCCCTTCCCCTCTAAAGATAAATGAATAAAATCTTTTTTAAAAATGTCTAATTACTGTATTGTGTATCTGAAATTAATGATATTGCATGCAAACTGTAACTGATAAATGAAATAAATATGTAATATTAAGGTCACAAAAAAATTTGTGGGGACTTTTCCAGATTAAAAGAAATGAGCCTGGTTCTGACTGGTAATGGCTCAGTGGGCTGGGCATCGCCCCACAAGCCAAAAGATCTGGGACTCGATTCCTAGTCAGGGCACATCCTAGGTTGCAGGCTGGTCCCCCCAGGTAGGGCATGCGAAGGGCAACTGATCAATGTTTCTCTCACACATGGGCACACTGACATTTCCCTCTCTTTCTCTCTCCCTTCCCCTCTCTCCAAAAATAAACAAATAAAACCTTTGAAAAAAGAAAAAGAAATGAGCCTGTCTGCCTGGCCGAGAAGGAAAAGAACTCGCAGGCTGGTGAAAAAGAAAACTGGGTGGGATGACAGGTGAAATCTAGGGTAAAAGGTCCCAGCTGTCGTGCAGACTATGAAGTACAGTTTAGTCAGAGAGCCATTTTTTGCATTGTTGCTAAAATTATTTTAATTACTGAAATGCACAATTTTTAATATACTAATAGTCTTAAAACCTGAAAACCATAAATAGAAGAAATGAAAGAGACTTGGCAAACACACCATATGATCCAGGGTTGGATGGATACTCAATCAGAATTTTATTTAATTTTATAATTATCACTAGTAAAACAGGCAAATTTTGACTCAAGTATAAAGACTGGACAGCAAGCAGTACTGTGTCAGTGTTAGAATTCTCTGATTTTGATAACTGCAATAACATTATAACAGAGAATTACCTTGTTTATGAAGTATTTAGCAATAAAGGAGCATTAATACCTACAACTTTACTCTGATACAGAACAAAAATAATATGAGAGAAAGGAATGATGAAGCAAATGTCATGTCGGAAATTATATAAAAATTAAGTTAAGAAAAAATCATCAGGGAACCGCAGATGACCACCAGCCCCTGGGAACAGCCGACTGCCCAGCACAAGGATGCTGTCTTCGCTTTTACCTCAGTCTCCCTGACTTTCAAAACCCTCACGGCAGCTTGTGTATTCCATTATAAAAAGTCTGTCCTGGAAAGAAAAGGGAAGACGGCTGGCTCTTTTGGGTGCGAATCTGTCTTCTCAGATTGCTGGCCATCTGAATAAAGTGCCCATAAAGATTAAAAAAAAACAACAACAACAATGTATATGCTACAGCAAAAAAAAAAAAGGAAAGAAAAACCACTTCCACTTACAATAGTACCAAAGTTTAAAAATACTTAGGAAACTACGAAACACTGCTAAGAAAAAGACCTAAACAAATGAAGAGATATACCGTGTTCATGAATTAGAAAAACCAATGTTATTAAGATTAATTCTCCCGAACTGGTCTACAGATTCAAAACAACCCCCAGATAAATCCCCAATGGACACTGTTTTTGGTAAAAACTGACCAAGCTGACTTTAAATTTTATATGAAAATACAAAGGGTCTTAAACAGTCAAACCAATCTTGAAAAGGAAGAACGAAGTTGGAAGACTCACACTACCAGCAATATTCAATTTAATGACCTAAACACATCCACACAGACACAGCCAGTCCATCGATTTCTGACAACAGTACCAACACTATTCAATGCGGAAAGACAAAGTCATTAACACAAATAATGCCGGAACCAGATAAACACACAAACCTGAACCCCTGCCTCAAACTACACACAAAAATTAAAGAAGAGCCAAAAACCCAAATGTAGGAGCCAGAAATATAAAGCTTCTAGAAGATTTCTAAAAACATTAACTGTACATATTTTTAATTTGATAAAATGCATTTCTCAAAATTGAACACTTCTAATCAAAGACACCTCACTAAAAATTAAAAGTAGCCCTGGCTCGTATAGCTCTGTGCACTGAGCATGGGCCTGAAACCAAAGGGTTGCCGGTTCAATTCCCAGTCTCGGCACATGCCTGGGTTGTGGGGGCCAGGTCCCCAGTACAGGGTGTGTGAGAGGCAACCACACACTGAAGTTTCTCTCCCTCTCCCCTTCCCTTCCCTCCTCTCTAAAAATAAATAAAATCTTTTAAAAACATGAAAAGGCAGTTAACAGAGAAAATGTTTGTAATACATATATCTGACAAAGGACTTATATCCAGAGTATGTATTTTTTTAAAAGTCAACACATCAAAAACAAAGGAAAATACTTTAAGAAAAAACTGCCATTTTCTTCCCCAAACTAATTTTTCCTTCCACTGGGAGGAGAGGACCTCCCGTGGCCAAGAACGGAGTATCCGCCTGAGCAGGGCACAGCTGGTATCGCCGCCTGGGGGCGACGTGGTGTGAGAGTCAGAGCTCCAGAGAAGGATGAAATGCCCCAACAGAAAATGACAAGGGGCAGGGTATCAGAGCCCGGGTGGAGCGAGGACGGCGTATAGCACGTGAGGGGGCAGCTTGGTGTGGAGGATCAGAGCTTGAGCTGGTGAGGCAACCATCCACAGGGAGCCACCCAGCACGGGGCACCGAAACCCAGAGGACAGGACATCTTTGTGAAGGAGGGACAGCAGCAGTGACGGGAAGGGAGATGAGTGGTATTAAGCGGGTGTGAGGATTAAACACTGAAGTAAATTACAAATATGGAAAGAGAAAAAAACATTTAAAATGAACCCTCTGAGCTGGCCTTAGAATTTGTTAGTGGCATAAACTCATGGTTTTTAACACATTTAGAAAAAAGCTAAACATAAATACAGAGGTAAATACGTGTGTGTGTATGTAAATACACCCAAATATTAGCTTTTTCCCACTAAGGGGAGCTGGGCTCAGCAACACTCCAATAGTTAACAACCACATCTAGAAAGAACCTAGATCTTGGCTCCTTACCACTGTACTTTGAAAGAGCCAAGGCTCTGTGGAGGAATGGCTAACAATGAAGGCCATGGCAGGCAAAGTACACAGTGAGTACCTGGTGAACAAAGTTCACCAGACAGCGCTGGCACTCCAAGAATGATGGGAGCATGTCAAAGAAACACAGAGGCCAGACTGACAGAAGTCCCACAAGCTCAATCAGGAACAATCTGAACATCTAAATAAACAATAATAATAGATTATAACCCACTGAATAAAACAGAAAACCATGATTTCACACAGATATAACTAAACTTTAGAAGGAGAGTAAGATACCACACAGCTCCACAACCCCTCCCCATAAAACAGTTATTAAAAGGGGATGAAAAAAAGGAGTTTTACACCATGATAAAATCTTAACCAAGTGACGATAAAGTGGACATTATTAATAACAGGACAAACTGAAATAATGAGCCAGGTGACAGGACGCACTAAGACAGCATCACTGTTCTGATGTACCTGTCAAGAATGCATAACTTGAAATTAACCACGAGGAAACCTAAACTGAACAACCTTCTATAAAATAACTGACCTGTAATCTTCAAAGTCCTGAAAGTTAAGGAAAAAATGTAAGAACTGTTCTAAAAAGGAGACCAAAGACTTATGAAACTATATGTAATGCGTAATTCTGAATGGGATCCTTTAGGCATAAAGGACATTACAGGAACAATTAGCAAAACTTTAATCAAATCTGAATATTAGATAGTAAAAATGCCTCAGTGCAATGTGTTGAATTTGATGGGTGTGTTTTGGACACAATGTATGTCCTTAATTGTAACACACACTAAAGTATTAAGGCAGGGTGTCAAACTCATTTTCACCGAGGGCCACACCAGCCTCTCAGTTGCCTTCAAAGGTCCGGATGTAACTTTAGGGCTGTATAAATGTACTGTTAAGCGAGAGAGCTCGGCTGCCACTGGGTAGAAACAAGGTGCTGGGCCAGATAAAACAAGGTGGAGGGCCGGATCTGCCCCCAGTGTATTGAGGTGTAATGGGACCTTAAAGAGAAGGTCCGAATGTAATGGGTCCGGGAAAAGAAAAGTTCTTTGTATTGTGCTGAAATTCTTCTGAAAGTTTATCAATGTTACACAATAAATACAAAATAGCCAAGGAGCACATGAGAAGGTATTCATCACCATTCATCATCAACATAATGCAAATTAAAATGAGATATGAAGAAAAAACATGGTATCTATTAATGCAGAAACACATTCATAATAAAAATTCCAGCAGACTAGGAATAGAAGGGAAGTTCCTAAACTTGAAAAAGAATGCGTACAGAAAACATTTACAGCTAACATCACAGTAATGTTGAAAGACTGAATGCTCTCCCTCTAAGACTGTGAAAGAAGGTAAGGATGTCTGCACTCGGCACTCCTGTTCAACACAGCACCTGAATCTTAGCCAGTGAAATCAGTCAAAACAAAAGTGAAAGACAAAGAGATCAAATAAATATATAAAATTGGCCCTATTCACAGATGACATGATGGTTTACATTGAGAAGTCCCAAGAAATTTAGAGAAAAAAACTTCTAGAAATGAGTTTATCAAGTTTACAGAATACAGGTGAACAGACAAAAATCAATACTGTTCATGTGCTAGCAATCAACAATTAGAAAACAAATTTAAAAGCACAATACCATTTACAACAGCTTCCCCCCAAATTAAATACTATGTATAGATCTAACAAAACATGCAGAATCTATATACTAGGAACTACAAAATACTGATAAAAATGGGAAAGACGATCTAAACAAGTGAAAAGACATGCCATGTCCATAGACTGGAAGATCCAACATAATCAAGATGTTCATTTTCCCCAAAATGACCTATTGGTTTAATGTATTTATTATTAAAATCTCAGCAAAAAGTTTCATAAATATAGTTATGACAATCATACACTGAAAGAAAAAAAAACTAGAATAGCTAAAACAATTTTGGGGAAAAAAAGACAGAGAAATCAACATACCACCTGACTTTGTAACTTACTATATGGTTATACGAGAGTAACCAAGTGTGGCACTGACGCAGAGGAAGACACACACAGATAAATGGAATAGAATCCACAGGCATAACCTTTTAGAAAATGTGGCTAAACGATTTTTGACACAGGTGTAAAAGCAATTTAATAGAGAGAGAATAGCCTTCCCAAACAAATGGTGTTGGAACAATTGGCCACCTGCAGGCAACTGATAAATCAGACTTCATCAAGATTCAAAAAATTTTTACTTTGTGAAAGACATTTACCCTGTAAAGGAAATAAAAGATAAGCTGGGGGGAAATATCTGTAAATCACATATGCAACAAACAATTTATATCTAGAATATTCTACGTTCAATAAAAAAATAATCCAATTAGAAAATGGACAAAAGACATAAAGTACACCAAAAAAGATATTCCAATGGAATGTTAAGTACATGAAAAGATATTCAACGTCATTAGCCAACAGGGAAATGCAAATTAAAGGCCTTATGAGATTCTACCATGAACCTAACAGCAGGGATAAAAGGACAAATACAAACACACCAACTACTGATGAGAAAAAAGAACTCATACACTGGTAGTGGGAATGAAAAATGGTACCACCACTCTGCAAAAGTGTGTCAGTTTTTTTTTTTTTTTTAAGATTTTATTTGTTTATCTTTAGAGGGGAAGGGAAGAAGAGAGGGAGAGAAACATCAATGTATGGTTGCCTTCGTGCGTCCCCTGCTGGGAACTGGCCTGCAACCCAGGCATGTGCCCTGACTGGGAATCAACCACAATTGTCTGGTTCGCAGGCCTGCACTCAATCCACTGAGCTACACCAGCCAGGGCGAATCAGTTTCTTATAGAATAAAACATACACGGACTGTATGACCCAGCAATTCCACTCAGAGGTATTTATCCTAGAGAAATCAAAATATTCTCACACTAATACACAGGTGGCAAACACAAGGCCCGCAGCCCTCCACCTTGTTTTATCCCGCCAGGCACCTTGTTTCTACCTGGTGGCAGTGCGAGCTCTCACTTAACTGTTAAGGAGTAGTTACATTTATACAGTCCTAAAATTACATTTGGCCCTTTGAAGGCAACTGAGAGGATGGTGTGGCCAGGGTGAAAATGAGTTTGACACCCCTGCACTAAAACCTGCATGCTAATTTTTACAGTAGCTCTATTTGCATAGTCCCAAACTGATGACAACCCAAATGTTCTTCAATGGAAGAATGGATAAACAACCAGTGTTCATAAAATGGAATATTACTCAACAATAAAAAGAGTGTTGCTCATGCATGTCAGCCACCAACATGCCATCCAGACTGAGGAAGACGTGGTAACTTTGGGGCCACTGCTGCCACCAACAAGTAAAGGGACATGGTGGGTGGGGGGATGCCGGCAGGTTGCATCATCACAGGGTCAACTTTGACAAATATCACCCAGGTTACTTTGGGAAAGTTGGTGTGAGGCACTACCGCTTAAAGAGGAACCAGAGCTTCTGCCTGACTGTCGACCTTGATGAACTGTGGCCCTTGGCCAGTGAGCAGACACTGGTAAATGCTGACAAAAGCAAGGCTAGAACTGTTCCTATCATCAGTGGTAGGATCAGGCTGCTGCGAAGCTCTGAGGAAGAAACAACTCCCAAAGCAGCCTGTCCAAGTCTTCAGCAGAGGAGATGAACGGTGTTGGTGGGGCCTGTATCCTGGCAGCTTGAAAAGCCACACAGAGGGGAGATCATCTACAAGTGCCTCTGTCTTCTGGTTTGAGTGTAGGTTGTTTGGCACCTCTACCTCCCTACCTGTGTGTCAGAAACCTGCCTAACAAGTTCTAGGAGTTAAGGGTATGAGGGCCTGGGCTCCTCAGCCAACTCCCCCAAAAGTGTGCGAGAGACAGCACCAACGCTTACAGGCCTCGGTCTGTTACCTGACTTGAACTTTTCATTTATAAAGTGAGATTAATTTAAAAAAAAAAAAAAGAAAAAAGAAATGGTGTTGATACACAACTTGGATAAATCACAAAGGTATTATCCTAGGAGAAAAAAGCCAGTATCGAAGGGTAACACACTATTTGGCTTTTATTTATATGACATTCTGAAAAAGATAAAATTATAGTGACCACCCTACACTACCGGGTATTAACAGTTTTCTATCGTTGTATAACAAATTACCACAAACTTAGTGGCTTAAAACACATTTTTTGTCTCAAGTTTCCAGGGGTGAGGAGTCTGGGTGTGGTTTGGCTGGATACTCTGATCAGGGGCTCAGAAGGTTCACATCTAGGTATCAACTGAGGTGTCTTTTTATGGAGCACAGTATCCTTTGCCAAGTTCACAGGGTTACTGGCAGAAAACAATTTCTTGTGGTTGTAAGACTAAGGTCACTTTCTTGCTGGCTGTCAGCTGGGGTCTGCACTCAGGGATCACTGCAGTTCTTGACATATGGCCCTCTCACAATGACAGCTTGCTTCTTCAAAACCAGTAGAACTGCTCACTTCTTCCATCTCTGACCTTCAGGTCCTTTTTTAAAGGGCTTGCCTGATGGCACCAGGCCAACTCAAGATCATCTCTTTGGACTAATTTAGAGTCAACTGACCTTAAGTACATCTGCTAAATTTCTTCACTTTTGCCATATCCCACTGGTAAGAAGCAAATTGCAGTTCTCATCCCATGCCAGAGAGAGTATAGAAAGACATGGGTTATTAGGGCCCACCTGAGAATTTTGCCTAACATATGCAGTTTCTAGCTATCCCTCCAGCTGACCACAGTTATTATACATGACAGAGTCCAGCACAGATAAAATGCCCATCCAACCCAGGGAACTGTCAGTCACATACAGTTGTTGTTTTAAGTCACCAAGCTTTGGGGCGATCTGTTACACTGCAAAGCTAACTAATATAAGACACATAAAATAATTAGCTATCCAGAATAGACAGAAAAGGCTCAAGGATCAGGCAGTTGTCTCTATTAATGGGCTAGCCAAAATGAACTGTATACACACACACATTTCTCATCTAAAGATAAAACAAGAACTTAAGTTTCAACCATTTAGTATATGGTTTGACACTGGCCCTTTTGCAATTTCTACATCACTCCTATATCACACTCAGTATTCTTAAATTCACTTATTTCTTTTCAGCATGTTTCTTATGCCTAATTAGGTGGATTACTAAACCTTCTCTGATTTTAGTTTATAATCAGGCTTAAAAACATTACCACAAAGAAAAGGCAGTTTGGAGATAATACCGATAATACAAGTAAAAGAAACATTAAGAAGAGCATCTTTACACCAAGTATATATAAACTGTTAGATACGTTACAAAGTAAAAGAATCAACAAAAAAGCATTCAAAATTATATAAAACTAGTTAAAATAGATCCTTTATCATTTAATAATTTTACTCTAGTGTTAACTGATTATTTTTTAAAATAGTACAATTTTTAAATAGTTTCAAATTTCTGTTTTAGGGTGTGTTTCACAATGGACTTATTATAAAAGAATATGTGCTTACACCTAGTAGTATGTGTATATAGTGTATAAATAAATGTGTATACATGTATGTACACACACACATGCTGAGAATATGAATGCAAAAATTTTTTTTAAGATTTAAAAAAATTTACTTTTAGAGAGGGGCAAAAGGAGGGAGAGAACCAATCAATGTATGAGAGATATATACATTGTATGAGAGATGTATATACATCTCTCATACAATGTATATATCTCTCATACATTGATTGGTATACATCTCTCATTGATTGTATATACATCTCTCATACACTGACTGGTTGTCTCACACTCCGGTTGCCTCTCACACACCCCCAACTGGGGACCTGGCCCACAACCCAGGCATGTGCCCTGACCAGGAATCCAACCAGTGAGCTTTCAGTTCGCAGGCCAGCACTCAATCCAATGAGCCACACCAGGGATGAACTCAAAAAACTTTTATTGCCACTAGAGGAATAATCTTAAAAATGTGAATCCCACTGCCATAGGTTTTAAAAAGCAATGCAATGACATGATCAGAGATATGCTTTAGAATTGTTCTGACAGCAATTTGAACACTGTGTTAGTGATGGAAAGAGTCTGAAAACTAGAGTACTAATTAAGAGACTACTGCAATCAATATTCAGACCACAGGTAATTACTGCCAGAGCAAAAATGGAAGAACAGTAGTGAAAAAAAAAAAAAAAAAAGACTGATTAGCATTAGATTAAAATGAAAGAAAAGGACATACAGGCTATTTGTGTAAAAGATAAAAAAATTTTAAGCATATTGTACAGCTAAAAATAATAACAGGAAGGATAAACCCCACCTAACACAACTGAAAAGCAAGACTCAAAAGAATACATTTCCAAGTAACTTGATCCACATTCTAGAACAAAGCTTAAAAATACTGACACAAATACAAAAATGTCTGGAACAGAAAATATAATTCTCAATGTCTGTCACCCAATCAAAAATTATTGGTTATCAAGAATGCACAGAACCAGAGATGTCTGACCCATAATAACAAGAAAAATTTAAAAATGAAACAAACTGAAAAATGCCAAGCAGTAAAATAAGAACAGGGAGTTTATTAGAACTATATACGTTAGATATTACAAACAGCCAAATAGAACTTCTAGATATAAAAAAGACAATGTGTAACAGTAGATTTAACACTGCAGGAGAAAAGATTAATAAACATGAAGGTACACACTAATTGAGACTACCCAAAACAGAGTAGAAGACTGAGAAAATATGAACAGCTCATTAGTAAGTTGCAGGACAATTTGACGTGGCCAAATATATATGTAATTACAGTTTTCAAAAAGGAAGGGGAGGTGTAGGAGAAGACATTTGAAGAAATAACGGCTGAATATGTACCAAATTTGACCCAAAAAGCTTAACAAAACTTAGGCATAAGAAACATGAAGTAAACCACATCAAAGCACATCTTAATTGAACTACTAGTAAGTAGTGGTAAAAAGAAAACATTAAAATTAAACCAAAGGAGACTTCCGCCAAGATGGAGGCACAGGTGGAGACGCCGTGCTTTCTCACACAACCAAGTATAGACAACTAAATATCAGCAACAGAAAGCACAGCCAGAACACAGAAAATTGAACTTTTCGGAAGTCTGATAACAACAAATTCTTCAGCCTGACCAGTAAGAGGGGCAAAACCAGCAGCTGGCGGAGTGGGATTGCACAGGAAAACTCGGTCGGACGGACTCAGGCACGTGGAATCCAGGTGCAGGGTTGGACTTAGTGAAAGACACAGCAAGCGACCTCGGGGAAACAGCGAGGGAGCAGGCCTGGCTGCGGGTTGACTGTGGTCGCACATTCGTGCGCAGATAGACAAGCGACGGAGTGGGCGATTAGACTGGACCCAGCAGGCCCCAGCAACAAGCGGCAGCAGAGGGAGCAGCCATTTCCCGCTCTGACCCCGCCTCCACATACAGCATCATAACCCAGCGACCAGAGTGGCCCTGCCCTGGTGAACCACCTAAGGCTCTGCTCCTCACCCAGGGGCACAAAACAGCAGGGGGGGGGTCGCCATTTCCCCGCTCTGACCACGCCCCCATATACAGAGTCACAACCCAGTAACCTGGGAGTCCAAGGCTCCACTCCTCATACTTAATGGGCGCAAACAGACCAAAAATGGCTCAAGATCTCAAAGCCCCAGAGCCTATAAATCTAAGCGATGAAGAAATAGCAAAACTCTCAGACACGCAGTTTAAAACACTGGTGATTAGGATGCTCACAGATCTGGTTGATTATAGCCACAAATTAGAGAAACATATGAAGGCGAAACTAATTGAAATGAACGGAATTGCACAGGAAACCAACAGCAATGAAAAGGAAACTGGGACTCAAATCAAGGGAGTGGACCAGAAGACAGCAAATAATGGCCAAACAGAAAAGAATGAAGCAGCAAGAATTCAAAAAAATGAGGAGAGTCTTAGGAACCTCCAGGACATCTTTAAACACTCCAACATCCGAATTATAGGGGTACCAGAAGGGGGAAAGGAACAGCCACCAGTGGAAAACTTTTTTGAACAAATAATAAAGGAGAATTTCCCCAATCTGGCAAAGGAAATAGACTTCCAGGAAATCCAGGAAGCTCAGAGAGTCCCAAAGAAGTTGGACCCAAGAAGGAACACACCAAGGCACATCATCATTACATTAGCCAAGATTAAAATGAAGGAGAGAATCCTAGAAGCAGCAAGAGATAAGGGGACAGTCACCTACAAAGGACTTCCCATCAGACTGTCAGTGGATTTCTCAAAAGAGACCTTACAGGCAAGAAGGGGCTGGAAAGAGGTATTCCAAGTCATGAAATCCAAAGACCTACAACCAAGATTGCTCTATCCAGCAAAACTTTCATTTAGAATGGAAGGGCAGACGAAGTACTTCTCAGATAAGATCAAATTCAAGGAGTTCATCATCACCAAGCCCTTATTCTATGAAATGTTAAAGGGACTTATCTAAGAAAAAGAAGTTAAAGAAACATGAACAGTGAAAGGACAGCAAACTCAGTTATAAACAACCACGCCTAAAACAAAAGCAAACTAAAAGGACAGCTAGATTCGGAGTGGAAACATAGAAATGAAGATCTCATGGAGGGTTAGCAACAGGGGAGTGGGAGGAGGAGAAGGGGGGAGAAGGTACAGAAAATAAGTAGCATAGATGGTAGATAGAAAATAGATGGGGGGGGCAAGAATAGTATGGGAAACACAGAATCTAAAGAACTTGAGACCCATGGTCATAAACTAAAGGGGGGGATAATGGTGAGGACGGGGGGGTAGGGTGGAGGGGAATGAAGGGGGGGAATAGAACAACTGTAATGGCATAATCGATAAAAATAAATAAATTTTAAAAAATTAAACCAAAGGAAGAAGAGAAGATACATTCCTCACTGAGGAACAAAGATTAAAGTAACAGACGTCTCATCAGAAATAATGCAGGCCAGTGTCACAATGTGGGAATCTTCAAAGTACAGAAAGAAAAAATGTCAACCTAGAATTCTGCACCAAATGAGAGTATCTTTTAACACAGAAGATAAGCCCTGGCAGGGTAGCTCAGTTGGTTAGAGCGTTGTCGTCCCCATGTGCCAAGGCAATGGGGGTTTGATCCCCAGTTAGGGCACACAGAGGAACCAACGAATGAGTGCACAGATGAGTGGAAAAAAGAACTGATGTTTCTTTTTCTCTCTCTCTAAAATCAGTATTTTTTTAATTATAAAATTAAAAACAGAAGATAATTTTTCAGATACACAAATGCTTTAAAATACCAACACCAGCACACCATTAAAGGAGGTCCTGTCAAAATGAAAATGGTACCAGATGGGAATCTGGATCTGCACATAAGCAAAAGAGCACCAGAAATGGAAAATATGTAGGTACAGATTTTTTAATTTCTTAAATCTCTTGAAAAGACAATTGACTATTTAAATGAAAAACCATGCACTGTGGGGTTTACCGCACACGTGGAGGGGGAGTGCATGATCACAGCACAAAGGCTGGGGGGAGTGGAAGTGCACCGCAGTAAAGGTTCTTAAAATACAGGCCAAGTGGTATAGCATTAATGGAAGGTAAACTGTGATAAGTATCTATCTAATAAACACTAAAGCTACCACTAAAACAACAAAATTAAGTTACGGGTACGACAAAAAGGTACATAAACTCCTGAGAGAACAGCAGCGGCCACTACACTACACGATGATTCCTTCACCTAAGAACTGACAAAGAGAAAGCACTGTGCCACAGCACAGGACGATCAAAGGCACTTTGATTGATCAAGCTGCAAAGGGCAGCAGCATTAGTGATGTCAACTGACACACACCTTCAGTGCCTGACAATGCTTATCGACAAAATGAAACAACCTTGGCAATTCCACCACTGCATCACCAGTGGCATATGAATTCTGACAGAACTCAGAAACACATATATTTCCGTGAGTTACACCTGTTTTACAGGCTATAACTACAAATGAGCAATTTGTCATGGATCTTCCAGGGAACATACAGGCCTGACACAAAAGCACTCATTTCCCAATCCAAATAGATAGAAAAGCTGCATTAAAATATAACAGATACACACAGGCAAGCCCAAAAGCAAGAAAGAAAAAATCTTTCATGTTAGAAACAATGAAGCTACTCAAAGCCAAGTAACTCACAGGGCCACTAAAATCAAATACAGGTTTTTCAGCTTAGGACAGGTATTTTAATGTCTACAAAAGACTAACAGACAAGAAACTGAAAATGAGTTAGATACACAAAACACCAAGACACAAAGAAGTACACAGAAATAATATGAATTCCAATTTCTACACCATGAAAGAGAGGTCTGCCATCTGCCAGAAGTCAGAGGTAAAAAAGTCACCTGTGAGAAACTGAAACTCCATGTCACAGGTGTAAGTTCCAAATATACTCCACCCAAGTGGTCCAGGAACCCCAATCCAAGAAATTAGCCTAGGAATAGACAGGCCACTTAGGAAGCCTATCTGTTCAGCAGAAACTCAAAACTTCCCTACAAGAACACCCTCTATGGTATGACTCACATAAAAAATAAATCCCACAGATGATAAGCATTGTCAAAATTTAAAAATTCATAATAAAGAAAAAAGAACCACCAATGCAGGGGAGGGTTTTCAGCAGACACAATGAACAGGTAAATTTAGACCTCAAGAGCTACACAGAACAGAACAATAAAGCTGCTTTAAAATGTACAGAAATAGCCCTGCCTAGTGTGGCTCAGTGGATTGATTGAGCACCAGCCTGTGAACCAAAGGGTCGCCAGTTTGGTTCCCAGTCAGGGCACAGGGTTGCAGGCCAGGCCCCTAGTCGGGGGTGTGTGAGGGGCAACCACACAAAGATGTTTCTCTCCCTGTCTTTCTCCCTCCCTTCCCCTCTATCTAAAAATGAATAAGTAAAATTTTAAAAGTAAAGTAAAATGTACAGGAATTAAAAAAGAAGTAAAAATCACAAGACAAGAATAGGACAGAATGAGAAAAACAAAAATTTCAAAAAAGAATCAGGTAGAAAAAAATCTAGAAATAAAAAAGTCATAAAAAGCTAAATGCTCAGTCAAAACCGAAGAATTAGTGAACTATATCACTGATCTGAAATAATCGCAAAGAATGCAGCACAAAAAGACAAAGATGGAAGATACGTAAATCTCAGAAGCAGAGACAGCAAAGATATTCCAAGACACACTGGCCAAAATTAAAGACATGAATCTTCAGACTGCCAGGGTAATTTACTCAAATATACACTACAGTAGAAATGCAGAACAATAAAGACAAACAAAAAATAGTAACAGCAATCAAAAAGAAAAGAATAACAATAAAGCAACAATTAAATACCGGATTCCTCAAGTGCAACTATAGATGCCAGAAAACAGGCAATGACATCTTCCTCTGAGGGAAAATAACAGTCAGCTGTAAATCACTGCACAGCTAAAATGCCATCTAAAAGTAAGAGCAAGCCCTAGCTGGTGTGGCTCTGTGGACTGAGCACTGGACTGCAGAGCAAAAGGTCACCAGTTCGATTCCCAGTTAGGGCACAGGCCTGGGTGGCTGGCCAGGTCCTCAGTACGGGGCCTGTGAGAGGCAACCACACACTGATGATTCTCTTTCTCCCTCCCTTCTCCTCTCTCTAAAAAGAAATATTTCCTAAAATTTTAAAATAAGTAAATAAGTAAACTGACAATTTCTGTACCGAAGATCATCACAGACTAGGACAAGAGTTCACAAACCGACACTAGTCTATGGCTCTCACAATGATAATGCTAAGTCCACAAAATACAGTTCTGTATTGTTGTAAGAAGGAATCAAAAATATCTCTATTTGCCCTGGCTGGTATAGCTCAGTGGATTGAGCACAAGCCTGTGAACCAAAGGATCAAGGTTCGATTCTCAGTCAGGGCACATGCCTTGGGTTGTGGGCCAGTTCCCAGCAGGGATGCACAAGAGGCAACCACACATTGATGTTTCCCTCCCTCTCTTCTTCCCTTCTCCTCTAAAGATAAATAAGTAAAATCTTTAAAATATATACATCTCTTTATGGCTACAAATAATCTCCTACCCATATTAAATTAAAAAAGTAGAGTGAGGAAAAGTCTGTATGATGCCATTCTAAGAAAGGAGAAAGATAAAAATGTTACTTATGTTTTAAAAAGGAAGGAATATAATTAAACAATAAAATGATTACCTACAGGGCAGCAGTTTTCAACCTATTTCACCTTACAGCACATATAAACTAAAATTCTTCTGCACACAATTTTTTTTTTTGCTAACCTGACAAAAATAGGTATAATTTTGATTGACTTACTACTACTAACAACAACATTGGGTTGGCCAAAAAGTCCATTATGATTTTTCCACATGATGGCTCTAGTAGTGCTTGGTTGCCATCATCCCAATTTTGTTAGACTGCATTGTGACAACTGTCATATCAGCATGCATTTTTAAAAAAATTTACCAAAATTGGTGAATTTTTGTGCAGCCATTTTAATATTGAAGATGGAAGAAAATACACATTTTCACATATTATGCTTTATTATTTCAAAAAAAAGGTGAAAACACAACCGAAACGCAAAAAAAGATTTGTGCAGTGTATGGAGAAGACAGTGTGACTGACTGAACATGTCAAAAGTGGTTTGCAAAGTTTCTTGGTACTACTGACACTGGGGCCAAATAATCCTTTGCTGTGGGGCTGACTTATGCATTGGAAGATGTTTAGCAGCACCCTTGGCCTCTGCCAACTAGAAGCCAGTAAGTGAGAGATGGCCAACATACCCAAATACCAAATCAATCAAGTCACTGGTGAAAATGAAAAATTTGTCTTTAATATTACAGAAAGAACCATATGGACTTTTTTGGTCAACCCAATAATAACAACCTACACTCCATGCTCCAAAGTGACTTTTAAAAAAATCAGGTGCCACTGTGGCTGGTGTAGCTCAGTGCACTGAGCACCAGACTGTGAACCAAAGGGTTGCCTGTTTGATTCCCAGTCAGGGCACATGCCTGGGTTGTGAGCCAAGTCCCCAGTAGGGGGTGCTAGAGAGACAACCACACATTGGTGTTTCTCTCCCACTCATTCTCCTTCCCTTCCCCTCTCTCTAAAAATAAATAAATAAAATCTTTTAAAAAATCAGGTGACTTTACTTGTATATAAGGATTTATATACTTCTTTACTTGGTATATAAAGAATTACTTGGTGCCAAGAATTAACCAATCAGACTCAACTTTATTACGCAACATGACTGTAAGATGAAACTCTTTCATGGTTCATTTTTGGTGTGGAAGGCAGGGCATCCACACCAAATGGCTGTTGTCAATTTTTCGACAATCTAAAGGAAAAAAGGTCAGCACTCCACCCCTGCGTAGACAGTCAAATATGGCACGTTTTAGAAATTCTTGTGGCATACTGGTTGAACACCACTGCCATAGGGGAAAAAAGGGACAGGTGGAAGGGACCGAATATGAGCTGAATTTCACCAAATAAATGTTGTGTTGTATATTTAAACATAAACATTTTACGTCATTATAAGGCCAAATTAAATTTACAGAAGCAATCCATAAAAGAACGAGTGGATAAAACTAAGGAACCACAACTATAATTGAATTTAAAAAAACCCTAATGAACCAAACCATATCAGATGGCATACCACACACAAATAAATTATTTCAAGTGACTTTAAATTGCAGTAATGTATAAAATCCCTAATAAGATACAGCCTAAGACCAACAAAAACAACCCTTTAAAGTAATCATATTGTTGGTGACAGTGCTGCTATTTTCATTCTGAGGCTGTTGAAAAAAGCAAATGAGTAATCATGTGGTTTTACTGGGAACCAGAGTTTTCATATGAAAGAAAGGACGCACACATGTAAGACTGAAAAAGGTCAAGCAAAAACTCTACAGTCTTAAATCTGAATTGGGACTATCAGTAACAAGTCCTCAAATATTTCCTTAAAAAAAATAATAATACACAGGGGCTTCTAGTCAAGATGGCAGCGTAGGTAAGAGCAGTACTTGCTGCATCCTCCCACCAGCATATGAAAATTAAACTACAGAACCACCACCATGGAGAACCGCCTGAGTCTAGCTGAACAGAAGTCCTATAACCAAGGATATACAGAAGAAGCCACGTCACAACTGGTTTAAAAAAAAAAAAGGCAGAGCTTGGAATGGGCTGGTCCCACATCCAGTGTGGCTGTTAAAAATAAGGAGGAGTATCTCAGTTGCAGAGATTCCCCCCCCATGGCCACCCCTCTTCCCTATCCCCCCTACAAGGAGCAAAGAGTCCCAGCCCTGAACCAGGCTGCCCAGCTCATATATCCCGGCTCATGGGAAGACAAGTCCCCAAAACTTCTAGCAGTTAAAATCAGCAGAGATTGTCGCTGAGTGAGATGGAGGGCTTCTCCAGCCCCAGGCTTTCCTTTTAAAGGGCCCTGTTAGGACGCTCAAACTCACTCTGAGCTCTAGCACTGGGCCAGTGGCTCCAAAGGTGCCAGAGACTAGAAGAACTGAATTATATGCTTTTGGGACAAGGGTTGGAAGGGGAGCTTTCTCCCAGACAGAAAAGCACTGGCAGAGGCCATTGTTCCTTTCTGAGCCCTCTCCCCAAAGAACCGGCAGGCAGGTGCCAGATCTGAGTCTCCATCAACCTGACTAACACCATTTGCCCAGCCCTGGTGATTCTAAGACACTTCCCCACACAACTTATAGGCACTCCCAAACTGCTTCCAGTGCTGTTTCCTACAAAGGCCTGTCCTGACTCATGCTTCAGTCTTTCCTGAATCTCTTGAAGGTCTACAAACCCCCAACAAGCAGCATCTGGTCTTAGTGTGCCCCATACCTCTTACTAAAGAAGCCACAATGAGCAACAATTTAAAAAAAAAGAAAAAAGAAAAAAAAGAAGCCACAAGCTTGGCATTAGCTGCAGCCAAACCTGGGTCAAAGCCTGGCCTATCCCAGGCACCTGTAAGCCCAGCACAAGTGGCAACCACCTGCAGATCACTTTGTAGCTCATGCTGGGGGCCGTAAGAAGGGCACAGGCAGTGGCTGACCTTAGCCTGCACTTCCCAAGAGGCTCCAGAGCTGGCACACCCAGTGGACAGCTTCAGACCACGCCAGAGCACCAGAGTCCTGCAGCTCCTCCACTGGAGATGCAGCAGTCCTTGCAACCGAAAGTCCTGGGGGTCAATCCTTCCCATTGACATAGCAACAGCAAGCAATCAAGGCTCAACTACAACAGGAGGGCACACACAGCCCACATGGGGGTAAGGGCAGCTGGAATGCCCCACTGGGGTGAACAGGGGAAACTGCCCAGGACACCTACTACCTAAAGCCTCTCTACCAAGACCAGGAGACATAGCAGCTCTACCTGATACACAGAAACGAACACAGGGAGGTAGCCAAAATGAGAGGACAAGGAAACATGTACCAAATGAAAGAACAGGACAAAACTCCAAACTGGATTTTAAACAAAGGGAAACACGCAATCTACCAGATGCAGAGTTGAAAACACTGGTTATGAGGATGCTCAACAATCTCAGGGGAAGAAAAGACAGTGTGAACTTCAACAGAGAGAAAACAAAAATAAAGACAGAAAGCATAAAAAAAAGGACCACTCAGAATTGAAGAATACAGTAATTGAAATTAATACACTCTAAGGAATTAGATGAAGCAGAGGATCGAATCAGTGATTTGGAAGACAAGGTAACAAAAAACATCCAATCACAACAGCAAAAAGAAAAAAGAATAAATAAATAAACACATACATAAATAAAGATAGGATAAGGGACTTCTGGGATAACATTCTCATCATGGGAGTACCAGAAGGAGAAGAGAAAGCAAGGAATTAGAAATCTATTTGAAAAAAATGACAGAAATTTTTCCTAACCTGACAAAGGAAAAAGGTACCCAAGTCCAGGAAGCACAAAGTAAACAAGATAATGAGATAAACGAGATATCCCAAACAAGATAAATGACCCAAAGAGGTCCAACACCAAGACTCATCGTAATTAAAATGAAAAAGCTTGCCCTGGCTGGTATGGCTCAGTGGATTGAGCACCAACCTGCAAAACAAAGGGTCATGGGTTCAATTCCCAGTCAGGGTACATGTCTGGGTTCAGGCCAGTCCCCAGTGAGGGCATGTGAGAAGCAACCACACATTGATGTTTTTTTCCCTCTCTTTCTCCCTTCCCTTCCCCTCTGTCTAAAAATAAATAAATCTTTAAAAAAATAAGATAATAAAATGGAAGAGTTAAAGACAGAGAGAATCTTAAAAGCAGCAAGAGAAATACAGTTAGTTACGTACAATAAAGTTTCCATAAGACTTCCAGCTGTTTTCTCAATAGATACTTTGCAGGCCAGAAGGGACTGGAACAAAATATTCAAAGTGATAAAAAGCCAAGAACCTACAACCAGATTAATCTACCCAGCAAAGCTATTTTAGAATCAAAGGACAGATAAATAGCTTCCCAGATAGAAAAAAAGCTAAAAAAGTTTAACACCACCAAACCAGCATTACAAGAAATGTTAATGGGTCTTCTTTAAGAAGACAGACAGATCAAAAATGTGAAAAATATGAATAAAATGGCAATAAATATGTATCTGTCAACAATCACTATATATTTTTAAGTATTTTATTTATTTATTTTTAGCTAGAAGAGAAGGGAGAAAAAGAGAGGAGAGAAACATCGACGTGAGAGAAAAACACTGATCCGCTGCTTCTTGAACACACCACACCTCTGACCCAGGAAGGACCCCCAATCTGGACATGTGTCCCAACCGGAATTAAACTGGTGACCTTTCACCTCCCAGAACAATGCCCTACCGAGTTACACTAGACAGGGCTCAACAAGTCCTTTACATGCAAAATGATTAGCCCAGATGGTGTGGCTCAGTGGGTTTGTCCTAGAAAGGACAAATGCAATTCCTGGTCAGGACACATGCAGACTTGGCCCCCCGTTGGGGGCGTGCAAGAGACAACAAATCAATGTCTCTCTCACACACTGATGTTCCTCTCCCTCTCTCTAAAATGAAATAAAATCTTTTAGAAATAAATAAATGCAAAATAATTAAATGCTCCAACTGAAAGATATATATAGTGGCTGAATGGATAACAAAAGACCTATATACATGCTGTCTACAAGAGACTGACTCAGATGGAAAGAAAGTAAAGAAATGGGAAAAGATGTTTCATGAAAATGAGAACAAAACAAAAAAAAGCTGGGGTAGCAATACTTACACCAGACAAATTAGACTTAGACTATAAGAAGAGACAAAGGCGCTGGCTGGTGTGTGGCTCAGTTAGCTGGGTGTTGCCCCGCAAAGCAAAGGGGTGCCTGTTCAATTCCCAGAGAGAGCACAGGCCTGGGCTGCCAGTCCTGTCCCAGTTGAGGGGGTGCAAGACAGACAACGGATTGATGTTTCTCTCTCACACTGATGTACTCTTCTCCCTTTCTCCCTCCCTTCCCCTCTAAAAATAAATAAATAAATAAATAATATATATATATATATATATATATATATATATATATATATATTTTTTTTTTTTTTTTAATTAAGAAGAAGGGCGCCCCTGGCTGGTACAGCTCTATGGATTGAGCATGGGCCTGTGAAGCAAAGGATCGCAGTTCAATTCCCAGTCAGGGCACATGCCTGAGTTGCAGGCCAGTTCCCAGCAGGGGACGCACGAGAGGCAACCAACATTGATGTTTCTCTCCCTCTCTCCATCCCTTCCCCTCTAAAGATAAATAAATAAAATTTTTTGAAAAAGAAGAAGGGGGAGGACTGAGGGAGGGAAATTGGAGGGAGGGGGGAGACGGGGCAGGGGGGTGGGATGGGAGAAATAGATAAAAAAATGTACTTGAAAAGTAACTAAATAAAACTTATTATAAAAAAAAAGAAAGAAAAAAAAGAAGAAGGGGAAGAGACAAAGAATGACCCAGCAATTCCACTTTTGGTCATTCATCCAAAGAAACCCAACACACTAATTCGAAAAGACACATGCATCCATATAGTCACTGCAGCATTATTTACAACAGCCAAGATATGAAAACAACCTAAGTGTCCATCAATAGACACATGGGTAAAGAAGATGCAGAACATATATAAGCCTACAACAGCACATTACTCAGCCATAAAAAAAAAATCTTAACATTTGTGACAACATGGGATGATGTAGAAGGTATTACGGTGAGAGACATCAGAGAAAGATAAATACTGTATGATTTCGCTAATAAGTGGAATTTAAAGAACAAAATAAGCAAATCAGACACAAACTCAAATATACAGAGAACATTTTTGTATAAATGAGAGGTTGCCAGAGAGGGAGGTTAGGGGACTGGGTGAAAAAGTGAAGGGATTAAGAAGCACAAATTGGCCCTGGCTGGTGTAGCTCAGTGGATTGAGCACGGGCCTGCGAACCAGACAATCGCGGTTCGATTCCCAGTCAGGGCACATGCCTGGGTTGCAGACCAGTTCCCTGCAGGCCAGTTCCCAGCAGGGGATGAACAAAAGGCAACCATACATTGATGTTTCTCTCCCTCTCTCCTTCCAAAGATAAATAAAATATTTTAAAAAAAAAAGAAGCACAAATTGGTAGTTACAAAATAGCCATTAGAATGTACAGTATAACATAGGGAATATAGTCAATAATACTGTAAAAACTATGTATGGTGCCAAATGGGTACTAGATTTAAAGGGGTGATCACTTCATAGTTCTATATATACTGGGTCATACACCTGAAACTAATATTGTACATAAACTAAGTATAAGTACTAAGAGAAGTACTAATTGAAAAGCAGAAAATTATTTAAATATACATACACACAGAGATGATTCTCAATTTATGATGGGGTTATATCCCAATAAACCGATTGTAAGTTGAAAATAGTGTTAAGTCAAAACTGCATTTAATACCTAAGCTACCAAACACCATGGATTAAGTAATCCTTCTTCAAACATACTTAGAACACATACATTATCCTATAGTTGGGTGAAATCACTCTGCTGCTGCTGCTCAGCATCACACCAGTATCATGCCACACATATCACTGACCCAGGAAAAGATAAAGTACAATTTCTACTGAATGTGTAACTCTTTTGCACCATTGTAAAGTTGAAAAATTATAAACTGGGGTCTGTTTACATAGATACGCACACATATGTAAATCTGTATAGCAATTTCCATTTTAGGACAGGATAGACTAACAGTTGCCAAATTTATTCTCCCACTATAAACTAAGAAAAGGGGCAAAAAAAAAAAAAGAGAAAAGTGAAGCAACTGTTGAAAACAGGCAGCCCAAGACTGTGACCCTGAAGAGAAGAAAAACAGATAAACTCAGCCCTGTAATTGTCCCCGGTTCTGCCTAGATCCAAACCAGACTATAGAGGAGGAGGGGATCCACCAGAGCAGAGTCTTCCCAAGCTGAGACAGAGGCCAGGCTCTGGGAAGCTGAGATGGCTGCAGACGCACACCAGAATTCCACCAAGAGGAGGAAGTTATACAGAAAAGGACTGTCACAACTCTGCATGGGGGCTCTCTGCATATGTCTAGGGTGACATTCCACAAGGACGGGCAACAAATGAAAGGCTGAATAATTCCCAGAGCAGGAGGCCAGGAGACAAAGAATTAATTACAACCAGCCAGAGTGGAAAGACATTGTTAAACATCTGAGGCAGCCCTGGATGGTGTGGCTCAGTGGACTGAGCACTGGCCTGTGGACCCAAGGGTTGCTAGTTTGGTTCCAATCAGGGCACACACCTGGGCTGCAGGCCAGGTACCCAGTTGGGGGAGTATGAGAGGCAACCAATTGATGTATCTCTCACACACCAATGTGTTGCCCCTCTCTTTCTCCCTCCCTCCCCCAATCTTTATAAATAATTAAATAAAATCTTTTTTTTTTAAATGGGGGTGGTATAAAGTCCATGGCTGGGCAGTTGAGTTGGTTAGAGCATTTTCACAATATATCAAGGTTGAGGGTTCGATCCTCCAATCAGAGCACATAGAAGAATTAGCCAATTAATGCATAAATAAGTGGAACAACAAATTGATGTTTTTCTTATTCTCCCCCCATCACTCTCTAAAATTAATACATTTAAAAAATTCTGTAAAGGATTCCATGTGTAACAAGCTACCAAAATAAAGCCCAACACTTTTTTTTAACAGCCTTAAAATATGCTGGGTTTTTTTTTTAAGATTTTATTTATTTATCTTTAGAGAGGAAGGGAAAGAGAGAAACATCAATGTGTGGCTGCCACTCATGAGTCCCCTGCTGGGAACTGGCCTGCAACCCAGGCATGTGCCCTGACTGGGAATCGAACGGCAGGCCTGCGGCTCAATCCACTGAGTTATGCCAGCCAGGGCTTAAGCCCAACACTTTTGAAAGGAAAATAAATTGTAACACTAAAATGTAAAGTTCACATTGTTGAGCACCCAAATAAAAACTACCGGATACACCCAGAAGCAGGAATGTCTGAATCATAAAAGCAGAAAAATTGGTCAATACAACAAACCCAGAAATGAGAGATGGAATTAATGTAAAAAACTTTAAAAGGCTACTATAAATGCATATACTATGATCAAGTATTAAAGGAAAGAATGAACATGAGGAGAAAAATGAAAGGTAAAAGACAAACGGAACCTCTCTTTTTCTTCTTTTTTATTGAGTTTACTAGGATAACACTGGTTGATAAAATTACATAGGTTTCAGGTGTACAATTCTATAATACAACATCTGCACATTGTATTGTGTGTTTACCACTCCAAGTCTCCTTAGAATCTCTAAAGATAAAAATGCAATGTCTATATAGAGAGCCCAGAAATAAACCCATGTCTCTATGGTCAATTAATATTCAACAAAGGGGGCAGAAGCATAAAATGGAGTAAAAATAGCCTCTTCAATAAATGGTGTTGGGAGACCTGGACAGCTACATGCAAAAAAAAAAAAGAAACTTCAACACCAACTTACACCACACACAAAAATAAACTCAAGATGGATAAAATACTTAAATATAAGTTGTGACGCCATAAAAGTCCTAAAGGAGAACATAGGCAGGAAAATCTCAGATATTCCACGCAGCAATATTTTCACCAATACATCCTATACAGCAAGGGTCATAAAGGAAAGAATAAACAAATGGACTTTGTCAAAATCAAAGCTTCTGCATGGCCAATGAAAACATCAGCAAAATGAAAAGAACCAACAGTATGGGAAAATATATTTGCCATTGATGCCTTGGACCAAGAGTCTGATCTCTAAAATATATCAAGAACTCACACGACTCCACTGCAGAAGGTAAACAACCCAATTAAAAAATGGGCAAATGACCTGAAAAGACACTTCTCCAAGGAGAACATACAGAGGGCCCAGAGACATATGAAAGCATGCTCAGCATCACTAGCCATTAGAGATGCAAATTAAAACCACAATGTGATGCCACTTCACACTGGTCAGAATAAACAAATCAAGAAACAATAAGTGTTACAGAAGTTGTAGAGGAAAGGGAACGCTAGTGCACTGTTAGAATGCAAACTGGTGCAGCCACTGTGGAAAACAGTATGGAATTACCCCTACCCAAAAAAAATAAACTGCTTTTTGACCCAGCAATTCCACTACTGGGATTATATCCTAAGAACCCTGAAACACCAACTCGAAAGAACCTATGCACCCCAATGTTCATAGCAATACAATTTACCATAGCCAAGTGCTAGAAGCAACCTAAGTGTCCATCTATAAATGAATGGATCAAAAAACTATCATACATTTACACAATGGAATAGTATGCAGCACACACACAAAAAAGAATGAACTCCTACCCTTTCTGATAGCATGGATGGAACTGGAGAGCATTATGCTAAGTGAAATAAGCCAGGCAGTGAAAGACAAATACCATGTGATCTCACCTATAAGTGGAACCTAATCAACGAAACAAATAAGCAAGCAAAATATAACCAGAGATTGAAATAAAGAACAAACTGGCAGTAACTAGAGAAGTGAGGGGAGGGAGATTACAGGGAAAAGAAGGGGAAGGGTCATCAAGGAACATGTATAAAGAATCCAAGGACAAGCCAAAGTGGGGTAGGACTGAGGGTGAAAGGTGGGGGTCGGCGGGGTAGGGGAGAGTGGTGAGGGCAAAATGGAGACAACTGTACTTGAACAATAATAAAAAAGTGCAATGTCTGTAATGAAAAATTCACTGGATGAGATTAATAGCAAATCAGATACTGCAGAAGTCAGCAGCAACTGAAAGTATACAAAATGACTGGAAAAAAATTAAGAGCACCAGTGACAGCAATAAAAAGTGGTCAAACATACAGATCATCAAAAAAGAAACAGGATGAGAGGAAAAATAATTGAAGAAATAATGGCTGAAAGTATTTCAATTTGACCCACAGATCTGAGTTCACCAAGATACATCATGATCAAATTGTCAAAATACTGAAAAACAATCTTAAAACCTGAAACAGAAAAAAAGAAATGTAAGAACACAGAATCCTCATCAGAAAAAAATAACTATCAACCTACAATTCAATACCTAGCAAAAATATCCTTTAATACAAAATACTTTTTCTTACAAAGAAAAGCTGAATTTATCACACGAAGTGTTAAAGGATATGTTTCAGAAAGACAAATGGTAACAAATGAAAAACTGGACCTCCACCTGGGAATGAAGAATACAAGAAACAATAAATATGTAAATAAATGTAAGACCTCTGCCATTTAAAAATTTCTTTAAAAGAACTGCTTAAAGCAAAAGTAGTAATAATGTTTTGTGAAGTGTATAACCTAAGGAGAAATAAGTATATGAAAAAGAATAGCACAAAGGTTGGGAGGGAATAAATGGAAGAATAGTATGAAAAGAATCTTATATTTTACCATATAAATGGTATATTTTACCATATAATAATATTTAAAGGTGGTCTGTGACAACTATTCAGATGACTCAGTAGCTATAGGCAACTGGTGGTTGGCAGCTTCATCATGACAATGCACCCCCCTCAGGCATCACGTCTTGTGCAGAGTTTTTTGGTGAAACATCAGAACATCCAGGTGACACAGCCTGGCTACGGCCTGATTTCTGGCATCTCCCAAACCTAAAATCACCTCCGAAAAGGAAGAGATTTCAGACCATTGATGAGGAAAATTGGTGAAACAGAGTTTTTTGGTGAAACATCAGAACATCCAGGTGACACAGCCTGGCTACGGCCTAGATTTCTGGCATCTCCCAAACCTAAAATCACCTCCGAAAAGGAAGAGATTTCAGACCATTGATGAGACCCAGGAAAATATGTCAGGGTAGCTGATGGCGACCGGGAGAACTGTGTGAGGTCCCAAGATGCCTACTTTGGAAGGGGACTAAGATGTCATTGTTCTATATACAATGTTTCTTGTATACCAAATGTCTATTTTTCATAGCACGTGGCTGGGTACTTTCTGGACAGACCTCATATAGTAATAGTTTGCTACTGGGTTATTGGCCTTTATTATTAGTTTGGGCTACTTAGGTTATTAAAGAAATGAGCAAATCTGTCAATTATAAGTTATAAAATATTCCCCAGATTATAACTGTATTCTGATTTTGTTTTATCTCACTTATTTTTTAAGTTTTATGTAGTTGCTTTAAATATTAACATTTTCTTTAAAAAACCAAAAAGCCAGATGGCCAATTTAATCCAACCATATCAGTAACTACATTAAATGTACATTGTACTATCATCCCAATTAAAAGGGAGAGATTAGACTAAAATAAAAAATACCCAACCAGAAATATAAAGATACCTTAAATAAAAAGATAACAAAAAGTAGAAAAAAATACACCATGCAAAAACCAACTGTAAGACAGCTGGAAAAGCTACATCAATACCAAAGTAGGTACTGGGGAGGAAAAATGATGTTGCCAGGGAGAAAAAGGAGGTATCTTACTCAAGAATAAAAAAATTGCATGTAAGATGGTATAGCCCTTTGGAAAACAGCTGGGATGTATTCTTAGAATAGTTAAACAAAAATTATGACACAGCAATTCCACTCCTAGGTATCTCCCCAAGAGAAAAGAAAATGTAAGTCCACATACAGTCTCATATGAAAATATTGATGGCATTACTCTTAATAGTCAAAAGGAAGAAAGCCCTGGCCAGGCAGCTCAGCTGGCTACAGCACGGTCCTGTTATGCCAGGGTGGCAGGCTCGATCCCAGGTCAGGGCACATACAAGAAGTAACCAATGAATGCACAGATAAGTGGAACAACAAATCGATGTTTCTCCCCACCATCATCAATAAATAAAAAGTATTTATAAAAAGTATTTTTTATTTTTTTTAAAGGAAGAATAATCAATCGAAATGTCCATTAACCGAGGAATGGATAAGCAAAATGTGGTAGATCCATGCAATGGGATACTGCTCAACGATAAAAAGGAGTGAATATTAAAAGATGACTAAATCTCAAATGCCTCACACTAAGCAAAGGAAGCCAGACTCAAAGGGCTGCATAATGTATGACTCCATTAATAGGACATTCTGAAAAAAGCAGAACTGCAAGAACAAAAAACAAATCCATGACTGCCAGGAGCTGAGATGGGGAGAATAGCTGACTACAGAAAGGCTTATGGGAAGTTGCCGGGGTGATGGAACTACTCCACATCTTAATTATGGTGGTAATTACACATCTGTATATATTTGTCAAAACTTGAAGATTTGTTACATTGAAAGGATGGATTTTATGGTATGTAAATGTAAAACTGAATTTTAGGGGAGGGAAGAGCATGTTAGTACCAACATTTACTGTAGTGACTGCACTCGAGCCACAGATGACGTACCTTTAACTAGCAATGTTAAAGAGCCGAATAAAGTGTCAAAACAAATGTGAAAAGAACCCCACACATAGTAAAATAAAACCTCTGGAACTGCCCTGGCCGAGTGGCTCACTTAGCTGGAGCATTATCCTGTACAACAAAAGGTTGCAGGCTCAATTCCTGGTCAGGGCACATAGGTAGGTGGTGGGTTCAATCCCCGGTCAGGGTACCTAGGGAGGCAACCGATCAATGTCTTTCTCTCTCAAATCACAGACATATCCTCAGGTGGAAAAAACAAATCCAATTCACAAAACTGTCTATTTGCACATCAAAATAGGCACCGTGTGTAAATAATGCTGTAATTTAAATACAGGGAAAAATAAAAACACAAAATAATATTTTATAACCACAATACTCAGGCCATGGAGCAACAGGAATCCCCATACAGCATGGAAGGAGTATAAATTCATATGCTCATTTTGAAAAACAGCTGTACTATCTAATAATGACGACCAGGCACAAAACCTACTGGTCAGTCCCACTGCCGGCAATACAGACACCCTAGGGAAGCCACTGCACACGTGTACCAGGGGACATGTACAAGAGTACTCAATGCAGCCTTGTTACGGCAAGATCTAGAAATAACCCAAATGCACACCAAGTGCAGAGTGGACAAATAAATCAATGTACATTCATACCATAAGATAGCATATAGCAGAAAATACATGTGTTTCAATTAAATACACAAACACAGACCAAGCTCAGAAACAATAAGCAAAAGCAGCAAGTCAAAGAAAAACACACAGTATGACTCCTTCACATAAGATATTTGTGTAAGGCACGTTCAGCAATACATACATGAAGGTAGGAATAAAAGGGAATGAGTAATGAAAATCAGAATAGTGGTTACCTTCAGCAGGAAGAGAAAGGGATACGCTCAGAGGCTTCGGAGAGTGTAAAAGCTATCCTGTTCTTAAGCTGGCTCGAGTATGCAGTTCATTTTTTAGCTATTGTTCTTTTAAAGTAACACAACCCTGGTATATACTCTCTTGTATAAATTATGTATTTCACGATTTTAAAAAGCTAAAACAATATTATTCTCAAAATAACACACACCAAGCCCAGAAGGTTTTACAGGTATGTTCTACTAAAAAGAACAATCTCCATCTTAAAGAGACCACTGCAGAATCAAAAGGTAAACAGCAGTCTGTTTTGATACCAAAAGAGGGTAAGGTTTGAAACAGAAATATCAGATATGTCTCTCATGAACACAAAAGTAAAAATCCTAAATAAAGTATTCACACTCTAAACCCAGCAACGTGCATTTAAAAGGAAAACCATGTCAAGGGGACATTTATCCTAGGAATACAAGGACGCTTGAATCTTGACCAAAAAATAATAATAATAATAATAATAATATAATTCACATTACCAAACTAAAAGAAACTATGATTCATCACATTACTGCACTAACAGAATTAAACTATGATTAATTTACTCACAAATATTTGAGTGTCTCCTTTTTTTCCCAGGAGCTGGGGAGACAACGTTAACTAAAATTAAAACCCCTCCCCTACTGGAGCTCCTGTTCTCAAAGACAGACAACAACATTAAGCAAAATATATACATAACATATGAAACAGCGGTAAGTCCTAGAAAGAAAAACCTAAGGCAGGAAACAGGGATTAGGAGTGCTATGGGGCATGGAGGGGTCAGGGTGCAATTTGAACAAAGACTTGAAGCAAGAATGATGATATTACTGTATTTTGCCCCGTGTAATGTACTCCTATGTATAATGCGCACCCATGTTTTTGGCCCACAGTATAATACCTATTACGTCATAACTACCCCACGTATAATGCACATTCTTATTTCTCCCTCAAAAGTTTGGGCAAAAAAGTGAACATTATACATGGCAAAATACAGTAATTGGAGGGAAATCCTTTCAGACAGCTGAACCAGCAAGGGCAAAAGCTCTGAGAGGATTAACTGAGGCATGTTTAAGGATCATGAAGGAGGCCACTGTGTTTACCGAGCCCAGTGAACCAGGGGAATGAGTAAGAATAAAAGGCATGGAATAAGGGTGGAAAGCAGATCCCATAAGGCTGTGAAAGTGAGGCAAGATTCTGGCTCCTATCCTGAATGAAGGGGTTGGGGGATGGGACACTGGAGAATTTTGAGCATAGGAATGAATGACATTATCTGATTGATGTTTGGAAAAAAAATTCTTCCTGGCTCCAGTACTGAAAAGCATGACAGGAATGAAAGTAAGAGAACCAGTTTGGAAGCTACAATAATCTACAAGAAAGATAATAGTGGCTTAAATTGGAATGGTGGTGGGGGAAGTGGAAACAGGATATATTCAGAAAGTTAAGCCAACAGATTTATTGATGATTACATGTGCCATGAGGTTTTAACCTAAGCAACTTAAAAAGTGGGATTCCCACTAATTAATATAGGGAAGAGTAGGGTGAAACCAGTTTGAGGTGGGTGGGAAAATCATGAGATTGTTTTGTACGTGTAAATTCTGAGACACCATTAGTATTCAAATAAAGATAATGAATAGGCACCGGAATACATGTAAGTCTGAAGTTCAGGGAGGAATATCCAGGGTGGAAATCTAATTTGGAAGTTGTCAGTGATATAGAAACAGGGAAGCAAAGGAGACAAGTTAGCAAAACAAAAAAAGACGAAATCTAATTGTGTAAGGAGAGACTAAAAGAACCAAGTATTCATTTCCCAAATTCCAGACAGGCTAAGAACTTAATCTAGGTATCATGGCAGACAAGGGTGAGTTGTGGAGTTGAGAATCTAGGGATTGTTATGAGTCTGCATTAGGGGACAGTCACCTTTCCTCCAGCACCACACATCTAAGTGACAACCACTATCCACTGCTGCTGGAGACAAGTGAAGCCCCCAAACCATGATGCACTGAATTCCCTACTAGTGAGTGACCCTGGCTGGGGAAGTTCAGTTGGTTAGAGCATCCTCCCAATATGCCAAGGTTGCAGGTTCAATCTCTGGTCAGGGCACATATAAGAAGCAATCAAGGGGGTGGCCAACGGCCATCGAAGTTGGGCACCTGGACTGGCGTCGCTTTTATGAAGGATGAGGATTCCACTATGGAAGCCATATGGCATGGTCATGACATAGAAGAAAATGAAGAACTATCGAAAATCATTGAGATTTAGACTGCCGAAGACTTCCGCCAAGATGGAGGCATAGGTGGAGACGCCATGCTTTCTCACACAACCAAGTTTAGAGAAAACAAAATACTAGCAACAGAAAACACAGCCAGAACACAGAAAATTGAACTTTTCGGAAGTCCAATGACAACGAATTCTTCAGCCTGACTGGACAGAGGGGCGAAACCAGCAGTTGGCGGAGCAGAGTCGCACAGGAAAACTCGGTCAGACGGACTTAGGCACGCAGATCCCAGGCGTGGGGTTGCAACGGGTGGACCCAGTGAGCAACCTAGTGAGTGCGACCCAGTGAGCGACCTGTGGATCTGGCAACAGTAAAGGGCAGCAAGTTGATTGTGCCGGCGCATTCCTGCGCAGATAGACCAGTGAGGGAGTGGGCAGTGAGACAGGATTGAGCGGGTCCCAGCCACGGGAGGCAGCAAAGACGGCCACCATTTCCTGGCTCTGACCCCGCCCCCACATACAGCATCACAACCCAGCAAACTGAGCGACCCTGCCCTGGTGAACACCTAAGGCTTCGCTCCTCACCCAGCGGCAGGAAGCAGGAGAGGGGGACACCATTTTCCCACTCTGACCCTGCCACCATATACAGAGTCACAACCCAGTGACCCCACCCTGGAGGCCCTGCCCCGCCCCTAAGGCTCCACTCCTCATACTTAATGGGTGCGAACAGACCAAAAATGGCTCAAGAAGATCTCAAAGCCCCAGAGCCCATAAACCTAAGTGATGAAGAAATAGCCAAACTTTCAAATGCACAGTTCAAAACACTGGTCATCAAGATGCTCACAGAACTGGTTGATTTTAGTCACAAATTAGAGGAACATATGAAAGCTAGACTAATTGAAATGAATGGCAATGCACAGGAAACCAATAGTAATGGAAAGGAAACTGGGACTCAAATCAAGGGAGTGGACCAGAAGGAGGATAAAAACGACCAACCAGAAAAGAATGAAGAAACAAGAATTCAAAAAAATGAGAAGAGGCTTAGGAACCTCCAGGACACCTTTAAACACTCCAACATCCGAATTATAGGGGTACCAGAAGGGGGAAAGGAACAGCCACCAGTGGAAAACTTTTTTGAACAAATAATAAAGGAGAATTTCCCCAATCTGGCAAAGGAAATAGACTTCCAGGAAATCCAGGAAGCTCAGAGAGTCCCAAAGAAGTTGGACCCAAGAAGAAACACACCAAGGCACATCATTATTACATTAGCCAAGATTAAAATGAAGGAGAGAATCCTAGAAGCAGCAAGAGATAAGGGGACAGTCACCTACAAAGGAGTTCCCATCAGACTGCCAGCTGATTTCTCGAAAGACACCTTACAGGCAAGAAGGGGCTGGAAAGAGGTATTCCAAGTCATGAAATCCAAAGACCTACAACCAAGATTGCTCTATCCAGCAAAACTTTCATTTAGAATGGAAGGGCAGACGAAGTACTTCTCAGATAAGATTAAATTCAAGGAGTTCATCATCACCAAGCCCTTATTCTATGAAATGTTAAAGGGACTTATCTAAGAAAAAGAAGATAAAAAATATGAACAGTGAAAGGACAGCAAACTCACAGTTATTAACAACCACATCTAAAACAAAAGCAAGCTAAAAGGACAGCTAGATCAGAAGCAGAACCATAGAAATGAAGATCTCATGGAGGGTTAGCAACAAGGGAGTGGGAGGAGAAGGTACAGAAAATAAGTAGCATAGACAGTAGGTAGAAAATAGATAGGGGGAGGGTAAGAATAGTATGGGAAATATAGAATCCAAAGAACTTGAGACACATGGTCATAAACTAAAGGGGGGGAATGGTAGGGGTGGGGGATGCAGGGTGGAGGGGAATGAAGGGGGGGAATAGAACAACTGTAATGGCATAATCAATAAAATAAAAAAATTAAAAAAAAAAAGCAGCAATCAAATGAATTTGTTAAGTGGAACAACAAGTCAAAGTTCTTTCTTTTTTTACTTTTTTAAAGATTTATTTACTTATTTCTAGAGAGAAGAGAAGGGAGAAAAAGAGGGAAAGAAATATCTATGTATGGTTGCCTTTTATGTGCCCCCTACTGGGGACCTGGCCTGCAACCCAGGCATGTGCCCTGACTGGGAATCAAACCAGCGGCCCTTTGGTTCACAGGCCCATGCTCAATCCACTGATCTACACCAGGGCCAAAGTTCTTTTTTTCTCTCTCAAATCACTTTTTTTTAATGTTTTTTAATTCCAGCACTATTTAAGAGCCTGATTCTCAGGAACAGGCACTCAATCAAGGATCATTAGACATTTGAGTAAAGCACACAGTGTTGTAAAAATACCTATACTAAAGTACATTCATAGAAAAGAGCCCAAAAGTTCCAAAGGAGAGGCAGTTAAAAAAAAAGGGGGGGGGGCACACATAGAAGATCAGGAATTAATATGACACTAGATTTCAAAAGCTACACTAGACATTATTTTTTTTCTTTTGAGAAAAATAAAGCTTACATTTTGGAGGTTTTCAAATACTCCATTCCTTGGAAAAGAGATCCTGGTAAATACTCCATACTACATATTTCAATTTTAATACTAAAAATTATAATCCTTAACCAATTAAGCTGCTTGGCATAGAAACTGCTACGAATCAAGTTATAAGAATCTCCAATGTATTTTCCCACTGCGTTTACCCAGCAACCATTTACCAAGCACCTAGTATGACAGACGCTGTGGTAGAGCCAAGAACAAAATAATACAGATTCTCTGCCCCAAAGGACTATGAAAATAATGACATAATTATAAACTTGAAAGTGGTAAGAAGTAAAGTTCAAGGCACAATAAGAAAATCTAATTTAGAGATAAGAATCCTCTGAGGAACTGACTTTTAGGTTGAAACCAGGCAACAGTGGAGGGAAGAAAGTTCCAAAGGGAGACCCTAAAAGAGCTCCAGGAAAGAGCTCCACAAGTTCAAAGAACTGAAGGAGCAGTGTGGTTGAACAAGGTTTGGATTTTGGGGGTATATGCCATAGAAAACGAAACCACATTTAACAGGTATCAAATAGAAATATGTTAGGATCAAATTATGTTTTAAAAGAAATCCTTCTTGCCCTGGACAGTGTGGCTCAGTTGGTTGGCACATCATTCCATAAACCGGAAGGTCGTGGGTTCGATTCCCAGTCAGGGCACACGCTTGGGTTACAGGTTCAGTCCCTGGTGGAGGTGTGTGTGAGAGGCAACCAATCCATGTTTCTTTCCCTCTTTCTCTCTCCATGGTTCTCTGCCTCTCTCCCTCCCTTCCCCTCTTCTCTAAAAATACGTATGTCCTCCAGTGAGGATAAATAATGAAAACAACAATAACACTAAAATATAAAATTAAAAAATCCCTCCTGCTGCTGTGTGGATTACAAAGAAGCAAAATGGATTCTAAGGAGGCAAAGGTGAAAGCAAGTAGACCAAGCAGGGACCACTTCCTACCCAGCACATGAGGGCAACTCAGACTATGGTAGTGACAATGGAAGCGGAGACCAAAAAGAGAAGCTCTAAAAGGACTATTGTCAGGAACTAATTTACCAAAGAAAAACTGACATGAAGGGTCAAAGAGAAGGCACACATTTCAAAGTCCATCTAGTACAACTGAATCAAAAAGGACGGCAACTTCCAGAACAGAAAAAAAATACATCTTTTTCACTTCATATTCCTCTTCCAGCCCATGATGAACAAAGAATTTAAAGTTATTCTTTCAGAACCTTGAGTGTGTTTCTCAAATGTTTGAGAAGAAACTCATTTAATCGAAACTTAAAACCTCCAAACCTGTCCTCCACCTGTTCAAATCCCTCAAGTAACCAAAAACATAACTTTGTTACCATTTACTTAAACTTTCTCAGGCTGTTTCCCCATTAGTACAGACCTAGGAAACACATTTATGTTTCAGAAAGACTAATGTCAAGAGTATGATGCCTGGCTGGAATATAGTTAGAAACTCAATTAAACATCACTTTCCATCTTTTCTTCCAGATTTAGCTATGCTAGATTAAAAAACAACTTTCTTAGACTAAACAAGTTCCTCAAATAACTCTCCCAAAAAGCTGATCTGAAGGACTGAAAAAAGATCAAATGCAGTTTTCATTTGGCTGACCTAAAGGAAAGTGTTTTTTCAAATACAGTTCCAAGGCAGCCTGCAGCATATACAATCTCCTCATGTTTCTAGAACCCTGGTCCTTTAAATTCAGATTTTAAAAATGTTCATAACCTTTGTGTTTTAAAAAACACTTTAGTAACCCTGAAATTACCCTCCTGCTCACATACCCCTGCCCCCAGCTACTGCAAAATCATCCCAGTGGTAGTGCTTTCCAAGCCTGTTACCTGACCTTTACCAATTCATTCTTACAGGTCTTTGAACTTCAGGACAAACGGCAGCTAGTTCATCTCTTGGGCATAAAACCAGAGTCTGACCATGGCTCTGAAAACAATCAAGTTCTCTCTTCTCCCTGAGTTGGCTTAGAATTCTGTCAGATAATGGAATGCCCCTTTTATCAAAGGTGATTCTAGACGTTCCTTGAGAATCACTCAAATAACCTTTTATTAACTGAGGGGTGAAAGCCTTCATCAAAACGCAACTGCTGCTATCACTATCCAGAGCATACGGCACTGCTCTACTGACCAGGCCTTCTGTGCAATGAAGCAGTCAGCCTCCAGTAAATACCAAATGCATTACGAAAGAACGGGAAAGAAAAATATCCACGGCTGCCTTACTTTTCACACAAAATAGTCTAAATATTAGAATGTGAGTATAGTAAGTATCTTCACTGAATTTTTACTCTAGGAGGTTTTCAACAGATCTCCGGGTCCAAGAAAGACCCCTGGGGTGCTTGGGGCATGGGGTGGGGAAGGCAGAATCCACAGAGGTGGAGAAGCTGGGCCTTCAGGCTTGTTTCAAGCAAAATAGTTTCAGTCACCTGTTTGTATTTTGCAGCTCCACTTTATGAGATTAAAGGGTTTTACACCTGATGTATTTAATGACCAATCAATTTCAACTCCTTAATGCTAGAGAAAAAAAACGTATAAATGGAGCTATTTGGTAAGACATGAGGTGCTATGCTGGAACCTTGACTCCTGGAGTCCAGCGCTCTTACTACCACCATTTATCACTTATTCTAGCAGAGAAAAGAACACCTAGGACAGAAATGCCCCAGTATAACTAATGCACAGTGTAGAAATTCAAATCAACCAGCCAGAGTAACTAAAGAGTTCACATCTAAGGACATGAAAAGCTACTTTTGCTGGAGAAGAATTTTCATTAGAGAGTAAAATGAACATTGAGAAATATCAAGCAACTCATAAGATATTTCAAAAAGATGAAGTAACCAAAGGTCATAAAACCTGAAGAAAAACTCTTTATTGTAAATTGGCATAACAAAGAGAAATCTGATTCAAGAGGTGGGGCCCTGGGTTTTAATTCCACTCAGCCACGTGCATTTGTCAACACAGATGTGTGGTCACAGTAAAGTTACTTGATCTGTTACAGGCTCAGTTCTCGATCTGCAAAATGAGGATGGTTTGAGAGCCCCTGCCACAGTAAAATTCTACGATTCTAAGCTTTTTAAAAACCACATTTGATAAGGCTAACACAGGCTATAAAAAGACACTGTCTAAAAATGTCACTACCATTTTAAGTGAAACCAGAAATTCATTTTTCCAACAAGCAATATAAAAGTTCAAAACTTTTTCTACATCTAAAACATACCTTAAAATTTTATGTTGTTTCTAATGGTTCGGTTTCTGCCTTCAGCAATTAAGAGGAACCCGATTATAGACACAGCGTGGGAAAGACTTATTTCAAATGTCAGATTTTTTCAGATTTATATGGAACTGCCAAAGAGGGTAAGGCAAAAAAGGGTTCTTCAGGGGAGGGAGGTGGAAAGGGGTGGGGTGGGGGGGAGGCAGAAAACTATACTTGAACAATTTAAAAAATAAAAAATAAAAAATAAAATTAAAAGCTACCAAAAAGGCAAAAAAAAAAAAAGGGGGGGGGTGGAGTTCTTCAAAGATGCTTGCTGAACAGAAGAATAACCCAAATATGCATATTTTCTAATAAAACTGATATAAAAGGTAAAATACTAGAACTGGCTGGCTTAAGATTCTGATGACGCCATCTTCCACTTTTCATGCAGCCCATCTGTGTTTAGGACCCATTACACGCCGGACAGTGAAAACAAAGTCCCTGCACTTACACTCTAATGGGGGAGGCTAAGGATAATCCAGTAACCAAATGAACAAGGTAATTTCTGATACTGACAAGAAACAAATTTTAAAACCTTATAGTGTTGTGGAATTAGACTGGTAGTATCTGAGAAGATACTTTTGGACAAAGAACCAAATGACAAGGAGCTACCACAGAACTTTCAATATAGAGGGGCCAGCAAGTACAAGGGCTCTGAGGAGGAAACGAGTGGGGGATATTGGAGAAACAGAGTAAAGGCCAGGGTGGCTTAAGTATAATCACCAAGGAACAAATACCAGGAGAGCAGAGACACAAGGGCCAGTCAGGACAGTGACAGGATGGGAATGGCATTCTTAAAAGATTACTTTCTATGTTTGCTGTCTACCTATCAAATATCAAAATGGATTCTGCTATAGCCTTTCAAGTCACAGACTATGTAATCTTATTGTATCTAAGTCTAAGATTATTCCATTTTTCCCAGTACTTAATGATAATATGTCATTTTGAAACTGCCATAAATGTGGAGTTGTACATGAATATAGTTTTTAGCATTTTTGTTAAAAAGGTTTTATTTATTTATTTTTAGAAAAATGGGAAGGGAGGGAGAAAGAGAATAAGAGAAACATCAATGTGCAAGAATATATCGACCAATTGCCTCTCTCACGCCCCTATCTGGGGACCTAGCCCCCAATCCAGGCATATGCCCTGACTGGGAATCGAACCAACAACCTTTTGGTTCACAGTCATTCAATCCACTGAACCACACCAGCCAGGGTTATTCGTAAATATATTAATTGTAGTTCTATAAATAACAGTGAGACTGCAATAATTATTTCCCTTTCTTCCTTCAATTGCTTTTCCCTTTTTTGTATTTGCAAACTGTAGATTTTAGTGGATGAATGGATTTTAGTGGATGAATGTTTCGAGTGTAGTTTCCTTTTTTTTTTTACCAAGTTGTATTTTATATTTAAAAAATATTCTACATTACATATTTAAAAGATTCAACTGAGCTTGTCAATTAAATTAAAAGACCCTGAAGGCTGAGCCCTATATTGCTACAGGAGGTATAATAAAGTGCAAATAGCCACAAGTGACTTGAGTGACATTTTGATTTGCATACCATCCTACGAGAACACTGAACAATGTTCAGATGACTGCAGTAATAATTCCTGACGGCGGGTGCTATAATGACTCCTCACCAATCCAGGTTAAACTCACAAGTGACACAACCACCAAGTCACAAAAGCATAGTAGTTCAACATGAAGGTCCAAAAAAATGCAGAACACAACACAAAGAACTCACAATGGTTTTATAGGGTGATAAATCCCAACTGTAAAAAAAATGATATAAATCCTACCTCTGGCCAGGCAATGATGGACACTGACAGCTGACTTCAGGAAGGCTTAAGGAAAACAACTCAAATCAAGGATAGACTGCATCTATCCCATGCATCCCTGAGGACTAGCTCTGTGGGCTGGTGCAAGCATCTACAACAGACTCGCAGATAGAGAATAGACTGACAGCTGTCAAAGTGGAGGGGGGTTGGGGGCTGGGTAAAAAAGGTGATGGGATTAGCAAGAAAAAAGTTCAGATACAGACAACAGTATGTAATTACCAGAGGGAAAAGGGGTGGGGGGAGAAGAGGGTAAAGGAGGGATAAATGGTGACGGAAGGAGACTTTACTTGGGATGGTGAACATAATACGATATATACAGATGATGTACTACAGAACTGTACATGTTAAACCTATACAATTTTATTAACCAATGTCGCCCCAATGAATTCAATAAAAATTTAAAATAAATAAAAAATAAAATATAGTGTCAAATGAACCATCGCATTAGGCAGGACAACTTTCCTCAGAGAAGGAACCCTGAGGCATGCCCCAAAATAGTGCAGCTCATCAGAATACCTTTATTAATCAGGGACGAAGCTACACAAATGTACCCAGACTGAAAAGACTATTTTCAACTTGCAAAACCACAGAGGTAAATATAATTCTGACCTTGATGGCCCCACTAGAAGAGATTTCCAAACATGCTGGGGTGGGGCAGTGGGGATGAAAAATACCAAGCCATTCTGTACATGCTTTTTTTCCTTAACACACAACAGAAAACTTAGGGGGGAAAAAAAAAGCCACGGGATTTCAGAAGTCACTACCACCTTCGAAAGGAAAAATGAGAAATATGAGTTAAATAATCTGTGTCCTCCTCCACACCAAACACTCCCGTCACTTCCATCGCTCACTGCTGAGAGGCTCCAGCCTACAACCTGGAGTAGCAGACTTGATCCAGCTGTACACACATAAAGGAGTCTGAAGATAACCAAGACTTGTATACTTCCATTAGTCCTTTAAAAATGTACTTACTGCTATACGACAACTGACTTGGACTGTTCAGAAAATATCAATGCCATGAAAGACAGAAAAAGCAAGGGAACGGTCTTACATTAAAAGAGATTAAAGAGACATGAAAACCAAATGTAATACATGACTCTTGACAATGATGCTGGAGTTAATAAGCTATAAAGAACATTTTTAAAACTAGAAAAAAACTGAATACAGACTATATATTATATACTACTATATCAATGTTCAGTTTCTTTGTTTTCCTTTTATTGAATTTATTGGGGTGACACTGAATAACAAAATTATACAGGTTTCAGCACACGGTTCCACAGCGCATCATCTGTACACTGTATTTTATGTTCACCACCCCAAATCTCCACCCATTCAAGTTTCTTGAAGGTGATACCGATATTCTGGTTATGCAGGATAATGTCCCTGCTCTTAAGATACTTTCTAGCCCTGGCTGGCGTGGCTCAGTGGATTGAGTGCAGGCCTGTGACCCAAACAACCACGGTTCGATTCCCAGTCAGGGCACATGCCTAGGTTGCAGGCCAGTTCCCAGCAGGGGACACAAGAGAGGCAACCATCCATACGTTGATATTTCTCTCCCTCTCTCCTTTGCCTCTAGATAAATAAATAAAATCTTAAAAAAAAAGATAAACTTTCTAAAATATTTAGGGGTCAAGAGTTAACACTTCCAAATGGTTCTGATTAAAAAAAAAAAAAAAAAACCCTATGTAGAAAGGGATAAAGCGAATGTGGCAAATCTGTAACAGTCATAAGAAAGCTGGCTAGGTGGAGTATTCACTGTAGTACTCTCGTTTTACTGCAGGTTTGAAATTTTTTCAAAATAATAAAATGGAGGATAAAAAAATTTTGTCAAATTCTTAACATCACCTTGACCTTGAGCGCTTACTGGGCAGACCTGGGTTCTCAGATGACCAGCATGGTAATCAGCTGGTTCAGACTTTGGGGACCTTTTTTATTCACTCCTTAATAATAAGAAAGTAAATGCCTGCACAACTCCTGGGAGACAGTATGACAATAATGAGGCATTTAACAAGAAAGGAGTAATTAACATACTCATAACCTTGAATCTAGAATCCTAAACAGTTTTTAATAATATTAAGGCCTACCAACATGTGCCACCACGGTAAATACATTCATGGAATAAAGGAAACAGCAAAACTATAAGAAAAGTCTGATCCATTTTTTCAAATATTATTAATATAAATATTACTTAAGTGGCAGGTAGCAGAATATATGGGTTACTTTCATTTTTCCTGCTACATTTTGCTTTCTGTTCTATTTGCATATATTGCTTTTATAGCAAATCAAAATTAACAGACACACATAGATAATCACACAAAAATTCTACCAAAGCCATAGCACTAAACACCTTTCATTTTAGCTGAGATACGAGCTAAATGCCAAAGGCAGATCTTGGAATATCTTCATCAAAATTATCAGCAGTATTTATCATCAAATGGCAAAACAAAAGGATAATAAAGTGTAAGAATATAGCCATTATGTACTAATTCATTCATTAAATATGCATTTGACAGCTACTTTGCACAGCATCCTAGTGGATAATGAAATAAGTAAGAGCTGGTCCCTGCCCTCAAGGAGTTTGGTCTCACTAGGGCAACCAGACAAGCAAACCATTAATAACAACAACAACAAACCCCACAAAGAATATCAGAGGGGTGGTGTACCATTCCAACCAGCAAGACGCTACGAAGACTGAGCAACAAAGCCAAAGACAGATGAGAGGACACGCTGCATACATCTTCATTAACTCATCTCAGACAGGGTGCTGCAGACTCACAGAACACCCTCAAGTTTACAGCAGATTCATACAATGGTGTTTATCCAGTTACATTAAAATTAAAATGAAAAATTTAATTCAGTTCAAGTATTTATCAAGCATCAGCCCTGGCAAGTGTGGCTCAGTGGATTGAGTACCAGTCTGCAAACCAAAACCAAAGGGTCTCCAGTTTGATTCCCAGTCAGGTCACAGGCCACGGTTGTGGGTGGGTCCCCAGTGGGAGGCACATGAGAGGCAACCACACATTGATGTTTCTCTCCCTTTCACCCTACCTCCCCCTCTCAAATAAATAAACAAATAAACAAATAAATAAATCTTTTAAAAAATTCAACATTTTTGGTAAGATTTTTTAAAATGTATACTGGTATGACAGCTGTCACAATAAAATCTAACAAAATTGTTTCGAATGATGTTAAAGACAACTAAGTGCTACTACAACCATCATATGAGGAAAAAACGAACTTTTTGGCCAACTCAGTATTATGCTGCCTCTTAACAAAAAAAAAAGTCTGAAATACCAGAAATAAAAACAATACAGCCCTGGCTGTTGTACTTAGAGCCCCTCTCTAAAAACAAATAAATTAAAAAACCTTTGGGGGGAGGAGAACAGTATAGAAAACACACTTGACATGTACATTAACGGCAAGTTTTATGACTACAGGCTATACAGTTAGTTGATATTTGCTCAAGTTTTAACTTTGAATTAAACAAGTCTTTCAAAAAAAACTAAAATGGAAAAGTCTGTATATGGACTACTGCAATTTATAACTGCATTATGGAAAAACGTGTAAGGGAAAGCATCAGATTTTCAGTTTCCTCACAAGTCAACAGGTCATCTTGTCTACATCAGCAGCCAGGAAACTACATACAACCCCATGCCAAATGCATGTTGCTGGTTTTTTTGTTTTGTTTTTTAAAGATTTTATTTATTTATCTTTAGAGGGGAAGGGAAGGAGAAAGGGAGAGAAATATCAATGTATAGTTGCCTCTCATGAGTCCCCTGCTAGGAACTGGCCTGCAACCCAGGCATGTGCCCTGATCAGGAATTGAACTGTGATCCTTTGGTTCACAGGCCCGCACTTAATCCACTGAGCTACACCAGCCAGGGCTGCCTGTTGCTAGTTTTTGTAAACAAAGTTTTATTGGAACAGTACCAGGCCCATTCATTTGTGCACTATGTATGGTTCTGTTGCTAATTTTTGTAAATAAAGTTTTATTGGAACACATCCAGGCCCATTCATTGGGGCATTGTCTATGGCTGCTTTCCTGCTACAATGCAGAGTTGAATAGTTATGATAGAGATAGTATGGTCCACAAAATGCAACATATTTATTACCTGGCCCTCTTCAGGAAAAAGTTTGCCAACTCCTGGTTAAATGATTGCCATATATATCACGAATGGTAGAAAAATAATTAGCCTGTTCATTGCAGCTTTATTAAAGCTTTATTATGAACTCTACCCAATTTAAGTTCTCTTCCTTTGTAATTAGTGTCACTTAGTAAATGCTAATGAGTTTTTGAAAATCTACAAGTATGTTCACACTTCAGTTATTTTCCATAGAGTAGGTCTTACTTTAGCTGCCCAGTAATTTATCCTTCACAATATTATTACAAACAAAATCCTAATTAAGGCACATTTGCAATTACCATACCCCACACACACTTATCCCTCTATTGCATAGAATCTATAAAGACATAGACAAGGAAAAGCTGAATATAGACACAACAGCTAATATGACTAAATTATTTCCTAATATCCTGTTCACACTAGAACATCTCAGTCAACTGCCATTTAGGACCAACAGCATCAGCCATCACCTCCTTACTTATTAGACATGGACCTCATTCCAGACCTCCCAAGTGATTCTTATGCACACTAAAAGCTTAAGAACCACTACACTAAAACAGAGTTTCTATTACTTACTTTGAGTGTGAAAAGGCTGATTCGGCCAGGCAATTTATAAAACAGCCCCTCTCCTCCTCTTGAATTGGAATGTAGCATGGCGTTGAGACACGCAAGAGGAGATGTCCCACTGTAAAAGAATACAAGGATGAGTGAGTCACACAAATCCATAAATCTATTTACTCAAAGACCTAAGACCCTCTGACTCCTTCTTAATAAGAAGCACAGCAAGAAATAAAGAAAAAAAAAACAGATCCCATGATAATGATTCCACTTTGAAAGTGGGAAAAGAGTGCCGTGGACAATGTGACTTGGCAGGGCATCATCCTGCAAACTGAGGGTCGTCAGTCCAATTCCTGGTCAGGGCACAGGCCTAGGCTGCGGGATCAGTCCCCGGCTGGGGCACATGCAAAGGGCAACTAATTGATGTTTCTCTCCCTCTCTTTCTCCCTTCCTTCCTCTCTTAAAAAAAAAAAAATAGCGAAAGAGTAACATGAAATTCACATCAATCACACCCAGAGAACTCAGTTTTGAAAAAACACTGAGTGTTTTTTATTTATTATTTAAATAAAGAATTTTAAATTAACCCTGGCTGGTGTAGCTCAGTGGATTGAGCGCAGGCTGCGAACCAAAGGGTCACGGTTCGATTCCCAGTCAGGGCACATGCCTGGGTTGCAGGCCAGGTCCCCAGTAGGGAACACATGAGAGGCAACCACACATTGACGTTTGTCTCCCACTCCTTCTTCTTCCCATCCCCTCTCTCTAAAAATAAGTAAAATGTTAAAAAAAAAAAAAAAAGTCAAATGGATTTGGTACCCAATAGTGCTCAAACATTAAATCAAGAAAAGTTATTCATGGTCCTGCTGCAACAGTACACCAGAAAACAATGACAATTCAGTGAATTCGAGGCTACTTACTAGATCTGAAAATAGAAAAGCTGTCAAAAATACAGACAACTGCCCATTACTGTTAACTGAGCTTGGCACTAGCATGTGCTTAGTGGCTAGGCTCACCCGAGTACCTTCTCTTCCCTCTCCTCAGCATGTTAAAAAAAGTACAAATATATTAAGTAGAGCCTCTTAGCATTTTCCAGAACTGCAGGCCCTAATTTATGCAGTGTTAAAAATAATTTCCAAATCTAAAAAAGCCATTAAAAAAATCTATTACTTATTCTGCTTTGGAACACACTGGATACTAAAAAAGTTTTCACCAAGAAACCAATCTCTAAAAGAAACCTTGAGCAGAATCTGGAGTATCAAGTGGGTGTGCTAAAAATCTCTGTTACAAGGGGGAACAGCATGCTGGCAGAATCCTTCTGAGAACAGTGTAACTCCTACACATTATACCTCTCTGTCTACAAATTACAAGGCTGCTCGCTCATCACAGCCCCGTGACTGCTTCAGAATTCCTGTAAGAGCAAGAAGCAGAAACAAGTTAAGGTTCTTAATCCTGTTTGTCCCAAAGGGACTAGTTTACCTTCTATAGGCAGAGTGGTCCAACAGCAGTGCAGACAGCAGCATGACGAGAAGAACACCATAAAAACAAAAATAAAGCACAATTATAACATTACACAATACACAGATACTACTTAAATGAATGTCATGTAGACAATCCCGATCTTCCCTCCCCACAAAATATCAACTTGAAAAAGTCTGAACTGACAGCTAGAAAGTGAGTATCTTTTGACTCTAAGAAGCTAAAGCTTAACCAGCAAAAACATATGCTGCTTATTCTGAGTCCCAAGAAGTGAGTATCTTGAACTATCCTCTTTCATTTAAAAGAAAACCAGTTACTGGTTTTCATGCCTGCAATTCCTTTTGTGTTTCCAACTTGTTGCTTCTCCAGGAAAACCACCTCATAGGATAACAAAATCAAGGTCACTCCAAAATTCACTATATCACTAATGGCTAGACTCAGCAGGAAAAAAAAAAAAAAAGCCAGTGGATTTTATGATGATAAGATCGCCCTCCTTTGATCCTAATGCAAAGAACTTCATAGATACAGTATAAAGAGAAGGGTACTTTTAGACTCCGTACAGCTTATCAGAGTCCATCCCTTCTCTACTACTGAAACTTACAAAACAAAGTACAAGAGAAAATGTGCAGACTCCATACACACACAAAAAAACAAGCTCCACGTCAAGACATAAGGGAGAGCGAGGGTGAGGAAAGCCACTGGACCTCTGATGAAAAGAAATGGATGTTCACACTCCCACCCTACGCTCAGGAGGACACACAACCTGAGACATTCCATACCACCACCAGACACGAATGCATGAGTGTGCACACGTATGCACATGTGGACTTATTACTAGGTAACTACAGAAGAACACAGGTACTATGAAACCCTCGTGTTAAGCAACAAAAGCAATACAAACCTCATTTCCTTTAGTCCTTCTGCTTCTATGACCTGCAGAATCTGTTTTGGTGTCATTGGAGCATCTGAGTAGTTTTCTAGCACCTAAAGAAATATAAATGTTCTAAATTCAGTATACTATTTCTATTTATATCCACCAATCCAATCATGGGCTACAGTTCTGCTATGAGATATCACTGATGACAATTTCGATATTTCCACAGTTAAAATTACTTCAGAAATGAAATTATATACATAGTTGCTAAAAAGACTGCAATTAACTGAAATATTCTAATTCTCAATTTCTTAAATCACACTGTCTTAGCAATGCTGGTTACTGCTTAACTTGGTAATGTTATATGACTAAACCAACGAATACACAGTGCTATGCAATAATTTATAAGACAGAAATGCATTCAGATTTTCTTTCCCAAGGAAATTTGATTAGTACCCACATTTTTAAATGATTTTCACCACTGAGTTGTGAAATCCTGATGTTAACTGCCACAGCACTGTTTGCCATTTGGCAACATGATGCTTATCTATGTCCTACATGATTGGTACGAGCAAAACAATGAGGAATACAACATCTCATTTATGTCAGAATCATCTATAAGTCATGGCAGCAGTTTCTCGGTGAGCAACTGCAGCTCTGTGACTTGAAGAGGTTCAGCTGTTTTAAAAACGTGGTCCTACTCAGGCAGAAAAGGACAGGCTGTCAATATCTTTGTACTGCCTCTACCTGGGCAGGTGGTGGGGTTACCCCAAACCATACGAACATCTTGCAGTCATTCAACAATGGCAGCAAAGTACTGCTCTGTCATGAATACTGATACAACGTCAAGTAGGAATTGTGACAGGACTGCAGCTGAAGGTTGCCACTGTGGAGAACATGTACTCTCAGCGTGAAAAAAAGTCAACTTTTGGAGCAGTAGATGCTCAGATAAAACCCCCATTCTTAACTTCTCCCTTTTCAATTTTCATTCTCCTTGAGTAACATTATCGTCTCTCACAATTTCAACTACTACCTAAATTCTGATTATGAGAATCATAATTAGATTCTCACCAGAATATGCTAACCCAGACTTCTCCCCAAACTTCAGACTCAAATATTCAGTTCTGTACTGAGCACCCCCCTTGACTGTCTACTCTGATTCTTCCGCCCTCTTCCTGCAACAGTCTAGTTCAGAAACCTAGGAGGCATCCTTCACTCTCACCTGTCCTCCAGTTCCCACAGGCAGTTTCCTACCAAACCCAACACAGCAGCCTCTAATGTCCCTGCAGCCGGCCCTGTTTTCCTCACACCCATTCTTCCTCTGCTGCCATTCTTCATTCAGTAAATACATAAATACTTTGTGCCAGGGACAATTCTAGGAATTCATCAGTAAACAAGACCAAATACCTGCTCCAGCAGAACTTACCTGCTATAGCCAGAGGTCAACCCAACAAAACAAACATGCCCTCATCACTTTCCTGCTTTAAAATCCCTCAACAGCAACCTAGCTTCAGGAGAATCCACTCTGCTGGCCCACTGGAAAAACAGAACCTAAGTAAAATTCTGGCCTTCTAAACCTGGACAAGTAAGCTACCCAATCTCAGCTTAGGTTCCCCCATGTATAAAGGAAGGACTTTGATGTCTTCCTCAAGAGTTTTACAGATTAGAGAAAACTAAGTGCCTACAGAGCCTGGCACATAAGACCCTCATAACATGGTCTGACTGTCTCTGTACCTGATTGCCAAGCATACATACTACACAAACTTTATGTTCCAAGAACTACGTGTAGTTCTACCCAATTCCCACACTCTCTACCCTGCAAATTCTCTCATTTTCTCCCTCCCTCTCTCACATCTCTGTGACAGGCCGAACTCCTACTCGCCCTTCAAGATTCAGTTCAGAAAGCACCTTCCTCCAGGAAGCCTTCTATAATGTCTGCCAGGAAGAGGTGAATTGTCTTTTCAGTGCCCCCATAGTTCCACAACACAAATAATTCATTCTCCAAGGCAGGACAGTTGAGAGTGAAAGGAGGAACTGCAGGAACTGCTTATGCCTGGACGATAAGCAGGAACCAGGATGTCTGTTTACAGTTATACATACATCTATGGTAGCATCTATCAGGTCTATAGTAAAACTGTTCATGTGTCTAGATCTTCCCCATATCCAGAAGACTGTGAGTTCCTCAGGAGCAAATCTCATCCATCTTTGTATTCCAAGAAACTAAGTACCAAGTTAGGCACTGCTGACTTAAACCCACAATGAACCCTAAGACAAACTTCTAATGTTCACTGTCACAGATATATTTCTTTGATATTAATGAAGTGTAAGCTGAGCTAGTGAATTTTTGTAGGATACCTTTTTAAAAAGAAGCAGGAATCTGAAAAAATAATTACCAATTATTTAAACAATAATTACGAAGAGCTTGAGAATCTAAGACAGAGGAAACAAAATCTCTAAAGGGAAGTTATATTAAAAGGTACAAAGTATTCACTTTTCTCAAAACTGTATATGCCTAAAGCTTTCAGTATAAGGACAATTCAGCACTGTTCTATTCCTAGTCTTTCTAGAACACACTTTAAAGAAAAGGGGAAAAAATCTCTCTCCTACTTCAAAGGCGGAAAAAAAAAATGTTTGAAGTAAGAATGGTCAGTCATGAATCAAAGTGAAAGATAAAGCCCTGAAAAGAAGAGTTCCTCAAAGCCAGGGGAACCCATTGAAGGGTGTTAGATCTACAGGGAAATCCCCTTGGCTATTTTTCCCCAAACAAATTCTTCCTAAGAAGCAGGCGGATTTACATCCATCCAACCCCCTAAAATCGACCTCTTCCATCTAAGGAAGACAATACTAAAAAAATGTTTGCAAGAACATCATTTACTTCTCAACATTATTAACATTTGCAAAAAATCAATCTCCTGGGGCCTACTGCTCCACCAAAATTCTCCAGAAATCTTTCCTTTCCTACCACAATACTTTTTTAAGGGGTTCCCAGGATCACTTGCCATTTGAGCAAGGTCAGAAGCAATCTGAAACACCCCCAAGCAAGTGCACCTGGTTGCCAAGGCAGGTGCTTCACATCTACCTGTCCAAAGAGCAGTTTGCTCTGGCGCCCTCTCGTTGGGGCTTACTCTAGTCAAGCTTCTCTCTGTCCTGTGTGAGCTCCCACAAACTCTGCAGCACTCAGGTTGTTACAGCATTTTTTTTAGTGGGGAGAGGACTCTGAAAGTTCTCCCTCACCCACCAACAAAAATTCTTAAACAAAAAACAACAAAAGATAGGCAAAATTATGCACTGTGTTCCCACATGCTATCTCACATTTTTAGGTGCACCACAAAGTAATTTTTCATGTTAACTATTTTTAATGAAGAGCCACAGAAGGGAAAAAGAAAGCTTATTTATATAATTGGATATAAAGTTGAGCTAATGATAAAACAGAGAGCAACCTAGACACTGAAGTTCAGATCACAATAAATTAAAGAACCTAAAGAGGCTTAACAGAACAGTGGACCCCAAATTCCTAGTCCTTCAACTTGTAAGAGCCAAACCAAGAGAGCTTTGAGACGCAGACTTTAGAATTGTGCCAGAACATAAATAACAGGATTTAAAGGTACTTTCACCTACCTGTACCAAGTAAAACTCTGGCAAGAAAATTTCCTTTTTGGCGCCATGAGCCTTTAGCACCTGCGTAACAGGAACTCAGAAGAGAATTTCAATGAACACCCAAGACTCAGCCTAGAGGAGAAAGAGAATGCATCCTTTCGGCTCTCCTCTACTCTCCTTTAGGCCTGAATTTGTTTTCAGGTGAAGCAAAACTGGAGAAATCCTGAAAGTCAGCAAAGCTTTCAATTTTGACTGAATCAGAAAAAACAATTAGGAACTTCAAATTTCATACACCAAAACAAATTAACTTAAGCACAAAACTTCAGCACACAAACATTGTTATTTCTGCTTCTTGGGTAACAAATGCCTGGGGAAAATGATCAGGAAAATTCTCCTCTAAACCCAACAGCTTTAATTCTTGCTAGTCAATGACTCGAGTTTTACATACTTCAAGCAAAGATGTACCACAGATTTGTAACAACCCCCAACACAGATTCTTGCACAACACCTTTGAAGCAGGAACCACACTTGTGAATAAAGGGTCAGAAGGTTAAGCTTCATGTTCCACTGAAAGTGACCTATAGCAATTACATATAAACTACAGGATGTCAAGAGACAAGTAATGCCCACCTGCACTATAACCCTGCTCTGTGACAGTTCTAAAGAAGTGACATCTTTGGGAGAAGTAGAACCCATTACTACTGCCATCAGCGAGATTTTGTAAGAGCATGTCCCAAAGCATGTGTTTTGTGGGTGCAAAACCAAAAGGAAGACATTTCACTAACAAGGCCTCTTGACACCTTGAAAACAGAAAATTCCCAATTCCTCTAACTAGGCAGCTTCAAACACTCAAATTATTCTCTCCCTTGCTAAGTCCTCAGTGAGCAGTGTCTTCAGACACTTGGTCTTTGTCCAACACTTCATGTATACATGCACCAGGACACTAAGGAACAGAGAACACACACACAGATACATTCTTTGCAAAGTGTTGTCAGTCCTCTGCCTCCCTCCAGTCTAGCTTATGAAGTAAAACACTCCAGTCAGCCTTTCTCAAAGTGCAGTCCATGGGCCACCTGCGTTAGAAACCAACCCAGGCAGCTGGTTAAAAATGAAGATACTAAAGCAGTACTCCAGAATCTCAGACTCAGGTCTTAAGCAGGCCTTAGAACCAGCATTCCTAACAACCTCCCCAGGTGTCCCCACAGAACCCTAAAGTTGGAGTACCAATGCACAGGGTTCAAGTGGGAGTAAACACTGATTCACACCTGGTAAACTCCACACACCTGGTTCAGACTGTGAAAGCTCAAAATGCCACTCTCGTCCTTGGAACTGGGGGCGCTTCCCCACCCCTGCAGTCAAACGCACCACCCCCTAGCCCACCAGGAAACAAGGGAGGAGCTTCCGACCCTTCCCGGAAACCTAACTCCCCCAGAGTACATAAACCAAGCTTCCCCAGACCCCCAGACGCTGCCAAATCGTGGGGGAGGGGAGGCTGGGGCTGTGCCGCCAGGAGGGGGAGGAGCCAGCCTACCAGCTCGCCCCTCCGCAGGAATTTAGAGGGGGGGCGGTCGTGCAGAAAAAGGCGCCACATCCAACGCGGCGGGGGACCTTTCCCCACCCAACGCTTGCTTTGGGGGGTAGTCGTGATCTGGAGAAGAGTGGCCCCGCCCCTCTTGCGGTGGGCAGGGCTTCGCCCCTCCCCCCCCGTGGGGGTGCGCGGAGAGCCCACCCCCACCCCCTCAAGCGAGCCCCCTAGGGCGGCCCGCCTTACCAAGCGCGCGGCCTCGGCCCACGTGCGCTCCTTCTTCCTCTTCTGTTTGTCCTTCATCCTCCTCTTCCTCCTCCCAGGCGGCGGCGGCTCCACGCGGGACCTCCGGGCGGGGCGGGCTGGGGAGGCGACGGTGCGGGGCGGCGGCAGCGGCGGGGGGCGCGTGGCGGCGGCGGCGCGCGAGAACTCGGGTGCGGCCGGAGATAGGGGGCGGGCGCGCAGGGACCGACTGGAGCGAAACCCGGCGCGAGAGCGGTGATGGGGGAGGGGTGGCGGCGGCTCCACGCGCCCGCGCTGCGTCAGTCGCCCACGGCAGCGGCAGCAGCCCCACGATCGCTAAGGAATGCAGCGGCTCTGCATAACCACGGGGTCAAAGGTCACGGCTCCGGCCTGCCCCCCGTTTTCCCGCTCTGCTAAGGGTCCAAGACTGGACTGGCGGCGGAGACGGGAAGGCGAGACGCAGCTTTCCTTTCGGCGCCCGGGTGTGTGAGTGTCTGCTGTGGGTGTGTGTGAGTGTGTGTGAAGAGTGAAGGGGGGGAGTATGGGGGTTTTTTTTTTTTTTTGAACAAAAACAAACCGAAAGGACTACTGGGAATCGTAGTCCCGGCTGCCTCTCTGGACTCCCCCGCTCCGGAAGAATATGGCTGCATGAAACGTTTGGACCACACCTCCCGGCGTGCCCCGCGGCTCGCCTTTCCGCCCTCCTCTCCCTCGGCCTCTCAGAGCTTGTTAAGGAAGAGAGACTGGCAGATATTCGGGGAAGGCTGGGCGGAGTCTCGCGAGGTGCGGGAATTGGCTGGGGGCCTGATGCATTCTGGGAGGCGATGCTGGGAAGAGGCGGTGGCTGGGCTTCCCCAGCCACGTTTAACCCACTCGGTACTTTTCGCCACGGAGGCACCGGGCGGGTTAGGGTGGAGAATCGAGAGTTGATAGCTCTATTCCCAGCATCCACTTCATGCTTCTACCCGCCTAAGTGGTTCTCCCTGATAGCTGTCTTCGATGACAAGAGGCAGGGCTTTTTCCCTTATGGTCCTCCCTTAAATGACTCACTGCTGCATAATAATGAGACACTCATATCAGTAAAACGGTTATTCCACAATTGATGGACCTAGGCCGTTCCCCATTTCTTCCTGTGGCTTCATGTAGCTATGTTTAACAAGACTATGCTTGCAGAATCTGCACTCAGCAGCCTAGAGCGTTGGTGAATTTGGTGATATGGTGACAGGTAGTATGAAGAACTTGGGTTTGGGAGCCATGCAACAAAGAACGCACCTGATGCCTTTGTCGAGGCGGTATCCTGGAGAGACCATGGCCCTGGAGCCAAACAGACCTATACTGAATCCTGGCTGAGGCATTCCCTGGCTATCGACCTAAAATTAGGTGCTTAACCTCTCTGAGCCTCAATTTTCTAGCCTACATTAGTCTATTACCTCCTAGCATTATTTGGACTAAAATTAACATAAAACAACCAGCAGATTGGAAGAGGGTGTGAAGGGGAACCTTGATATTAGGTCTATATAATTTGGCTGCTGGCTTAGAACAAATGTTTAATCATTGGTACCAGCTGAGAGACAATGGCCAGCACTTAAGTAACAGGGAGGCAGTCAATGGCTACATTTTAAAGGATTCTCTGGGTGAGGAAACACCCTGTACTCCCTAGTGTTGGCACAGGGGAGAGCCGGGGTTTAGAGAAGGCACATTGCATGGCCCAACACTGCAGAGTTCAGTGCTCCTGCTTCTAAAGCTTGTCACAGAGGCTTCTATAAAATCCTGCAAAGTGAATAGACTGTAGAAGGTGAAATAAAGCATATTTTTCAAGTCTTCTGTGCCCATCTAACTTTCCTCCACCCCAAGATGGAGGAAAGGAAGACCCACCAAATCCCCACCCCAACCATCAAAAAATGGTTGGCCTAAATTTTTACAAAGAGTTTTTTGTTTCATTTTTGTTTTCAATTTACAGCTGACACAGTAACCCAATTTGACAAGTCGTTCAGCTTGTTTCAAACATTTGCTTCTTGAGTAGCTTCACACCCCTCTGACTTCCAAGAAATAACAAGAAGATTCACTCTAAAATGTACATGTTTAGCCACGGCTGGTGTGGCTCAGTAGATTGAGCACTGGCCTGTAAACCATGAGTTCGCTGGCTTGATTCCCAGTTGGGGCACATGCCAGGTCCCCAGTAATTGGGGGTGGGCTGTGAGAGACAAACACACACTGATGTTGCTCTCCTCTCTTTCTCCCTCCCTCCCCCTCTCTTAAAAAATAAAATAATGTACATTTACTACAGGAATGCACTGTGGTAGTCCTAGTCCCTGGAGCTGTTACATTCCATGGCAAAAGGTGAGCTCAAGTAACCATATGGACCCTTAAAAGCAGAAGGTAGAGAAGAATCAGATTCCAAGTTGTAGAGGTCAAACCACTGACTGTTCCCAACTGATGGGGCTGAGGGGGCCCTGAGCCTGGCAATGTAGGCAGCCTCAGAAACTGACAATAAGCTCTGCCAACAAGTAAATAGGACCTCAGTCCTACCACCTTTCAGAACTGAACTTTGACAACCTGAATGAGTAGGAAGTAGGTTCTCCCACACTCTAGGCTCTGCAGAAAGGAACACAATCCTGCCAACACCTTCGTTTTTAACGTTTTCGGATTCAAAGCAGAAAACCAATTGAGCAGCACTGTGGTCAACTTCTGGCCCATAGAAAGTGATATGTAAATGGATATTGTTTTAAGCCACTATATTTGTGGTAACTTAAAATAGCTAAGGAAGGCTAATGTAGGCACCGTGGAAAACGCCTTTATCTACTTTGCAGCCAGTACTGCCTAGTTTTCACAGTTGAGTCAAGCCATGGGAAAATCCAGATGTGAATATTTCATGGTTTCTGTCCTTGAGGAATCAAACAGAAACTGATGATGTCTTAGTTAAGAGTAAAAAACAGAATATGTTTAGAAGACTGTACAAGGTATGTGTTGAAAAACTGGCTTAAGCATTAAGTCTTAAGTAGCTGTGATGTTTTTCTTAAAGTCAATGAGACTAATGAGTCTCTTGTTAGAAGCACCAAAAAACAAACCTATACATTTTTTGGTGTCTGTTTCTCCAATTTTGTCACAGTACCTTTGAAGTCAAACAGGTGTCACAGGACAGTGGAGGGTAAACAGGGCTGATATTCAACCCTGTTCTGTCTGGGGATGAGTCACCGTTTTCAAACTGCAGTTAGGACCAAAGCACACATTCAGAAATCTGAATAACAAACATGTCCCCAGCAGACACCTAAAAATTCCCAAGAGGACACACCTTGTTCCCCCACAGCCCAAACCTCACTATGAGATAATGTATTGCCACTGGCTTTGAACTTCAAGCAGGCCTGGGTTTGCATCTTTGGGCATTCTCCAGCTTGGAGAATGGCCTTGGTAATGTTATGAAACTTCTCATTGACCAGTGCCATCATTTGGACAACAGTGTACATAACAACTCAAAGGATGGAACTGGGATTAAATGAGATCTTTGTAAACATTTTGCACACAGTAGACTCGAAATAATGCCAGACCTCTTTGCCTCAGGAGAGATTTAGTATCTGAAATGTAAAAAGTGCCTCATTTTTTTTTGTAGATTTATCTTTTAGAGGAGAAGGGAGGGAGAAATGGAAGGACACGTCAATGTGTGCAAGAAACATCAATGGGCTGCCTCTCGCACGCCCCCACCAGGGACCTGGTCCAAAACCCAGGCATGATCCCTGACCAGGACCTGAACCAGTGACCTTCTGGTGCACAGGCTGGTGCTCAATACCAGCGAGAGCCAAAAGTGCCTCATTTTTCTACTTCAGTGAACCAAGCCCTGGAACAGTTTGCCACCCTAACAAATGTTATCTCTCAGTAACTCCATTTTGAATTGAAGTTGAGGTTCAGAGAGGTCAACTTATCTCCCCTTGGTCCAAGATGATAAATGAGATCACATTTGCTAAATTTCCAGCATAACATAACCAACACATGTATCATCTCCCTTCCAGGCCCGCCCTCCCTCCCTCCCTTCTTGCCTTTGTATGATTTCTGGTTTAGTGTCTTGTTCTTGCTTTCGTCACCACACTCCCAACATCTGGCACAGTCTTGGCACAAGGGAGGCACTCAGTTGTTGAATGAATGACCTTATTCAATAATTACTTTATTGCACACATCCGCAGATGACTAATTTCCCATTGAATGAGCCCTAAATGGTATTTAGAACTTGCCCAAGCAGAATTGGGAAAGACTAAGGCAGGATTTCACCCAAACATATTTGCGCAAGTGGAAAAGATGCTCAGGAACAGAGACTTCACTGTGGTCTTCACTGTATCTGCTCATGTGGTGGCCGGCCCTCACTCAGCTTCCCTGCTGTTCCTCATTTAAATCCACTCCTTTTAATTCATTGTTTAAATTCAGTCTCCCATGAGGCTGAAAACAGTGTTTAAATTCCATTTTACTCCTCCAAAATGTTAAGAATGATTATTTCTGGGCTGTCAGACTATGGTTGATTTGGGGGGCTTTTTTCTACAAAGTATTACATTTTTTAATTTAAAAAATTCTTTTCCAGTTGACCCATAAAACAGCATTTAAAGTGGTAGATATGTTTTTTGCTTTTTCACATTTGTTTTTATTTTCCAAATGTTCTAGAATAAGTATGTGCTACTCTTACTCATCTGATGAATAAATAAAAATTCTAATGCTCAGCAGTGTAAGAACATTCTTAATAAGTTTTCATTTTACTTTAAAAAATTTGTGGGACCACCCCCAAAAGTGGCCACAAAGGATGATGACTTGAGCTAGTTTTTGCCAAAATTGTGGAAAATTACAGCCCCTGCCTGATTCTTTAAGGTTTTCAGGTGGAGATTTCAGGATTTTACTAAGGAGCTTATGCCAATTTTTAAACTCTCCTAATACCAGAGGTATAAATGTACTTGTATCAATCATAAATCTTTTTTAAAGATTTTATTTATTTAATTTTAGAGAGAAAAGGGAGGGAGAAAAAGAGAGAGAGAAACATTAATGTGTGCTTGCCTCTCGTGCATCCCGTACTGGAGACCTGGCCCGCAACCCAGGCATGTGCCCTGACTGGGAACTGAACCAGTGACCTTTTGGTTTATAGGCCGGTATTCAATCCACCAAGCCACAGCAGCCAGGGCTCTACCATAAATCTTAGTAGCCTCAGTGTAAGCCAGTTTCTCTAGTCTTTCTCTGTGAAGAAGGAATAGAAACTTTAAAGTGCATTTTAACACCAGAAATCTAAAAATGATTGTGCTAACGTATGAGATTGTTAGATGAGTTATTTCTTCATTTTCAATGTTTTATTATGAAAACATTAACTTATACCCTGCCCCGAATGGCTTTTCTTCCTCCTCTTCTCTGATTGCTAATGTCTCAATGATAAGTTAAGGCCTTTTGCAGGCCCCAACTCCTGAATACCACAACCACCATCCGTGGGACTGAGAAAACAGGCAGGGCCAGTGAAGGGAGGGAACTTGTCCAAGATCACGCAATTTGTTACTGCAGTCAAAATTCAAACCCAGAACTCATTCTGGGGGTTGAAGTCAGCCTTCAAAACAGGCCTTGACATTCACATCCTTTGTAGTTCCCTCCCACTAAAACAGGGCTGAACTGTGGAAGCAACAGACATTGAGGAAATGACCATGTGTGGCTTCGGGACTAAGTCATCAAAGACACTGCAGCTTCTGCCTTGTTCTGTGGATCACATGCTCTGGGGGAAGCCAGCCACCATGTGGGGAAGACCTGTGGAGAGGAGGTCCACAGGGCAGTGAATTTAATCACTCCACCTGGCCGTGGAGGAAACTCTGAAGGAGATTGATCAGTTGGGACTTGGTCTACATATTAAAATGCATTAGGCAGCTATACCAACTGAAACAGTGCAATTTTGACAAAGGTACCATCAGACATATTAAACCTAAAAGAGCACAGAAATAGGACCAAGCATATAAGGGATTGTAGTACATGATAAAGTTAACACTTTAAACTGGTAGAGAAAAGATGGATGTTAATATAACAGGACCCCCAGGTAGCCATTTGGAGAAAAATTAAGTTAGCATTCCACCTCCCTCCTTAAATCTAAATTCCACCTAAATCAAAAACTTATATGTGATTAAAAAAAACAATGAAAGCATTGGAAGAAAAAAACTGGATTTTTTAAAAAGATTTTATTTATTTATTTTTAGATGAAGAGGAAGGGAGAAAGAGGGAAAAAAATATATCAGTATGTGGTTGCCTGTTGTGTGCCCCCTACTGGGGACCTGGCCCACAACCCAGGCATGTGCCTTGACTGGGAATTGAACCAACTACCCTTTGATTTGCAGGCCAGAGCTCAATCCACAGAGCCATACCAGCCAGGGCAACAAGTGGATATATTTATAATCTTGGAAGTCTTTCTTAAGCATAATGGTTTTTAAAAATATTTTATTTATTTTTACAGAAAGGGGAAGGGAGGGAGAAAGAAGAGAGAAACAGCAATGTGTGGTTGCCTCTCACACACCCCCCACTGGGGACCTGGCCTGCAACCCAGTGTGCCCTGACTGGGAATCAAACCAGTGACCCTTTGGTTTGCAGCCCACGCTCAATCCACTGAGCTACAGCAGCCAGGGCAGCATAATGGTTTTTAAAAATCCAGTAAGTTGGCTCTCACTGTTGTGGCTCACTTTGTTGAGTATCATCCCACACATGCTTAGGTTACAGGTTCAGTCCCCAGTCAGGGCATTTACAAGAGACAATCGATTGATGTTTCTCTCCCTTTCTTTCTCTTCCCTGCCCTCACTAATGTGGCTCAGTGGATTGAGAACAGTGGCCTATGAACTGAAAGACCGCCAGTTTGATTCTCAGTCAGGGCACATGCCTGAGTTGCAGGCCAGGTCCCCAGCTGGGGGCCTTGCGAGAAGTAACTGGTCCCTCTCACACACTGATGTTTCTCTCCCTTTCTTTCTCCCCCCCTTTCCCCTCTCTCTGAAAGTAAATAAGTTTTTTAAAAATCCACAGTTTATCAAGAGTTAAGACTCCTAATAAACAGAGTTCTTAAAAACCAATAGGAAACACCTGAATAGGAAAATGGCTAAATAACAAGGGCCTAAACAGACAGTTAACAAAAAAACCCACAAGTGGAAATACTTGAAAAGATTTTCAACCATATGAATAATCCTGGAACTACAGATTAAACAAAACTGAAATGCCATCTCTCGGTAGATCAGGCTGGCAAAGGTGGAAAAGGTTGGCACAGCCCGTGTTAGCAAAGACACAAGGAAACAAGCACAACCTCAGCGCTGGTGGGAGAGTGCAAGTTCATAGTCATTTTGAGAGGCCGTGTAATAAGTAATAAAACTTTAATGGAAAAATGCTTTAATCTGGTCATTTTTTAAACGTTTCTGTATTGTTTCAATGTTCTACCATCGGAATATATAATTTTTATAATTAGAATATTCACTGTCTTCTCATTTAAAAATAGCACTTACCTGGACATCTATTACACAGCTAGAAATGTTATTATTATCACATTTATTCTCTACCTCAACCCTACAAGGAAGGTATTACTCATTCATTCATTTTACAGGAAAGATGACAAGCCAAGGCTCAGAAAGGCTAAGCAACGTGCACTGGCTGGGTCAGAATTTGAACACAGGTCTGGCTGACACAAAGAGCTCTTTCCATAATGCTGCACCGCTACTAATAATACTGCTATTAATATTTAATGTATGCCTTTTACTGAGTCCCTAGTAAGTGCCAGGTACTGGATGGATGTGTCCTTTAATCCTTTCAGCAGCCCTGAAAGCAAGGTCAGTATTAACCCTCCCACCAAGGCGCAGTAGCTTGCTGCGGTTAATGGCTGCTAAGCTAGGTCTGTCTAGCTCCACAACTCCCTCCTCCCTTTTGCACATTTCCTGCTAATCTAGTGTCACGCTGTTTCCACCTTGCACCATTACTGGCCCTGAGGTCTTTGTGTGTCTACATGTCCTCACATCTCCATGTTGTAGCTCTCTGGTTTTGACAGTAGAACTTAAATACAGATTATGCGTGTGACCACATTGCAAATGTTTACTTATACCACGTAGCATTTGAGCAAGAATGTTATGAAGTCTTCGGTTTTTTGCTAACTTTATCACCCTGCTCAGAATCCTTCAGGGTCTCCCCTGGCAGAATAAAACTAAGGCAGCCAGGCTTTTTCAGCCTGGCTCCCATCTGCCCAGCCTGGCGGTTCTCAAAGTGCCCTGGGCTCCCTCTGTGGGTGCTCCTGACCATGCTCCTCCTGGGTTTTCAGCTTAGTAACCCCAGCATCCAGCAAGATGCCTGGCCCAACGTGGCCTGCAGTAAATACCAGCTGAACGGAGGACAGAAGAAAGCTCTACACCCTCAGACACACAGATTTGAACCTGGCAATGTGAAAGGGACCTTGGAGGCTGAGTGAAATTTAATTGAGCGGAAATGAGGTAAGCCCTCAATGAAGGGAACCTGCTTGCAGAGTCAGTCACCTAGAGAGCTACCTGTGAGCTGTACTGTCCAGCTTTAAACACGCTCTCACGTGATCACCATAACTGCTACCATTTATGGCACATGCACCAGATGCTTTACATATTTTTTATTTATGTATTTTTTCTATTACTATGATCCTTCCGATTATTATCTACTTCCTGTCTCCATCACCTCCATGTAAGCTCTAGGAGAGCAAGGCTTTTCCCCATTATATTCAAAACAGTGCCAGGCAATCAGGTGCTCAGTAGGTCATTGAATCTTCCAGAGCCCCATGAAGTAGAATTGGTATTAAGCCCCACTTTACAGATAAGCAACTTGAGGCTTAGGGGAAATATGTGACTTTTACAAAGGTACAGATCCGACAAGGGGACATTAAAAATAGATCTATGGTCCCTCTCTCTTCCCATTACCCCTGTGACCACCTGGATTCAGAAATGTCCATTCCCGTCCTTGAAGCTGGGAGTCACCACCTGCCTGTAGGACTCCTTAACTAATAATGGCAACAGCGTTGCAACGATGAGCCTTCATCAGGCACCTTTCCCAGTGCTCCACACATTTGGACTCACAGCACCTTAGGAAGTACTGCTTTTTGCCCAAATGCACCCTTCTGCCCAAATTTTTGAGGGAGAAATAAGGATGCATGTTACACATGGGTATAATGATTACATACCATGGGTATGATACTGGGTATAAAGTCCCGTGTAAAATATGCACAAAATGTGGGTGTGCAATGAAATGCAGTGCTCGCTATGGTCCCTTTTTGATCATTGAGGATTCTGTGGCCCCGGGGAGGTTAAAAACTTGTCATCAGGACAAAACTAGCCAGTGGCGAGTTCAGAATTCACAACCCGGCAGCCTGGATCCAGTGCCCATGCTCTTACCACTGCCCACGCTGCCACAGTCATTTTGCAAATTGAGTCAGAGCGGTGGGAAAGGGCTGACATTTTCAGGGCACTTATTAAGGCCAAGGCCAGTCTGCGGGGCCCATTAGGGGTACTCTTGTGTTTTCATACTCTCTTTTAAGCCTCACAATCACCCTGTGAAGTCACAGATGAGGAACCTGGAATTCCAAGACCCTCAGTCAGATGTAGACGGAAGAAAGAGAAAGTAGATTAGTGGTTGCCTAGGGCTGTGCAGTTGGGAGAAAACTGGGAGTGGCTGCTAATGGGTACTTTTGGTGATGAAATGTTTTTTAAAATTGATGGTGGTGATCGTAGCACAACTCTGTGAACATACTAAAAAAAAACAATGAATTATACACCTTAAGTGGGTGAATTGTATGGTAGATAAATTATATCTTAAGAAAAACTTTTATTTTAAAAAAGGGGAAGGTAGCCCAGGCTGGCGTGGCTCAGTGGATTGAGCACCAGCTTGAGAACCAGAGGGTCCCCAGTTCGATTCCCAATCAGGGAAAATGTTTGGGTTGCAGGCCAGGTCCCCAGTAGGGGGTGTGCAAGAGATAACCACACACTGATGTTTCTCTCCCTCTCTTTCTCCCCCCCTTCCCCTCTGTCTAAAAATAAATAAATTAAAAGCCTTTCTAAAAAAATTTAAAAAATAAATTACAAAGGCAAAAGATTAATTTTTAAAAAGGTGCGGCCCCGAGGAGGAGGCAGCCCTGGCTGGTGTGGCTCAGTGGACTGAGTGCCAGCCTACGAAGCAAAGGGTCCCCAGTTCAATTCCCAGTCAGGGCACATGCCTGGGTTGTGGGCCAGGTCCCCCGCTGGAGCTGTGCAAGAGGCAACTTATGGATGTATCTGTTGCACATTGACGTTTCTCTCCCTCTCTTTCTGTAGAAATAAATAAATTTCTAAAAATAAATAGAATCTTAAAAAATAAATAAAAGAGGGAGGTACCTGGAAGGAAGTGGCAGAGACACAGTTTCCACAGGCTTCAGATAGAAAAACACAAGGCCTTTGTTGCCTCTCTTGCTCACACCCACAATTCAGTTTTCAGCAATAAACACAACCCGAAGCACGTGACCACACCTCTCCTCTCCCACTGCTCGGTCCAAGCCACCGCTGCTGGTCCGAACCACTGCGCCCTCCTCAGCAGTCTCCTCGTCTGCTCCGTAGGCGGCTCTCCACAAAGCAGCTAGAGTGACCCTTTGAAAACACACCTGTCCAATTTTTCTCTTTTGCTTAAAATCCCTTAATGGTCTAAAAATAAAATTCACGTATAATTCGGAGTTGGCCCTGGTCACCCTCCATCCTCACTGCCCACCAGCCACACCTGCCTCCTCGGCAGCCCCAACACTCTCCCACCTCCAGACCTCTGCACCGTGGTTCCTTTTCCCTGGGACACTCTTCCTCCAAGTCCCAGATACCCATGTGCTTGCTCCCTAATGTCACTCAAATGTAACATGTCACCGCTGCAGAGAAGCCTCCCCTGACCTCCCACTGTACCCCAAGCCACCACCTTCCCCAGCTCGTTACTCCCTGACCCCTGACCTGCCTCATTTCCCTTCAGAGGCAGCTCATACATCTTTGCTAAGCATCTTTCTCCCGCCACTAGAATGTATGACCCTGGGGCTGGGCTCAATCTGGATGGATCTCTAGGCCTAGAACAGTGCCAGGACACTGCAGATCCTCAAACAGACAAATAAATGAAGCTGACGCCAAAGCCCTGGCTCCTTCCTGCTGCCCCCGGGATAATCTAGCAGAGACTAATCATTGCGTTTAACATGCTCCAGACTGAAATCTGCGACCCCCTGTGCACCCCACCAGTGCCATTTCTGCACTGACTGCCTTGATTCGCACTTGTGTGTGAATGGTGGTAATTCCCTACCAGACTGACCGTTCTGTGCAGGGCAGGGCTCTGAGCTGTAGCCCATGAAACCTAGCACAGAGTCTCAAACAACTTATGTAAACCTTTTATTTTTTTAACCCTCACCTGAGGACATTTTTCCATTGCTTTCAGAGAGAGAGGAAGTGGAAGAGAGAAACAAAGAAACGTTGATGTGGGGGAGAAACATCAATTGGTTGCCTCCTGCATGTGCCCCAACAGGGGATATGCCTCACAATTGGGGATCGAACCTGCAGCCTTACAGTTTATGGGGCAATGCTCCAACCAACTAAGCCACACTGGCCAGGGCTATAAATCTTTTGTTGGCTGGACAAGAAAGATAAAATTTAAAACCAGTGGCCAAAGTTTAATTTCTCTGTTCCCGAACACAACAAAGGGACCACCTTCCAGACCATTACCCTGAAAAATCCCTTGGCCCCATTCTTAGGGAACTAGGATCTTGAAGTCAAGTTCAAGTGCTCATTGGAATTCCTTGGGTAGTGAGCTGTGCCAGGCAAAGCTTCTTGCAGAATGGAATTTGCCAACTAAGCCCAGAAAACCTGTGTCAGGCAAACTTAAAGCTGCACTTAGTGAAATTGCTTTCTGTTACCTCAAAGGGAAATAATAACATGAGAGGCTGGCTTAAGGTGAAAATGCTAAAAAGAGGCCAGCTTCACTCCCACAGTGAAAAAAAAAAGGGGGGGGGCTTCAGGGCTCTCCTATCTACAGGACGTGCCCTGTTCTCATTCTCCATTCCCATCACCAGCACGTTCCCATGCTGTTCCCTTTGTCCCGCATGCTCTTCCCTCCTTCTCAAGTGGGTGAAACCCTCCCTGTTCTTAGAGGGCACAAATGCCTTCCAAAGCCTTCCTGCACCTCTCCTGGCACATCACTCCTGCCTCTGACAGAACTCACTCCGTGCTGAGCGGTTGGTGTCAGCATCTATTGACCTTCTAACTTCTGAAAGGGGACAACGGGACATGCCCTCTGGGAACTTAGAGTCCGGTGGGGGAGACCAAAGCAAAGAAATACATAATTTTAAGCTGGGAAAAGGGATAAGGAGGAAACAAGGTAAGGTAAGAGACACCGTGCAGCCAGACGGAGGTGGGGGTAAACCAGAATGGATGGTTGGGAAAGGCTTCTTGGAAGACGTGACATTTAACAGGTACCTGCAGGATGAGTAGGAGTTAGCAAAGAGTGGGGACAAGCTTCCAGAAACAGAATGTAACACATGTGAAGATGCCAAGGCATGAAAGCTATTGGCACAACCCAAAGGAGGCCTGTGTAGCTCCAGCCTCGGAGGGCTTGGCGAGTGGTGTGAGGAGAGGAGGCAGGCCTCTGTAGGTCCTAACTGCCCTGAATTTGCCACCAGTAGGTGCTTCTGTCTCCTCTGTCCTCAAAAGGGCTGGAGTACATTTTACTCCTCTCCATCCTCGGAACAGAGCTAGACAACTGGTGCGTAACAGGCATTCAACAAACTCCCATGAGCTACACTGTGTCCGGAGATGCAGGGGAACGATGTCTCGCTTTGCCCATTTCTCTCACCCCAAAAGCAAGTCCCCAGTTGGCTCGCCTAACTGAAGCACCCGGGGACGGTTAACCACAAGACCGGTGACAGAAACAGAGGATGAAACAGGAGCAGCTGCGAGAGCTACAGTTACATCCTTGACAAATGCCACTGGCAGATGTGACCACAGCATAGTCCTTGGAGACCATTCTGGGGGTAACTTCAATCAGATGGCAACTCCAGTATAAGAGAGCCCAACAAAATCACATGCCCCCAAACTGAACTATCTGTGTGGAGTTCCAAATACAGTTTCCAAGGGCAACTGTTTTTATTCGCAGCACTTCTGACAACCAAATGTACGGGGCTTCCTTTCCACCCAACCACCAATCCTATGATTCTCCAGACTCCAGCGGGGCATCCTACAATTCTGGCATGACCTGGAATTAGTTAGCACATGCCCAGCCATTACGGGCTCAATCCCACAAGACTGCCACCACTTCAGATGCCAGCTGCAAGTCCCAGGTGGCCACTGGTACTTCTGATCAGCTGTAAATTGGCGTCCCCTCAGTCCTCTCCTCAGGTTTGGTAATCGCTAGAATAGCTCACAGAACTCGGGAAAGGGCTTTAGTTACTCTTACTGATTTATTATAAAGGATGCAACTCCCAGGAGGAGCCAAGGGCAAAAATGCACAGTAGAAGGTGGGGGTGGGGAGGAACAGGAAGCCTCCAGGTCCTCTTTGCGCATGTCATCCTCCCAGCCCCTCAATGTGTTGACCAGCCCGGGAGCTCTCCAAACCCCCATCGTTTAGGCACTTCTATGGAGGCTCCTTTACCTAGCCATGATTAAATCACTGGCCACTGGTGATGAACTCAATCTCCAGTTCCTCTTCCCTCCCCTCCCTAGGGGTCAGGGGATAGAACTGAAAGTTCCAAACCTCTAATCACACGATCATTTCCTCTGGCAGCCAGCCCCCATCCTGAAGCTACCGAGGGGCCCACCTAGAGTCGCTTTATTAGCATTAACTCAGACATGGCTGAAAGGGGCTTGCCAGAAACACCAAGAGACACTCCCATCACTCAAATTCCAAAGGTTGTAGATGCTCCTCAGGGATGAAGACCACATATATTTTTTACAGGATAATACAAGGTGTGAATAGTTTGATTTATTTTTAACAATCCAGAAGATGAGAAGACAACTTGGTGAGAGGCAGGAATCCCCAAGCTGCTGAGCTGCCCTGCCCTGCACCACCTGTGCACATGAGTTCCCGGCCCAGGACTCTGTCACTTTCAAGAACACACTCATCATTCTTCAAATCACACTCTGAACTCTTGCTTTCTGGCTAATGCATTTTGAACTATTCTAAACTAATAATTCTTTAGGCCATGCCAAGCTATGGTTTTTAACTCTTTGTTGGAAGGAAAGGGAGGTATAGACACATTACACATAGTTCGAGGGTGTCTTGTGAAGAAACACAATTAAGCATTATTTGCCTAAGTTACAGAGGCCACTGTCCCCTGTGCTCTTTAAATATCTTGGTGTTTTTTAGAGCCCTGTCCTATAATCTTCTCTATGACGGTTCACACTTCCCTCTGGTCAAACAAGGCCTTCACAAATGTCCCCTTTCACAAACTCCTGTCCCTCCTCCCTCACCCGGCAACTCCCTACCCTCTAGATTTCACTGTAAATGTCGTTTCCTCAGACAGCCCTTCCTTTATTTGCCTGCCCAACCCAAACCAAGCTCCTGTTACTCTCTTGTAATAACCTGTCCTGACGCTTCATGGCTTCTGTGGTAATTTGTACTTACACACCTGCGTGTGTCTGGTTAACACTCACTGCCTCCTTCCCCACTGAAGTGCAAGCTCTGTGTGGGCCGTGTTACTCACATCTATACATCCAGCGCCCAGAATAACATGGCACGTGGTAGACACTCGATTTACATTTGTTAAATACTTAGCAGCTTTCCTAGAAAGGCCTGGGAGTCTCTAAACGCGGCACGTCCGGGACTAATGTCTAGTGTCCTGAGATGCAAACTGTCCTCGGCGTCTTCTGAACACAGGGCCCCGTCACAGCCATAAGCATATTTTCAAGTGTCTGCTCTTGTCCACATGTTGTGTGCTTTTGCTTTAAATCACTGCTAATCCTCGCAATGGTCCTGCAAAGTAGGGGTTACCACCCCATTTTATAGACAAGGACCCCAAGATTCAGAGAGGTCAATGAAATTCCTCATGGTCTCATGCTTAGTAAACAAAGGCACAACCAAAATTCAGGCCGGCTCTGAGGCCAGGGTCTGTGCTCCTTCTCTGCAGCCCCGACCCCCGACCAGGAAGCTCAAGTGCCCAGGGCGCACTTCTGTAGCCCAAGAGTGTGAGGGACCACGATACTCACATTTGGCCCATGTCTGGTATTTTTTTTCCCCCAATGGTAAATAACAGAAAGTATTTTTTGTGTTAAAAAAGACTTATAAGTATAATGTAATAGGTTTAAAGAAATTAAAACAACAACAACAAAATACAAAAGTTAAAAGGTATTTCATGCCTGTTGCTCAGGCTGGTACCGGGAACTTCCATGGAAAAACTTGAGCAGTGCTTATTTGTCACTCTGTCTTGCTTCATTTTATGTCCCTTTACCTTGTTACTATGTTTTTTAAATGCCAGCATTCCAACTCACCCTTCATTTCCACTCCCATCCTCCTCTCTCTAGAAACAATGTTTAAGGAGAGCGGCAGTGAGCCAGCCACAGGCATGTCATTCAAAAGTGTCGGTCATTTATGAGAACACCTTATGTAGGTACAATAAATCTGATTTTTATTACACATCTTAGTTTAGAATCACTTTTACATTCCTAGACAAAGAGATGATACAAATAAATATCAATTTAGAGCCCCAAGTATTGGCATATTCTTTGTCTAAAGGTAGCCAAAGAGAAGGTCAAGGTCAATAGTAACTCTAATGAGCCATAAAGCCCACTGCCTCCTTCCTGCACCAGGATTTACTCCTTTCATAAATAACCTCAAAAGTATTTCATTCAAGAAACATGGGCAGGGAGAAAGGTGGCAGAGTTCTGAGCAGTACAAGACAAAACCTTGCGAGATAGACAATAGCCAGGCCCACTATTCTTATCCAGTTCCCTCTGAGCATTTTGATTATGGCTTTTAGAGTGTATTAATAGCCCCATTTTCAACCACTGATGGTGTTCAGATGGCCCAAGCTGTTCCTTGCAGTGAACCTTGACCTCAAGTGGGAAATGTGAGGCAGAACTAATATCCCATGTTAGCGACAGGGAATCCGGACACTTCTCAGCAACTTGGCAACAATTTTACATTCAGTGAAGGAGGACTTACAAGAGTCAGACAAGAAAGCAGAGAACAGCCCACACCTGAGCTGCAGAACTCTCTGATGCACTTGGTCATGGAGGTGTGGGTGGCGCGATTCAAGCAGCATGCAGGCAGGCATTCAACAGGGAACAATCAAATGTTAGGTCAGAGTCTTAAGAAAGTGCTTCATACCTAAGATTCCTGGCCTTGGGTTCTGAATCCAGCGGTCTGGGAGACATGTGACTTTAAAATAGGAAGCCAAATACATTCCTGCTGATCAGAGCAAAAAGGGGCCTGATGAGGGCTGTGCACAGTCTCGAACTCCTTCTCCAGATGATCTTCTTAGACGCTGTTTGGCTGGCTTCCAGACTTCACTAACTGCTGCCGGCATGAGGGCCCTTGGACGGCTTGGAACGTTCAGACATGACTACAGACAGGAAAACCCGGGCCCTCAGTGGGCTTGGGAGGTCCTCCGCACATCTGGCTCAATTCAGAGCCCAAAGCAGCAGCGTTCTGGTAGCAGTAAGGCGTTCCACTGCCTGCTCTATTCAAATATTTATCGGATCCACTTTGAGAGAAGAGAAGCACCGGAGACTGCTTTGGGAGGGACAGCTTCACCTCCACATGGGTGTACTTCCACTTTTCGCACAGACCACCAGACGAACAATGCTAAGTTCAAGGCAAGCTTGTTTTACTAGCCCTGCTTGTCAACTCGGCTTTCTTCTTTTGCCTTAGAAAAGTTCTATGGTCACTCAACCATCCTTGGTCAGAACAGCCACCTCGAGACACCGGGGATAAGGTGTTGCATTACCTGCGGTGTTCGGTTCTCGAATTTGCTGGGTGAATATTTTCAGCCTACACAATTCATACTAGCTCTGAAAAACTGTGGTGCAAGAGACAGGTGTAACCGGCAGATACTCTTAGGCTGTCACCTTGTCATTTGGTTCCTATTCAAACAGGTAAAGTCTTACTAAATAAGAAAGGAGCAGGGTTTGATCCCAAGAAAGATGAGGGACGGCTCCCTTACACTCTGGGAATTACTGAAAAGGGCCCTGGGTTCAGAAAGAATGGTAACGACAAAGGAGATCAGCTGCCAGATGACAGATCTCCATTTGCAGAATGCTACGACATTGCACTTGGTACCTCCTCTTTCCCACAGGTTCTGATCCAAAAATGTGCCCTGGGAACTGAGCAGCTGAGTTAAAGTATAACTCAAGGCCCACCTGAGTCGCCACGTTGCTGAGGCACCATGCCAGCAAGGTACACCAGTGTGGCAGCCCCGGGGACTTACACTGTCCCCTCAGGCTTGGCTTGTGGACTCAGACACCCATGTGGGAGTGCTTCCGGCCAGCACTAGTCATTCAGTGGGCCTTCGATGCGGACAAAGGCAACAACTGTACATTAGTGTCATTCTAAAACGGGCCAAGTCCTTGGTCTCTGTCTCTCTCTTACAGACACACATGGACGCACTCAGAGAACACAGGCACCACTGGGCTCGCACACCCACACACACCTATATGCTCCTCTTGGGGGGAAAAGGAGTAACATTCACCTAATGACCAACATAAAAATGAAGCTTTGAATTTCAATAATACACAGAACTAAAACTTATAAACCAAACTAGTTTATGTAAACGGGAATTTCTAACCCTCTCCTCTGAGCCTATTCAATCGCACGGCCACTCCTCACCACCACTTTTGGTTCTGCGTGGGGGGAGCCGCAATTCTAGGTCAAGGTGACTTCCAGCTGGAGGCAAGCGGAGCTCTTTGTGTCTGTTATGTCTTCCCTTCACTCTGCGCTGGGCTTCGTGCCTCGGCCTCTGCCCAGTCACCCCGATGCTGTCTATGCAAACACGGAACAAAGTGGGGGTTCAAAAGTGCCACTGTATGTCTCATTCCCCCTACTCTTATCCCATCAGAGAAGGCAGCGCCAGTCTCTCCCATAAAGCAGGCCCACTGCAGAGCATGCCCTGGCCTAGGAAGGGATGCTCAGAGTACGCACACTTGGCTAAAGATGGTGACAAATGAAGAGTCAAGTGACATGGTGTATGGACATGGCATTGGCTTACAGATTTACATCTTTGAGAGGATGGTCATGGTGTTGAGGTTTTAAAGAAGCTGTTTCCCCTAAACTCTCCAAGGAGGCAAAGGGAATATGATTTCTACTGCTTCCAACATTAATCCTTCAGGAGCAGAAAAGTGGCAGCTTCCTTGAAAAACATTCCTTATACGGCAGATCCCAAAGGCGGATCCACTTTCTACTGAGGAGCATGGATCATGCCCACTGGGGGCTTGGGTCCAAATGAGACGTCTCATTCCAACTACAGGAGCAGCACCTATTCAAGTTCTAGGGCTTGCACTTTTCAACCTCACTGGCACTGTATCCTGAGGCTCCAAAGACTTGGTCCCACTAAGGTGACTCCTGATTCTGCCCTACTGGGCAACAAGGGAGCCCAGTGTAAAGAACAGGCTAGAAGAGGAGAGGGGACAGGGAGGAAGGCAAGGGTAGGGAGAGGAGAAGGCAAGGGAGAAGGGAAGCAAGGTCACTGGTCATTCTCTTGCTTTCCACTTCGACTACCGCACTTAACCTGACCCATGCATTTCTGAGATGCTAATGAAAGGACGCTGCTGAGTGCCGGGTTAGGACCAGCACCTTTCAGCCAGATTCAATTGGTTAACCTGCAAAGAGGCCATCACTTCTCCCCAGGGGAATGGTTCTGAGTTTGGGCTGGAGTCCTCTCTGCAGGGATTTGCTCATGTCTTCTCTCAGAAGGCAAATGCTGTTTAAACCCCGGGAGAGAAGGAACTGGCTTTACTTTGGAACCAGCCCTCGTGACTGTGGATAAAGCTGCGATGCAGGGGTTCCTGAGGAAGAAGAGGAGGATCCCGACTTCCTTCCGCTTTTAGGCCTGCAAAAGTCAAGCACATGTTCACATTACATGTCCCATCTCTGTCGCCGACACAGATCAGGTTCCTTTCCCATTAAGTGCCATTAACATTTCCAGGCAGCCTTTCCACAACAGCCTGAAAGCCAGTACAGTTTCAGCTGCAAAACCACGAGACCAGCACACAGGCCCCTCTGCGCATGACTAACACGCCCTGCAGACCAAGGTGTGAGGCCCCAGGGAAGGGACTCCGACGCTCAGCCATTGTTTCTCCATTTAGATAAAGTCTTCAGTCTTCTCCAAATTGACAAGAAATATCAAATTCCCAGGTATAATTTCTTCCATTTTGGGTTTTTCACCTAGTTATTTTCTTTTAACTTCTAATCCAGAATTTAACATAATAGAATTTCTAATTTAGCATCAAATTAAGTCCCTGGTACCTGGTAGAAACCAAGGACTGTCCCCTGTTTCACACGAACGTGTGTTCCTTATAGTAGGAGCCGGGCACATTAGGCATTCTGCTGTTCAGTCTACTTGGCATAATGCCTGAACCAGAAATATCTGTGTAATAAATGAATAAACATGGGAGTAATGTGGTAGCATTTTCTGGCGTACCCTGTAAAGCATTCTATGACAGACAGACACTCTCGGCACCCTCTGCCTTCACTTGTCCCTGCGCCTACAGGTTCTGTTCAAACACAGGTCATCAAGAGCCACTCACCTGGCCTTGGATTTCTTATTTGCAGTACTTTCAAAGGATGATGCATCCACCTGTATCTCATCTTCATCCTGCAGAGCTGCATCCAATGCGGCCTGGACTTTGGGGGCAATAGCCGGGCCCTCATAGTCTCTGGTGGTCCGGCTGGGCATGTCCAGCTCTAACAGCACAATGTTTTCTGCCTGCAGAAGTACAGCCATTACCAGTGAGGCTGGTTTCCAATCAGACACGTAGAACATGCAATGCAGACCCCTTCCAAAAACAGAACTGCAAATTGCTTGCTCCTCAGAGCCTATCAAGAACCTGCCTAGAAGTGATGTAGTTTTATAACTTTTTTCCTGGTGAGATTACAGATGATTTTTTAGTTTCTTCTCTGGGCTATTCACTATTTTCCTTTTTTAAAAAAAGATTTTATTTATTTTTAGAGAGGGGAAGGGAGAAGAAAGGAGAGAAACATCAATGTGTGGCTGCCTCTTGTGTGCCCCCTACTGGGAACCTGGTCTGCAACTCAGGCATGTCCCCTGACTGGGCATCAAACCAGCAACCTTTTGGGTTGCAGGCCAGTGCTTGATCCACTGAGCTACCCCAGCCAGGGCTAAAAATAAGAAACATTTAATGATGAGCATGTATTACACCCTTAGGGGAATAATAATAAATTAAGTAAAACTCATTTATTGCAGACAGTGTAAAAATACAAGAGGGTATAAGGAAGGAGATGGTAATCACCAATAGTCTCACTACCTAGAGCAGCTCTGATGAACGCTGTGGTTGCCAAGGGGAGAGGCAGGTGTGGTGCACACATGCGGAAGATGTATGTGGCAGTGTATGGGCTCACGACCACATTTTGAAAATCAGTCTGGGCCCCGCCTCACAACTGGCCTTGTGGATGGATTCCTTCACTTGACATCCCGTGGTGGGCCTTTCCCTAGCTCCTACCAAGGCGAGTGCATAGGGAAAGAGAACAGTTTAAACATCTCGTCCTCCAGCTCCTCCCACTCAGTGGAGTCCAGGCCCCACTGCAGGGAGAAGGTGAGGACAGGGAGTGGCTGTTTATCAATTTTAGATACCGAGATGCTGCTTAACATCTGCCTTAATGGAGTGGGTCTGTTGCTAAAAGCATCTGAGCACCGCTGCTTGAAATTCTACCTTTGACTCAGCCCCCTGGAAACCCACCACGTTTTTTTAATAAAGATTTTTATTTATTTATCTTTAGAGGGGAAGGGAAGGAGAGAGGGAGAGAAACATCAATGTATGGTTGCCTCCCATGCATCCCCTGCCGGGAACTGGCCTGCAACCCAGGCGTGTGACCTGACTGGGAATCGAACCTTGATCCTTTGGTTCGAAGGCCCGCACTCAATCCACTGAACTACACCACCCAGGGCGTAAACCCACCATATTTGATTGGTAAGCTTTAAAAGCACATTTTTAGCTTAAGACATGAAATAACTGGTAAGAAAAAGCACCCTTGGAAATGGCTAGAAAAATGCTTCTGAGGACTCTGTCTGACCCATCACCCATCTTCCATGATGTAAAACCCCATCTAACACACCTCTTCTGCTCTTGTTTTCTTTATTTTAAATAACTCGGTGCCAGGAAGAACAGCACCTGAGGAGCTAACCAATCCTACTCTGTTTTGCTCTGCCTGCTAAGGGAGACTCAAAAAAATTGTGATGAAAATATTTCATTATAAAAATAATACAGAGTCCCCACTGATAGAAAATACAGATAAGCAAAAAAGAAGGAAATTTAAATGGACTATACTTCCATTAACCAGGGATAAACAGTACACATTTTGATATATTTTGTCCTAGACTTTTCAATTCATATATACACTTGCAGTACCAATTGTTTCATAACTTAACACCATATTGTGTCTCCTGCTTCATCCACTAACCAGCTACCTACTAAGCCACAGGACTACTACACCGAGTAAGTGGGAGGGTCCAAGTGGAGAAAGCAATAAAGCACCAAATACAGTGCCTGGCACACAGCAAGTGCTTATAAATAGCTCACCTAGTATTATATGTCTGGGTCACTAAACAGGCCTTAATCATGGTATTTTATGTGCTATATTATGTTAAATAGAAGTGCCATACCTTCCTTTTTAAAAAATAATTTTATTTAATTTTTAGAGAAAGAGGAAGGGAGGAAGGAAGAGAGGGAGAGAAATATCGATGTGCAAGAAAAACACTGATTGGTGGCCTCTTGCACACCCCCAGCTGGGGACCTGACCCTCGACCCAGGCATGTGCCCTGACTGGAAATCAAACTGGTGACCTTTTGGTTCACAGGCTGGTGCTAAATCCACAGAGCCACCCCAGCCAGGGCACCGTACCTTAACACACCTCCATCTCCTATCGCTAACACTTCCCTTTCTCCCAGTCTTCCCACAGAGACAGTTGAAAGCTTGGTGTTAATGTTTATTGGCCATTATGGACAGGATGCTTATACTCTCCTCCTAGTCCTAATTTTCTAAATCTCATTCTATTTTACCTTTCTAATGTGTAATTATTTGTTATTGTTCTTTTTGTTACTTCTCATTTGTTAGAGTTGTTATATGAATGTAAGTTTCCTCTGGGGCTTCTAGAGAGAGGATGACAACTCTGTGACTCTGCAGAACAGTGCCTAAGGGTTTACATGAATCTAAACTCTGTAAGAGAGAGGAGAGAACAGTCTTCTCACCCTGTATCGGGCCTCTGGACGAATCATCATGGACATTCTTGCATGTTGGCTCAATGGTCTCTTATACCCCACAGCTGAGACTGGCCGCTTCATCATCTGCTGATTCCTGGAAATGGACTGCAGTGGTTAATGCGCTGGCTGCCAAGTGCCCCACAGCCCCAAGATCTGTCCCGCGGAACCAGCACTCACAAGACTCTGAGACTGCTTACACAGAACCTGAGCACATGACTTCCTGCACTGAGGGCTGACATGGAAATGACGCAGGAGCTGCTAATACTTTCTGCTTGAGCTGCTTTCTAATTCAAATGTGAGTATCATGCATCTTTTAAGCTGGAAGAGAACTGAGTCATTATCCAGTTCTTAGGTGGTAGGCAAGAGGCACAGCTGTCAACACACCCCATGCCTGTGTCCGTGGCGGACATTGCCCATTTTTCCAGCAGGACCCAGACTGATACTGAGAGTCCTTCTCAACACTGTCAGACTGACATGCAAGATAATACCTGTGTAATGCCCCTCGTCTGGCCTGGAGTGCTTCACTAGACAGCTGGGGAAGCTGAAACGCAGAAACTTGGGAGAGGTCATTAGTTCACTGCAAGAAAGTCTCCCAGTTCCTAACAGCATATGCATCACCGATTTTTATCTCACGGAACTATGCCATCACTAAATCAGGGACACAATTGGTGTCAACTCTAAATGAGTTGAACTGTGTTCCTACCGCACCCCTCTGGCCACGTCCAGCTTCTCGGCATTCTTTCCCTCCTCCCCACCTTCCAGTCTACTTAAGAGTCAACAGTGACTTACTCCAGTCTGGTTATAGGATGTAATTTCCAGTGATCTTCCTCTTCATCAAAGAAGGATCTGTTCATAATTTTACTTTTTTCTTCCAGAGGGATAAAGTTTTCTATAATAAGATGCCTGTAAGAGCACACATACAGGGGTGAACACAGGGAGAGGAAGAACACACATGGGGGGGTCGGTTCTCTGGCCCCGAATGTAGTGTGTAATTAGGTAGTCAAGTCACTCAGCAGTTACTATACAGGGACTACGGGCCTACCGTCACTCAAAGAAGTGAGATGCAGACCTGAATGACACTTGGTCCGCTGCCTGAGACAGAACGGTACAGCACTCTCAGGTGTGACAAGTGCTGGCTGGGTCTGCCCAAGGAATATGGAGCGGTCACTTCTGCCCAAGGAGACGCTGCTTTAGGAGGTGAAAGAACTGAAGAGGGAGGTGATGCCCGGGCCGTACTGGAGTGAGTCTGTGCTATCGGAAGTACCTTTGGGAGGGCCACCGGTACTGCTACCCCAGCTCATTAACTTCCCACGTGATGAAAACAGACTAAAAATGGAACTGCTTCCCCCGAATGTCTGGACTATTGCCAGAGATGGAAATTTTCACATTCTGATCACCAGGACAAAGAGCAGGACCGAGTGCATGTCAGTCCCTTAGACTTCTGTGAATGAAGACCATTCCTGGGAAGAGTCTGAGTGAGAAGAGCCCCAGCAACATGGCAAACAATGAAACTGAACCACTGCTGTGTGTCTCGCCATAGTGACGACTGTCTCCTGCTACTCTCTGCATTCACTCTCTCCAAAGCTCAGCGAGAACAATGCGAAGGGGTGAGAACAATGCGAAGGGGCGTTAGCGTGAGAGAAAACACACAGCAAACATCAGAGGAGACGGGTGCTGACAGTCAAAAGCAGGTTGACTCATTGTTTATTCAAAGGATATAAGAGCTATAACAACAGACATGCCTTCTTTAGGGGAAAAACATTTTGGAGAGACGAAATTTTCTCTTCATTTTATTTGACATTTAAGAAATTATTTTTCACGACGTATATTTGGGGTTTTTTTTTTCTGATTGTAAAGGTCCTACTTACATATTAGGAAATTTGAAAAATATAATTATACACAGCTTCACTATCCAGAGGTAGGTATTATTAATATATTGGCACATTGGGTTCTGATCTTTTTTTCCAGGTGTGAGTACCTAGAAAGAGGACTGATACAAACATTTAATTTTAAAGGCTCCTTTCGAAATTTAAAACTTGGTCATTAAAAGAATCCCTTTGGAAAAGTTCTTCTTTAAAGAAAAATCCCAGCTAATGCTGTGAAAGGACTGATCCAGAAAAACGTCATTTTGTAACCCCTACTGACATAAAAGGTCCAGACAAAGTCGTTTTTGGCTGAAACCATTAGCTCAGTGGTTCCCAAGCCAAGATGTACATTCATGTCATTCAGAGAGTTCTGATGAAGACGTCATTTAGAGAGTTCTGACAAGGACCTTCCACAGGCTTTGTGACAGCTCAGTGGTCCTCAAGGTGTGTTCACGGGACCAGCAGGAGCAACAACTGGAACTTGTTGGAAATGCACATTCTCAGGTCCCGCCCCAGATATACCAAATCAAGACTCTCCGCACATGGGGCCCCGCCAGGCATGTTCAGCAAGCCTTTCAGAGGATTTGGTGCTTGCTAAAGACCACTGCCCTAGACCAATCAAATCAGAATCTCTAGGGTGAGGCCCAAGCACCCTTATTTTTAAAAACTCCTCAGATGATTTCTTTGTGCAGCCAAGGTTGAGAACCGGTGCTTCGGTGCTAGCTTTCAGTTCATAGAGATGCAAATTAAACTGCACCAGGAAGAAGCAGACCAACAGATGCAGAATGTGAGGTATCTCTACAGGCTATATGACTCAACTCTTTCAACAAGTCAACTAGTAAAAAGTTCTTAAGAGGAAAAGGGATTGCTCCAGATTAAAATAAAGTTAAGAGACATAACGACCAAATGCAATATGTAGTCCATATATTACATCTTTTAAAAAATATATTGATTATGCTATTACAGTTGTCTGTTACTCCCTTCTGCCCCCCTCCACCCAGCACCCCCATTCCCTCCAGCAACCCCCCACCTTAGTTCATGTTCATGGGTCACACATTTAAGTTCCTGGGTTGCTGCATTTCCTCCACTATTCTTAACATCCCCCTGACTATTTTGCACCTACCAACTTGTACTCCCTGCACCTTTTCCCCCATTCTCCCTCTTCCCCCTCCCCACTGATAACCCTCCGAATGATCTCTATATCTATGATTATGTTCCTGTTCTGCTTGTTGGCTTAGTTCATTTTTTTAGATTCAGTTGTTGATAGCTGTAAATTTGTTGCCATTCTAATGTTCATAGTTTCTATGATCTTCTTGTTCTTAAATAAGTCCCTTTAACATGTCATGTAACACTGGTTTGGTGATGATGAACTCCTTTAGCTTTACCTTGCCTGGGAAGCACTTTATCTGCCCTTCCATTCTAAATGACAGCTTTGCTGGATAGAGTAATGCAGGTTGTAGGTCCTTGCTTTTCATGACTTTGAATATTTCTTGCCAGTTCCTCCTTGACTGCAAAGTTTCTTTTGAGAAATCAGCTGAGGACCTTTCTTATGGGAACTCCCCTATAGGTAACTCTGCTTTTCTCTTGCTGCTTTTAAGATTCTCTCTTTATCTTTAACCCTTGCTATTTTAATTATGATGTGTCTTGGTGTGGGCCTGTTTGTGTCCATCTTGCTTGGGACTCTCTGTGCTTCTTGGACATGTATTATGTCTATTTCCTTCACAGAATTAGGTAAGTTTTCTTTCATTATTTTTTCCAATAAGTTTTCAATTTCTTGCTCTTCCTCTTCTCCTTCTTCCAATGTTCATGGATCTCCTTCTGGCACCCCTATGATTTGGATGTTGGTACATTTGGAGATGTCCCAGATGCTCCATATACTAACTATCCTTTTTTTTCTGAATTCTTTTTTCCTCTTGCTGTTCTGGTTTGAATGCTTATTTCCTCCTTATGTTCCAAATCACTGATTTGAGTCCTAGCTTCATCCCCTCCACTGTTGGTTCCCTGTAGATTTTTTCTTATTTGTTGTTCAAGTACAGTTTTGTCTTTTACTCCCATCCCAGCTCACCCCCCACCCCGTGCTCCCCACCTCCCTCCAATTTCCACCCCCCTTAGTTGTTGTCCATGTGTCCTTTATACCAGTTTCTGTAAATCCTTCCCCCTTTCCCCTGAAATTCCCTCCCCTCTGCCCTCTGGTCACTGTCTGCCTGTTCTCTATTTGAGTATCTCTGGTTATATTTTGTTTGCTTGTTTGTTTTGTTGTTTAGCTCCCTGTTAAAGGTGAGATCATATGGTATTTGTCTTTTATCGCCTGGCTTATTTCACTCAGCACAATGCTTTCCAGTTCCACCCATGCTGTTGCAAAGGGTACGAGCTCCTTCTTTCTTTCTGCTGCACAGGATTCCATTGTGTAAATGTACCATCCCTGTAGATTTTTTCATTTCACTCAGTGTAACCTTCACTTCTTCCTGGGTCTTTTTTACTTTGTTGCCATTCAATAAGTTATCTGAACATCCTGATCACCAATGTTTTGAACTTTGCACCTGATAGCTTGGTTATCTGTTTCATTTTGACTTTTTTTCTAGCGTTTTGTTCTGTTCTTTCATTTGGACCGTATTTCTTTGTCTCCTCAACCTGGCAGCCTCCTTGTGTTTGTTTCTGTGTATAAGTAGAGCTGCTTTGACTCCCTGTCTTACTAGCGTGGCCTACTATAGAAAAAGCGCCTGTAAATTGTGTGGGGTGGAGCCTTAGGTAATCACCAGGGCAGGGCAACCTGCTTCACCGCTTTGTGGCTCTGCGTGGGGTAGGGCTCAAAGAGGGGACAATGCCGCTGCCTGGCTTCTGGAGGTTTGCCCAGCACTCGCCCTGTTTCCAGTCACTTCACTTTCTGCCTACATGTGACTGGTCTCCTTCCAGCTACTGCCCTGGTGCTGAATCCCAGAGTGGGTAGGTTTGCTATGTTCTAAGTCTGTGCAAGCCCTTTAAGCAGAGTCTCCTGAAAATCCAGCAGTTTCCTTGCCACCCAACCCCCACTGGTTTCTACAGCCAGCAGTTATGTGGATTTCTCTTCCTGGTGCTAGAACCCTGGTCTGTGTGGTCTGGCCTGGGGCTGGGATCACTTGCTCCCAAGGTATCCCTCCTGATTTTTATCCATCACGGGAATGTGGGACTGCCGGTTCTGCTGCTGCCTCTGTGCTCCACAAGGTGTCCCTGAGTTTCTCCACCCGTCTCCGCATCTCTGCCCCTCCTACCTATCTGGATGAATGTGGCTTCTTAAGTCCTTGGTTGTTGGACTTCCATACAATTCGATTTTCTGACGGTTCTGGGTATTATTTGTTCTCAGGTCTAGCTGTAATTCTTTCTGTGGTTGTGCGAGGAGGTGAAGTGTTTACCTATGCCTCCATCTTGCCCATAAATTCCCACACATAGATATTAATATAAACAAACCAAAAATATCTGAATATGGACCAAGTGTGAGAAAATACTAAGAAACTTAATGTTAGTTTTGTTAGTTGGGATGATATCATGTGTTTTATACAAAAACCAACTGTATTTCTACATACTAGCAGTAGCCTTCTGAACGAAAACTAAGAAAATTCCATATACAATAGCATCAAAAATTAGAATACTTAGGTATAAATTTAACAAAAGTAGTGCAAGTAGTTGTGCACTGAAAACCATAAAAGAGCCATGAGAGAAATTAAAGATCTAAACAAATGAAAACACATCCAATGTTCATGGATCTGAACACAATATTGTTAAGACGACAACTCTCCAAATTGACCTATAGACTCAACACAGTCCCCATTAACATCACAGCTGGATTTTTTTGCAGAAATTGACAAGCTGATCTGAAAATTTATACAGAAATGCAAGCAACCCTGAATAGCCAAAAATACTTGAAAAAGAACAACAGTGTTGGAGGACTCACATGTCCTCATTTCAACACTTACTGCAAAGCTACCGTCATCAGAAGAGTGTGGGACTGACATAAGGACAGACACGTAGCCCCATGGAGCAGCACTGAGGGGTTAGAGGCAACTCCTTATGTTTATGGTCACTGATTTTCAACAGGGGCGCAGAGGCAATGATAGAAGAGCTTTTCCAACAAACGGTGCTGGACGACTGGATATCCATGTGCAAAAGAGCACATGTGAAACCCTACCTCAGACTGTACGAAAAAATTAACTTGCAACAGATCACAGACCTAAATGTAAGACCTAAAACTGTAAGACTCTTAGATGACCTAAGACAATTAAAAACGTAAGTCTATTATAAAACTCATAAACAAACGTTCATAGCAGCATTATTCATAAGAGCTAAAAAGAAGAAACAACCCAAATATCCATCAACTGATGAATGCATAAACGAATGTGGTATACTCATACAATACAGTATTATTCAATACTAAAAAAAGGAAGTATTGAAACATACTAGTGTGGATGGTGACTCTTGAAAGTACTATCCTGAGAGAAGCTAGTCACAAAAGGTCACATTATTTCATTTATAAATTTATATACAATGTCCAGAATAGGCAAATTTAGATACACAACCCAAAAATTCAAGCAACAAAAGAACATATCAATTGGACTACATCAAAATTAAGATCTTTTGTGCTATAGAACACCATCAAGAAAGTGAAAAGACAACCCATGGAATGGAAGAAAATATTTGCAAATCATAAATCTGGTAAGGGACTAGTAGTATCCAGGATATATAAAGAGCTCTTCCAACTCAATACTATAAAGACCCAATAATAACCTGATTTTAAAATGGGCAAAGTATCTGAGCAGGTATTTCTCCAAAGAAGATAAACAAAAGCCAATAAGCACACATGAAAAGATGTTCAACATCATTAGCCATCAGGGAAATGCAAGTCAAAACCCCAATGAGATACCACTTCACACCCATTAGGATGGCTATAATAAAAAAAAAAAACCAGACAGCCCCAGCTGGTTTTGGATTGAGTGCTGGCCTGCAAATCAAAGGGTCGTGGATTCGATTCCCAGTCAGGGCACACGCCTGGGTTGTGGGCCAGGACCCCAGTTGGGGGAGGGCGAGAGGCAACTGACCCATGTATCTCTCGCACACTGCTGTTTCTCTCTCTCCCTCTCTCCCTTCCCCTCTCTAAAAGTAATAAACAAAATCCTTAAAAAAAAAAAAGACAATAACGGAAAAAAGAGAAAAAAGTGTCGAAAGGAGAAATTGGTGGTGGAAATGTAAAGGGAGGCAGCTATTTTCTTTAAAATTTTTAAGATGTTTATTGATTTAGAGAGAGCAAGGGAGAGAAAGACAGAAACATGGATGGATGTGAGAGAGAAACGTGCACTGGCTGCCGCCCGTAGGCACCCGAGACACTTGTGAAGATACGATCTGCAGCCCAGGTATGTGCCCGGACCAGTAACTGAAACGTCAACGCCTCTGGTGCATGGGATGACGCTCCAGTCAACTGAGCCACACGGGCCAGAGCCGACGCAGCCGTTTTAGAAAACAGTTTGTTTTGTTTTTAAGAGAGGGAGAGAAACATCCACGTGTGGCTGCCTCTCACGCACCCCCACTGGTGCGGACCTGGTGGGACCTGGTCCACATCCCAGGCATGTGCCCTGACTGGGAATCGAACCAGCAACCGCTTGCTTTGCAGGCTAGCACTCAATCCATTGAGCCACACCAGCCAGGGCTAAAAAAAAACAGCCTGGCTTCCTCAGAAAGTTAAACAGAGTTACCATGTGACCTCGCCAATTCCACTCGTAGGTGTATATCCAGGAGAAATTAAAATATGTCCATAGAAAAACCTGCCCATGAACGTTCACAGCAGCATTATTCATAATAGCCAAAGACTGGCTATTATGAATAACCTAAATGCCTATCAACTGATAAACAGATACATAAAATGTGGCACAGCCACACAAAACAATACTATTCAGTCATAAAAAGAATGAAGTACTACACGAAACAACATGGATGATCCTTGAGAGCACTGTTAAGTGAAAGACAGCAGGCCCAAAAGACCACGTATCATGATTCCATTCACACTAAGTGTCCAGCAAATTTATAGAGGCAGAAAGTAGATTAGGACTGGGGTGGGGAGAGAGCATAATGAGGACTGACTGCTAATTGGTACGGGCTTTCCTTTGGGGGGAACAAAATGAGACTGTGCTGATGGTTTTACAACCCCGTATATATTTTTGAAAAACTGACTTGTATATTTTAAATAGGTGAACTGTAAGGTATGTGAATTATATTTCAATAAAGCTTTTAAAATGTAGCATTGTAGTCATCTATGTGAGTATACATGAGTGAGATAACATGAGTATGATATGCTTTAAAATGGATTTTTAAAAGACAGATGACAAAAGACAGTTTATCACTGAATCTAGGTGATGGGTATTTGGGTATTCACTATACCATTCAGGAAATTCTAGTTAATAAAAAATTCCTTCGTATCAATAGATAACTTTAAATGCTTCAGGAAGGCAGAGTGGATGGAAACTTGAAGATCATATGGTGAAATCATTCAGTTAACAGATGAAGCCCAGAGACAGAGTGACTCTCAATAATAAAGAGACGCTGGCAGGAGGTGAGCTGGAGAGAAGGGGCCCCGTCCTCAGGGAAGGGTTTCTTACTTAACAAACCACCACCCAACAAGTGCCTGCAGGCGCCCCAGAAAGCCCAGAACTTACTTGAGTTTCAGCTCCCTGGTGAGCTCATTCTGAGTCTGCTCCAGCTCCTGCCGTTCCTTGATGTGCTCCTCTTGGAGGTCGTGGATCTCTGCCTTCACTGCCTGCAGCTTGGAGAAGAGCTGGAACGCGGGGAAGAGGCAGATGAGGAGGGCAGCCCTGTAGACAGCGAGCAATCCCACCCCCCAAGGCCCCGGACATCTCTGCCTGGCCTCGTTCCCTTTATGTACCTTTTTGAGTTTTTTGGTCTTGATGTCCACCTCTTGTTGCAATGAGCTGTATGTCTCCTTAAGTTCCAAAGTCTCCTCATCTCGACTTTCCATCTGCTGCTGGATTTCTCTTTCTCGACGTTTCTGAGCAACATTACAAAACTCATCAGCTTGCCTAGAGACAAGGTCTAGACAAGAATACAGGGCAGGGCTGCACCAGATCAGTCTCCCACTGGTAAGGAGCTACCACAGCTCGTTTCCCTTCCCTTTGAAGAGTCTAATCTAAGAGATGTCTGCTTTGTAGCATTAACATGCCTTACCCCATCACATTCTCCCCAAAACAGGAATGGAAGGGTTACCTGCTCTGCAATTTCCTGCCGTTTTTGCTCCAGGATTTTCTGCTGTTCATTTGTATGATCTACTATATTTTTTCCTCCAACAAGCAGCTTACTTTCCATGGCCTGGGTGAGAAAAAAGTGGAATCCATCTTGTGAATGGTCTTTCTCAGAATGTATGTCCTCATGGGGAGCTCAGAACTGAGCCAAAGGGGTGAACTCTGGGGGAGAATAGACAGCGTTCAGCCATGTCCTGCCCATCCCTGGGATGGGGGCTGAGGTGGCTCCCCTGGGGAGGGGGAGGATTTACCTCGGAAACAATGAGGATATAGCTCCTCCAGATACACCTGAACTTCAGCATTCTTTAAAAAATAACGTTTTTGGTTTGTTTGTATAACGTATTGCCCTTCCTTAGAACATATTAGGCACCTCTTATATGCAAGGTAGAGGGGATGCAACTGTGAACATAAATCACAAAGCTGAGAGTCCACTGAGGGCCACAGACAAGTAAGCACACTCTTACCACAAGGATCAGAAGCTGTCAGGAGGAAAAGACCGAGTCACAGTGGGAGAGGCACACTGGAGGGAGAGATCAGGCTTTTGCAGAGTCAGGGAAAGCTTCCTGTCTCAGGCGACATCTACGCAGAGCGCCGAAGTAAAAATAGGAATCGGCTAACAGAAACAATTTTGTGAGGGTAGGGGAGGGAGTGGTGGTACATGAAAGCTGGCAGAGCAATCAGGGCAGTTCAACAACCTCACAGCTCCGTTATGGGAGACTAGACTTGACCCTGAGAAGGCAGCAACCACTGACGTGTTCTGTGAGCATGACAATACACAATCAGATTTCTGTTTCAGAAACATTACTCCCATGTCACAAATATGATCACCAGAAAAGGGCAGGCTGAGTGCAGGGAGACTAGACAGGTGGGTGTTTTGAGGGTCCAGACCCGGGAGAGGGCAGCAATGGTGGGGGAGAGCAAAGGGGATGGGTCCAAGAGATCCTGATGAGGCAGGTGTCAGAGGCCGTAGGACTGACTGGGCCATGAGGCAGAGGGAGAGGCAGCTCCTAGGAGTCTGACTTGACTGAGGTAGCAGTAGCCTCTGGGTGGCTGGGGGCATCTCCACAGAAATGTCCAGTAAGCACATGCTATTAGCTTGGATGTTAGGAGACAGCTTTGGGTTGATTACACAGATTGGGAGCCTTCAACATTTAGATGATGGTTGAAGCCACTGGAATGATTTGTACCTGTAATGCATGAAATCCCAAAGCTCCACAACCTTGCTTTTAAGAATCCTATAAACACCAACTGCAGCCCTGTGGGCATCTTTCAGGAAGCACTTGAGTCTGTTTCCGCTCTTAAACCACAGGGGCTGGACTGATTGCTACCCCTCAACCCAACACCCTCCCCCACCCACCGCACGCACACCCCTCCAGATCAATTCTCTTGTCCTATGATTTTACAGCAGTCAGGAACTGGGAAAGACAGAAGTAATGTTATTCTCCCATAAACAAAGTGTGCTAAGAGACTCAGTGACCTTGAGAGAATGCTGAGTGTTGCCACACTTGGCCTCTGAGAGTTGCCTAAATACACCAGCTTGTTCAGAGAGCCTAGGTGTTCCTGGGCCTGAATAACAGCTGTGACCCTAAAACACAGCATGCAAATCAAACATGGGCACGCCCGGTTACACTTCGAGTGCAGAAGTGATGAGGGGTGATATGGCCTTGACATAATGGAGTCCCATAGTAAGCCCCTCCCTGGAACGGTTACCTCCTAACTGCGTTGTATGTGAATCCATTTTCGCCTTAGGTCTTGAAAGTCCTGGAAAGGACCCCTGTCCCTGAAGTAAAATAGTATCTAGGTCTGTTAAAGAGCCACTATGAAGCCACAGATAAAGTACAGCCTCAGTGCTGACTGGTGTGGCTCAGTGGACTGAGTGCCTGCCTGCAAACTAAAGGGTCACTGATTCGATTCTCAGTCAGGGCACATGCTCGGGTTGCAGGCCAGGTCCCCAGCAGGGGGCACACAAGAGGCAACCACTCATTGATGTTTCTCTCCCTCTCTTTCTCCCTCCCTTTCCCTTTCTCTAAAAATAAATAAATAAAATCGTGGGAAAAAAGTATAGCTTCATATAGTAGGGGAAGGGGAGATGAGATCACTTATCATTTTTAAATTAATAAACATATATACATTTTAGAGTAGTAATCAAAAGTTCACATAAATTCAATGAGTTAAAACCCAACACATCAAAGGAATCCTGTGGGCAGACAGTGGGCACCCTAGGCCTCCGGGCTAGCTTTGCACTCTGCTCTGCCATTAAAGCCCTGTGGCAGCCCAGGGTCCGGGCACCAGATGCGACAGTACACTGCCACCAGAAAGGAGGTTCAACACCGGGGAGCCGCCCGCTCTACAATACTACTCAGGAGCTGGCGCATAAAGGTTGGAGGCTGGGGGACGGGGGTGACTACAGGGGAGCATGTGGGGGTAATGAAATTGTCCTGTATCTCGGGTAATCGCTGCACTGCCTGTTAGAGCCACAGTGAGTTACCATTTTATAGCCACTAGACATACAAAAAATTCAAGTCTGAAAATCACAAGTGTTGGTAAGGATCAAAGAGCAACCTGAACTCGTAGGTTACTGGTAGAAGCTTCAATTCACAGGGCCACTTTCGAAAACAACTTGTCATCACCACGCAAAGGTAAAGCTGCACATACTCTGGGGCCTGCCAGTGCCGGACAGGAAGTTCTTGTGCGCACCCGCTCTCCTGGAGCCAAGCACAAGAGCGTTCAAAGCAGAAAACAGAAACAACCAACCCACTCTCTCAGGAGAATGGACTACTGTGGACTTCTCAGAACAGCAATAATGAATGAATCGCAGCTACAGACCTCAATATAGATAAACCTCAATAAAAGCAAACTGCAGCAGAAAGATTCCATTTATATAAAAGTAAAAAATGATGTGAAGCTGAAACTATATTTTACTCAGAGATATATACATAAATGGGAAACTATAAAGAAAAGCAAGGAAACAATGAACCACCGAACCCGAGACAATGGTTACCTTTTGCAGGACGTGGGGGCGGTGGGGAGGCAGCAACAAGAAGAGCTTGTAAAGGCCCGGATATTGTTCTCTATGTCTCACACTGGGTAGGTCGGGGGTAACAGGGGTGTTAGCTTTACTGCTGCTTTTCAATCTTGCATATATGTTATAATTATTCTTACTACTAACTCAATATCTAATTTTGTTTGATTCAAAAAAATTGTTCAGCTTCATTCAACAAATGTTTACTGGGCACTGGATATCACTGTTGGGAATGGGAACCCAAAAGACACATCATCCCTCATACTACTATTTTTTGGATAAAATACAAAGATCTGAAAGGACCCAAGGAAGGGCACAGTACCTTGATCTTGGCACCCAGCATCTCGGCAGCATCCTTCTCCCGCCGCAGGTCCTCCATCTTTTTCTCCTTCTCTTTCAGCAGCTTCATCTTCTCCTCTGCAACCAAACTGTGGTCCTCCACAATGGCTCGCTTCTCAATCTCCAGTTTTTCTTGCTGTTCCCGCCAATAATCATCCTTATCATCCCCTTCCTCCTCACCCTCTTCTCCCTCCTCCTCCTCATCTTCCCCACCCCCACCACTGCCAACACCTTCCCTTCGCTTCTCTCGCCTCTTTCTCCTGCCAATGGACCGTTTTTCTAGCTGGGCCTTGAGGCGAGCAATCTCTTCTTGGAATTCTCGAAGGAGGGCATCCTTAGGGTCCTCGTTGACCCTTGGCTTGTTCTTAATGTTTTTGGCACGGTTGGCGTATCTCAGAGTGGTCAGAGTCTCTTCGACATTGTAAGAGGCGGGCCCCACGTTGGCCACCATCACAGTTTTAGCGTTGCCACCGAGAGAATCTTGGAGGAGTCTGGTAAGCTTGGAGTCCCGATACGGAATGTGAGTGCTTTTGCCGTCCACCAGGGCAGAAATGACATTACCCAAGGCAGAAAGGGACAGGTTAATCTTGGTCGCTTCCTTCAGTCTTTCCCCTTGCGCGCCGGTCTTGGCTTGCCGTTCACTGCCCGCAAGATCTACAAGGTTCAATTTCCCTACACGAATATGGTTTTCTCCATCAAGGCCCACCTCGCTGCACTCAATGGTGATGACGAAAATTGCATGAGAACGTGAGCTGTGCTCATTCATGTTGGTAGCACCAACAGAACGGTTCTGGTTCCCCACATTCATCACGTGCTCTATTTCCTTCACACTCTTGGTGACAAAGGAAGACAGGTCTTTCACATACACTCCAGTGTCAGGCCGCTCTTTGAGCTCAAGCCTTTTGGTCTGATCCTTTGAGAGCAGGTCTCGGATCTCCTCCTGGTAGATCTCGAGGTAAGAAGCCCTAACCAGGTACTGTTGGTTCTGGGATCGAGAGATGTGGGTGAAGATGTGATCAAATGAGTTAGGGATGACCCCTCTCTTTTCAGGGTCACCCCGGACTCCTTCCATGGTGTAGGTTTTCCCAGTCCCCGTTTGTCCATAGGCAAAAATCGTCCCATTGAAACCCTGCAGAACGGAGTCCACGAGCGGTCGGAACGTCTCATCGTAGAGTTCAAACTGCTTGGCATTCCAGTCATAGACTGCATCGAAGGTGAAGGTCTTGGGCATTTCGTGGGCCACTCCTCTGGGGTTCTTCACGGACACCTGCCCCAGCTGCACGTCCACATCCACCACTTTGTCATACGAAGCGGCCCTCTCCTTGCCATTCATGGGCCGACAGCGGACCACCACCCTGACCGACTCTGAGCTTTTTAACTTGGACATGCTGAACTCCGACCAGGTCAGCCTTGAAGGCTATGAATCCAAAACGCCTCAGGATGCTAAGGTCCTAGGAAAAAAAGCAAAAGCAAGTAAGGACAGCAGAATTATCACTGGGACTGCTTGACAGTCCCTGACGCGCCCAAGTCACCTTCGTCTTGATAAGCTTCTGACAGCGATTTTTCCTCTTTTAAAAAAATTAATTTTGCCCTGGCTGGCGTAGCTCAGTGGATTGAGCGCGGGCCTGCGAACCCGAGTATCGCGGTTCGATTCCCAGTCAGGGCACATGCCTGGGTTGCAGGCCAGTTCCCAGCAGGGGACGCATGAGAGGCAACCACACATTGATGTTTCTCTCCCACTCTTTCTCCTTCCCTTCCCCTCTCTCCAAAAATAAATAAAGTATTTTTAAAAAAATTAACTTTTTTCAACTATAGTTTACACCCAATATTATTTTGTGTTGGCTTCAGGGGTACAACATACCAGTTAGACAAACATGTAATTTACAAAGTGTCCCCGATATTTCTACTACCCACCAGGCACCGCACATCATTATTACAATGTTATTGACTATATCTGATAGCTACATTTAATAACTTTACTACCCCATGTATTTCCGAAACCAGCTTCAGTGGGAAAAGTTAAAATGCTAGTCCACCAATAGGGTTAACTAGCTTGTCCTGCCTTCAACCAATATTTTACCTTATACTACAGACTGAGGCAGCTGGGAACCTTTTAAAAGCTTGAGTAACCTCATATCCTGTTGGACTGCTACCTCTGCACAGAGTAATTCTGAACTATATCAACATTTTAAATGCACAGACCTTCGACTTAACAGTTGTATTTCTAAAAATGTACCTTATAGATACAGGGGTATTTGTTGTGGCATCTTTTTTTTAGGGGGGAGCGGGAGGCAGGGTGGGAGAAAGAGAAGGAGTGAAACACTGATCAGTTTTCTCTCATATGTGCCCTGACTGAGGACTCAACCCGCAACCTAGGCATGTGCCCTGACTGGGAATCGAACCAGTGACCTTTCGCTTTGAGAGACAATGCCCCACTGAGCCACTCCAGTCATTGCTGCTGTGGTCCCATGTTGCAGCAGTGATAGACTGTGGACAACCCCAACTCTCATCAAGAGGAGGCTGATTACATAAATTAAATATATTTATCATGTATAGTGGAGTCCTATGCAGTTACTAAAAAGAATGTACTAATCTGGTCCTGGCTGGTACAGCTCAGTGGATTGAGTGCCAGCCTGAGAACCAAAGGGTCGCTGGTTCGATTCCCAGTCAGGGCACATGCCTGGGTTGTGGGCCAGGTTCCCAGTGGGAGCCCCATGACAGGAAACCACACATTGATGTTTCTCTCTCTCTCCTTCTCCCTCCCTTCCCCCCTCTCTAAAAATAAAATAAATAAAATCTAAAAAATAAAAAGGAATGTACTGATTGGAATATAGTCCTATACCAAGATATGTTAAGTGAAAGAAGTTGATGAGGAACAATGTGTATAGTTCGATTTACACAGTGTGTCAGAAAGAGAACACACGCGGGTTTATGCTTGATGTGCACGCCGTATTGTTAGAGGCGCGCACGCCGTATTATTAGAGGCACACACGCCGAAGCGGGACAGGAGCAGCCTTAGCAGGGGAACTGTGGGCCTAGGGGACTCAGAGGTCTGCAACGATAGAAATAAAATAACAATGAAAAATGAACCACTTTCTACTGTACACTCATTTGTACTGTTTTAATTTCTTGTCTTGTGCTGATAATACTTTTCCATTTTAAAATCATAAACTATGGCTGGTGTAAAATCTATGGAAATAAATGAGGATGTGGTGTAATACATTACATAAAAGCACTTATCCAATCAATAAATTTAATACAATTTGAAGCCAAATAAGAAAATAGGGGTCAAAAAATTTTAAGCGAAACAAAAAAAGAGAACTTCATTTGGTGCCAGAAAACTCGAAGCAGGAGGAAGGGGGATTAAATGAATCCTTTGCAAAGAGTAGGGAACAAGGACCTCAAACTCCTGAAAACCTTGGTGCAGGATTAAAAAAAAAAAAAAGGTAACACACATGGTTTTTGATTCAAAAGGCCCTTTGACAGGTCTCTACCTCACCTGTTCTCCAGTCACCCAGTTTCCTGCCCACACGGCAAGTGTGACTAGATTTCAATCTTCCTGAACTAGTTAATGAAAACAGACCAGTATGTGATAACACACTTCCCCCTCCCATTTTTCACAAGCACTGTATGTGACACAGTAACACACAGTGTCTGCATCTTCTTTTTCTCACCAAGCTGTGTGTCCTGTAGTTTGTTCCTTCAGTCAGGATAGAGGGGCCTCATCCTTTATGCAAGCAGCTTCCCTGGTATGGTAGCATCATGATTTATTTAACCACTACCCTAGCACTTAAGCTGTTTCTGATATTTTACTATGAAAAACCTAGGACCGCTCATGTGTGGGGAAGTATACTTGTAAGGATACATTTCTCGAAGTATAATTTCTGGGCCCCAGGACACATGTATGTAATTTTAATAGATACTTAGAGCAGTGAGAACAATGTATTTTTCAGTTGTGCTATTATTCCCTGCTAGCAAAACGGAGGGAGAATGGCTTGGCATGGCGGCTCAGTTGATTGGAACATGGGAGTCCCACACGCCAAAAAGGTTGTGGGTTTGATTCCAGTCAGGGCACACACGGGAGGCAACTGAGTGATATTTTTCTCTCTCCCTGACGTGTCTCTCTCTTTCTCTCTCCTTCTCTCTCCCTTCCTCTTCCTCTAAAAGTCAATACACACATCCTCAGGTAAGCATAAAAAGAAAAGAAAAAAGGGCAGGAGAATATAGAACAGGGGCGGGCCACTCTAGGCATATACGCTGACGCTTAATAAATATAGGACATCAATGTGTCCCTCCCCTGATCTTTCATTAAAAAAAAAACAAAACAGCCCTGGCTGGTGTGGCTCACTGGACGGAGCACCAGACTATGAAGTAAGGGGTTGCCGGTTTGATTCCCGGTCAGGGCATGTGCCTGGGTTGTAGGCTGGGTCCCCGTAGGTGGCTGAGTGGCAACCACACATGGATACACACTGATGTTTCCCTTCCTCTCTTTCCCTTTCCCTTACACTCCCTCTAAAAGTGGTTAAATAAATCTTTAAAACAAAACTGCTCCACTGCTAAGCACGTGGAAACATACAAAGTTTTCATACTCTGTCTAGTTGTTACATGTAATACAGTACAGTTGTCTGGAATGAAGAACCGACGCCCTCCCGCCCTCTCCGCACCCCCCTATCGCAACACCTGCAAAGCAGGAATCGTTCTTCCTTTACATAATCGTGGAACGCGCAGGCGCTCGAAGGGTGGAAGTGCTCTGTGAACTACCACACAGCCAGATTACAGATAATGAATGCCAATTCATCCAAATGGCCCGTCAAAGGGTCATTCCAGAGATTACCAGTCAGCCCTAATTTTAGACATTAAACATCACTAAACTAACGTTCTCTCTTCTACCACTGGCAATTATCATCCTAACAAAAAAAGAGATTAAATTGAGATTCACATATCTAACCAATGTTCAGTTAGAAGTAAATCTCAAGCCATTTAAAGAAAACTACGTACAAGGCAGCTTTCGTTCACCACCTTCTAGATGCTATTAAAATTCTGCCAGACAAGGAGCCACACATTAGAATGGCCAGTCTGTTTGCTGCTTCTTTTTTTTTTGCCTATGGTTATTTTTTTAATTTTTAAATATATTTTATTAATTATGCCATTACAGTTGTTCTATTTCCCCCTTCATTCCCCTCCACCCTGCACACCCCTCCCCCACCATTCCCTCCCCTTTAGTTTATGAACACGTGTCTCAGGTTCTTTAGATTCTGTATTTCCCCTACTATTCTTGCCCTCCCCCCCTATGTATTTTCTACCTACCGTCTATGCTACTTATTCTCTGTACCTTCTCCCCCCTTCTCCTTCTCCCACTCCCGTTGCTAGCCCTCCATGTGATCTTCATTTCTATGGTTCTTATCTTTCCCAGGGGAACGGCCCCCAGGCTACAGCCGTGGCTGATCCCGCACCTGTCTCGCCCTCCATTTTAACAAAATGTGTAGGTGCCAAGATTGAACCCCAGGTCCTTTTTAAAAAAAATTTTAATTGCTGTTCAAGTACAGTTTTCTGCCTTTTACTCCCATTTCTGCCCACCCCCCCATAACCCCAGGTCCTTAAGCCTTCTCTGGGGAGGCCTCTGCTGCCATGTGTGGGATACCCAGACAAGACCCCAGACCTGAAGGAGGAACAGAAACGTAAGGAGATGGGTGGAGGACACGTCAGTGAAGGTGACCCGTTCCCCGTTACATGCCCCTGAAGAGCATTTACCTATCAAAACAATGTGTCCCCAGGCCTGTTTAGGGAAAAAAAAAAAAAGCCCGCAACAGGCGGACTTTGATGTTTGGCTCCTTCTGTTACAGCCCCATTTATTTTTTTGAGCTCTCTGAAACAATAAAAACAAGTGAATGATAATGACCTACAATCATCTTAAAGATACAAATGAATGATAATGACCTACAATCTTCTTAAAAATCTTTTAGAAAGAAAAAATTCCCAAAGCCTGAGCCCCTTAATTAAATCTCAACTCAGAACAGAGAACACCATTTCTTTTCTGAACTCACTGAGCTCAACTGAACTAGCTGTGTTTTATTGATGTATTATTTCAGGAAGATGGACTAATTTAATTTCCTGCCACCAGGGCTTAAAATCTTGCTCTGGGTCTGCCTCAGAGGAGAGGGTTTTTTTGGCAGGATGCCCTGATGCTCTTTCTCTACTTTATTACCTTCCTCCTTCTTCTAGCTGGTCTAATTACAGTGATAAATCTTGAAAGGAACTCACAGAGCTGCCAGGAAAGACAGAACCACAGGTCAGCAGCTCAGCACCTTCATCCTGAATACTTTTTCTGTTAGAACTCGTCACTCTGCTGTTAACAAGTACCGTTTCAGTGGCTACAACACGTGAACGATTTAGTTCTTTTTCCCCAACTGCGTCTCTTTTGTCCTCCGAGGAAAGCAGGTGCACAGCTCTCAGAGCAACCGCACTCGCCCCGACCGCTCTCCACCTCCCCTGTTTGGACTTGCACCCCTGCGCCTTCGCTAGTCCTCACGCAGTCTTAGCTCAGGGAACCTAGGACAGAGGGAGAAGCTATCCCATTCTACCTGAGGCATTTTATTCAGCCCACTGCTGTTAAAACAGAAAACCAAAAAAAAGCCAAAATCTCCAGCAATCCCACTTTTACGTGGAATGGTGTATGCCTTGGTGGAAAACCTTTGCACAGGCGCACAGAATGTTTCCAGAAGCACTGTAAGAAAGACTGGAAAGAACCTAACTGTCCATTCATAGGGGAATCAAAATATAAAATAGGGCCTATTCATATTATAGACAGTATACTATTCAGTAGTTAGAAGGAATCAGTTAGAGCAGGGGTCAGCAAACGACACAGCCCACAGGCTAAACCCAGCCCACAGCCTGTTTTGGACGTGACGTTTTCCTGGGACCCAGCTATGACCCTCTGTGATTAGCTATAAAGCAGCAGAGTTGAGTAGCTGCAGGCGTGTGAGTAGTATGGCCCACAACACCTACAATATTTACTACCTGACCTTTTCCAGAAGAGGTCTGCCAACACCTAATTAGAGTTTAGAGGGTGGGGGAAAGCAGGCGTACAGTTGTGAGTACGTGAAACAGTTTATTCTTGTAGTATTTACTATTGTCCTGTTTCCCATAAGGAAAGCCGTAAACCTACTTTTGCCCCACCCTGTGTATGTTCACATGGATAAACAGGTTAGTGAAAAAGCAAGGTGTAAGAGTACTCATTATGATTAACAACATAACATGCTATGGTGTTTTGATGTCCATGAGAGTATCACAAAGTGGGATGGAAGGACATACAATGATTTATGCGATGGGGCATGGTGAACAGGAAAGTGTGGGGAATGGGACTAGAAATGAGATGGGTATTTCAATTTTAGCAATAATATTTTATCATTTCTCTTCCAAAAAAATTAAAAATGGGAGGGGGCATGAGCCTTGAAGCAAATAAGAGAAAATGTTAACTGTCACCTCGGCTGTTTCCTATTTATTCTCTGCATGTTTAAAATTTCTCAAAACCCTGCCAATTCTACATTTAAAAAAATAAAAACAAATTTTCTGCTTCTCCGGAAGAATGGGAGCCCTAGAAATCTGACAGCCTGGCCGGTGCTCCAAGTGGCAGCAGTGGGAGCTGACCTACAGGCGTCTCTCAGGTAGACCTGGCCTCTGTTACCTCCCCACCCCACACCCCTGCTGTCTCATACCCAGCATGCCTTGCTCATTTATACTTCCTGCCTGGCTCCTACAGGCATCTGTCTATGACCAAATTTATGTACACATAATGTGATTAAGAAAGGTCCACCATGCTAGTCCACCTCTTTAAATGACATTTACCAAGTCTCTGCAATAACATGAAAATGTTTAACATAAATGAAAAAGCAGTTTACAAAGCTGAATGCATGCGATCACAATTATAGAAAAATAAGACATCAAAATATCAATAGTGGTTCACTTTGGATGTTGGACTACTGGTTATTTTCTCTGCTTTTCAACATTCCTGTATTTTTCCAAACATAAAGAGCATGTGGTATCTTCAAGGGGGTGGTGAGAAGCCTGGTAATTCACCAGAAACAGCCCTGCAAGGAGGAGCAATCCGCAGGCACACAGAGTGCACGCTAGTGCACCTCTAATCAATGCATTCCAATGCAATGTCCTCCAAGATGAGACCAGGCCACCACCTGCCAACTGCCTGGCTTGGAGTTCAAGGGCTCAGAGTGTGCAAGGCAGCCCAAGCCATAGATCACTTGGGGCAAGGAGATAAAAGTGACACCCTATTAACCAGTCCAAACCAATGCTTGCATAGCTTTCTCTCAGGAGAAACAGCTATTTCTACTCTGAATCCACCTCATCACCAACAAAGCCACTTTCTTTTACAACCATTGCTAATTGTTTTGTCGTATCAGGGCTCCTTGTGTGCAATCCCAGAACCACACCAAGACAGCCAGTCAACTGTGAGTCCTTGCTTCCCAAGACGGCCAGTTACTAAAATGGAAGTTAATACAATTTTCAAAACAAGATTGTTACTCTCCAGTTGAAAAGAACACCATTGCCCTGCAGAACTTTACAAGGACTCGTGTGTGTGGAGAGAATAGTTCTATACGTGCACAAAGTACATCTGGAGGGACGCACACGGACCAGGCAACAACACTGGCGGTCTGCAGGGAGAGCTGGGTGGCTGAGGGCCAGGAGTAGAACGGAGACTTTTTGCTGCATACCCGCTGCACCTTCTTGTGTTTTGATTCGTGAATATACTACCTAGGCAGCAAAATAAAATTAGAAGGCAAAAGGCATGGAAAAGTCTTGTGAAATTAAGTATACTAACATCCAGGTGTGAAAAGTCATCATTTTCCTCTGTCCACTTTTACTGACCACCATGAAAATAAGGTAATACAAAATGTTTTAAATGATGAACAAAGAAAACAACTGAATACTACTTGGCCATAAAAAAAAGAAGAAAATTTTACTCTTTGCAACAGTATGGATGGACCTGGAGAACATTATGCTAAGTGAAACAAGCCAGTCCGAGAAAGAGAAATGCAGCATGATTTCACTCATACGTGGAATCTAATGAACAAACTGAACTAACCAGGAAAATGGGGACGGACTCACAGAGGGAGAACAGGAGGACAGCTAGTGGGGGAGCTACGAGCGGGCAGAGGGACTGAATAAAAAGGAGAAAGTGACTCACGGACACGGACATCAACATGGTGATTGCTCAGGGGAGGGGGACATAAGGGGACCAAATGGTAATGGAAAAAAATATAATAAAGATTACATTAGCCCTGGCTGGTGTGGCTCAGTGGATTGAGCACCGGCCTGTGAGCCAAGGGGTCTCCAAGTTCGATTCCCAGTCAGGGCACATGCCTGGGTTGTGGGCCAAGTACTTGGTTGGGGATGCACAAGAGACAACCACAGCTGATGTTTTTCTCCCTCTCTTCCTCCTTCCTTTCCCCCCTCCCTAAAATAAATAAATAGAATCTTTAAAAAAAGATTAAATTAAAAAAATTTTTTTAATGATGAACCAAGGGCCCTAGGAGTAAAACTACTTATCTCAACTTTACGGTGAAGCTTCAGAAAAAGAGCTTTGACGAGGCCTATAGCGATGGAGTCCTTATATTTCTAATTACCAGTGCAGCATGTCAGGCAGTCTCAGTCTGAGAAGGTCCTCAGAGCAAATACGTCAAAATAACAGACTAATAAAATAGTCTGTTCACTTTATGTTCACTGTTCGTAAACATAAAGCCATCTTTTTTGTAAGCCAAGCAGTTGTGCAAATTGTCTAAAAACTTTCAAACTGCCTTTTTACAGTATACATAAGAACCACAGCACCTCAAAGTGTTATAAATTATTGGAAGGCACTTGGCCAAATTAATACTAAAACAATAAAGTATAATACTTAAAATGTAATTACTCCCTTGAAACAGTGATTCGATTTCTTGGAGTTATTTTAAGGGCATCACTGACTAACTGAATATGTGTATAAAATGTATGTGCCTGTTTATGTTGATCACAGAGCCACCTCTAACCTCTCAAATGCTCATCGGTGAGGGGCCAGTTGGATCGTGACACGTCATCCCTACACAATGGAAAATTATGCGGTCATCAGAATAGCAGTACACCTCTAGGTCTTCACATTTGGGAAGATGTCCAAGGCATTTTGTTGAAGAAAAGCAGGCTACCCAAACAGAGAGCTAGCGGGGAAATCTGCAGAGAAAGGCGGAGAAACCATGTAAATCAGGGTTAAAGCACAAGCTTCAGTGTTTAACAGGTCAGTGTTTGAGTGTCTGTTCTGCCATTTGGCTATAAAACTTTGAGAAAGTTACCTAAGTCATAACTTCTATAAAATGGGTGAATAACACCACCTACTTTAAAGAACTAAGGACTAAACAGGCTAATAAATGTCCAATGCTTAGCCTAGCTCAAAATGTCTAATAAAAACTCAGGAAATGCAAGCAATACAAATCTCTGGGAGGAAGCTCGAAAGTGATTTTTTGGCTTCCTCTGGCCTTTTTAATAGACGCGTGTATTTTGTTTCTTAATATCAAGTGGGGAGATGGCAATAAAGCTATTTTTTCTTTGGGGAAAATGTCTAGCAGCTTGATTTCAGCTTAAGTGCCTTAGCAAGGCAGGCTACTTACCTGGAAAGAGACCTAGAAGGTCACAGACAAGAAACATGAACAAATATATGCCTGCTCTGAGTTCAAACTGATGCCATGTCCTCTCCCTTGATGACTGAAACAGGCAAACAAAGAAAGCATTTATCAAAGAGGAAAACGAGGGAAAGAAATCCCTTTCTGTATCCCGCTGTGAATCATTCATAGAATACATTCATAAAAAATATATTCAAGTCTAGAGGACAATTCTCATTCAGAAGCAATGTCGGTCTGGGGTTTTGTTGTATTTATTAGTCATATAACTCACAGTACATCAGGAGCTTTTATCCTCCAAATCACCTCAGAAGGAATAGGTGTTAGCCCTATTTTAAAAATAAACATGGGAGGTTCAAAGGAATTAATCTGCCCAAGGTCACACAGCAATTAAATAGAACAGTCAGGATTCAAAACCAGGCTTGCCTTATTTAAAACCCACATATAAACTTATTTAAAAACACGCATGTACATATATATATCATGTATCAATAGATGCGTAGATTAGAACAGCTGAAGCTGTATGGGTGAGTCTACAGCGAATGAGGACATTCTCCCCCCACCCCTGGGAGCAAGTCAGCGCATATGCAAGCAGTAACATAGCTGCACTGCTCCTGCGCATTCTGAACCCAAGCGGGAGTCCGCTATGCACCATTTTCCATCCAGTTTGACTGATCTTAGAGACAACTCCACTCGCCTTTAAAACAGTTGCCCAGATGCCATAGTATGGTGGTCTTACAATGTATTTAATTAGTCCCCTAACTAATGAGGGACCTTCTGATGGTCTCTGATCTTCTGCTACAGCAAACAATGCTGCAGTGAATATCTTAAACATATATGTTTAGCTACGTGGGAGTAATTAGTAGGATCCATTCCCACACATGCAAATGCATACATGTTCCTTGTGGACGGAGGGCGCCATCTTCCCCCTCCCAGGCTGCACCATCTCCCCTGACAGTGCACTCCGCCACCCACACAACCACGGCACAGAGCTCATGCTCTGAAACTGGAAGAGCCTTCCTGCCAGGAACTTCTCACTCCATGTACTAGTCCAGGAAAGAAATGAAGTTGCTTCTCTGCTAAAAATGTATCCTCTGATTAAGAGGCTTAATCGACCAAATACAAAATCTGGCCCTAGAGTGGGATGCTTTTTTTGATCTTGATTCAAACAAACCAACTGTTAAAACAATGTACGAGGCCTTGGCCGGGTCCCTCAGTTAGTTGGAGCATCATCCTGATACTCCAAGGTTGAAGGTTTGATCCCTGGTCGGGGCACATACAAGAATCAACCAGTGAATGCACAAGAAAGTGGAACAACAAGCTGATCTCTCTTCCCACCCTTCTCAAATAAATTAACCAATTAAAAATATTTTTAAATGCATGACACAATCAAGGAAATCTGAACATTGGCTATTAGATGGTGTTAAGGAATTTCACACTTTAGGTGTAAAAACTGTATTTTTAAAAGAAGTTTCTTTTTTAAAGATTTTATTCTCATTTATTTTTAGAGAGAGGGGAAGGAGGCAGGAGAGAGACATCAATGTGTAAAAGAAACAACCGCTGGTTGCCTCCCACACGCCCCCAACTGGGGACCAGGCTGGCAACCCTGGCATGTGCCTGAACTTGAACTGAACTGAACTGACCTTTTGGTTTGCAGTACTATGCCCAACCCACTAAGCCACGCTGGTCAGAGCTAAAAGAAGGTTGTTACTTTGAGATTCATACAAAAGTATTTTCAGATAAAGTTATATGCTGGCTGGGACCAGGGGTAGGGCAGGGTGGGCTAGATGGGAGGTTATAGAGCAAACAATTACCACAAGCTGATAACTGCTGGAGCAGGGTAATGGGTTCACGGTTCAATCCACTGTTCTTTCATGTACGCTGAGATTTTTCCATAATGAAAAAAACCTGCCCTGACCAATGGCTTTGCTTTTCTTTCTGTTAACTTTTGAAAAACATTTTTTCTTTTTATTTTTTTGCTTATTTTTTCCATCACCATTTCTTGAAATTTTAAATTATAGTAAAAAACCCACACAAAATAAAATGTACCCTCCTAACCATTTCTAAGTGTACAGTTCAGTAGTGGTAACCACCATATTTTGCTGTGTATAATGCACACTATTTTGCCCTAATTTTTAAAAAAGATTTTATTCATTTATAAAATAAAGGGAGAAAGAGGGGGAGAGAAACATTGATGTGTGGCTGTCCCCCACAGGCCCCCACACTGGGGAACCTGGCCCACAACCCATGTATGTGCCCCGACCGGGAATCAAACCGGTGACCCTTTGCTTCACATTGCAGTGCTCAATCCACTGAGCCACACCAGCCAGGGCTATTTTGCCCACATTTTTGAGGGAAAAATAAGGATGCTCATTATACATGGTATACTAATTATATACCATGGGTATAACAATCCTGTGCCCAGAAACATGGGTGCACATTATGCATGGGAGCGCATGACACACGGCAAAATACGGTATAGCCACATCGTTGTACAACAGATACCTAGAACTTCTTCATCTTGACAAACAGAAACTCTATACCTACCAGATAACAATTCCTACTTCCCCCTCATCAGGCCCTGGAAGCCATTATTCTGCTTCAAGGTTCACTCATGCTATAGCAAGTGACAAGATCTCCTTTTTTTCTTAAGAATAAATAATATCCCATTGCATGTATATATCATATTTTCTTTATCCACTCACCTGCCCATAAACATCTCGGCTGCTCCCACCTCTTGGCTATAGTGGATTATGCTGTAGTGAACATGGGCATGTGTGATGACTTTTCATTGTAATTAGACTGCCATTCAGCTGGGTAGACGGCCACAGTAAAGCCTATACTTAAAAGAGGGAGGTGGCCTAGAATAATGAAAAGATTCAGACACACGTGGGACTGAAACGCAGCCCTACCATTCCTCGTTCTAGGACTCCGTGCAAGTTCACCTCTGAGTCTATTCCCTCCTCCGTGCAGCAGGAACCCAACGCCCCACACTTCGGCGCCTGCGAGGACCGGACTAAGACAAGCGTTACAGTGCCTGGCCCACAGGAAGTGCTTCTGATCTGACTCCACTTACAGGAGAAAAAAAATCCCAGACTTGGAGAGGGAAGTAAGAGGGCACACTGAGTTAATAAGTGGCAGAGTAAGCAGAAACCTTGTCTAACTGGCTCCAAAGTTCACGGCCTTTCCTTCTGCACCAGCAGGTCCTAAATGTCAGTCATGGGGTTGTGTCTTCTCTTGCACCACCTGCACTGTTATTTATGTGAGGCTTTTCTGAAAAGCTACTTTCTTTTAAGACAAATTTATTTATTTGTTTTTAAAATTTATCTTTAGAAGGGAAGGGAAGGAGAGAGGGAGAGAAATATCAATGTATGATTGCCCCTCGTGCATCCCCTGCTGGGAATTGGCCTGCAACCCAGGCATGTGCCCTGACTGGGAATCGAACTGCCATCTTTTGGTTGGCAGGCCCGTGCTCAATCCACTGAGCTACACCAGCCAGGGCAACGTAAATTAATTTTTAAAAAGTAAATTTATATCCCTATTAGGAATGGAATATTGGTATCATCTGTTGCAAATAGAAGGTAACTGTGAAAATAAATATAAGGACACAAAGGTCACTAAATTCTAGCTAGATACTGCAGCTTCCCTAAGGCTGAGATCTAACCTCTCTTGGTTAGAAGGCCAGCTTAGCAAGTGTTAAGAAACAGACTGGAACTAAGCAAATATTCTCCCTAACACAGTCAAAAGAACCAAAGAAATTAAAAGGAAATAACTCTTACCATGTTATTCAATATAATGCAGCCTGTTGTGTCTGGATGTCCCCTAAAATCTCCTGTCCCACCTGGTTTAGCTCTGCAGATTTTAACCCCAACCAGATCCCCAAAATCAAAATCCCAGTTTATCAGAATCCCTGGAGCCCTGACTGGTGTGGCTCAGTGGGTTGGGCCTCAACCCCCAAACCCAGAGATTGCTGGTTCGATCCCCCATCAGGCCACATGCCTGGGTTGCAGGCTAGCCCCCAGTTGGGGGCCGGTGAGAGGTAACCAATGGATGTTTCTCTCCTTCTCTTCCTCCCTTCCCCTCTCTCTAAAAATAAATAAATAAAATTGCTCTTGAAAAAAAATACTTAAAATGTCAATTAAAATAAATTCTTAAAAAAAAAGAGCCCTCAAGATCTGTGTGCAGTAATGCTAAGAAACTCTGTCTAGAAGAAATTGTCTACACATATGCCCCTTCTACAGTAAATAGTTCCCAAAATTGATCAAGCAGAATTCCCTACAAATCACAGAATTTATGTCAGTAATGAGCTAAATATTTTTTTAAAAGCCCTCTCCCAAAGTCCACCAGAACCATCACAGTTCACTGTCCAATTCCATAATGATATGCTTATTCTCACAGCTCACACAGTGCCCCAAACCAAGAATGTACATACAGTACTTCTGGTTAATGTCACCAACCAATGGCCTATTCAGAGAATGACGGGGCTTACATGTGAAAGGCCCATGTTCTGGGGCGCACACACGGGGCATGCTGTATCAAAAGGAAAATACTTTAAGGAGAAGCAACGAGAAGCCCAAGAAAAACTACTGAAAGATACTTCTTATGAACTATAGCTCAAAAAAGCTGTGTTTTTAAAGATACTTTTAGAAGAGTCAGATCAAATTTTAAGAAGGCAAATGTACAGTTCTTCATTAGAACTTTTTAGAATTCCAACTTTTCCCAAATGATTTACTTAGAATTGTTCTCTTTTGAGGTTGAGAGGGAAGCAAAGATGTTCACTCTGGCACTCCGAGATTATGAAAAGTTGGAAACACGGGGAGGGAGGGGCTGGGATGGGAGTAAAAGACAGAAAACTGTACCTGAACAATAATTAAATAAAAAAGAAAAAAAGAAAGAGCTGGAAATAACTTTAATGCCCAATACTAGGAAAAATTTACTAGTTCACAATTACTAAACATGAGAACATGGGAAATGGTTATCCAACGTTAAGTAAATGTTTACAAGGCAAAAATGGAAGTTACACTTTGAGTACCTTTATCTAAAAATAGACCTTCAAGTGAACAAGCAAGCTGAATCTGAATTAGGACACCATTTTCACAGATAATCCCTCCCCCCAAAACCGTAATGACGCCTGCCTCTCCAACCTTAGGTACCACTTTACCAAAGCAGTGTATTTAAGGTATTTAAGGGGGCTGCCTTCGTAATTAAAAATTTTTTAACAATTAATGGATCTAGTTTAAAGAAATCATCAGAAATGTAGGCAAAGGTTTATGCAAAGATAATTATCACAATATTCTCTATAGCATTATTTGTAACACTTAAATATTGAAAGTAGCCTAAATGACAACAAAAGGAAAAATAAGAACTGCACATTCATAAGATAAAATATATTTAGGAATGTATTTGCCTTTGGCCAGCAAGATGTTAACGGTGGTTATTTCTGGGTGGTGGAGCTTAACGTGAATCTTATTTAATCTTTTCAGAATTTTCTTCAAAGGAAGTTCATTGTTTTAATGATCAGGAAAAAATTGTATTAAAAAATGCTGGCAATTAAAGAAACAAGAAAGGGAAAACACTGTGTGTTCCTTAGACTAGATTCTGACTTATTATTGCAGATCTTGCAAAACCAGTGTTTCCACCACGAACTCTCTTCTTACGGTTATCTTAAGTAACTTGAGCTGATATTTTATCTTACCTGGGTGGAATCTTTTATGGTTTACTAGCTAGATTTTTTTTTTTTTTGCTTCGGTTATTGAAATGTCATATAAAGTAACAACTACTGCAATCCACTAAGCTACTGGAGACTGTGCTAAAAACTTTTAGCTTCTGTTTATGTCACCCACGGAAGCCCCAAAGCCAGCCCTTCCTGAAACCACCGTTGAAGGTGATATGAAGGACTCCCTGGGAGGTAAGATGGTCGAGTCGCAACTCCCAATAATCCATTACAATTTCTCTTACTAGCACCCACTTCCATTTACACGTGACTCGGATGTTCAAATGTGACAAAACACAAGTGCTGCAAATATCTCGCCAAAAGCTTTAAAAATAAAACCACACCTACCACAATGATTACTGGTGCTCTCAAATGCAAACTATAATTTAGGTAAATCAGCATGCTAGAGAGCTCTGCCTGTGCATGAAGAGCTCAAGGTGTCACCATGATTAACTGAACCTTAAACTGTAACATCCCATGTTTCAATGCAGATGTGTGATGATGAAAAGATGAACTGCCTGTGATGAACTCAGACTGCCAAGAAATATGCTCTAGAAGCCTCGCCCTTGAAGGTCTGGGAGAAAGCCCAGCATGAAGTCACCAAGGAAGAAGACAGTATTATCCAATTCAAAGCTGGGTCTTTTAGGAAGGGCTCGAAGAACGTGGAAGACTGGCCCATGTCCAGATTTTGCATATATAGAGCTGAGGGCCAGAGAGGTTCAGTTACGTGCCCCAGATCACACAGCAAGTGGCCGAACTGCCATTAGATTTCATGCCTCCACCCATTCCCCTGCCTTTTCACACCAGAATTTCCTGGATGGCATAGGCCTTGACCAAGAAATCTTTCTAAGACTCTGAGGAGATATGGAGATGTTGAATGGCTCAATGAGCTCACAGGGCAGAGAGGGAAAAGGAAAGCACTTGAACCTTTTGCAGTTAGTCAGCAGATGGTCTAGGACTTGAGCCACTCTCTTCTTACCCAACGGAGATACTATCATCAGAATCGAGAAACGGTTCAGGGCTGACAGACTCAGAAGACAAGCCCACAGCTCCTGCCTGCTTCAGCGGTTTCTGCCCTGAGTGAGACCGCTAAGATGTGTGACAGGTAGCTCATCTCACAAACTGGGCATGTTCTTGCCTATCAGTCAAGTACCTGACACCTACAGTTACACTAAAATAGTTCAAGAGTTTTTCCCCTGATTTCTTCCTTCTTCGAAGTCACTTTCTTTTATCAGCACTTGTTACCCAACCCTGACTGGTGTGGTTCAGTGGGTTGGGCACTGTCCCACAAACCAAAAGGTCACTGATTTGATTCCAGGTCAGGGTTGCGGGCCAGATTCCCAGCTGGGGGCGTGTGAGAGGCAACTAATTGATGTCTCTCTCACACATTGATGTTTTTCACCTCTTTCTCCTCTTTCTCCCTCCTCCCTTTTGAAAAAGAAATAAAATCTTTTAAAATTTGTTACCCATGTACAGAAGAGAAAAAGGCCTTTGACAAAGTATCAGAAATTACTGCCCACCTGAAAGACAGATGCACAAGTGAGTGGCAGAAAGAACAACGGACTTGGGGCCAGCAGATCTGGGGAAGTTCTTTGACTTCTCTGCACCTCCACTATCCCCTTCTGGAAAGGGGGGACACAACACTACCTCGTCACAGGGCTGCGGTGAGGATGAAAGGAGACACAGTGCTTAGAACAGTGCTTGGCTCAATAAATGTCACCTATTCCTATTACTTTTATTATCATGATCACTGGCAAGTCCTAGTTTGTTTGTTTTTTAAAGATTTTATTTATTTATTTTTAGAGAGGGGTAGGGAGAAAGAGAGGGAGAGAAACATCAATGTGTGGTTGCCTCTCACATGGCCCCTACTGGGCACCTGGCCCAAAACCCAGGCAAGTGCCCTGATTGGGAATCGAATCAGAGACCCTTTGGTTCACAGCCCGCACTTAATCCACTGAGCCAGGGCCCTAGTTTTGCTACTTATTACCAAGCAAGTGCATCACAAGCTTTAATGCACACAGGACACACTTGCAGGGGAGGTCTCAGTAAAATGCAGACTGATGTATTAGATCCAGGCTTAGATTCTGCACGTCAGATAAGCATCCAGGGGACAGGGGTGTCTCTGTCATGCAGAGGACTTTGAGCAGCAAAGATTTACTTACTCTAGCACCTAGTAGGTGCTTAATATTATTGATAACAAGGAGTAACCTTTTAGCATCTCAATGTTTCATCTGTAAACTGAGGATAATACATAGTCCATATGATCCCAAGTGACTGAACATTATTAGTAAATGAGAATACAGATGGAACAGCATTCTAAATCACAAACAAAGCTATACAAGTAGAACTATTAGTCTTACAATTCACCATGTTGAAACTACAATATTGTAAAGCCTAAAGTTACACATGGAAGTATTAGCATATATGAAAAGAAAGCTTGAATTCCCTTGCTCCATTCAAAACTCCTCTCGGAATTCTGGCGGAACACAACAGCTTTTCACAGGACTCCAAAATCAAGAGCTCTGAAACTTTAGAAATGCCATATGATGGCCAGGGAAGAACTGCTTTGGCAGGGAGAGTGTGGCCACTTGAGGCACTGACAGTGAGCTTCACTTGTGATTCCCTTTCTCTCCCGGAGCTGGCCAGCCTCCTTTTAGCCTTCATCAGCCAAGATCTCAAGTCAGCACAGCAACGCCAACAGCACGAGGCAGATGGACGCTGGCCTGGCATCGCCCACTCCTGCCACTCCACAAGCTGGCAAAGAGCTAGACTGTGAGAAAAGAAGGGCTTACGGATGTCCAAGGTGGAGGCTTCAATGCAAAGCACCTGGCTGCCTTCCTGCAATGGAACCTGGGATTTCCTCCCTGCAGACAAAAGGATATGATGTTTATACCTTGTGCCTCTCCTCCAAGGAGTTCAGAGTGTATCACAGCGAATTCTTCCTCACGGGCACCTTACCAAAAAGTCCTGTCATCATTTTAGAGGCAGATGGCATCACTACCATCTACCTAACTGCTCAAGCCAAACACCCAGGAGTCATCCTTGATTTCTTCAGCTCATCACTCCAAGCCACCATCCTGCCTCCAAACTACATCCACTTATACCATCTCCACTGCCACCAGCCTAGGAGGCCACCAACCTTGCTTCCTAACTACTATCCTGGCTGCCATTCTTTTTTTTTTTTTTTTTTAAGATTTTATTTATTTATTTATCTTTAGAGGGGAAGGAGAAAGGGAGAGAAACATCAATGTATGGTTGCCTCTAGTGCATCCCCTGCAGGGAACTGGCCTGCAGGGAACCTGCCGGCAACCCAGGCATATGCCCCGACTGGGAATCGAACCTCGATCCTCTGGTTCACAGGCCCGTGCTCAATCCACTGAGCTATACCAGCCAGGGCCTGGCTGCCATTCTTATGACCCTTAAAAGTCATCAGCCACATAGAGGCCAAAGCTGTTGTTTTTTTTAAACAAAAAATAGATGGCGCTCCCCTTCTTAAAGCCGTCAGTGGCCTCCCATTGCGTTTCCTCCAGCCTACAGTGCCCCAGCCCGACACCTGCTCCAGCTACTCTGAGCCTTCTTTCAGCTCCCAGAACTTGCCAAGCTTCTTCCCAATTCAGAATCTTTAACCCTACTGTTCTTTCTGCTACATTTTCAAATGGTTGGGCCCTTCCTGGCCCTAAACCTCAGCAAAAATGTCACCACCCTGGAGAGGCTTTCTCTGACCCCCCTGATTAAAATAGCAGGCCCCCCACCTCTTCAAGAAGTCACTCTCTGTGACATCACTCTTGTATTGTTTTCACAGCACCTAGTCCTGTCCAAAGAGCCTCGTTCACTATCTGGCTTCTTTTTCTGTTGCCCCTACCAGAACGTAGGCTGCATGAGAGCAAAGACTTCATCTATCTTGCTACCATCACATCCCCAGGCTAAAACAGGGCCTGATACATTCCAGGTGCTCAGCATATGTTGAGTAAGTGAAACTGAGGCAGCGTAGGGGCAAGAGTACTGACCTTGGAGTCTAAAGACCTGGATTACAATGCGAAATGAGTCACTTTCTAGCAGCATGTCTTTTCTTACTTTCTTTTTAAAGATGTATATATGTATTTATTTGTTAGAGAGATGGGGAAGGGAGGGAGAAAGAGAGGGAAAGAAACATCAGTGTGTGAGAGAAAATATCGATCAGTTGCCTCTCACCCGCTCCCAACTGGGGGCTAGCCTGCAACCCAGGCATGTGGCCTGATGGGGATCCGAACAAGTGGCCTTTCGGCTCGCAGGTCAGCACTCCATCCACTGAGCCACACCAGCCAGGGCAGCGTGTCTTTCTCACCTCCTGTCCTTTGACTGTGAAATGGGGATCTCAATCTGCACCTTATCCTCCTTGCTGGGTTACTGATAAGACCAAATGAGTAAAGGTATGTTTAAGCATTTCTGTAAACCATTAGGTACCATAAACAGAGCATTGTATTTATTTGCTTAATCCTCACCCAAGTGTATGTTTTTATTGATTTTAGAGAGAGAGGAAGCCGGGGAGAGAGAAAGAAAAAGAGAAAAACATCAATGTGAGAGAAACATCGGTCAGTTGCCTCCAGTCCGCGCCCTAACCAGGGATCAAACCTGCAACCTTTTGGTGTAGGGACGACACTCCATCCCACAGAGCCACCCGGCCAGGGCAGCAGAGCATTACATTATTAACCAGCATAAGAGAAGGCTCTTTCTTAGGGGCTCATACATCAGTGGATAAAATGGCTTAGAGGGGAAACTGAGGCTTCTAATCCAGGCACCCACCAGAAGCCCAGGAACACACGGGTCTGAATCAGCTTTACTCTGCAGTCGGGGCAAGTACAAGAGATAAAGTCATTTAAAGAAGTCAGATTGCCCAGAGTGGTGTGGCTCAGTGGCTTGGGTGTCGTCCCACAAAACAAAAGGTCGGACAGAGCACATGCCTGGGTTAGGCCTAGTCCCTGGTTGGGCCCGGTGTGCAAGAGGCAGCTGACCAATATTTCTCTTTCACGTCGATGTGTCTCACCCTCACTTTCTCCCTCCAGTCCCCTCTCTAACATCAATAAATAAAACCTTTAAAATAAAAAGGGAGTCAAATCATTTCAAATGCTAGTCATCTGCAAATTAAGCTCTGAGGTCCTTAAAGGATAGGGAGGTGGGGCTGATCTCCACATCCTCCACAGTGCTTGGCATGGAGGGATCAAGTCAACACGGACTGAATTGGAAGTCGAGCTACCAATCCAGGATGGCACTCGACAACACCTGTTATCTTCTCTGCAACTCCAACATCCTGGCATGGGATGGCAGGTTTCTGGGACAACCCTGCAATAATACTGACATTTGTATAATGCCCTGACAGCCACAGTTTCAAGCTTGCAGCGACCTTGTGAGGCTGACCAGAGCTGGTATTTAATTTTTTCATTCACCAATCATAAATAGAATATACAGGTACTACATTAAGCCTACATAACAACAGCTAACATTTACCAAAATTGCCAGGTATTTCACCTGTATTAGACTCAAATACATCCCTCCAATAGCCCTACAGGGTAGATACAATCATTCCCATTTTACGGATAAGGACACTGCAGCACAAAGAGGTGAGATCAGTCCCTCCGTGGCACACAGCTTGGAAGTGGCAGTGCCGAGGTCTGAACCCAGGCAGCCTGATGCTATGCTTGAAACCACAGCATGCAACTGGAATCGTGGAACAGCACCAAAAGGGCCTTCAGATATCATCTAGCTTGCTCCTCTCATGAAAGAGGTGGAGCCTGAGGGACAAAGAAGGCCGCTTTTAAACGTTCCAGCTCTTTCTGAGGTTCACACTTTGGATGGTATCTATGTAAATGAAACTTTATGTAAGATCTCATTTCTCTGCCACTGACTGGCAAGCCTCTGGCCATGATAGTCAGAGTAATAAAAGAATCCTTGTGTGTGGCTTGGTAATAGCTACCGTTGAGAAATCAGAGACATCGGGATGTGGGGGAGGAAATACAGGATTTACCTGGAAAGGTGTCCTGCTCCATCATTCAACAGGTATAAGATTCTTAGGCAAGTCTCTCACTTTTCTGAGCCTCAGTTTCCTCATCTGTGGAATGGAAATAACATCACCACCTACCTGGCAAAGTCTATGTAAAGATTAAATAAGATAGTTTACCTGAAAAGTTTGTAATCACACTTGTAAATAGGTATTATGTGTGAAGCACTTTCCAAAAGACACAAGATAGCCTTTTTCTTCTAGAAGAGTCAACAAGATCCAAGTAGAAAATAAGACCATAACCGTGGCCATCTACAAGGACTTAACCTTCCCGCATCAGGCAGGGCTACCTGCAGAAGTCCTCGTCACCTTCCTTGCTCTGAGCAGAATGAGAATAAAACTGGGAATGGGGGGTGTCAACAACGGTGGAAGGAATACCCACATGAGCTGGCACTCTATAAATCCCACTCTTACCTGTCTCAAAGTCATCTCCTGGAAGTCTCGCCCCAAACCAACCCACGTGCCTCCTAATAGCTTGTTGAGCACTTACTATGTCTCACTGGATTCCCACAGTGGTTCATCAACACATTTTACAGATAAGAGGCTTAGAGATTAACTTGCCCAAGGCCATGCAATTACTAAGTAGAAATACAGAATGTCAAACTCAGACACTCAGACTTCAAACTAGACTGTTGGCCCCCATGCTAGGGTGTCCTAAGAATTCTCCCTCTCCCTATTCAGGGCACTTCCGACATGCACGCTTCAACATCTTAACCACTCTGAGTAGCAGGTGTTAGGAAATCCTTGACCAAACAGGTCAACTGAGGCCACAGAGCAGAAGGGGATTGCCCAAGGTCACGGAGTGAGCTGGGGCAGTGCCAAGGTTCGGACCACAAGCTTTTGCTTCCCGTCCTCCCTTCGAAGCTGAGTCCCTGACCACAGTCCCAGACCCCCGACCCCCAGGTGGACCCTGACCCCTCGCTGCGGGGTGTGGCAGCACCTCTAGCTGGGGAGGGAGGGGCGCGGCCGCCCAGACAGCGGGAAGATGCCCGGGAGGCAGAGCAGAGGATGCTCCCGCTCTGGGAGTAGCGAAGCCAGGCGGCAGCGCCAGCGGGAGCCTCTGGGAATACCTCAGGCGGCAGGAGGGGCTGGCCCTGCCCCGTGGACTCCTGGGCTCCAGCGACTCACCTGCGGCAGCAACCGAAAGTGGGTGGTGGTAGCGGCGGGGAACGGTAGCGAATCCCGGGCTCAGCCATTCCCGGCTGCCCCGGATGGGGAGAGACCAAGGCCGCTCACTTCCTTAGCAACCCGGCTCTGCGACCCACTTCCTTAGCAACCACCGTCAATTTCAATAACTTTATTGGTATACAAACAGTAGACAGGGAAAGCGGGCGGGGCGAGCTGGGTATTGGCTCCTAGAAGGTGCCCAGCACACCTGGGTCTTTCATTCATCTAAGGAGTGTGAGGAGAGAGCGATGTGACCTGAGTCCCCCAGTGCCTCAGTTTCCCAATCTGTAAAATGGAATGCACTGCCGTGATCCACGCACACGACTTCAGCCGCAGCTCGACCTTTCCTAAAGTGCATTCACATCAATTATCTGACTTAGGTCTCAACTGCTACCGAGATCCCATTTAGGGTTCAGCCAGTCAGTCATGCCAAAAATTTAGGAATCATTCTTGACCCGTCCGTCTCCCTCACCCCCACATCCAATCAGTCAGCATATTGTCAGCATATCCCTTAGTCTACCTCTCAAATATTGCTCCTATCTACCCACCTTTTCCCATTGTCAGCACCACCACACCAGGCCAGGCTGGATCCCGTCACCTCTAGGCTGCCTGCAGTATCTGCCAATTCTTACCGCCCTGGACAAGTCACTTTTCCTCTCTGAGCCTCAGTTTCTTCATCCACAAATTGGGCGTGAGTCCTGCTGAATAACCTCACAGAATTCTTGCAGGAGAGTTGATAATGTAGTGACATAGAGTGGAATGTAGGGAAATAGCCATGTGGGAGCAGCACAGTAATTACACTAAAGGGCAACTGAAGATTCCTTGTGGGGTTGGGGAGTGTGGGCTAAGGAGCCACGCAGATCTGGGTTTGGGTCTCAACCCTGCTACTTTTGGCTGTGGGGTCTTAGGCAAGACGATTGCTTTCTCACAGACGGTGAGTATTACTGGGCCCAAGAAGCACAGTGTGGTTTCAAAGTTCATGAACTTAAGAGACAGTCAAATCTGGATTTGAGATCCCACTCTGCCATTTATCAGCCATGTGTGTGTGATCCCTTGACCTTTTGGCTTTTCCCAAGGAGCACTGAAAGGAAAGGAATCCAGACATGATCAGGCATGTTTAGGGTGGTTTGTCTGTAGACCAAGAGTAAAGAAATTCAAACGTGCATTTCTGACCAGTAGGAAAGTGTGATCAGGGGACAAAAAGAGAGAGAGCACGTGGGTGTAAGATATTCCACAGGTGTAAGGTGGTGGCCTAAGGTAAGGAGACCAAGAGGGAGGTCACAGGAGAGTGGAAAATCACGCGAGGAGAATTGTGGAGCACTTATGGTGCATTCCATTATGATCACTGATTATGAAGGTACTATTACATCCCCATCGTACAAATGGGAAAACTGCCCAAGGCTACGTCATCACCACCTGAATCTAGGGCCCACATTGTCACCTCTGCCTACAGACAGGTGGCCCCAGTTCAGTCTCTTCATCTCTCTCAACTGCTCTGAAAATATTGGGTGTGTCTCTAGAGCAGGAAGATAGAAAAAAAAATCTCTTCTCCATCTCTCATCTCTCCAGAGGCTCCTAGTCTCATGAAGACGAGACACAAACTCACAACTTTGGCTTGAGGTGAGGCCTATGGGAACGTGTTCGGCACATCAGTGACTGGTGGCAAAAAAAATTTTTGGTTGGTTGTCCTTGTCCCTGTCCACAGCTCTCTGGTAGCTTTCCAGGTAGCTACCAGGTAGCTTTCCATGGTAGCTTTGCCTGGCCAGAGGCACAGGCTGGAGGCTCCTCCTGCCCACACAGGCCTGCCTCGTAGTTGGCTGTACGGTACTTCCCTTTTCTCCCTGGCTGGGCTCCATGAGCTTGCCAGACTCTCTGTGCCTTTGTGGCAGGGGGTCTCCTCACCTGGAATGCCCCCTCTCCCTGGACCCCTCTCTCCACACTTACACGACACATCTCTGTTCATCACCCCTATCCAAAAGCCAGACCCTGCAGACTTCCCCGGTCAGCTAGCTGAGTTTTGTCAGAATGTTCTGGCACCTAAGGGGACAGTGTGACCTGCACTTATATCAATAAAAACAAAGTGCCGCAAGCCTTGGAATGTACCTCAACCACTCTTCAAAAGTTACCTGCATAGGCAGAGCTGGAATTAGTGGATGGAAGCCCCAGAGAGGCCCTTGTGACAGTTGTTATTTTATTTATTGCATTTATTTAACATGGCATATATTATTTATAAATATCAGTCCATTGTTAATTTGTAAATTATTTCTTTACTTATAGCACTGTATTTATTGGTGCATCATGTGTGCCACACTATCTTATTACATAGCTACCCCTTTAAGAGATCAAAACTATTATTATCCCCATTTCACAGAGGAGAACTGAGGCTCTAAATAATTACCCAGTGAGTAATTGGCAAAGACAGAGTCAAAAATCTCTTCTAATTCAGTTCTGAAGCCCATGACTTTAGCATCTTCTGGGCTCACAAACTGGTGGTCTGTGAGCAGCATCTAACACCAGTTCTGTTTTGTTTGGCCTGCTATGTTTTATAAAATGGAGAATTAATTGCCAACATCTGAAAAACCAGAAGATTTCCCATGTGTACATTGGGATTTCCAGCTTCTCTTGAATTAAGAGTTGGGGGTTCCCACGTGGCAAGGATCACCTAGAAGGAGTAGCAGTTGCCCCTGTTGAACTGGGTGTGTGCGTTTCACTTTGCCACATTCTTCCCAGCTGCACACCAACCTGGCTCGTGCATTTTTCTTGCCTCCCTGGCCCTTGGAAGCATTGGAGTTTGCGATTCCTGGGTCCACAACTTCTAATAGCTGGGACTGCCTTGCAATGCAGTGAGATCCCCATCACTGAAGATGTGCAAATTGAGACTAGCTGGCTAATTGGGTGTTGGAAGGGGATTTCAAGAGGCAGTTAGGGAACTGGATCAGATAACATGTATAATCCTTTCCAGCCCTGCAGTGCCAAATATTTACTTAAGACTTTACAGTATATATTATTAACAACGAATTTCCCCTCTGGTCTCAACTTACTACTTCAACTTTCCTTTCCCTTCACTGTGGTTCCTTGATCTATGTACATATTTTTTAATCATATGATTATGCTGTAGAAATTCTTGTAAGCTTCTTCAAGCCCTTTTTGGAGCAAGGCATGGGGAACAAATAAACCCATAAATAAATATTCCCATAAAGGGCTTGGTGCCAGGTAAAGAAAAGAAACAAAAACATATATATAAGTTGTAACTGCCAAGTTATCTCAGCTTCCCTGAGATAATCAGGCTCAAGAAGATAAAGAACAGAAGCACCGCCCTAGCCGGTGTGGCTCAGTTGGTTAGTGTAGTCCTGTAACCAAAAAGGTTGTGGGTTTAGTCCCCGATCTGAGTGAATATGGGAGGCAACCAGATTTTTCTCTCTCTCCCTTCCTTTCTCTCTCAGAACAGTGAAAAAATGTCCTCAGGAAAGGATTAAAAAAAAAAAAAAAGAACAGAAGGACCTGAGTCTGGGAGGTAGCCGCTATGAGCGTGTGCCTTGGTGCTCCCAACCCACTGTCCCAGGGAAGGCAGCCTCAAAGTTTTACTTCCCATTCTTTATTTAAAATAGATTTTAACACCATATAACTAACTGTGATTTTAAATGGCCACAGGTTCTTTGGCACCCCTCCCATGGGGAGAATTTGTGTGTTCTTTCCTCAGATCTGAGCAGGCTGGTTTAACCAACAGAATATGGCCGACGTGATGCTATGCGACTTCAGATACTGGCTCATAAAAACCACGCAGCTTTGCCTGGTCCTCTTTCCAGACCCTTCCTCCCGGGACACTCTGTCCTGGAACACAGCTTCCATGCTGTGGGGAAGACCAAGCTGAGCTGAGAGGCCATTTGCAGGTGTTGGCAGCAATGGCCCCCTCTGAGCGCGGGTGACACAAATGTCGTGACCCCAGCTCTTTTGGTCTCCCAGGTCAGGTCCCAGATATCATGGAGCAGAGACAAACCAGTTCTACCGTGTCCTGTCCAAACCCCCAACTCATCGAATCTGTGAGCAGAATAAAAAGAGTGTTGCTTTTACCACTAAGTTTAAAGTGGTTTGCTGTCTAGCCACAGAAAGTTAGAACAGTGACCCAAGGATGCAAACAATAAAGAAAATATAGTGCAAGAGTGGTTAGCTTCCTTTCACAGAACTTCATCGCGTTTCCGCCCCAGGAAACGGGAGGAAGTGGAACGGAGTGTGTCCTTTCACACCTTTTCCCACATGTACGTTTACATGTGTGCGTATAATAGAAATACACAGGCTTTGGGGTTCATTTTTATTTGAGGTCCTAGAAAAGGACAACTTGCTTATTTCTATTAGTAAAATTTCTCAGTGATCTCTTTAAATTTACAGAATAACTTGGGTTGGTAATCCTTTCACGTCTGTGCTGGCCAGCTTCCAAGCTGACCCTCAGCGGTCCCCCACCGTATTCCAACCCTGGTGTAGTCCCCTCTCAAGCCGAACCAGCAATGACTTATGGGAGTGAAAGGGTTCCTGAACCCAGTTTCAAGGGGTGTGTGTATGGAGGCTTCTTTACATCAACAAGCAATTCCCAAATATCAAGAGATGTCCGAGAATTCAACCCAACTGTGACACTATCTACCCAGAGACAGAATCAGATGCCACAGGTAAAGGGCTCGGACCCACGAAGCCGCCCTCAACTTCACATGCTGCCAATGGCAGGTCCGACAGCCCTCTCCTCGGGTTCCATAATTCGCTAGAACAGATCAGAGAACTTAGGAAAACATTTACTCATTAGATTATTGATTTATTACAAAGGATATTAAGGATATGAATCAACAGCCAGATAAAGTAATGAAGTGAGGACCCAAGGAAAGGAGCGTTTGTCCTCATGGAGCTTGGGGCCCTGCAGGGTGGCCCATGCAATGACTCTGGTTCCCCAAAGCAGAAGCACCCTGAACCCCCTCCTGCTGGGTTTTCGTGGAGGATTCATTACAAAGGCCTGATTGATTAACTCATTGGCCATTGGTGATTGATTTAACCTCTAGCCCTCTCTCCCCTCCCTGGAGTCAGGGAGTGGGATCAAAAGTTCCAGCCCTCTATTCATGGCTGGTTCCCCTGGCAACAAGCCCCCATCCCAAGGCACTTCCTGAAAATTATCTTTCCTTAATGTGAACATGAAAAGGGGCTTGTTATGAATGTCAAGACACCCATTTTCACCTTTATGGCTCTGAAGGGCTTTCAGAAACTGAGGACGAGAAAGCAAATATTATATCAAAAGATGCTCCCACTGGTCTTATCACTCAGGAAACTTCAAGGGTTTTAAGGGCTGTGAGCCAGCCACTGTGGCTGAAGACCAACTATACCTGAGAATATATTTTGGTCATCTAAATGGCCAAATGGACATATTGTTGTAAGTCACAATATCTCAATCACTGATAGGATAACAGCAGAAATTTTGGTATGCCGCTCTGAGATCAGGTTATAAAAGGCACCGCAACTTCCATCTTGGTCTCTTGCTCTCTCTCTCGGGTCCCTTGTTATGGGGAAAACAGCTGCCATGTCAAGAGCTGCCCTGTGGAGATGCCCACATGGGGGAGGACTGAGGCCTGCTGCCCACAGCCATGCGGAGGAGCCATCCTGAAGGCAGACCCTCTAGCCCCAGTCCAGCCTTCACAGGCCTGCAGCCCCAGCCGCCAGCTGTAACCTCGTGAAAGACGTTGAGCGGGAACCACCCAGCTAAGCTGGTTCCAGATGCTCGACTCTCGGAAACCGCATGAGGTAATCAATATATGTTGTTTTCAGCTTCTGTGTTTTGGGGTCATTTATTCGAATACACATGGTTTCAAAACATTTTTAAAGAATATAACGAAAGCTCTTTGACGTAGCCCCCAGCCACTCCCACTTCTCCTCTAATTTATAGACAACCCTTGGGAAATGTTAGGTTTACTAGCTCGGGGACAGAAGCAGAGAAGCCCGGAGCCCCTCTCCTAGGTGGTCAGATCCAAGAACGGCGGTAGCGCTAAAACTGTGCCCTTCTCTCTCCGCAGGAACCGAGCCATCGGCCTTTTTGAACCCGGTTGCTGCCTTTCCCTGCCAAAGCCTCAGACGCCCATGAGCACCCCCACATCCTGTCACAGGTCTGGGGGTGGGGGCTTCCCCTCCTCACATGCTAGTGGAAAACATTGCCCGGCCTTTTTCTTTGACCCATACAGATCAGAAATCAACCACTTGCCTCTGAACATGGAGTCCCAGCCTCGTGCCCGGCCTCCCCTCCCGTAGTGCTCACCCTCCATCCTGCCCCGGCCCTGCACCCCAGACTTCCCAATCTGCTCTTCCTTCCCGGACATCGCTTATGTGGACCCCTCTGTGGGCCCTGAACACTCTGCCTCAACTCGCCCTTCAGGAAATAATCACCTTTTTTTTGTTGTTATCCTCACTGAAGGATATATTTATGGATTCAATTTTTAGAGAGAGAGGAAGGGAAGAATAAGAGAGAGAAGCGTCGATGTGAGATAGAAACATGGATCAGTTGCCCTCTGTGTGCACCCCAACCAGGACCAAACACGCAACCTAAGTGTGTGCCCTGAATGGGAGTCAAACCTGCAACACCTTGGGGCATAGGATGGTGTTCTAATCAACTGAGCCGCCCAGCCAGGACACAATCACCTATCTTCTAGACTCAACCCCCAAACATCTTCATAGGCCTCCTTGCTTCCCACCTGGCCCCCAGCAACCAACTGTCCCCCCCACTCCAGAGAGATTGAGGGATGGATGGGAAACTTGGGGTAGTGCTTCCCATTTTCCTAAGGTGGAGTAAGCAGTCTCCACCCCACCTCTGCTGCCGAATGCAGCTCCAAACCCTGGACAGAAGGCATAGAGCAGCTCACCGAGGCCCCTGGAAATTCAACAGCAGCAGGCAGACTAGGGAAGAATAGTAGTTAAGGCACCACCAATTCGGAAGTGAGTTTTTTCACTTCGTTTTTTCCTCCGATAGTCCCTAGTCTGGTCTCCATGCACCTAGAAGTGTGCATCAGTGTGAACAGCAGAAACCCTCTAGTCTGGTGCTGGAAAACTGAAAAGAGGACTCCGAATACTCAGAGACACTCGGGAGACCCCTATTTCTTTTCTTTTGTCCATTGTCTTGTGTCTTAGCCCCCAGGCCATCCCATGGGTGGCAGAGGTGGTGGCAAGTGCCTACAGGAGCCTGAAAGTATGAGAAGAACCTTCCTCTCTAACTGGAAGAGCTGTGGGATGAGCCCCTATTGTTTTGGCCCCAGATGCAGCTGCAGTTGTGGGAAATTCATATCAAAGTTAGGTAAACAAAGCCTCAGGGGACCGGAAAGTCCCCGGGAAATCTCTGGGAGGGAAGTTAGGGAAAGCAGCCCACGAGGTTATTTATGGACTCCTGGGCTCCCCCCCTAGTGGAACATGGGTAGGTCTGCCCTCAACCGCTTAGAGGAATGAATAAGGAGCTGGGCCACTGCGAGAGTTCCAGGTTGACCTCCGTGTGACATGCGCACGGGGCTGATGCCCATGGCATCACAGAGCATTTGAAAACAGGACTGACATTGGAACTCGTAGAAGGCAGGTGGAGTTTGCAACCTGAACCCACTTTGCCAACTGCCTGCTAAGAAAGAAAGAGCAGTATTTCTCCGTGGATTTAAATGAGGCCCAGAGCTTATAGTGTAATATTAAAAAAAAATATCCAGGACAAATGACTCACCATACAAAGAAGCGGGAAAATCTCAGCTTGAGTGGGAAATGGCAATGAAAAGATACCCACATCAAGGATTTGAAAAAGACCTCCAAGGAGCAGTGATAAAAATACTCGAAATAGCCCTGGCTGGTGGGGTTCAGTGGATTGAGCGCCTGCTGTAAACTGAAGGGTCCCCCGTTAGATTCCTGTTCAGGACACATGGCTGGGTTGTGGGCCAGGTCCCCAGTGTGGGGCGCATGAGAGGTAACCACTGATGTTTCTCTCCCTTTTTCTCCTTCCCTTCCCCTCTCTCTAAAAATTAATAAATAAAATCTTTAAAAACAATACTCCAAGGAGAGAATGGGAGTTAGTGTTTACTGGGTACAGAGTTTTGGTTTGGAGAGAAGAGAAAGTCTGGAGACGGACGTGGTGACGGGCTCGCAACGACATGTTAGTGCCCCCGAACCGTGCACTTAAGATGGATTTAAATGGTAGATTTTGTGCTATCGTGTTTTACCAAAATTTTAAAAAATACTCCAAGTAAGGATGAAGACTCTGAGATTTCCTCAGCTTTTTTTTCTAAATAGAAGATAGACATATACCAAACAGAAATTTTTGAACTGAAAAATACAATAACAGAAAAAAATTTTAATAGTTTATTTATTTATTTTTAGAGAGAGGGGAAGGGAAGGAGAAAGAGTGGGAGAGAAACATCAATGTGTGGTGGCTTCTCATGTGTCCCCTACTGGGGACCTGGCCTGCAACCCAGGCATGTGCCCTGACTGGGAATGGAACCCACGACCCTTTGCTTCACAGGCCCGTGCTCAATCTGCTGAGCTACATCAGCCAGGGCAGAAATTTTTTTTAAAAAACTACATGGATGGGCTAAACAGTAAAATAGAGATGTCGCAGGAAAGAATCTCTGAACTTGAAGACAGATGAATAGAAAGCACCCAATGTGAACAACAGAGAGAAAAACTAAAAAACAACAACAAAAAAACAAGGTATAAAGGATTTGTGGCACAATATAAACAAAAAATTAACATACATATCCTTACAGTAGCAGACATGGCAAGAGAAAGAATGCACTAATGTTTATAGCAGTTCTATTCGTAATTCCCCCAAGTAGGAAATAAGCCCTTTAACGGGTAAACGCATAAACAAACTATGGTATATCGATACAGGACATAAAAAGGAACAGGCTGTTGATACCTGTGCCAGATGAGTCTCAGTGACATTATTTTGCATGAAAGAAGCCCATTTCAAAAGGTGACATACTACATGATTTCATTTATATGACATCCTCAGAAAGACACAACTATGGTGAGAGATTGGCAGATACCACAGGCGAAGGGCGGGAAGAGTGTGTCACTACAAAGGGAAACATGAGGGTTTTTTGAGGGTTGATGAACTGTTCTGTATCCTGTTTGTGGTGGTGGTTACGCAAATCTACACGTGTTAAAGTTCATAGAACTACAGACCAAAAAAATTTACTGTATGTTCATTAAAACAAGCGAACAAAATACGTGGGCAGTCACCCTCCAGGACGGCCCACAGAATCCTCACCTCCTTGTACCTATGCCCTTGTGCAGTCCCCTCTCACACCGAATCAGGCTGGCATGTGTGAGCCATGAATAAAGCAGAAGTGAGGGCGTATGACTCCTGAGACCAGGTCACAGAGTACACCGCAGCTTCTGTCTTGGTCTCTCAAGTCACTCAGTCTTGGGGAAGCCAGCCCCAAAGTTGTGAGGTCACCTGCAGTCCTGTGAGAGGAGCTGAGGCCTCCCACCCAGAACCAACCCCACCTTGCCAGCCACCTTGGAAATGGAGCCTCCAGCCGCAGTCCGGCCTTCAGATGAGCGCAGCCCTGGCCAGCACCTGACTACCACCTTGCGGGAGACCAGAACTGCCCAGGCAGGCTGCTCCCAAATCCCTGACCCACACAGAAGGTCGAAGAAATATGTGAGTATTCTTTTTATTTTAATCCTTACCCAAGGACATGCTTATTGATTTTCGAGAGAGGGGAAGGGAGGGAGAGAGAGGGAGAGAAACATTAATATGAGAGAGAGACATCCATTGGCTGACTCTCACACATGCCCTGACTGGGGACCAAACCTGCAGCATGGTATGTGCTCTGACCAGGAATCGAACACGCGACCCTTTAGTTTACGAGACAACACTGCTCTCTCTCATACTTCACCCCCTACTCCTTGTCCTTCAGATGCACTAGGCTAAGCTCCACTCCAGCCCTCCTGTACTTGCTGTTCCTTCTCCCTGGAATGCCCATCCCCAGACGGCTTGCTTACTCACTCACCACTTGCAGGACTCTGCTCAGATGTCGTCTGGACGAGCCCTTGCCTAGCCACCCCAGTCACGCTTTTGCATAGTCGTGATCACCCCTTACACATCGTGTATTTATTTCTCATCTGTTCTCTCCTACTCGAGAGCAAGTTCCACGGGAGGAGGGACTCATTTCCTAAGGGTGCAATGGTTGAATCTGCATTCCTATTTCACGGATGAGGACATGAGTCCCAGTGATCCCACAATGGACATATGATAAAGCTGGGCTTCGCGCACAAGCCCTTGGACTCCAAACCTAGTGCCCCTTTCAAACGGTCACCCACCCCAAAGAGGAGTTTTATACTCAAAGAGGAGACAAAGAGTTCAGAGAGGGCCTGGGCCTTTCTTGCTGCAAAGACCGTCTTTCCTGCCTCCCCCCACGCACCTTTGGTCTCCTTGGCTCCCTCCAGGGCCTACTTCTCAGGGGCCTCATCTTCCATCTAGAGGCAGGCGAGGACCGAGGACCGCTCCCACCAGCCCATCTCCCCCGCAGGCCGAGCACTCAGGGTCCTGTTTACTCCACTGACAGCAACCGGAGAAAGAGGTCTCACTGCGAACAAACACAACATTGAAAAACCAGGGAGAGAGGTAAAGGAAGCTCACAGCGGGCAGTGCCTAGCAGGGCTGACAGAGTCCCGGTAAAGCTGAATCCCCCCTCTCTTAAATGGGTGTAATAGCTGAAAAACATTTCATGGATTTGGGAATCTCTCTGGCAGCCCCATGCCAGCGCTGGTTTAGAGCCGAAGAAACTGAGCCTGAGAAAGATTTTGCAGTTTCACGAAATAATAATACTATAAACCATCCAGTATTTACTACGTGGCAGATACAATGGCAGTATTAGTTCTTTTTTAAAAAATTTATTTATTGTTGTTCAAGTCCAGTATTCTGCCTTTTACTCCCATCCCAGTCCACCCTGCCCCGTGCTCCCACCTCCCTCCCATTTCCACCCCCCTTACTTTTTGTCCGCGTGTCCTCTATACTTGTTCCTGTAAACTATTAGTTCTTTAAGTACTCACAACAGCCTGACCAAGTGGAATGGAGTTATGTCCCATACAAGTTTAACAAATTAGGATAGAAAGAGAATACATTTTGGCTTTGTGCTTTAGGATCTGACTCTCAAGAGGAAACTTGACCGAAGATGTTATTTCCTTTTACAGATGTAAAAGCCTAGGTCCAAAGAGGCTAATAACTTGTTCGAGTCACACATAAGCTAGTGGCTGAGCCAGGACTGAAACCCGTCTCCTAGGCTGTGCACAGCCGGCACGCTCCGCATCAGGACAGAAATCGAGGCGTCCAGATCCAAGACCAGTGGCTTCTCCCAAAGCTGTGTGAAGAACTAAGGAAGCCAGACGGTGTTGGGAACTGTGCCCAGCGGGATCACTGAGCACAGCTTTGCTGGAGGGGGACAGCCATGCTGATCAAAGTTTGAAATGCACACACCATGCACACCAACCAGATCAAAGTTCAAAATGCACACACCATGTACCCCACCACCGGTGCCAGCAGCAGAAATGCGTCTTACTGATGTATGTGCACACATGGGAAATGGCATCTGTTCCAGGTTCTTCACTGCAGCTTTGCTCAGCACGGACAGACGGAAACGTCAAGCCTAGATGTCTCACGATACACTGAATACATTATAGTTCGTTCATAGTACAGAATATGGAGGGTGAGAAAAATAAGATGTGCAAATCTGATACAGAAAAAGCTCTAGGGTATGTTATGTGAAAAAAGTAAGAGCCAGACAATACAATTTTGTGGGTTTTTAAAAAAACCAATGTACACATAGGTGGGTGCTTATGAATGGCATGAAAAATTTCTGGAAGGTTTACAAGAAACTGTTAGCAACGTTTGCCTCTGGGGAGGGTTCTGGGCTAGGAATAGGCACTTATTTTTCACTGTACAGATATACTGTTCTGTACTTTAGGAATTTTTTACTTTGTGAATGAATTTATTTTCAATAAAGTTTTGGGAGACTTCCAGTCAAGATGGTGACATAGGTAGACATGGCTGGCCTCTTTGCACTACCGTGTCAAAATGACAACTCAGGAACATCAGAAATCCAGGTGAATGGAAGTCTGGCAACTACGGAACTGAAGAAACCACACCTACCCAGACTGGGAGGAGACATGCAGATGTGGAATGGGCTGGCCCCACTCCCCTGTGGGTAAAAATTTGGGAGGGATATCTCGGGAGCAAGGAGTCCCAGACCCATACCACGCCCCCCAATACTAGGATTGGTGTCCCCATAACTCCTGGCTGTGAAAACCAGAGCAGATTGAGTCAGTGGAGGAGGCTGCTGGAGCCCGGAGAGGTTCCTCTTGGGGAACCCACACACAGACTCACCTGCTCAGACTCTCTCTCTCTGGGCTCCAGCACCAGGGTGGCAGCTTGAAGGGCACCAATGGTATACAGGGAGAAGCTGAAGTGTCTCGCATTGGGGCAAGCAGAGGCCGTTGTCCCTGTGCTGAGCCCTCTGCCCCACAGAGCCCATAGGCTGGTGCCAAATCTGAGACTCCATCAACCTGGCTAATACTATGTGATCCAGCTTGCAGAGCTACAGAGGCTCTACATCCCGTACCCGCCCCCCCCCCCCAATTTACAGGCTCATCCAAGCTGCTTTTCCTTAAGAATGGCTCACCTTGGCTCCTAAATCCTATAAAACCAGCAACGGTTGGCTTCAGTAAGCCCTAGCAGCAGCCAGATTAGAGTTGCAACTTGGCTTCCCCATGGAATCTCCAAGCCCAGCACAAGGAGCAGCCATCTCAGATTGTTTTACAGCTCAGGCAGGGTGCCCTGAGCAAATCACAGGTTGGGGCTGACCTTGGCCTGAACCACCCGGGGAAACCCCAGAGCCCGTGCACCAGTGGACAGCTGCAGATGACATCAGAGCACCGCCACTCTGCCCCTGCACAGATGATCCTCCACCGAAGGTGGAAGTTGGTGGTCAGTGGTCACAGCCAGTCATTGCAACTGACTGGCCTGGGTAAATTCTTCCCATTGACATGCCAACAGCAACCAAGGCTCAACTACAAGAGGAGGGTGTACTCAGCCCACATGAAGGGTGCATCTTGAGTACCCAGCTTGGGTGAAAGGGGAGGCTGTGTCACTGGACCCTACAGGATGTCTACTACATTAGGTCACATTGCTAAGACAGGGAGTCATAGCAGCTCTGACTAATACATAGAAACAAACACAGGGAGGCTGCCAAAATGAGGAGACAAAGAAACATGGCCCAAATGAAAGAACAGATCAAAACTCAGGAAAAGGAACTAAACAAAATGGAGATAAGCAATCTATCATATGCAGAGTTCAAAACGCTGGTTATAAGGATGCTCGAGGAACTTAGTGAGAACAACAGCATAAAAAAGATCCAATCAGGGAAAGCATTATGTTAAGCAAAATAAGCCAGGAGGTGAAAGACAAATACCATATAATCTCACCTTTAACAGGAACCTAATCAACAAAACAAACAAGCAAAATATAACCAAAGACATTGAAACTGAGAACAGGCTGACACTGACCAGAAAGGAGAGAAGAGGGAATTTCAGGGGAAAAGGATGAAGGGTTTGCAGGTACAAGTATAAAGGACACATGGACAATAACAGGAGTTGGGTGGAACTGGGAGCAAGGTGGGGAGGGCTGGGGGGGTAGGCTGGGGTTGGGGAAAAAGGCAGAAAACTGTACTTGAATAACAATTAAATTTTTTTTTTTAATTTAAAAATGAACAAAGGGCTTGAACAGACATTTCTCCAAGGAAGATACACAAATGGCCAATAAAGCACATGGAAAGATAGAAATAAAAAAGAAAAAGATCCAGTCAGAAACAAAGGATACACTGATTGAAATAAAGATGAAGCTGAGAATCAAATCAATGATTTGGAACATAGGAAAGTAAAAACAATCATGCAAAACAAGAAAAAAAAAGAATCCAAAAAAAATGAAGATAGTATAATCAGCCTCTGGGACAACTTTAAGAAGTATAACATTTGCCTCATAGGGGTACCAGGAGGAGAGGAAAAAAAAACAAAAAATTGGAAATCTATATGAAAAAAATAAGGAAAGAAAACTTCCCTAATTTAGTGAAGGAAATAGACATGCAAGTACAAGAAGCACAGAGAGTCCCAATTATGAAGGATGCAAAGAGGCCCACTCTAAGACAGATCATTATTAAAAGGCCAAGGGTAAAGATACAGAAAGACTCTTAAAAGCAAGAGAAAAGAAGTTACTAGAAGGTTGCCAGATGGGAGTGGGGAGGGGGAGAATGGGTGAAGAGGTGAAGGAATTAAGAAGTACAAGTAGTTACAGAATAGCCATGGGGATGTAAAGTACAGTACAGGAAATGGAGAAGCCAAAGAACTTATATGCATGACTCACAGATATGAACAGTGCTGTGGGGATTGCCTGAGGGAGGGGGGAGGGGGTTGGGTGGAGGGCAAAGGGGAAAAAATCAGGACAACTATAATAGCATAATCGATAAAATATAATTTTTAAAAAATGCCCTGGCTGGTATAGCTCGGGCCTGTGAAGCAAAGGGTTGCTGGTTCGATTCCTAGTCAGGGCACAAGCCTGGGTTGCAGGTCAGGTCCCCAGTAGGGGACACATGAGAGGCAACCACACATTGATGTTTCTCTCCCACTCTTTCTCCTTTCTGTCCCCTCTCTCTAAAAATAAATAAATAAAATGTATTTTAAAAAAGCAAGCCCTGGCTGGTCTAGCTTAGTGGATTGAGTGCAGGCCTGTGAACCAAAAGGTTGTCAGTTTGATTCCCAGTCAGGGCACATGCCTGGGTTTTGGGCCAGGTCCCCAGTAGGGGGCATGTGAGAGGCAACCTCACATTGATGTTTCTCTCCCTCTCTTTTGTCCTCCCTTCCCCTGGCTAAAAGTAAATATAATCTTTTAAAAAATAAATAAAAAGCAAAAAACTTTTTAAAGATTTTGTTTATTTTTAGAGAGAGGGGAAGCGAGGAAGTGAGGGAGGGAAACATCGGTGTGAGAGATGTCAATTGGTTGTCTCTTGCACGCCCCCAACTTGGGACCCAGTCTACAACCCAGGCATGTGCCCTGACTGGGAATCAAACCGGTGACCTTTTGGTTTGCTGGTCAATGGTCAATCCGTTGAGCCACACCAGCCAGGTCAAAAAACTTTTCTTGGAATGATTTACATGGTCGGAGCTCTGCCTTTTGGTCCTGTCCTTAAAGGGCACCACAGGGGCCCCTTCACTCAAAGAGGGTTCAGGTTGCTCCTTAGTGAGCTCTGAAAGATCACTCCATTCCCCTGCCCTCACCCCATTTGCTTGCCTTTGACCCAGAGCCAAGCCCTGAGTAAGACCTGACCAAGCACCCTGACTTTGAAAGCCTCCTCTGTTCCCCACAGAAGGCCAAACTCCAGGTCTGGTCCTCCAGGCCCTTCACGTGTTGCTCAGACCTTCACCTGTTCCCTCGTCTCTAGTCTCTACCTCCCCAGACCCACACGTGGCACTGCTCCCCACTCCCCACAAACTTAGCTCTTTGTCTGGTTTTCACCATAGTCTTTCCCGAGTCATTTTCAAGCCACAGTCATATTAACAGCCCTGACATCCAGTTTTGACTGTGTCACTTCCCTCACATCACAGCCTTCATTGGCTCCCCACTGCTCCTAGGAATACAAACTCTGTACGCTGCCACCCCAGGTGCCACCCCCTGCTGTGTCCGGATGCCCATGAACTTTCTCAACTCTTCCCCCAATCCAGCTACATTAGACAAATTATGGCTCACGATGTGCACCTTTGCCAACATGGTTTTCTTCATCCAGAACTCTGTTTCTTCTTCCCCATGAGTACCTGTTGAAATCATACCCGTCATTCAACCTGACCAACGTCCTCCATGAATGTTCCATGATGCCAGAAGTCATCTCACCTGCCCAAACCACTTTCTCTGCATATCCGTTCATTCAACCAACCCACATACAGTGGGAATTCTTATAAGCCAGGCAATCGACGGGCTAGGTGCTGGAAGAGGGAGATACACCAGGCATGGTCCCTGTCCCTGGAAGCTCTGATCTGGCTGGGAAATGAAGAAGCAAAGGTCCTCTGATAAGTGACATTAGATGCAGCACAGTACAGGGGCTAACGACACTGACATTTGTCCCATACTTTCAGGGTCTGAGCCACTCACAAGCTGTATGAGCTTGAGTTACTTGCTTCCCTTCTCTGTACCTCAGAGCCCTTATTTATAAAAAGGAGTTCATTAGAAGGCCAACCTCATAGAGTTATTCTGTGACTTTGATGAGTTAGCTTACGTAAAGTGTTTAGAACACAGCCATGGCACATGGGAAACAAAATATGCTGGTTATTAGTACAATTTCAAGGTGCTGGAGGAGCTCAGAAGAGGGAAATTTCTAGAAGAAGATATTAATGAGTAAGATATAAGGAGAAAGTCTTGACAACAGCATAGAGATGTGAGGACAATAGAGTTTCTTTAAAAAAATAATTTCAATACTTGCCCCTCCCCCTTGACAGCCCCGTGGGTCTTCTGAGGGTCTTCGGGGCCTGGCATAAAAATAAGGGTGAAGGAGGGTCTCCTAAACGTAATCGTCATAATCCACTTGCCATCATTTAGTTATTGTTTTCCTCTAAACCAACTCACTTTTTGTAACCTAAATAAATTTCTTAAAAGGAAACTCTAAACCACATCTGTAAATGAAAATATGCAAATACAAAGTATCTAAAAATAAATACAGTATAATGAAAGCAAACCAGTGTTACTAATTCTAGATAGCGAATGTCTGACTCTGAGAGGTGTGCTCTCTCAAACACGTGCCGGCACAGAACCGAGACTTCCTCTCTGGAATTGTTAGGAGGACGGAGGAGGCGCTGAAAAGCTCATTCTCTCCTGCCAGCTAGCGCCCTGTACTTGCTGGACCCTGTTAGAGAGGGAAAATAGTTCCCATACTGCAGAGGATGCATGGAGGTCGCCAATGCTTTTTTAAAGAGGCTTTTCAGAGGGGTGGGGTCTCCTCCCAGGCTTTCCCTCTGCCACCCCTGGGTAGGCACTGTCCCCACCGTGCTGAGTCACTGAACCTGGGCGAAGAGGTGGTTGCTGGAAAATGCCTTTTGTTCCTTTCCTTCCCACTGTTTATCTGGTTCAGCTTGGCATCCTGGGCTGCTGAGCAATACATGTAAAAACAGAGCAAACCTGCTTGCCCTTAAATACTCATATTTCAAGGGAAAGGTCCCAACCCTGAAATAAAAGAGGCTTCAAGTGAGAATTTGAATTCTAACGACATACTGCAGAGTGCAGGATTTGCCTTCACGCTGTGGCTTTTTCCCTGTCGACTCCACTAAGGATAGAAAACAAAGGGATCTTTACTTCTGGGCCTGGGAATGCTTATTATTATTAGTCGTCGTCGCTAAGCCGTTTTGAACAGAACATGGAAATGAGAGCTCAACCTTTTTTCTTCCTCTATCCTGTCTCTCCTTCCTCACTCCCTTCCTCTCCACTCCCTTCTACATTTTGGAGGATGGTGTCTCCCATCTTTGGTTCCTGTGAACACTGCTTCTCCATTTCTGCTTAATCCACAACCCATCTCTATTGGAAGTTACTTAATTTTTTTTTAAAAGTAATTCCCATTGTTTTGTTTATAAAAATGTGGACCCATTTCTAAAACAATAAAATCAGTGAAGTCAAGGGTTTGACTACCTGGCTGTGTACTTTCCTCAGTGCCCAATAGATAGATCGGTCAATGTTACAACGCGAACTGAGTGCTACTCCCACCTCTTCAAACCACCCACCATGGTGATACCGGGGTGATGGTGGAAAGCAGCGGGGGTGGGGCTGCAGAGCAGGCCCTCCATCAGTGCTTGCTGGCCGACCCACAGTCTTCGGACCCATGTGGCTCAAACTTTAGCTCCTAAAGACCTTAAGGTTTCCAGAGCTTCTGATTCAGCAGATGTGGGGGCACGATGTGGGGGCACAGGGCGGCTGGGAACCTGCATTTTCCTTTTTAAAGATCCTATTACACATTTATTTTTCGTAGAAGACGAATTAGGATCAGAACATTTGAGTAACTTGACAAGGCAGAGTTATTGAGAGGTGACCATAAGAATTTGAATCCAGACCCTTATGCCTTTGAAATCTAACATGTGAACCTCTTCAAAAATAGCTGGTCATATTTTCATCATGGTAAAGCACCACTTACATGGGACTTTGGTCTTAGAGGGAGTCTGCACTTCCAGGCTGTCCAGGTGAGGTTGATACTGCTGGTCTGGGCACAACTGAAGTAGATGTCAGGCCTCTGGGCACCAAAATCGTGTGTAGGTGCTTCCCGAGTTGCAGCTTCCTGGAATCTGCCTTACTGACCAGCATTCCAAGGAGCCCCTGGAGACCACCTGCGTTAACATTGCTGGAACCACCATTAGCACCTGGAACTAACTCAGCGGTAAGGTAGAGGGGTGAGTGACCTGTCTCATGGTCACTTTGCAAGTCAGGGACACTCCTCCCTGCTGCTTGGGTCTTAATTAAGCCTCGGTGCACCCTGGACTTCCCTCGTCTCCAACCAACACACAGTGTGTCCGCAGACCTGGATGGCTCTTCCTTCAACACAGTCAGATTCTCTTTAAGACCCAGACTCGGGGCCGAGACTGTAAATGAAACACGACTGATAAAGCGCTTACAGCTACTGAAACTGGAAATTTATTTTATCACTCATGATTTATATTTGAGTTTTTCCATAATGAAAGTTTTTATATTTAAATCTGTGACATAACAAATCCACTTCTGGAAATTTACCTTAAGGAGTATTTTAATACAAAAAACACTTTACAAACAACAACAAAAATAAACAAGTAAAAAGACAAAATCCATACAAAAAATATATTTTGAATAGTGAAAAACTGAGAACATACTAGGTTCTCATCATAGGACGATAATAAACTCTGGGACACCCCTCAGTGAAATTTCATATAATTAAAAACGTTTACTCAGGCCACGTAACAACATGGAGAGTGATACACAGCCAAGTGAAAGACAGGACAGTGCACTGCATACACTGCGTAATTAAAACTATGCAAAGACTTACACCTTAAAAAAAAGCTTGAAATTTAAAAATACTTTTACGTGTCCAGAGTCTGACCTCTTCCTACCATCTTCGGCGCAGTGACCTTTGTCTGGCCTTCCGTCTTTCACACCTGCATCTCTGCATCAGCTCCATGTTGGTCTCCTTGCTTCTACTCTTCCTTCCTCCCACTGCTTCTCTGTGCGGCAAAGAGGTCTTTCAGAAACACAAATCAGACCATGATCCTCCTCCACTCAGTCCCTACAAAGGTTTTCCGTATCTTTCCAAGTGAAAGCCAGGCCCCGCCTTACCGCTGCCCGCTAGGCTGCAGGATGAGTGACCTCTCCCGCTGCGATCTACTGCAGTGTCTTGCCTCCCTTCTACCACATGGACCTCCTTACTGTTCTTCACTCTCCCACGTCAGCTTCAGGGCCTTTGCACTTGCTGTCTCCTCTGTTTTCTGCTGGGAATGCGCTACCTCCAGAAATCGGAGTGAGCGCCCCTCCCTTCTTCACAGCCGCTCTTCGGAGAGGCCCCACCGGAGCTCGGCACCTAAAACAGCACTGCTCCCCCTCTTTGGCCCTCGTGCCCTGTATTTGCTTCTACAGCACTTAACCAGCGGCAACCACAGTACATTTTTGCACGTCTACTTACTACAATGCAAATCCCTTGAGAATGAAAACTTCTGATTCCCTGCTGGAGCCCTAGTACCTGGCACACAATAGTTGATCAATAAATACCTGTTACTAAAAGGATGTGGAATAACTGGCCAAGGGAACTTTAAGCTTCATGTAGCTTTCTGTTTCCTGGGTGACCTCCCCCTCCCCGAACGCCCACAGCAGGAACCTACTGGGAGTACAGTGCATCCTGTGAACCGGGGGCAGCAGAGCACGGTGGCTGCCAGCACTGGCTTTGGGAAGCCAGATCCTGGTTTACTGCCACCGGCTGTGTGGTCTTGGAAAATAGCGAGAATTTTCTGATGGTTTTTCCTTGTGCAGAAAGAGGATAATAACAGTAATTCCTACTTCCCAGGGCTGGGGGAAGTGGGAAGGAGGAGCAAATCAGAGACTGCCCATAAATCACTTAAGCACAGTGCCAGCAGAGTAGGTATGTGGCAAGAGGCAGTCAAAATAATCAACTGGCACAGATGTGCCTTTGTCTCTTTCAAGTTTACAATGTGCTCTTTTACATGCTTTATCTGATTTGAGCCCTTCAACAACCCAGTCAGTGTTATCGCCACTTTAAAGGTGAGAAAACTGGGTCAAAGAGGAATAACGTGCTTGCCTACAGAACACACTGAATCTGCCTACAACTCCGGCGCCCTCTCCCCCAGAAACACAGCTATTATTACAGGTGATGCCAATCAACGTGATTTGGATGGCCCTTTAGAGCCCAGACTCTAATGCATGTGCCTAGTGTGCGGCTGTGGTGGGCAAATGAATCCAGCAAATGAAACCAGCAAATGAAACCAGCCAGTGAGCTACGCTTTCCCAAGCAGCCACTGGAGGCAGGGGCACAGGCTCTGTGTCTCTGAAAGAGGCTCATGAACGAGTCTGAATACATAAACCATCTCTCAGAGCCCACTTAGGAATAAAACATCTCACTCTTCCCGAGAGGGAAAGTGCAAAGGCCCTTTCTATACAGTTTCTCCTGCTTAGAGTTGGGCAGTGGCTCTAAGCAATAAATGTCACCTTTGGTGCCTGACCCTGCTGGTGCCCCACAACCTCTGACCCAGCCTGCCCTGACAAAAACAGTATCTCTTCCCAAAGGTAACCTGAGGAGGAAGTACCAGACTGAAGCTGGGGGCCTGGCTCTCATGAGTGTCTCCTCCACCTTCCCGGGATCAAAGACCAAGAGAAGTCACATGACGGTGGGAGATCAGCAGGTGTTAGACTTGAATTTTAGAGCCACAAGGCCAAGTCGTCAGACTCTGAGGAGTCATGGATGATTACATCCACAGTATCTGAGAGAAAAGGAAAGACTGTAAACCTCACCAGTCAGAGAGTACACTGGACAGGAAGGGGCACAAGTGCTTCCAAACCAGGACTCCAGTGACTCCTGCGTCTGGCCAGAGGCTCACCAAATACTGTCTGGCGAGAATACAATCTGAGGGCTCCGGCTGCAGGAGAAAGGCTGGGAGGACAGGCCCTGGATGCCGACTTCAGGGAAAAATGCTACAACCAGACCCGAGACAAGAGATCAGAAGAGGAGATGGCAGCTTTCAGGAGGGTCCCACCAGGCCCGTAAGCTCTGGCCCCTGGTGATGGGTCGTAAGACCCTGATGGTGCCAGGTTTGTGGCAGGCCACCAACTACCAAGAGGCTCGAAGACCAGTGCCATGACAGTCCGGCCTGGTGGCGTGTGCTCCTCGCGGGGAGTGTGTTGCGTGAGCAGCACTCAGCCGTGTGGAGCTCTGTGTGGCACCAGGACGGAGAACTTCCATTTGCATAGTGCTTGCAGTGGAGGATGGTGTTCATGCCTCAAACCTGCACAGGGACCAAGAAGCGGGGCCAACAGTGGCTCTGGCCAGGGAGCAGGGATGAGTCTGAGGGCCACTCTGGGGGTCACATGGAAAAGTGGCGAATACCTCCATCCCATGAGCCTCATTTACATTCGGTTAAGGTCACTTTAGGTACCTACATTAATGAACTTCATGGATTTTTTTTTTAAATGAGAGAGTTCTAGGTTAGTCATGACTTTGTATGAAAACTATAAAAATCTCTCTCTTGATATCTTGATATATATACAGAGAGAGATACATAATATATATAAAATCTCTTTGAAGAGAGTGCAGCATCCCAGGCTGCTCAGAGCAGCATAGACCAAAAGACAGTGGTCGGGCTACTTTGCTGGTGTGAGAAACTCCCAGGAGAAATAGCCAGAAGTACATACGCAGGGAAGATGGTCTGGCCCCTGAGAGCTTAGAAGTCCCGTACCCTGGGAGTTGGGCCATCTTCCTCCTCTAGGCAGTCCTGGTACTTTTTTCTGTCCTTGGCAGCTGAAGAGAAGCTCGTTCTTCTGGAGATCAATCCTGGGAGCAGCTCTGGCTGCCAGGCCAGGCAGGAGGGCCCAGCTGGGACTGCTGATGTGCTCCAGCCAGGGTCAGAACTCATCCCGCAGCTGTGGGGGCCTGTCCATGCCAAAGAAAGAGGACGGCCTACCCTGCAGATCTCGTTCTCGCTTCACAAATGCGGTGAAGGAGGAAACACAGTTGCCAATAAAGTGGTCGGCCTGGCCAAGGATGTACAGGTCGATCTGGGCCACCTCGGGCTTCAGGCTCACCACCTTCACCTGCAGGAGGGAAGGCAGGGTATTTTAGCCTGGGTGTAGGCCAAGGTGGCCAGCTCAGCTAAGGCCTGCAGCCATATTCCCAGCTTTCTCCCTCTCTGTGGAAGTTACAGACCCAAAAGGAGGTGCAGAGAGGATTAAGAGGTAGCATCAGCCTCTGAGAGTACTGCCCAGCAGCTGCCTTGGACCACACTCACATGGAACTCCAGCCTCAGGACTCCTTTCCTGCTGCCAACATCAGCTCCAAACACAATACTCATTCACTTGTTCCCATTTGTTAGTTTCTTCTGCCTGGAATACCTTGTAACTACACATTAAAATGCCCACCAGGCCCTGGCTGGTGTGGCTCAGTAGATTGAGCGCCAGCCTGAGAACCAAAGGGTCGCTGGTTTGATTCCCAGCCCAGGGCACATGCCTGGGTTGCAGGCCAGGTATCCATTAGGGGGCACACGAGAGATAACCACACACTGATGTTTCTCCCTCCCTTCCTCTCTCTAAAAGTAAATAAATAAAAATTTTAAAAGCCCCATCATACTCTTCAAGGCTCAGCTCAAGTTCTGCCTTTCTCATGAAGCCCTAGCCTGACTGGCCTGACCGGCCGACCGGGGCTGGGCTTCCCCCACCAACCGTGACCTGACCGAAGAGCACTCCACCCATCCAGTTCTGCTCTCTGATGCCTCCGAGCCTAAGGTCCTGCCCAGTCTATTCCCCAAGACAGTCTCCAAAGGTGAACCCTTCTCTTGATGGATTACCACTTCCTGGCCAGCCACCATCCTCTCTTATCTCTTCACTGTCTCTCTGCTGCCTCTCTTCCTGGCCTGCTCACCACAGAGGAGCCAGAGAAAACCTTTTTAGACAATTCTAACCTGTCGTTCTCTCCACCCCAAACTGAACACCCTTAAATGGTGCCCTGCTGCTTTTCAGATAAAGATGAGCAATCTTGACTGTGGCCTATAAAGCCCCTTGCAGGCCACCTCTCCATCTCTGTTCATACATTTGGCCACTATACACCAGATTCCCACCTTCCTCAGGACCTTTGCATATGCTCTTCCATGGATGTGGGGTGCTTGTCCCTTTGCCTGGTTAACTCCTACTTAACCTTCCCCCTGCAGCTCCAGTCTCGCCTCCTTGGGAAAGGCCTCTCTGGCTCCCCACACCCCGCCGCCATCTAGGCCAGGGCCCTCTGTTCTGCGCTCTCACAGAACCACATTCCTTTGCTTCAGAGCACCCATCTCAGTTTGTAGTTTTTGCTCCTTAGTGATTCTCTGATTAATGTTAGTCCCTTGCACCTGATGAGGGGTGGGCTGTGTCAGCTTGCTTGTCCATGCTGGCTAGAGCCTGCCTCAAGAATCGCCTGTTTTCTGGGCAACTGAATGAATGAGCTCCCTGCCCCCACCCCATGGCATGTATTACAGTTCCCTGCGAAGTTTCTTTTCTTGAGTCTAGACCGTGAGCCCTGGAGGGCAGCACCACCACTTCCCATTTATCAGCATCCCCAGTTCAGCACTGGCCAGGCATCGTGGAGAAGCACGGCTTCAGTCCAGGAGGTGGGGCCTGAGCCCACGGAGCTGAGGAGGGGGAAGGGCAGGAACAGCGGTGCAGAAACAGGAAATAGAAAATGGCAAGGGGCTCTAGGCGCAACAAGTACATCACCTCTAAAAACTCACAAAAAACTCCCCGGGGCTCTCCACATGCTTCAACTTAGTACCTACGTGGCAGTGTGGGCAGAGTTGGGATGGAAAGTGCTTTGCTGTCACAGAGATTTCTGGTGTAACAAAAATTGTCATCTCGCTCTTTGGATGGTAGCAAAGAACTAATATGAGTTTAATCATGGCCAAAAGCCCCTGAACAATTTCACCCACTCCCTGAAACCTACCCACTCTGTGTCACACCCACTATAATTAGCTCTGCAACCTCTTGGGTAAATTCTCTCCCTTCTTTTGACTTCAGTTGCCTCAGCAATAAAACGCAGAGGTTGGGTTGTATGTGCTTCGAGGTCTCCCAGCTCTGTATTCCTCTATAAAGTTGGTGGGTGGGAGACCAGAGTGCACTGACTCAGTGCTTTCTTTATAAGCTGTGTCTGGAGCAAAAGACAGGGAGCCTCTCCCTCACTACTAGAAAGTGAGGACACACTCACTACCTTTTAAGGTCTACACAAGCAGTTGGGTCATTCATTCATTCAGCAAAGTCTCACTGAATGCTTACTAATTCAGTCATTTTGTCAGTACATGCTCTTCACACATACAGTACCAAGCACGTTCTTCTGCTTATTGATGTACTGAATACCCACTATTCACGGCTTCCTTAAGCATTAACGAAGCACAGAAGAGCTTCCTGTTACTCACCAACCACCAACTTCTACTATCAATGAAGGCTAACTTTACTGAGCACTTGCTTTGTACCAGACAGCTTTCATTTCTTTGTATTTGATCTTCACAATCACCCTGTGAGATGAATACCACCCTCAGTCCCAACGTGCAGACAAGGAAACAGAAGCACAGAAAGGCAGTGACTGGTGTCAGGCTGCACAGTGAGTAGAGCCCACGCTCCCGGAGTCCATGCTCTCCATCCCTCCGCTACACTGGTTCGCTACCAAGGGCCCACTTTTTACATCCTTATTCAGCAAACATTTATCGACTGTCCACTGTGTGTTAGGCATTGTTCTAGACACTGGTGATAGCAAGGCGGGGTCTCGGGCCTGGAAGAGGTCAAAGGACCTGGCTAGACACTGAGGAATAGGACAGTGAGTCAGTCTTGGGGCCTGCCTTCAGGGAGCCGTAACTCCCGGGAAGAAATGCTATGTTTCCACACTAGTCTCATACAGCCTAGAAAGTATCTCAGAGAAGATGTGACAAAGTTCTGTGACAGTTCCCAGTTGGAACATCTGATGCAGGAGTGGAGGGAAAACTGGAGTGAATCTGCAGAGGTGTTATGAGCTGGTGTTTGAAAAAAGGGTAAGAATTGGAGAACTGAATGTCCAAGCGAAAGCCTGGCGGCGGGAGGACGCGAAGCGCGCAGTGGGAGCGGTGGGAAGACCCTGTGCTCTCCCAGACTCCTCCCCCACCGCACCCCACAGGGCCCGTGCATACCTTCCCTTTGAAGAGCTGCTGGATCTCGGGCACATAGCTCTCAGAATCCGTGGCGATGAAGACAGACTGGGCGTCCAGAGCCCTCACCCAGAGCTTCACGGCCCGCTTGATTTCCTTCAGGTCGGGGAGGCACATAGTCACAGTGAGAGCGGCGGCTGTGCTGCGGCTGTAGCCCACGCACTGTGGAGAGGCCATGAAGTGGGAGCCCGCAGTCCCGTCCTTCAGCATGGCACAAGCATTCTTCTGCGAGGGGGGCAGGGGCACAGAGTGAAAAATGGCAACTGGCCTGGAACCCCAGAAGCCAGAGCCAGTAACTGGGGAAAGGCAAGCAGTGTGGGAGGAGCTCACCAATGTTTTTTTTAAAAAAGGGCATCGAGGGAAGAGGGAAATGGCTCAAAACAGTAACAGTGGTTATTTCTGAGTAGTGGGATGTTGGCTTTTTACAAAGTTTTTTCTTTTCTTTTCTTTTTTTTTTTTTTCTTTTACTGGTTTTACTGTATTATCTGGGACTTCCAGGAGAATGCTGAACCCTGGCAGTGATAATGGGTGCCCCTATCTGATTTCTGACTTCAGGGGGAACACTTCTGATAGTTCCCACGAAGTACGTGTTTGCTGTGGCTTTCAGAGATAGCCTTTATCAGGTTAAGGTGGGTCCCTTCTATTCCTGCTTGGTTAAGAGGTTGTTTTTTTTTAAATCATAAATGGGTGTTGACTTTTCCCAAATGCTTTCTTGGCCTGTATTGAGATCATTATATGATTTTTCTTCTTTGGGTGTTAATATAGTTAATAGAACCTCATTGCATCCCTGGGATAAATTTTACTTGTTTGTGTTGCATGTTCTTTTGACATGGATTCCACTCGCAAATACCTCACTTAGGATCTGTTTGTCTATGTTCATAAGTGAGAATAGGCTACATACTTATCTGAGTTGACATTACCTGAGTTTGGTATTAGTGCTCTGCTAGCTTTATAAAAATAGCATCTTGTATCTTTTTACGTTTGAAGAAAGTAAAGATGAGAACTATTTGTTCCTTGAAGGTTTGGCTGAAACCACTCATAACACATTCTGGGCCTGGCTTTTTTTCTTTGTGGAACGGGGATGGGAAGGGAATTTAGTGGGTAGGTGTGTCATTATTTTCCTAATGGACTCTGAATGAATTTTGATCTAATTTCTATGTATTTTCAACTCTTCAACAATGGGCATTTCTAATATACATACTTCATATATACATATCTTCTTACGCAAATTCAGGAGACTGTCTATATCGCTCCAGAGGGTGACCTGATGAGGTTTCTGCACAGTTAAGGGGCCTCCAAATTTAGAGGATGACACCTTCTTTTCTTGGGAGCCCCACCCAATCTCCAGAACTTGCTTTTCAGCAATGAGTCTATTGACTAAACAGTGAGCTGGGACAGAGGGCTCCAGGGCTGTGGGTCTGAGCTCTCTGGCTTGCTGGCTGACCTGAAATCTAGCTTGATATCTCAGTTTATCCGTCTGCAAAATGAAGATAAAAAAAGGAACTGTGAAAACAAGAGCTGGCGAGCAAGCACATTGGAGCCACACGTTGGATGTGTTTACAGTGGGATCATGACACACAGTGGGATCTTTACGTGGGGACTCCATGGACTTGGTTGAGCGAAAACTATGGTCTGGCTGGCACTTGGCACAATGGGTTCGCTGTCCAACCCCCACAGGCATGGGCCCTGGTCAGGGATGTGTCCCACCCAGCCAAGAGAGGAAGGAGGAAGTTACCCAGTCAGAGCCAATGCGCAGGTGAACACCGACGTAGGGCCGGACGAGGTGGGCGTGGATCTGTGCCTCTCCTGTCCTCACCATCTCATCCGACCACACCATGTACTTGTGCAGTGGCCTGTGCTCCTCCAGGACGGGGAACTGGGCTGGGGCCCCTGGCAGGGCCAGCACTGGATGTTCTTTTGGAGAAAATCTAGGCGTAAGACAGGGTAGGGGAAGTTGGCCAGAGAACACAGACAGCCTGGCTACCACTCCCACGGGAAAAAGGATGGTGTTGCACCATGTCCTAGAGCCTGCAGAGGGAGGGGCCCCGTAACATGCAAGAAGCACGAGAGGTTGTGAAACCCCAACGGGCTGATAAGAAACCGCAGTGGCGGCAAACAGGCACAATGCGCAATATTGCCCAGCCGCCTGGAGTTTACAACCTTCTTTGCTTGTTTAACAATTAAAAATTTCCAGTAGAGCTGGCTTCCAGTTTGTGGAGTGGTAATTCACTCCTGGGTGTGGTGTCTGGACAGAGCCTTGCCCTTTTACCCACATGGCGGGACTGGGTCGTGTAGCTGCTTCCAGGGGGCAATGGACAGGCCACACTCACAGGGAATGTGTGTATGCTGGATAAGCTCATCCACTCAACACTCCACACGTATTTAATGATTACCTACCATGTGCTGGAGCCCAGGGCAGGACGAGACAGGCATGGCCCTGCACTCGTGGAAAGCACCAGAATTCTACAGATGTCCACGGTCAGACCTCCCTCAGAGGCCCTTCTCCGCCTGTACACTACGCACCTTGCAGTCATCTCACCTGTCTTTTCTGCTAGACTCACGCCTCTGACGGCAGTGCCTCCATGTGCTCAGAACAGTGTCTGACACATGATTTGCTAACGATGGATGAGGAGCAAACCCGTGTTCCATCTTGAGCTAAGCCCAGAGCCCATGCCGGCAATGTGAAACACCCAGCTGTCCCATAAACCTTCCAATGCCAGAGCTCTGCAGACTTCTTCCCTCTACCTGTGATGCCTTCCTTTGCCGGCCAAAATCCTGTTCTTAAAATTATGAAATAGGCACAGTACTCTGGGAAACAGTTTGGCAGTTTCTTGTAAAACTAGACCCACAACTACCGTTTGACTCAGAAATGAAAATCTATGTTCACACAGGAACCAGCAGATGAATGTTCACAGCAACTTTATTCAGAAAAGCCAAAAACTCAGATGTCATTCAACAACTGAACGTGCAAACACGACGGTGCATCCCACCAATGGAAAACTACAGCAGTGAAAAGAAATGAACTACCAACTCAGGCAACAACCACGATGGATCTACAGGGAATTCCGCTGAGTGAAAAAAGCCATTCTCAAAAGATTACACACCGGATAACTCCACTTATATAACATTTTTGAAATGACAACATGGAGAAGAGAATGGAAATAAAGACCAGATTAATGGCTGCCAGGGGCTGAGGTGTGGGTGGGCACGTGCACAGTTAGAGAGGGGGGTGGTTACAAACTGGCCGCACAGGATCTTTCAGTGTTAGAACTGTTTGATATCTTGATTGCGCTGGTGGCCACAGGAGCCTACACATGTAGCAGAATTGAATAGAACTAAACACACACACACACACATACACACGCATGCACACACACAGAAGCGAGCACCAGTAAAACTGGGGAATCTGAGTAAGATGGGTGGATTGTATCAATGCCAACATCCTGACTGTAATACCCCACGACAGTTCTGCGAAGTGTTACCACTGGGGGAAACTGGGCACCGGGTACATGAGATCCCTCCATGCTATTTCTTATTACTCCATGTGAGTCCAAAATTACCTCAATAAAAGTTTCAGTTAAAAATGACAAAATATTTAAAACAGTACAGGAAAATACAAAAAACAATCCACGTACCCAGGACTCAAATGAGCAGATATTAATACTTTGCTTCAGATTAAAAACAATACATACACCCAAATAAAAGCTCTATCTTATAATTTCTTTCCCTTCTTACTCTGCCCAGAACATATTGAGATTTGCCCTGGCTGCTGTGGCTCTGTGGACTGACTGCCGGCCTGTGAACCAAAACGTCTCCAGTTTGATTCCTAGACAGGGCACATGCCTGGGTTGCAGGCCAGGTTCCCAGATGGGGGCGAATGCATAAGAGGCAACCACACATTGATGTTTCTCTCCCTCTCTTTCCTCTTCCCTTCCTCTCTCTCTAAAAATAAATAAATAGATAAATATTTTTAAAAAGATACTGAGATTTTATGCATGATTACACTTTTACTATTGACATAAAAGATATTATACTTTGTGCTTTTTACACAGTATAATGGTAAAAGCATGGGCTGTTGGGCCAGATAACCTTGTTCTAGAATGCTGACTGTGCCACTTATCAACTTGGGCAGGTGGCTTAACCATTCTATGCCTTACCTTCCTCACCTGTATAAATGGAGCTAATAATAGTTCCTACCTCCTAGGGCTGCTGAGATTAAGCAAATGCAAGCAAAGCATTTAGAACAGTGTTTGGCACACAGAAAGTTCCAAGAAAATTCTGACCACCACTATCATCAACACCACCACATCGCCAGATTGCAGGTACCTATTTCAGCTTTTTCAAAATTCAACTCTATGTTTTAGAGATTGGGCCGTATTGATCATGTGGATCATACAATCCTGTTAGCTTCTCTTGAAGTTCTCTGTTTTGCACGAATAAACCGTGATGTACTCATCCAGTCCCCTCCTGCTGGACAGCGCTCCAATGAACATGCCACTTCCAACACGCCCAACCCAAACACCACACTCCCCAAACAGCTTCCTAACCTCCAAGACCTCCAGACTTGTCGCCACTCCCAAGCTTCAGCTCCTCAGGAGGGTTCCCTGTCCCTCTCCTCCTCTGTGGCCTTCTGCACACTGATGTGCTCCACCCTCAGCCCAGGAGGGTAGGGGCCCAAATACCGTGATTCCCACACACCCCGGTCCCGGGCCGGTGTGGAGGAATTAACATACAAGTGGTCACTGACAGTCTGGCTCTATATAACACTCATCCTGTCAGAATTTAATTTTATAGGCAGAGTTGCTTCTCGACTTACTATGGCATTCTGTCCCAATAAACCCGCTGTAAGCAGAAAATGTTGTAAGTTGAAAATGCATTTAATACACCTAACCTACCGAACATCACAACTTAGCCTAGTCTGTCTTAAATATGCTCAGAACACTTACATTAGCCTCCAGTTGGGTGAAAACACCTAACACAAAGCCTGTTTTATAACAAAGTGTTGAACAGCTCATGTCATTTATTGTGCATATCACTTTCACACCATTGTAGAGTCAAAACTCCTAAGTCAAACCATTGTAACTGGAAACCATACACACATATGAATCATTTATCAAGCCTTATTATGTGACAGTGCTCCAATTGTTTTGTGTATATTAATTCATTTGATTCTCATATGAGCCCTGTAAGGTAAGTAGTTTTCTTATTGTACAGATGAGGAAACTGAGGCTAGAAAGGTTAAGTAACATGCTCATGGTCACACAGCTGGAATTGGAATTGTTGGAGCTGGAATTTAAATGCAGGCTGTCTGCTCCAGAAATTATACCTTTCTTTGTTTCTTTCTTTTTTAAAGATTTTATTTATTGATCTTTAGAGGGGAAGAAAAGGAGAGAGGGAGAGAAACATCAATGTATGGTTGCCTTTCGTGCATCCCCCACTGGGAACCGGCCTGCAGGGAACCAGCCTGCAACCCAGGCATGTGCCCTGACTGGGAATCGAACCACAATTGCCTAGTTCGCAGGCCCACGCTCAATCCACTGAGCTCTCTTTCTTTTTTTTTAATCCTTACCCAAGGACATTTTTTCATTGCTTTTAGAGAGACAGGAAGGGAATGAGGAAGAGAGGGAAACGCTGATATGAGAGAGAACCATCCATTGATTGCCTCCTGTATGCACGTGGAATGGGGGGCACATGTGTCTGTGCTTGGCCTGGGGATCGAACCCACAATCTAGGTATGTGCTCTAACTGGGAATCGAACCTACAACCTTTCAGTTATAGGCAGATGCTCCAAGCAACTGAGTCACACTGGCCAGGGCCAGAACCTAAATTCTTAACTACTATTTTCTTCACTCCCACCTCTCCCGCCTCAGTCAACAAACACCTAAAAAGCTGAGTCTGTGGTGAATTCTTTTCTTTTGATTCCCAGCTCCTACCACAAGCCTCAACACACAGTAGGTATAATAAAAACATTTTTAGAATACACCAGAAAGACCAGATCAGGTTGCCCGGGATTAGAGAAAGAGGTGACTATTAACTGAGCACCCAGTTCGGGCCAGGCCCTCCGCTAGGCTCCTTTCAGATGCGACCTCGAAGGATCTGAAAAGGAAAGCAGGGGACTGTGACTTCCCAGAGGGCTGGGCCATGAAGTTGAAATCAGGATCTGCACCCTCCCTGCCTTTTTGGAAAGACCCTGCTGCTGACTGACCCTTGGTGAATTCCAGATGTGGAAGGTCCCTCCCCTCAACAGCTCCCAGCTGTTCCAGTGGGATGTCACCTCTGACGTGACAAGCAGCTGGAGGCCCAGACTGATGTGCTCATTTGCTTCCTCTGAGGGAGGAGAGTGTTACTGGGGAAGAAAGGCTGACCACACCATCTGCCCAAGTCAGGCCCTCTGCCTGGTTCACAGTGTAGCTAAAAGCAGGTTCCTGCTCTGGGTGCCGTGAACCTCTGGGGTTCACTCTATGCCCACTCTGCTGAGATGCCCCAACGGGCTGGGGTTTCCCTACGCAGATCATCCACTTATGCACCCACACACCAGCGGACGTTCACCATGGTGAGCAGAGGATGCAGGGATACAAGTGAGGCCGAGCCCTGTTCTCGATATCCCTGCTCTGAAGAACCGCCTTTTCTTGCAGCTGTTTGTATGGCTGGCTCCTCATTTTTCAGGCCTCGGCCCTCCTAATTACACATCACCTATTTATGCTCTCTCGAGAGGCTGCAGCCAGGGAGGAGGATAAGCTATGCATGGGAATACCTGTTATCTTCATGCTGCAAAAATCATCCAGCCTCATGATGGAACATAACCTTCCGCCAGTTAATGTGCAACAAATGTGTATGGAATTAAATCTACACCAGGGTATTTACCATCTCAGAACCAGCAGAGCTGGAAGAATCCTCAGAAATCAGTTAGTGGGAAAGAAACACTTCTTACCCTCCTCTCCTAGAACCCAGCTTTCCGCTAGAGGCACAGCAGCCCAAGGTAAAGACATTTCACAGCACTTCTTGCACCTAGGCAGGGCCATGTACAGATGCTGGCCCAAGAGTTGTGAGCAAGCTATAAGAAGGCTACTTAAGAAGGTGAAGATGTGCCCTTCTTCTGCCCCTGTCCTTCTAGCTGACCGGGGCAAGGATGTGACAGCTGAAGCTTAGCCTAAGAGATGACACTAAGGAAAAAAGCCACACTGGGACAGCTGCGCAGAGAGGTGGGAGCCTGGTCCCTGCCAACACGATGCAGCTACCATCCAGCCACGGTTGCACACCCCAGAACTTTTTTACTGAAGAAAATAATAAACTTCTGTCTTTCCGACTTGCTGTTATTTGGGGTCTTCTGTTAAGTGAGGTTGAAGTGAAGCCTGAGACACCTAGACCGGGGCCACCCAAACTTTTGGGTGATATGTAAGAGGGTTACTGGTTGAAGGAAGTGGGGGAAGAGAACAGAACCTCCCACCTGGCTCCTGGGGCCACCCCCAGCACGGTAGGCACTTCTCAAGAATTCTAAGGAACAGTCTGAAAACCAGCGCCCCGGCTCACCCCTTCATTTCACAGACGGAGCACTGCTGCTGGAGAAGGAAAACAATCTGCTGCGTCACACAGTGAGCCGTACCATTCTCTCTACACCCGTACCTTTGCCCCAAAGGACAATTTTCTGCAGCAAGCAAGTCCACTACTTTAGAAGATGCTGCAAATCCACACACCCTAAAAAGCACTCACAGGTTTCCTACCAGACTGCTCTCCCTGGGCCTGCACGGTCAGACCCTGCCCACTTTCCCAATCTTTTATCCGGTTTGGCAGAGTAATTCTTCAAATCTCCTCCCTCTGGGTGGGCTGACGCTCAGTCTCAAAAGGACTGAAATTCTGACATGTGCTACGACGTGCGTGAAGTCTGAAGACACTGTGCTAACTGAAACAGGCCAGACACAAAGGACAAACGCTATATGACTCCACTTACATGATGCGCCCGGAACAGGCCAGTTCAGAGGCAGAAAACTAGAACAGAGGCCACCGGGGGCTGGCAAGTTACTGTTTAACGGGTTGAGTTTCTGCCGGGATGATGAAGCGTCCTGGAGATGGACAGTGGCGATGGTTGTACCACACTGAATATACTTAATGCCACTGACTCGTACACTTAAAGTTTTTAGATAAACCAACAAACACGTGTACTCTGCTGGTACACATGCGCAGCAGTGCCATTTCCTTTCTATCTTCACCCAAGGACGTGTTCGTTGATTTTAGACAGGGAGAAAAACATCGATGTGAGAGAGCAACCTTGACCAGCTGCCTCCTGTATGGGCCCTGACCGGGGATGGAACCCACAACCTACTCTGTGCCCTGACCGGGAATTGAACCTGCCAACCTTTTGGTGGAGGGACGACATTCCCACCAACTGAACCACCTGGTCAGGACACAATTTTTTGAAATCCCATGTTTTTGTATTTTTAAAATTGATCTTGCCAGTGATATTTACTATCCAGGTAACTATTAATATTAATTACTCCTCAGAAAAGGTAATTAAATATTTAATGACAAACTATAATAATTTCAAGTTAGCAGTGTAGGGACATACATGTGTATGAAACTGTCAGGAGGGTGGAAATATATACATCAGAATGCTAGTAGTGTGTTTTGGAGGGGTGGTAGAATTACAAGTAAATTTAATTTTCTTTTTTATTTAAAAAAAAAATCTCCCACCAAATCTGTGGTGAGCATTCTAACAGGTATTCATGCCAAGGAATTAGACGTTTAATATGGATTGAAACCTTGTACACTGGGGATTCCATAAAGAAAATGGAAAAGCAGAAAACAAACAAAAGAACTGCCTGGCTCGGCCTCGCCAACCCACAGAGCTCTGAGAAATGAGCAACTGCCACCAGGCACTGGGTCTCAGAGGTTACGCAGCAACAGACAAGGGGAACACCCTGCATTCTCCACCTCACACGGTCCACACGGGCCGGCTGGCCTTCTCCCTGCCCCTGGACCACGCCAGGAGTATTCCCGCCTCAGAGCCTCTGCCGTCCCTGTCTCCACCATGAAGCACGCCCTTTTCCTCCATCTCTTTACATGGCTGGCTCCTCATCCTTCAGATCTGTTATAGATCGAATGTTTGCATCCCCCCTAAATTCCTACGTTGGAGCCCCAACCCCCCCATGTGTTAGCATTAGGAGGTGGGGCCTTTGGGAGGTGGTAGGGTTTAGATGAGGTCATGAGGGTGGAGTCCTCGTGATGGGAATTGTGTCCTTATAACAGACAAGAGAGCTCGTTCTCTCTCCAACATGTCTGGAGACAGCAAGAAGGCAGTACCTGCAAACCAAGAGATCCTCACCAGAACCCTTCCATGTTGGCACTTTGATCTTAGAATTCCTAGCCTCCAGAACTGTGAGAAATAAGCGTCTGTTGTTTAAGCCTCCCAGCCTGTGGTATTTTGTTAGCACAGCCCAAGCTGATGAAGGCAAGGTCTCAGTCCTGCCAATCACACATCATCTGTTTGTCTTACATAAAAGGATTCACTGTTCCCCCATTAGATTCACCTCCATCAGGGCAAGGGCCTTCAATACCTTATTCTTGCCTGTATGCCCAGCATCCAGACCAGCTTGACACTCAGGAGGCGCTTCCAAAATGTGTGTGGAATGAAGGCATAAAGGAAGGCAGCTGCCCAGGTGGCCCTAACTCTCTCAAGTTGCCTCCAGGTACCCCACCTTCTTCATTAGTCTTCCTTTCCTAAAAATCTGGCTGTAAGGCAGAAGCTTCCCCAAGCCCTCTGCAATTCCTGCCACTCAGTGAATCCCAAAAAGACATGGGGTAATAAAAAGGTATCTCAGCAGCATCCCAAGACTGAGGCCTCCCGGCAGTACTGTCCCTTCTTGTCCCACCAGAACTGTGCGCTTTCTCTGGCTTTCTGGAATTTGCTTTTGGAGCTGCTTTTAGAGTTGGTATCATTTTTTCTTTTTTCCTGGCATTTGTGATAAGGGGCCAATCTCTATCCATTCAGGGCAGGTCTGCCTTCTGGCAATAGCTCCAGGTCACTGAGCTAAATGGGGAGAACCAAGGAGATGGCTGAATGGGACTACCCTGTTTGGAATCAGCGATGAGGCGGGTTAGAATCTGCCAGGACTGAGCATCTTCCGTAGCTCATGAAGTAGCTCTGAAGGCAAGTCCCAAATAGGAACTGGCAGCTGTTAAAGGCACAGCTGTTTTCTGCTTAGTGATTAAGTAGTAGGGTGCTCTAGAGTCAGGATGCCTGGGTTCAAATTCCAGACTGCCACCTCAGGCTGTGTGATCTTGGACAAGTGACTTCACTCCTCTCTTCTTCAATTTCCTTACCTGTAAAGCACATGATAATAACACCTGTCCCTGCTAACTTGTGGAAGGATTAAATGAGTTATTATCTTAAAAGACAACACAGTGTATGGCATATAGTAGTCATTAAGTATAGTTCTCATTATCTACTAAAGGTGTACATACAGACCCCAGGTGTCCACTCAATATCCCTGGGCAAGGATGTCCACTGCATTACCTTGGGCAAGTTATTAAACCTCATTGAGCACAGTGTTCTCACTTGTCAAAAGGAAACTGACAATATCCACTTCATGACATTTCTCAGAGGCTTAAATGAAATAAAGCTTGTGAATAACAGTAATAGCTAACACTGGTTGGATCCCTACAAGGTGCCACATGCTTCATATACTAGAAGGCAGATACCATGGTACCCCATTAAACCAAGGAGGAAACTCAGGCCAGGTAGCTAGAGTGGTTTGCTCACTCACCTGAGAAAGAGGCAGGGCTGGCTGGAGTTCAGGCCTGTTTTATCCTGAGCTTGTGCTTACTTCTCCACTCAGCTATCCTTGGCCTGCTAATGCAAAGTGCTATGACCACACATAAATTCATAAGCTCCTTATAGCTAACCCAAATCTGACTTGTAGGTCCACATTCTTTCTTGTCGCCTCTAGCATTAAGGGCAACTGCGCTGTGTTGGTTATCATCATTATAACCAGACAGCAGAAGGCTGAGGCTGGATCTTCCTCATTTTTATATACCACCTCTGACCTTTAAGTACTGTATCTCCTACATGGCAGACATTCTATAAATATTTCACCATCTGTGTCTATGCCCTGCTAACCTATTTTTTAAAAAAATAGGGCTGACTGGAGTGCAACTACTAAGGCACATCCAATTATTATCAGGATGACATCATTTCTCAGCCTGCACCTAAAATTGTTCTTCTCCAGAAGCTGCTTCCAGTTTTCACCATGTTAAGAGGAAGGTAACAGGGGAGTGATTCTCATATCCAGAGGAGGAAATCAACACTCATGTGACTGCACAATATTCTTTTTATAACATCCTTTATCGACTGATAAACTCTTGCTCAACCTCGTGGCAGGTCAATGTCCCACTATGTCAGACGCTGAGATGGGAACAGATCACACAGGATCCCAAGTTCAGCAGACAGAACAGTCACGCCTTTGGTCTCATATATCAGGGTGTGGTAGATAGGGAAAGGGTCAGGAAGGTGCTGAATGCCCAGTGCCCCATACCCCTCTCCAAACCAGCAACGCTGCTCCCGCCAAGTACCTCTGGATCCACTGGTCTTTGTAGGAGGAGCTGAAGGAAATGCCCGCAAAGAGCTCGGACTTGTTGAAACTCACACGAAACTGGTCCCAAAACGGGCCAAAAGGGTTTCCTTCCTGTGGAAAGAGAGTGGTCAAAGGCTTACTGAGGGAGAAGGAAAGCCAACTCATGGGGCCAAGGGACTGTGAGGGGGGGAACCCCGGTGATTTGACTTAGGATGACCCAGCAGGGACAGGAAGGTCACTTTGTAATTCTTTGTCTGGGGCCTGAGGAAGGCAACCCCACCGCGAGCCTGGTTTCTAGCAGATGTTCACCAGTGCACGAAGAAGACTTGCTCACTCTCATGCCGCACCCTGCTGACCCTGTGGCATCGACTTGGGTCTGAGGAGGAAGTGGACCTTGGATACGGGGCTGTGAATTAGAGAACTTCAAGAGACTTTCAAGACTAGCTAATCCAATGCTATTTCTTCCAATATGGAAATTAGGGCCAGACGGAGTAAGACACTTGCCAAGCTCACACAGCAAGTGAGAGCACTGTCAGGGCTATAAGCCCTAAAAGTCTCTTTTCTCACATTTCATGGCTCCTCCAACCACCCTCCCTGGACTTCGGCTTAAGCACTGAAAGCTATATTGAAGACTGTCGTATTCCCAAAGTGCCAGAAATTTATAAATTCACAAATGTGTGCTGATAAAATATAACAGCTGCTCGTTTGTCTACTAAGGCAGAAAAGTATACAAGTTAGGAGAGTGGACAATGGAGTTGAATTACAGAGGATTGAATCGTGGCTCCACCACACGTTTGCTGTGAGACCTTGGGCAAAATACTGAACCTCTTTCTGTTGCATTCAGTGGCCTCTATAACACAGGAATTTTTAAAAAGGATTTTATTTACTTATGTTTAGAGAGAGGGGAGGCAGGGAGAAAGGGAGGGAGAGAAGCATCAATGTGTTGCTGCCTCTCGCATGCCCTCACCTGGGGACTGGGGACCTGGCCCGCAACCCTCGCATATGCCCTGACTGGGAATCGAACTGGCAACCATTTGGTTCACAGGCCAACGCTCAATCCACTGAGCCACACCAGCCAGGGCAACAGGGCTGTCCTTTCCTCACAGAGCATCTGAAGATTAAATGGGTTAATACGCATAAAGCTCTCAGCATGGTGCAGCGCGTAGTAAGTGCTACGTGAGCAGACCTGTTATTACTGATGTGGCATTTTACAGTTTATGAGCACTCTTACACCCTGGCCCTTGTAATACTTTATGAGTGAGACAGAGCAAGGCCTGGCATCTTTATTTTGTAGGTAGAAATAAAGGCTCAGGGGAAGCAAAGTCCTCTACCCAAAGTGACGGCACCTACAATGCCAGAAATGGAACTTAAATCTCCACCTTTCAACTTCACACCCTTCTGGTGCCTTCCCCAACACTGTGTCATTATGCAGTGTCTCAGGGACCTAGGTACCGTGGAACAGGCAGAAAGACCCCCCGGAGCCAAAGGACTCACCTTCATTGGGCATGTCTTCTTGTCAGGGCTTCTCTGGGCTGCCACTTCAAAGCAGTAGGCCACCCGCTTCTCAGGGGGCCAGTGGGTGGGTGCCAGCTTCTCCATGAAGTCCTCCAGGCTGATGACCCGATGGTAGGCGTGGAGGGGCTCCAGCTTGAAGTACTTCTGGTAGGACACATGGATCTATGGAAAAGGGGGGGAAAGGAAGGGCAGTGGTTTCTCCTCAGTATCGTAGTAGCTGTTTCATAGACATTTATTAAAACCATACACTCCAAGACCCAGGGAGCCCAGACCACATGCCAATGAAAATCTTTTGGCAAAAGACAACAAATTAGGACAGAGGCAGAGTAGGACAAGGTATCTGCCAAGTAAAGAACAAAGAGTATTTTCCCTTGGGTTAGAAAATGCCTTACTGACCTATAAGGAAAAAGACAAATGATGTAAGGGAAAATATGGGCACAGGATAGGAGTGAACAACTCACAGCAAAGAAAAGCCAAATAGCTGATACACAAGAGGTGTGCAACTTCACTAGTAATTAGGAAAAAGCAAATTACAATGATGAGATATCACTTCTCACTAGCAAAAATTTAAAAGCTCAGTTCTGATTGTTGGAAGGGATATGGGGAAAAGGGGGCATTTTCACACTTGGCTGGAGTAGAAGTATATGTTCTGGAACAAACACTTTGGAATGTAGTCTTACAGCATCTAACAGAGTTTACAATGCTCCTTCTACCACCTCTACGCATTGGCCCTAGAGAAGTTCTTGCACTTTGCAACAGGAAATGGCTACAAGGACTCTAGAATATAGAAAAGAACTTGAAAGGAGTCATCACAACAAGGACTATGATATCCACGAATGGTTGCCTCTGTGGGTTGAGAGAAAGATTAGAATTAGCCTCAGGAGCCGAGATTTTATCTTTTAGCAACTTAATCTGTAGCAAACTGTTAATGATTATCACCTCTAGTAATGGGTGTACAGATGGTGATTGTATTAATCTCGGTATTGTTCTAGATTAAAAAGAATTTCTTAGAACACCATGGAATAAAATTTAGACTTTATCCTACAGAACAGGGTTCCCAAGCATGTTCCACTGATTCAGGTGGATAAAGGGTTCTGCAATAAAAGACTCCAGAGTTAAAGAGGCCTGAAAAATTTTGTGTTAAACTGGTGTCTTTACTAGAGGACTTCTCAGGGCCTTTAATATGCTAATGTGCATTCTAAATCCCCAATCTAGGGGGGATGGGAAATTGAGAATTTCCCAAAATGATTTAACCACTGCATGCTTCTTATACAAGTCATTGCATTCTGAAGAACAGATTTTGGGAAACTGTTAGCAACAAGGTTTCTAAAATGCTGAAGCATTTTATGCAAAAATAATACGAGATTTTCCTTTTTGAAAGGTCACTTTGGCGTTGTAGGAGAGAATGTATTGAAGACTAGAAGGGGGAAATAAGAGGCTATTGCAATAGTCCTTTTATTTGTTCAAGTATTCATTCAACATGTATTTTTTAATTTTTAAAAATTTATGTATTTTAGCCCTGGCTGGTGTAGCTCAGTGGATTGAGTGCGGGCTTGCGAACCAGACAATCGCAGTTCGATTCCCAGTCAGGGCACATGCCTGGGTTGTAGGCCGGTTCCCTGCAGGCCAATTCCCAGCAGGGGATGCACGAAAGGCAACCATACATTGATGTTTCTCTCCCTTTTTCCTTCCCTTCCCCTCTAAAGATAAATAAATAAAATCTTTAAAAAAAAATTTTTATGTATTTTAGAGAGAAGGAAAGGGAAGGAGAAAGAGAGGGAGAGGAACATCAATGTAGGAGAGAAACTGATCAGCTGCCTCTCACATGTGCCCCAATAGGGACCAAACCCAAACCATGGGGCACGCGCCCTGACCAGAAATGGAACCGGTGACCTTTCACTTTGTGGACAACGCCCAGCCAACTGAGCCACACCAGACAGGGGTTGACATGTATTTTTGAGCATTGCTGGTAAGTCCAAGTAAAGATGGAGAGGCATGGAAATGCTAGAAGATGTAAAAGAAGGTGAGGTAGTGAATAAAGGGAGGCATTTAAGATGCCCTGTAGACTTCTGGCTTGGTACCCACGTGAATGAAGGTATCATACACTAAGGGTGGAATACGGGAGGTAAGACAAGTTTAAGGGGACAGAGGCCAAATTCTGGCTTTGAGAATTTGAGATACCTGTGGCACATCCGAGTAGACTCCAAGAGCCTAGAAGTCAGAAACAGGCCTATAGTCAGAGGACAGTCTGGGCCACAGATCTATTTGGGAGGTATGTGGAGAATAGTGAAAGCCACAGGAGTCAACAGAAATTTATAGCAAAGCAATAATAATAATAATAGTATTAGTAGTAGTCATAGCAACTAATATTGCCCTGGCTGGGTAGCTTAGTTGGTTAGAGTGTCATCCTGATACGCCAAGGTTGCAGCCCTGGTCAGGGCACAAGAACAATCAATGATGCTAAATAAGCGGAACAACAAATGGATATTTCTCCCCCTCTCTCCAAAATTAAAATTAGCAAAATTAGTTGCTATTGAAACATAGCAACCAATATTTATTGAGTGCTGTCTTAACACCAGGTGCCGTACTCAGCAGATGAAGACTTGCTCACCTAACTCTATGAGGAGGAACACAACCATCTCCAGTTTACTCATGAAGAAACCCAGGAGCATGGAGTCCAGATAACTCACCTGAGGTCAGAGTTAATAAACAGAAAGAGAAGATGCACCAACATTTAAACAGTAGGTAGAGACAGAGCGGCCTCCAGTACAGTGCAAAGGGGAAATTATTGAAAGGTCAGGACTCAGGCAGGAACAGGCTGTGCCTGGGAAGCTAGGGGATTAGGGAATCTCAGGAAAAAGAGAGGTGCCATCAGGAGATTAGTTGAGGTGAAGACTGAAATGCCCCCTGGATCTGGTAACTCTGAGATTCCTGATGACCTGTCTGAGAACTGTCCCAGTAGGGAGTCTAACTGGGGTGGGTTAAGTAGTCTGTAGGCATGGAGTGAAGACTCCAAAAGACTTGGCTGAAAAGGTAAGGTGAGACAAAGCAAGTCACAGGGAGATGAATGGGCAATGTCTAAATTGTAACAGTGAGTGGAAAAAAATTAGAACATCAATGGGTCCCAGTTACTGGGGACTTCTTGTGTCCTAAGCACTTTACATTGATGAGCTCAGCTGATTCTAGAAAGAGACGTACATCGTCAAAGCATGCCATAATCAGTAACTCATGGTAAGCGATAGCTACCATTATTACTAGCCTATTTTAAAGATGAGGAAACCAAGATACAAAGAAATCAAGTACCATACCCAGGCTATCCAGCTAGGAGGTAGCCAAGCCAGGCTTTGATCTCATGTACTCTGGCTTTTAACTTTTGTTAAAAACTCTCTAGCCCTGGATGGTATGGCTTAGTGGACTAAGCGTCAGCCTGCAAACTAAAGGATCACCAGTTTGATTCCCCATCAGGGCATGTGGCTGGGTTGCTGGCTAGATCTCCAGTTCAGGGAGTGTAGAGGCAACCAATCCATGTTTCTCTCCCTCTCTTTCCCTTCTTTACTTTCTCTCTATAAGTAAATAAATAAAGTAAAAAAAAACCAAAAAACCCCACAACAAAACCCTCTCTAAATACAGGTATGCAAAGGAAAAAAATAATTTCTATGCAGAGAAAAGACTATAAAAATTAAATACAATGTTTTGTACATACTAAGTAGAATTTTTTTAAGGTTTATTGAAAAAAATTTGGGGGGACTTCTGCCAAGATGGAGGTGTAGGTGGAAACACTGTACATTCTCGCACAACCAAGTTTAAAGACAACAAAGTTTTAGTAAAAAAAAAAAAAACACAACCAAAACACAGAAAATTGAACTATACGGAAGTCCGACAACAACAAACCCTTCAGCCAGACCGGTAAGAGGAACCAGGACTGGCAGAGCGGGGTTGCACAGGAAAACTCGGTCAGACCGACCCAGGAGTGCGGTTGGCAGTTGACCAGTTGGCAGATCCCAGGAGTGGGATTGTGACGGGCAGATCCAGTGAGGGCGCAAGGCGGCAGGCTGACTGGGGTCACACATTTGCACACAGATAAACCAGCAAAGGAGCAAGCAGTGAGACAGACTGCGCAGGCCCTAGCCTCAGGAAGCAGCAGAGGGGACTGCTATTGCTCCCTCTCTGACCCTGCCCCCACATACAGCGTCACATACAGGCCCCACCATGGTGAATACCTAAGGCTCTGCTCCTTATACAAAACAGACGTGAACAGACCAAAATATGGCTTAAGAAGAACTCAAAGTCCCAGAGCCCATAACTCTAAGCAAACAAGAAATTGCCAACCTATCAGAGGCACAGTTCAAAACACTGGTGATCAGGATGCTCACAGTACTGGTTGTTTTAGTCACAAATTAGAGGAACAAATGAAGGCTAAACTAATTGAAATGAAGGGAAATGCACAGGAAACCAATAGCAATGGAAAGGAAACTGGAACTCAAATCAAGGGAGTGGACCAGAAGGAAGAAAAAAATGACCAAACAGAAAAATATGAAGAACAAGAATTCAAAAAAATGAGGAGAGGCTTAGGAACCTCCAGGACATCTTCAAACGTTCCAACATCTGAATTATAGGGGTACCAGAAGGGGAAGAGGAAGAGCCATGAGTGGAAAGCTTATTCAAACAAATAATAAAGGAGAATTTCCCCAATCTGGCAAAGGCCATAGACTTCCAGGAAATCCAGGAAACTCAGAGAGTCCCAAAGAAGTTGGACCCAAGAAGGAACACACCAAGGCACATCATCATTACATTAGCCAAGATGAAAATGAAGGAGAGAATCCTAGAAGCAGCAAGAGATAAGGGGACAGTCACCTACAAAGGAGTTCCCATCAGACTGTCAGCGGATTTCTCAAAAGACACCTTAAAGGCAAGAAGGGGCTGGAAAGAGGTATTCCAAGTCATGAAATCCAAAGACCTACAACCAAGATTGCTCTATCCAGCAAAGCTTTCATTTAGAATGGAAGGACAGATAAAGTGCTTCTCAGATAAGATCAAATTCAAGGAGTTCATCATCACCAAGCCCTTATTCTATGAAATGTTAAAGGGACTTTTCTAAGAAAAAGAAGATAAAAAAAGATGAACAGTGAAAGGACAGCAAACTCACAGTCATTAACAACCACACCTAAAATAAAAGCAAACTAAGAGGACAGCTAAATCAGGAGCGGAACCATAGAAATGAAGATCTCATGCAGGGCTAGCAACAGGGGAGTGGGAGAAGGTACAGAAAATAAGTAGCATAGACAGTAGGTAGAAAATAGATGGGGGAGGGCAAGAATAGTAGGGGAAATACAGAATCTAAAGAACTTGAGACAGATGGTCATAAACTAAAGGAGGGGATGGTGGGGGAGGAGGTGCAGGGTGGCGGGGAATGAAGTGGGGAAGTAGAACAACTGTAATGGCATAATCAATAAAATTAAAAAAAAATAAAAGTAAAATAAAATTAACCAGAAAAAATTTTTTTAATATTGCATGTTTTAGAGAGAGGGGAAGGGAGGGAGAGAGGGAAAGAAACATGGATGTGTGATGTGTAAGAGAAAGAAACATCAATCAGATGCCTGTCCCCTAACCAGGGACCTGGCTCACAACCCAGGAATGTGCCTTGAACAGGAATTAAACCAGTGGTCTTTTGGTTTGTGAGATGACAGACACCCAATCCACTGAGCCACACAGGTCAGGGCTTACTAAAAAATTTTTTAAGTATCTTATTTATTTATTTTTTTTAGAGAGAGGGGAGGGGAAGGACAAAGAGAGGGAGAAAAACATCAATGTGTGGTTGCCTCTTGTGCATGCACCCCCAACTGGGGACCTGGCCCACAACCCAGGTATGTGCCCTGACTGGGAATCAAACTGGCAACCCTTGGGTTAGCTGGCCAGCGCTCAATCCACTGAGCCATATCAGTCAGGGTTTATTGAAAACTTTTAAAGTCAATTTATTAAATATTAATTCAGTTACTCCTGCCTGGCCCCCACAGATACAGTGTGAACAAAGACAGACAGAGGACCAGTGGAAGACACAAAGAATAAGCAAGGAATTGGAGGATGCTGAGCATCACTGTGCTCAGGGAGCCCCTTGCTGGGATGAGACGTGGTGCTGGAGCTTGGGTTTGTGGCCTTGGACACATTTAACTAACCTGTGCTTCAGCCTATCTTTCGAAACTGATAATGGCTTTACCTTTGACCAATGGGGTGCACAAAGGGTGAGATCAAGCAGGGTTGAAGAATGGGGCTTTAGGTTCGGGCCACAGGTCCTAGAGTCAGACAGCACAGACTAAAACTCCAGCTCTGCTATGCACAAGCAGCGTGACCTAGGACAAATTACCTAATCTCTCTAAATCAGCTTCCTCTTTGGGATGTGATGAGGGAGAAAATAGCAAATCCTCATGCAGTGCTCAGAACAGTACCTGGCAGACAAGTAGCGCAGGATAAACGTTAGTTATTTTATTTCAGGGAAGAAAGTTCTGGGTGGGGTAGGAGTTAGGAACAGAGGGGTGGAAGGTAAAGCCCAGAGGACTTGGGGTCAAGAAGCAAAGGTGAACAAGATTGAAGAGCAGACAAGGGCCAACATCATCGAGGGGTACTCACATTGGTAAAGGGAGGCTTGTGATGCTGGTACTCAATCCAAGGGGGTACAGCCAGGGTGCGGTTCAACAGCTTTGCAAACGCCAGGGAGCCCAAGAAGTGATCAGCCTGGTTCCCGAAGCGCCCTGGATGGTATATTGTGAGTGAGGTGAGGCCTGGGGCATTGAGGGCATGGAGAATGCAGGGCTCATAAAGGATGCAGAGCCAGGGTTGGAAAGAGCCAGGGGAGCTGGTAGTGTAGGGTTAAGTCTAGACTCATGGGTCTCACAGTCAAGGCCCTTCAGGCCCTGTCCCTTCTGCCTCAGCCACTCCAGGCTCCCTACTGTTTCCTAAACATTCTCTACACTCCTAGTCTACACATGCTTAACTCAAGCCTTTGCTTTTTTTAACCTTCACCCAATTTTTTCATTGCTTTTAGAGAGAGGAGAGAGGGAGAGACACAAATATCAATTTGAGAGAGAAGCATCGATTGGTTGCCTCCAACACATGCTCAAACCAGGGACTACGCATGCCTAGACCGCAGATCAAACCTGCAACCCAGGTATGTGCCCTGACCAAGAATCAAACCCGAACCTTTGGTTATGGGATGATGCTTCAACCAACTGAGCCACACTAGCCAGGGCCCAAGCCGTTGCTTTTTGATGTTCCCTCCAGGAGTGCCTTTCCACCTCTCTCTCTACTCATCTGCTCAAGGAAAGGCAACTCTGATGCCTCATTCACTAGGATCTTTCCAACAACCTGCTGCCATTACTCAGTCCCCTTCTCTGCTTCTCATCTTGGACTGGAGTTAGTGTTGGTTCTTCACTAATCCTATGTCCTTTCCCACTTCCTGGCCTTTGTACTTGGCTGTGTCCTCAGGCTGTGAATGCCTCAAGGCAAGAACCTTGTCTGATTCTCTTTGTTATCCCTAGCGTGGCCTCCATTCATTCATCCCACAAATATTATTTTTTGGATAATCTGGAAGAAAACACAAAGTGCCAGGCTCTCTGCTAGATGCTGGAATACAGGAGTGAGCAAGAAGGATAAGGTCTCTGCTCTCAAGGCACTCAAATTAAACATGTAAATAAATATACAGTGACAAATTTTGATAATTTCAAGAATGAAATGAAAGAAGTTTGGTAATGGAGAATAAAGACATTATTTGGGTTGAGGTCAGTGAAGTCCTTTCTGGTGCTATTGAAGCTGTGCCTTGAGGATGGGAAGGAGTTGGTATGGCAGAAGTGAAGAGGGTGTGTTCCGGCAGAGGGAACAGCATAGGCAATGGCACAGGCTTCAGGACCGGAGTATGTGCAAAGAACAGAAAGGGACTAAGTGTGCAGCTGGAGGATCTGGGAAAGAAGGGTGTGGAGAAGATGGGCAGAGGTCCAAATCATCACGGTTAGGCGTCTGGAGGATTTAAAGAAATGCATGATTTTTACAATGATGATTCACCACCCCACTTAAACTGCACCCCTGGGCGGGCCATTAGATTTTCCCTCACCTTTTTCTACTTTATTTTCTCATAAATAATTTAACGTTTATGCTTATTTCTTATTGACTGTCTTTCCCAACTAAAATGGAAGCTCCACAAGGCCATGGAGTTTTCTGTATTATCACTGCTAAATCCCTAGAGCAGCGCACAGGGCTGGGCACAAGGTTAGCGACTTGTAAACATTTTTCTAATGAATGAAAGAATTGCCCAAAGTGAGTGCTGGGTCCGGTCTGTAACAAAGTCCTGCCCCACTAACTCCATTTACTAGGCTCCGGAATAGCTTAGACCTCGCGCAAGACATGTAACCCTTCGCGGCCTGTATTTTCATCTGCTGACAAATGGAAGGTTGGACGCTGAGGCCTCTCATTGCCCACGACAGGGTTCTGTCCTGAACTTGTCAAGGTGACTCTGGGCGCCTCAGAGGAGTGGCTTCGCCTCTCTGGGCCTCAGTTTCCTCATTTGAGCAGAGGGCTCGGGAGGCCTTACCCATGCATGGGCAGTAGAGCAGGTAACCGGCCGGATCCCAGGAGCCCGCGGGCAGCCCGGGGAGCGGCAGAAGCAGCAGCTGGAGAAACGCACACAGCGGCAAGGGCGGCCATGCCCACGCGGCGGCGCCCATGTCGGCTCCGAAGCCCGAGCGCGCCGCAGGGCGGAGGCGGAGAGGAAAGGAGGGGCGTGAGCGTCCGCCCCGCTCCCGACGGTCCCCGCGCGCCGCCCGCGCACCGCCCCGGCCTCTCTAGCCTGCAGGCGGGCGGGACCATAGAGAGCCCGCGGCACCGCCCCCTCCACGGCCCGAGCCCTCGCTCGCGCGGCTCCCACAATGCACCGTACAATGGCCCGACCGCCGCCACTACCGGGGCCTGAACGGGCCTGGCGGAGCCCGAGCGCGGTGAGTGCCGGCGAGGGCCCCAGGGGACGGCGGGGAGCGGGGCGGGAGGCCGTCTCTCTGCGCCCGTGCGCCCGGGACACTGAGCGGCGGAGCCCCTCTTCTCCGGCCCTGCAGCGCGGTCGTCCACACCCCCGACCGAGGCCCCCTCTGCGTCAGCCCGGGCCCAGATAGGCCCCAGGGTGACGAACCCTCCCTGGAGCCAATACGTGGGGCCTGGGGGACGCTACGAAGCTCCACTGCCCACCCCTCTTCTCCGAGACCTGGAGACGCAGCCCTAAGGGTCCCTTACTCTCCGACCCCGAGGGTCCCTGGAGACCCAGATAAGCTGCACCTGCTCCCTCCCCTCAGACACGCCTACCCAGACCCACAGAGCCCCCTTCCCAGCTCCAAACAGCCCGCTCTTTACCCTTTTTCATATTCCGGAGCCTCACAATCCTTTTTTGAGGCTTCCCTCAAATACCTGGCTCTGGGAAACCCAGATGTTCTCTCCTCAGTGGCTGTGCTCCCTAACCTTAGATATCGTCCATCCGAATACCCTTTTCCAGACTCTTAAAATTCAGGGAATACACTTGTGGCTCTCCGGAACCTTTCAGTCCCTGTGATCCCTCCCAATCTTTTTTTTTTTTTTTTTTTTGAGGGGGGTCCCTTAGAGATCCGTTAGCTTGATCATGAGTCCTTGCCCTTTCTTCCTAACCCTGAGATCTCCAGACTATCCCTGAATTCGTTCCTTCCCCGGCAGCCGTCCACTCCCATCTCTCCCAGCCCCAGGGGAGTGTAACCTTTCCCACCACACAGTCGGGTGGTCTAGAAGTTGCTGGAGGAACCAGGCTGTTCCCTGCAAATCCAGTCCCGCACTCCGGCCCCAGCTTGGCGAGGGGGAAAGGAGTTGCTGGGGCTTTCACCTGCCTGGGTGGCCTGTCTCCTGGTTTGGGTGTTTTTCCATCTGTCAGTTTAGGAGTGTGATGGAGGCTGGCCTTGGGATTCTGATCTGCCCCCCACTCCCAACTATGGGAGGCCACCAGATTGGGGCAGAGGTGGGGGGGTGGGTTGGGGTGGGTATCTATCAGGTTTCCTCTTCATGGAAATAGGGCTCTAGTGAGGTGCAGCCGTTTTCTCGAGGTCTCCTCTGGAGTGGGAGGCAGTGGAAAGGAGAGGAAATAGCGAATCAAAGGGACTCCAGAGAGGGCCCATCTAAACTGACAGAACTAGGAGCCCAAGAGTAAATCCAGCCCCTGTTAATCCAGTTTGATTTCTCTTGGAATGATGCAAGTTACTGAGACTGCAGCCTCTCTGTAACTTAATTCTCCTACCACTCTGGAGTGGTGTGAGAGGGGGGTGCGCGGGCGGGGGTGGAGGGGGCAACTATTCTCATTCTTCTCACTGTTTTCCATCCAGTCAGTGTATCTTTGGATTTGTTTCTGGTACGCAGGTCAGGACCTGGCTTTTTTCTCTAAATCTATTTATAATTTCCCAGTTACTATTTTGGGTTCTGCTTAAGGGAAGATTCTATCCGCCCCAAGGAACGGGTTCCAGGGTGCAGGGTGTGTTTCCTCTTGGGCAGGTGTTGAATTAAGTTCTTCAGATCCCCAAGTAGCTCTTAGGCAGAGGGGATAAAAAGCTATTTTAGGGTAGTCACTGAAGTGGAGCTGTTAATCCTCTGTGGGTCTCCCTAGTTAAGAACACTTAGAGATTAACCCTTTCCTTGCTGCAGGAGGGCTAGTTCTCAACAGCGTTTTGAGAGGGTTTGGAGAGTGTGGCAGCAGAAGGTGGGAACATGCAACTCAATACAAAGGCAAATAGCTGCCTTTTGTTGGGTATTTACAGCAAGCCGAGCCCTATGCTGAGCTCTTTGCATACCTGACTAACATAATCCTTTCAACAAGCCAGTGAGGTAAGTATTTTTAGCTTTACAGATGAGGAAACAGGCTAATAATGGAGAAAGATCGCAGTTTCTATAGAGATGATGTAACACCATAAAAACTAGTTGCATCAGAAGGCAGCAGGAATTATGGCTCACAGCAGAGGACAGCCAGACTACGGAGCAGTATGTCTCCTTTCATCTGCCAAAGATGGCTGTCCAGAGTTTTTAGCAAGCATTGTATTTGGGGTGTGAGACATAGTAATAGAAGAGATTCCTAAAGTGAGAGAACTCTGGCCCAGGATGTAGTATGGTAGGAAGGCAAAGACAGGTTAGAGAGGATGTGTGAGGGTTAATTGTGAGGGGAAAAGGGGAAGGTTGCCTTCTGGGGAGATGTTGGGAAGGGAAGGAAGCTGAGGCCTGAAAAGTAACTTTAAAGGGTGGGGGTTGGTGGGGAGAGAAGTACTTCTCAGGCCCCATGTGGAAAAGTGGCAGACACAATTTAGATGTCAGAGATGGCACTGCATGTATTCACACATTTCCTGTATCAGATGCTTTCAAGATTATTATTTCACTTAATCCTTCATGGGACTATTATAGGTAAGGCTAATAAGTCTGTTTTATTTTATTTGAACTTCTATAAGTTTATTTGAGCCAAACTGAGGACAGTGTTGGGAAGCAAGATCTCAAATGTTCCCAGTAAGCCTCTCGTAGCAACTGATGAAACTGGGGCTCAGGGAAACAAAATAACCTGCCCGTGGTTTCACAGCCAGTAAGTGGCAGCTCTTTTGAAAACAAGTCCAAGGTTCTTTCCCCGCTGTCTCCCTCTTTAGATCAGGTGCCAGAAGGAATCTTAGGATGAAAATACACTGAGTTACTGGGAAAATACACCAGTAACTGGGAGGGATTGATTGTGTTTGTTTTATGGGAACAGGTTCTGTCAGCTTCTCTGGAGTTAAGGTTAGGCAGTAAGACCAGAAGAGCAGCTTTAAAAGAGAAGCAGAATTCTTTGACAGTTTCGCTGAGGAAGAAGTCTGAAGGCATAGGCCTGCTAATGTGAGAGAAGCCTAGCAATCATTCTGGAGGAGAGGAGTTTGCAGACACAGGACAGAAGGAGAGATACTAGATTCCCAAAAGTTTTCCTAAGGTAACAATAGCTGCTTTGGTTGTCCAGTAGCCTTTCAGTGTGACTGTAGGTAAGGACTTCCGCTGTGCCTTTTTAGCTGTGCCTTTTTACAAAGCGTGGAGGGAATAGGATCTGGGTGTTGGCTGCTTTCCTTTTAAAGCCATAGCCCCATTAAATGCAGATCAAGGCAAGCACATGGCTGCTGCCTTCCTCCTTTGGTTCTGAGTACAGCCTCGTGAGCTCTTCTTAGCCACCACCAGCCTGTTTCCTAGAAGCCCATTACTCACTCTTTCAGTAGCTGCAAACTGAACTGCTGTGTCTTGTTTGTGCTTGTTCAGGAGAACAGATGAGGTGGACGTGTGGGAGGCGGGGGATGTACTGTTCTCTTTCTGAGTTTGTGCGGAATTTCCAGGGCTAGGCTCCCCTCTCATATTAGCCAGGGATGGAGCTTGCTTCCCTCTGGCTGCCTGCCATTCCCAGCTTTCCAGAAGCTGAGGTGCATGATTTCAGAGTATCAAGGGGGAGCAGAATTTGACTTTGAAGGTAGGGGAAATCCCCTTCAAACTTGTGCTTGCTATCTACCCAATTCCAAGGTTCGTGGTAATCTCTGGTATTATAAACAGGTAATTCCACCTTTGTGAAGGAGGATACTTAATGAAAGGCAGACGTCAAAGGCCTTTGAGGTTTATAGTGAAGCAGGTAAATATGCCTGGACTGGAAGGCTCAAGTGGGACTAGTTCTACGCCTCATCAGCACGTGACTTAGGTAAAATGTAGCCACCTTTGTGCAGATCTTTCTAGGCAAATCTCCACTCGTGATGGGGAAATGTTTATCATATTACATTGCAGTGTTTCTTCAACAAGTGGAATGGTTCCTGGACAGGGCGTAGCTCATGTTAATGATGAGCAAAGCTCTCTAGGGTATGAACCCGCTGATCCTATCATCTCGTTCACGGCCAGTCTGTTGGATGAATGGTCACTGTAAGCAGCAGGTGCTAATGAGCTGAGCAAGCGTTCTGTAGCCCATAGCTAGTCAGTGTGGTTAGAGCCCTGCCCAGATTCTCGTGGACAGTTCCCAGATACCCTTTGCTCTCTTCACATGGTAAACTCTCATGACCACACTTTGGCACGACCTCTTCAAAAGGAGTCAGTTTGGTAACTCCCATCCTCTTCCACTGAGTTGATGTCAGGAAAGAAGTGTCACTGTGCTCCGGCCACCTTCTTCTCTCCCCTTCTACTCAACACAAGAGAGGATCAGGTGTCAGCATAATAGCTCCACACTTGGGAAGTGCTATAAACCCAGAAAAACTTCCTTTTTTAATTTAATTTAATTTAATTTTATTTTATTTATTTTTAGAGAGAGGGGAAGGGAGGGAGAGAGGGAGAGAAACATCAATGCGTGGTTGCCTCTCATGTGCTCCCTACTGGGGACTTGGCCCGCAACCCAGGCATGTGCTCCGACTGGGAGTCCGACTAATAACCCTTTGGTTTGCAGGACAGCACTCAACCCACTGAGCCACACCAGCCAGGGCTAAACCAGAACTTCTTGAGCATAAGTTAAGCCTATGAGAATCAACTTACATCAATGACTAATATACTCATCTAAAAGAAAGTCGAGGGTTCGTTTCTAGATGCTAGGTGTATGGAGATGAAAGAGATACGATCTGAGCCCTCAAAGAAGCAGAGTTCAGTGGAAGAAACTAAGTTCTAATGCAAGTGTGTTGTTACCTGCTTCTCATGGAGAAATGCACGTGCGCTGTGAATGGCTATAGGAGGGGCCACTCATCAGCTTAGGGTATTGGACAGGCTTTGCTAAAGAAGCAGAGTCTGGACCTGAGACCAAGAGACTCAGATGGTGGAGGGCAGGGTGGGACCAGAACTGGTTCAGGGGAAATGCTTAGTGTGCTGTTGCCTCCTCAGACAGAACCTCTTGATGTTGTGCTGCTAAGAAACACATCTGGCACAGGGGCTGACTTTTCAGGGTGTAAATTCGCTAAATAAAAGCTTCTTCTTTTCCTCTTCTGCCTTTTGGGCATTTTATTGCTCCTTAGCACCTCCATGAGGAGTAGAATTGTGGAAAATAGTGGGTGAGGGGGAGTTAGGGTAAAGAGAAGGAAGAGGAGATAGAACCGCTATCTCTAAGTTTAATAGAAAGGATCTAAAACAGAAGTTAGAAAAGAAAGTTTGGAGTTGAGGGCTTTTATTTCCTCAGATTATCTTGTTTCCTGTTAGCCTAGGTGGTACTAGTAATCATGGTTACCACTAAGCACTTATTAGATGCCCAGCCTTCTACCGAATCCTCCATATTCATGATCTCATTTGATCCTCAAAGCATTCTTATGATTCAGTTTATTTTGTACGTGAGGAAACATCTCAGAGAAGTCATTGGAAGGGCTGGGATTGAAACGGGGCTCTGTTTGTTGCCTCCAGTCTCTGTTGCCATTGGACCAGACTCCCTAACACCAGGTGTTCTGACGTTTCAGGTGAAGAGATTGTTTTCTGACGGCTGCGTTGGAGGCTGTGACAGAGCAGAGAGCCTGTGTGGAGCCGATGGGGAGGCTTTCTGAGTAACATGGCCCTTCGCCATTAGCCTTGCCATGACCACATTTTTCACCAGCGTCCCCCCCTGGATTCAAGATGCAAAGCAGGAGGAGGAAGTGGGCTGGAAACTAGTTCCCAGACCTCGGGGCCGGGAGGCGGAGAGTCAAGTGAAGTGCCAATGTGAAATCTCGGGGACACCCTTCTCAAATGGGGAGAAGCTGAGGCCTCACAGCCTCCCTCACCCAGAACAGAGACCATATAGCTGCCCTCAGCTGCACTGTGGCAAGGCTTTTGCCTCCAAGTATAAGCTGTATAGGTAGGTGGCACTCCCGTACCTCTTCCTGTCCTGAGGTTCCAGGAGGACCAAGCCAGAGACTCCACTGAGTGTGGCAGAAGAGTAGAGGTTAATTCGTCCCACAGTATGTCCCGAATGCCAACCATTTGGGGTCACACAGTAAAACATAATGGGGGTGGGTTTTTGTTTGTAATCCTCACCTGAGGAGGACATTTTTTCCATTGCTTTTATAGAGGGAGGAAGGGGGAGAAAGAGAGAAACATGGATGTGAGAGACATTGATCAAATTGCCCTCTGGTACGTGCCCCAGCTGGGGACTGAACCCACAACCTGAGTACGAGCTCTGGGAGTCGAACCCATGACGTTTTGGTCTACAGGACAGCATTCTAACTAACTGGAGCCACACTGGCCAGGGCAATGGTGGTGATTTTTATTCAAACACTAAAATGTGATGGGTATCACATCAGATAGCCATGAACAAACTAGATTGAACATTTGTTCTCTATACTACTTCCCCCACTCCTGTAAGGTAATGGTGAAAATCTTGGTTAGAAATTAGGAATCAATCTTAGAACTTCAGAAAGAAAGGGAGACACTGGGGTCCTATCTATAAATTTTAAAGTGGAGGCTCAGAGTAGGGAGGTAACCTACCCAAGGTCACATAGCTTCTTAGGTCCTGTAGTGCCTCTTCTACTGAACCAGCCTGTCACGTAGATGATTACTTCTGTGTCTGTAGAGTCCCTGGTATCCTCTGGCTCAGCGGCCTTCATGAAACTTGCCAGACCAAGAACCCTTGCCGAAGTGAAATGGAACGCGAAAGCCCTGGCGTAGAGCAGACATGGCAGAGCAGCTCTGAAGGGGGGGCCCTGCTTCAAGGCGGTTTTTATTTTATCCTTGCTTTTCTATCAGGAGTGCGCACCGCCCTTTACAACGGAGGTAGCCTGCCCGGTGCCCTCTTGCATCCATCAGGCTGGGACTCGTTGAGCTCCTGCTACATGCTGTGCACCTGTAGCTGGGAGTGCTGGCCCTCCTTGAGTCCGCTGTCTTAATAGTGTAGACAGACAGCAAGCAAGTAATGTGAACAAGATGACCAACCACAGAAAGCCTCAGTTCCTTGTTTGGAAAATAGTTTCTGGGAAGGAACTAAACCAGGTGGCAGGGTGTGTGACCAGGACTGCCCTTGGGACAGTTCTGTGGTCCTCAGGAATGCTTTGAATCTGCGTGCTTCTGTGTCTTCGCTGGACTCCACTTGTGGCTGTCCTCTTAGACCACCTTTTTTTTTTTTGAGAATTTTTGTGTGTTTATTTGAGTCCAACTGATGATAAATGCTGGAGAGCATGCTCTTAGACGACCTTAGTGACAATCTGGGTGTCCGTGAGAGGCTGCAAGAAAGGTCCTAGTCCAGGAGGCAGGACCCCGACTGCACCCACAGTCATTGTGTGACCTTAGGTGAGTTACCAAACATCTTTGGGCTTTCGTTTCTTCACCTGCAAAACGAGGGGAGTGGACTGTGGATCACTCAGTACTTCCCTGTCACACATTACCCGGCCAGTTATGCCTCAGGAGGTCAGTGGTAACCTCATGGGTGTGAACACCAGAGTAGCATGAGAGGAATGGCATGTTTGATGTCTTCAGACAGAAGGGATCACTGGGTGCTACACTAGAGACAGTGGTGGCATACCTAAGTGAACCCGGTTCTCAAGGTCGGTGTTTAAATTTAGCTTCTGCCACTTACTGACTGCTGTGTGGGACTGCTCTGTGCTTCAGCCTCTGATGGAGGACAAGGCTTGAGTGCAGGGCCTAGCAAATGGTGGGCCCCAAAGTCTTACAGAATCAATTCTGAATGTATTATGGAGCTCTGGGTTGTAATCCTAGACTCTGAGCTGCTTTCCAGTCAGACGGGAGCAGGTAAACCAAGGGACGCTGAGGTGCCACACCATGAAAATGTTTTGGGGTTGTTTTTTTTAAGATTTTGTTTATTTATTTTAAGAGAGAGGAAGGGTGGGAGAAGGAGAGGGTGTGCGTGGTTGCCTATCATACTCCTCCCACTGGGGACCTGGCCCACAACCCAGCCGTCTGCCCTGACTGGGAGTCAAAATGGTGACCTTTTGGTTTGTGGGCCTGCACTCAATCCACTGCACCACACCAGCCAGAGCAAATGAAGACGTTTCTTAAATGTTGCTAGTTTACATGGCAAACAGTTTAAATGGTAAAAATGAGCATGCAGTGAAAAAGGAATTGTTCTCACACTTGAAGTCACTGTTCTCCCCAAAGGCAGCCGGGTGGAGGGTGGGGAGGTGAGTTTCTAGTATGTCCTCGCTGAGACATTCAAACATGTATTCCCTTTTTATTCTTACAAGGGAGTGTGTTGCATACACTATACTGAACTTCCTTTTCTGACTCAGCCCCAGATCAGGAAGTTTAGATATATTTCACTTTCCCTTTATTTTGTCACTTAAATATTTAAAAATACAATCTATTGAAAAGGAAATACATTCACATAATTTAAAATGTAAAAGGTACCAAAAGATATACAATGAAAATGCTCCCATCACACCCATAAGCTGCATATTTCTTCTCCCTAAAGGCAAGCAGTGTTGTCAGTTTCTTTTATATCCTTCTAGAAATATTTTAAGCACATTCAAGCAAATTTACATTTATTTCCCTCTCTTCATATGCATAGTACCAGTCTACACGCGCTCTTCTATCTCATTGCTGGTTTTACACTTACTATATTTTAGGAGCTTGTTCCTTGTAGATACATAGAAAGCTGCCTTATTTTTTTTTAAAGACTGATTTATTTTTAGAGAGAAGGGAAGGGAGGGAGAAAGATGGAGAAAAACATTGATGTGAGAGAGAAACATCGACTGGTTGCCTCTCATACACCCCCACCAGGGACCAAACTTGCAACCCAGGCATGTGCCCTGACCAGGAATCGAACTGGCAGCCTTTCGCTTTGCGGGATGACACCCAACCAACTGAGCCACACTGGTGAGGGCTGCCTCTTTTTTTTTTTTTTTTAAGTGGAATCATAAAATAAGACCCTTAAGAAAACTTGAGTTATTTTGTGAGTTTATCATAATTTGTTTAACCAGTCTCCTATTGGTGAACATTGAGATTGTTCCCGATGTTTAGCTCTGGCACACAATGCTGCAGAAAATAGCAGTACATACAGGGTGGGGCACAGGTAGGTTTACAGGTGTGACTACACGCAACAGTTTACCCTGTATTCTTATGTATTATTGTATTGTTCTCCATGCAGACAGCTGTGAACCATCTTTTGCTCCACCCTATATGTGATTCTGTGGGTGGGCCAGGATATCGAGAATATAGTTGGCATGCTATTCCATCCATCCCACTGCATGGCCCTACCATAGTTTTCATACCCAGTTCCCTGTTAATGGTTACCTCAGTTGTCTGGTCAGCCCTTGCAATCTCATCTTTCTCCTCTATTTTCCATCTCTACCCCAGGCACATGGCCACCCATTCATCCCAGAAACCACACCAGTGCATGTACTGTGATAAGATGTTTCACCGCAAGGACCATCTCCGGAACCACCTGCAGACCCATGACCCCAACAAAGAGGCTCTCCATTGTTCCGAGTGCGGTAAGAATTACAATACAAAGCTGGGCTACCGGCGTCATCTGGCCATGCATGCTGCCAGCAGTGGTGACCTCAGCTGTAAAGTGTGCCTGCAGACCTTTGAGAGTACCCAGGCACTGTTAGAGCACCTGAAGGCCCATTCACGCCGGGTAGCAGGGGGTGCCAAGGAGAAGAAGCACCCCTGTGACCACTGTGACCGGCGGTTCTATACTCGTAAGGATGTGCGGCGGCACCTGGTAGTGCACACAGGCCGGAAGGACTTCCTGTGCCAGTACTGTGCCCAGCGGTTTGGCCGCAAGGACCACCTGACACGGCATGTCAAGAAGAGCCACTCACAGGAGCTGCTCAAGATTAAGACAGAGCCAGTGGACATGTTAGGCCTTCTCAGCTGCAACTCCACAGTCAGCGTGAAGGAAGAGCTGAGCCCCGTACTCTGCATGGCCTCTCGGGACATGATGGGGGCCAAGGCCTTCCCTAGCATGTTACCCATGGGCATGTATGGCACCCACATCCCTGCCATGCCCAGCGCGGGCATGCCACACTCCTTGGTGCACAACACGCTGCCCATGGGTATGAGCTACCCTCTGGAATCCTCACCTATCTCTTCTCCAGCTCAGCTTCCTCCAAAATACCAACTTGGATCTACCTCATACTTGCCTGACAAATTGCCCAAAGTGGAGGTGGATAGTTTTCTGGCGGAGCTTCCTGGAAGCCTGTCTCTCTCATCCGCTGAACCCCAGCCCGCCTCACCTCAGCCGGCGGCAGCTGCGGCCCTCCTAGATGAAGCACTGCTCACCAAGAGCCCCGCCAACCTCTCTGAGGCCCTCTGCACTGCTAATGTGGACTTCTCCCACTTACTGGGCTTTCTTCCACTCAACCTGCCCTCGTGTAACCCACCCGGGGCCGCAGGGGGCCTGGTCATGGGCTACTCCCAGGCGGAAGCACAGCCCCTGCTCACCACATTGCAAGCTCAGCCTCAGGATTCCCCGGGAGCTGGGGGACCGCTGAACTTTGGGCCCCTGCACTCCTTGCCTCCTGTCTTCACCTCTGGCCTGAGCACCACCACCCTGCCTCGTTTCCACCAGGCATTCCAGTAGCCCCCAAGGAGGCCCTCAGCTCAGTCCCGGACTCTGTCAGGGAGCTTCAGTACCCATCCCGTCTGCATCCCCTGTAAACGCAGCTGAGCTTTCAGAGCTGGTTCAAACAGAAAAGATTCCAGTATCTGTATGGAGCACTTGGTTTGGGGGCTCAGGCTCCAGCATCAGTTCCAGGAGGAGCCTTGAGCCCCAGCCCCATGAAAAGATCCCGTACTATAGGACTTCAGGTATTTTTACTTTTATTTTTTTTAAATCTGAATCGGGAGCCACACTTAGTCCTCTCTTTCTCCAAAGTGTCAGAACCCGCTCCTCTCAGGAGACTGGGGAGACCTGTTGGAGACAGAGAGTTTCACTTTGGATGACCTCGAGAAAAGTAGCTGAAGAAGCCCGCCTTCTGGTCCCAACCTGCAGACTCCACAGCAGTCAGTCAGGCCCTGCTGCAGAGGGTCACTTGGCTCCATCACCTGCTTCCAACGGACGGGCAGGAGAGAGGGCCTCTGCTCTTCCTCACCACCCCCACCCCTCCTTCACCAGCACCTACATTTTCAGTCAGTGTTGTCCAGCAACGGTACTGTTTACACAATCGCTTCAGACACACCATTTCACCTCTCTTGCCGAGCTGTTAGCCTTAGAATGATTGCAGTGAACATTGTTTACACACCATGAATTCATTCCCACCAGTCCATTCCAGTTGGCACCAGCTGGAACCTTTTGGTACCTGGTGTTAACCGGAGCCCTGTTTACAAGGCGGAGTCGGGTCTCGCTGACTTCTCTTCACTTGAGGTCACATTTTTCCCCTGTGGGGAAATAAACTGACTTTGGACTGCTTCAGTCTCTGCCATCTTCCATGACTGTGTCGTTCCTGCCTTCCTCAGCAGTGTCTGCAGAAGACAGGCAAGAAGATTGGAGCAGTTTCTCACAGGTCTGCAATTCTGTTTTTCTCCAAGTATGTATCATGACCCCCTCGTCCTACTTTTGAACTGGGGAGGGGAAGAAACGAAAGGCATGCCCACTTCCGTCTCCTCCCCTTCCCTAATTCCCACCCTGAACATCATGAGCTGTTATCATTAGTCTTAGGAGGGACTGGGGTTCTAGGCTGGTGTGAATAGCAAAGGAGAGGGTGTGAACCCCTCCTTTGTGTCTCCTACCTGTCCATTTCCCAGGAAGTTGTGGAATTGTAGGAAGAAGAGTTTCAGAAAGTTAGGACTGAGCAGAGAGATCCTTGAGTCCTAGTCTGTGGGTGTGTCATTGCCTCCCACACGAAACTTCTCTTACCCACAACGTCCTTCTCTCCTCCACTTTGCAGTTCCCTTGGACTCAGGGCCACTCACTGTACATAGGCTTTTCTGCTCTCTATCAAAGAACTTCCACTTTCCAGTTGTGGCCTCCCTCAGTTTTGCCCCCAATACTCAGCAAGGTTTCTTGCAACAAATGATTAGTTCTGACTTGTGGGGCTCTGCCAGAGACAGCGCAGCCCCTGCCCAGCTGAACCCCATCCTTGCTTCATTTCAGTTCTGTGTGGGCACTCTTCCCATTCATGGAAGGGAGGTAGCTCAGGGACCACCAGTGTGGGACCCTTCTGAGACACCTCCACTCTGATTCAGAAACACACTTCTACCTCTTTACTGTTAACTCCTACAGTGCAGTCAGCAGACTCTGGGCACTTCTTTCAGTGGGTGCCTCGTGCTGGCTTCTCCACTAGGATTTCAGGACAAACTACTGAGGAACTGCCTCAGCCTCCTCCCAGCCCCCCCCCCCCCGCCCCATCCTTCCGTCTAGGAGTAACTTCGGTCTGTTGTCGGAAACTGAGCAGGTGCAAGACCCAGGCTTCTGCTTCAGACCAGGCCAGTGCTCTTTGAGGTGAAAGCCTTAAATTGTAGCTCCCTAGCCCTTGGTTGGGAGCGATGTGGAGTGAATAAGCACGTTTTTGATTTAGGCAGGGTAGCTTGGGGTACCTTTAAAAAACAAAACCAGATATAAAAATGTCTGGCAAGGTAGAACCAGACTAGGTGATTTGCTTCTAAAAATTAGTTTTCAGTGAGTCCCAGGGACTGATTAAGGTTTATTTTTTTAAAAGCGTCCACCTTGGTACGCAGCCACCTCCTGCATGCTGTGCATGTTACTGGGACTCGTATTATAGGAAATGGTATGTGAGGATCCAAGCAGGACTCGGTGCTGCCATTCTCCTTGTCTGGGCTTCATCACTAGACCCAGCAAGCCTCCCCCTCCCTGTCACCATCCCTGCATCCTTTGTTTACAGAGGCAAATAGGCCTCTGGCCACAGAATACAGCTGATACAGGAGACCCCTCCTGTCTGCCTTCTTTCCTCTCCCTCCCTTGAATCCTCTATCCCAGTTAGTGATGCTGGGAAACGCATAGGACAGGCAAAGCAGCTATTTAAAACTTGTAACTGGAGCCTGGCCCCTCCTCTCCCCTTCTTCCTTCCACCCTGCCCCATTGCTCTTCCTCCAGGGCCCTTACCACCCCCAAGGAGTTTCCCTATCACTGTGAACTTCCCTGAAGCAGAGGAGCGTCAGCCTTCACCTTTTTTTTTTTCCGCATCATAGCCACCCAGCTGTTTCTTAAACCTCCTTTTCCATAATTAAAAAAAAAGAGAGAGAGAGACAGAGAGAGAAGCCTTATTGGCCTGGTTGTTCGAAGGATAATAGCTTTATCCCACACTCAGTAGCAAACCCACTGCAGTACCCTTACGGAGGCTGTGAGAGCCTGAGTCTTGGCATCTGCCCAAGACAGGAGCCATGGCATGTGGCAGAGACCAAATAAGGAACAGGAAAAAGGGGTGTCATGTCCCCTTCCCCACCATCTCTTCTAACTAACTTCGGTTAGCAAGGAGCTGCCCTGAATGGGGGCAGGCACCTCCCGCCCCGCAAGGTAGCTGGTCACAGTTGAGCGCAGTCCTGAGGCCAGGGACGGTGCCCAGTTCTGTCAGCACAAAGGACCTGTGCACATCTCGGAGGTGAGAGGTTGGAAAAGAAGTACCAATGAGTTTTCTCCCCCAACCTTTTACAACTGGTATTTTGTTCATGGAAATCCGGAAAGCAGGTGTGATTACTTTTTTGCTCGTACATATTGTTCTACATTGAAATTCTCCCACTGCCCTAAACTTTCCTCTAGTAGTCCTTTAAATCTTCTCTCCCTTCTGTTTGGTAGCTGTTTTTTTTTTTCCACTCCCCCTTCCACCTCCCTTATCTAGGAGCTATTTGTAAGCACGAAATTTTTTTAACAGTTTATATTGTACAGGATCAATATTTTGCTTTTTAACAAGGATATTTATGTAATAAACTTTGCCTTAGGCAGGTGTTGGCCAGAAAAATCCAGATTCCTCTGGGACCCCACCCTGGCCTCTCCTGGAGCTCTGAACCTGCTGTGGAAGGAATTGGCTGTGACCTTCACCCCTGGAGAATAGGGTCTGTGGGTAGGGAAAGGGTGTTCTAGTCCTGACAGGAGAAAGGTTTGCCGTGATAACCTGGTGCCTCTGTGGAGGGCTTTGGAGGAAGTATGGAGGAAGAATTCCAGTCTGATTTCTCCGGGTGCAAGCTGACTTCCTTAGCTGATTCTCCCCACACGCACCTCTCCTCCTCAGAATAGTTGGTACTAGAGCTCCTGAAACTCCTAGTGGAGTTTCCCTCCCTCCCTCCCTCCTAGTGGGAAAGGCCGTGGAGCCACTCTTTCAAAACGCCAGATTATTTAAAGAGAAAAATACAAGACAGAAAACCTTCTAGCACTTTGTAAACACAGTGAATAACCTCTTGGAGTATTTTTGGCTTTATATAAAACAAGGTTTTTAATTGTAAAGTATAAGTGCCATTAGAAAATGCACAGGGCATATCTTTGTTAAAGTAGATTTTTCAATGTTTTACAGAATTACATTTTCAAAAAAAGTTTTTATAATGAAGTTGTTTATTAAAAACTTCTGAATGATGTGTTTGGGAGTTGTGAGCCTCTCTGATTGGGGAAGGGTTGGAGAGAGCTTTGGGAAGAACTGGAGTCTACAAACATCTTCAGCGTCGAAGGGGATGGTTAGTGTAGGGACAGACGGTAACAACCTACACATCAGCGCCTGGGAACTTTGCACTTTGAAATAAAAGAGCGTAACAGGATGCCTTTGAGGTAAGTGGCATCATACTATCACTTAATCTTGGCTGCAGGGATCAGAAAAATCAAATCGGCTTAATGAAGTTTCGTGTAACTGAAAATGCCAGATGTTGGTTTAGTCTCTACGTTGATCCGGCATTTAAATAGTTGACATTAACATTCTGAGTTCTCCCTGCCGCGTCTCATGTAGTTGCGACTTTGTCCTCAGGGCCAACAAAGTGGCTTTTCCCTTTGTGTAGTAGAATGCTGCTATACTCCAGAGTTGTCCTCACAGTGCTGACCAAGGAGAAAAGGGACCTTTATAGGCTCTTGGGAGAGAGCAGCCCTTTTATTCATAGAAGCCCCAGTAAGTATCTCCTGCCTCATTAGTCTTAATGGGGTTCTGTGTTATTCCCAAACCAGTCACTATATGCCAGTGATGACAGGGCTGAGATGGGAAAACTGGCTTCTTGAAGGAAACTTGGGGTACCATTGGAAAGAGGAACAGATGCTGACTGTCCAAGAAAAATGTCACCCACTGCCCACCAAGCACAGATAGTGACAGCCAGGCCCTGACCTTGCCCAGACTTGTGCCTATCCATTAGTTTCAGACGAACTGCTGAGAGGCTGACATGGCTTGGACAGTCTCTCATAGAGGTAGTTCTCACCATCCTGGGCCCATTCCCTTGTGCTGAGATCCTCCCACTCAGGGCTCAGACTGAGCTTGATTTCCAGTGGTCTGGAGCCAGTGTCCAGTACAACTCTGGAGTCCAGCCCAGGAACCCATGGGGCATTAACAAGTGTTAACAGGTGTTTTGTGTTTAAAAAAAAAAAAAAAGCAGTGGGCTGGCCCTTCATCTCTTTGGCCTTCCATTTACTCAAGTAATGTTCACTGTCCATTCTAATGGGTCAGATCCCCAGGGAGGGCCCCAGGGGAATCCGCCTTGGCCTCCAGAGGGTGCATGCCCCTGGATGGGTCTGGGGGCTCAGAGCTGTCTTTTCCATTGAGCCAGAGGGAGCTGAAGGCTTTCTGGAGGAGGTGGCAAGGATTTCCTGGCAGAACGGGCATAGGGGTATTGACCCCCACAGGCCACAAGTTTAGAAGCTAAGACCACAGGGATGAAGATGCATTTGTAGAACCCCGGCTGCAAGGGCTGGTCCCTCCGGTCTCTCACCTATCCAAGCACAGACCGACTGTGCACCTCAGATTTGAGTTGACATTTGTGAAATGTCTGGTGCAGAGCCAGGGGGAAGCTGCTGGGCCTAGGGCAAAGTGTCTACCTTTCAGCCTGCCAGCCCAGAAGGACCCAGCTGGTTTGGGGGAAACCAGGTGATGCGCTTTGCTCCCTGGTTGGCAGTATTTGAAACCTTCCCTTGCCTCCAGATCTTTACTCTGGCCTTGTTTCTCCTTTTTTCACGTATTTTGAGCACCTCCGTGTGCCTGTTAATTACCATCAACTGCCCTCCCAGTTGGCTTCTGGTGAGTCTTTGCAGGGAATACCTCTCCAGCCCCTATACATATGCCTGCTTTACCTAGAGCAAAGCTGCAGCTGTCCTGCGGCTGCCCCAAAGCCGCAGAGGACTGTGGGCACCGGGAGACTCCCACCGGCCCACCGGGGATGCGGGAACAGTAATGACCTGGCATGGGAGTTGTGATGGTTCTGTCTGTGACCGAGGTTGGGTCTGATCATCCCCGGTGCCTGCTCTGAGTTGCTCCTTGCTTGGTACACCCCTGCACTTAACTGCCAGCGCCCTATTAATCTGGAGCCAGTTCTGCCGGACTCCCCGCCGGGAAGCTCCCAGCCCCTCCGCCAGACCTCCGGGCCCCTCGCCTCCCGCAGCCGGGCGACCCTAGTGAATCACATCCGGAATGAGGGGGCACGAGGGGCGGAGCGCACCCCGGAGGAGACTGCCTCCCCGTCTCGCACTCACGGCGCCACCACCGCCAGTCGCAGAGCCGCCCCTCTCACGGAACTCTTCGTGTCTCCCGTGCACCCCAGTCCCTTCAGGTCAGAGGCTTCCGCAGGTGATGGCGGACGAGGGTGAGGGCGTCCTGGAAACCACCGCGCGCCTGCCAGCGGGCCTCGCGCGGGAGGGGGGCTCGCGCCTGGCCCCGGCGGCTGGGGCCCGAGAAGCCAGGGGATACGGGCACCCCGACCCCTCAGATGGCCCGAGGACCGCCCCGCCTGTCCTCGGGCTCCCGGGAGCGTCCTCTGTGGCGACTCATCCTACCCTGGAAAACGGCCTTGTTGGGGGCGAGGCCCCCAAAACCTGTGGCGCAGTGGGGTCGGGGGCCCAGGCTGAAGCCCGCGAGAAGGCCAAGGAAATGACGATTGAGGAGGGCGCCATCTTCTCGGAGGAGGCGGAGGGGGAGGTGCAAAAGCAGCAGGTGGGCGAGGAGATGGAGGTGGCTGAGAAGCTGGTCGAGGAGGAGAAGCTGGAGGTGGGAGTGGAGGCGCAGGAGGGCCCTGGGCCGCTACACCTTGATGGCCCAGTTGTGGACCCACTGGAGGCCATCCAGTGGGAGCTGGAGGCTGTGAGTGCCCAGGCAGACAGGGCCTACCTGCAGCTGGAGCGGAGGTTTGGGCGCATGCACCGCTTGCACTTAGCCCGTAGGAGCTTCATCATTCAGAATATTCCTGGCTTCTGGGTCACCGCCTTCCTGAACCACCCGCAGCTGTCAGCCCTGATCAGCCCCCGAGATGAAGACATGCTCTGCTACCTGATGAATTTGGAGGTGAGGGAGCTCAGGCATGCCAGGACCGGCTGCAAGTTCAAGTTCCGCTTTTGGAGCAATCCCTACTTCCGGAACAAGGTGATCGTGAAGGAGTATGAATGCAGATCCTCAGGCCGGGTGGTGTCTATCGCAACTCGCATCCGATGGCACCGGGGCCAGGAGCCCCCTGCTCTGGTACACAGGAACCGAGAGACTGTCCGCAGCTTCTTCAGCTGGTTCTCACAGCACAGCCTCCCAGAGGCTGACATGGTTGCCCAGATTATTAAAGAGGACCTGTGGCCCAACCCCCTGCAGTACTACCTGCTGGGGGATAGGCCCCACAGGGCCAGGAGAGGCCTAGCACGGTGGCCCACAGAGCCTCCTTCAAGGCCCTATGGGTTCCAGTCTGGCTAAGCCCTGCCCTGGAACCTGGCCCCTACCTACATGAGACTCCCTTCTACTTCCTGTGGACCTCTGCTTAGGCCAGCAGTGGCACTCTGTCGTCTGCCTTCTCCTACATGCACTCCGGCCCCTCTGGACATTCAGCGGACACAGCTCCAAGTTGAGGCCTTCATGATGACGTTCTTCTGTTTCCATATGGCCTTCATGCGTCACAGGAGTCACAGGCCACAGTGTCTATCCCAGTACCCAGGGCTGCAAATATGTACTGCTGTCATCTTCGGGCCCACCTTTGATCATGGCCTCCCCACCCATTTCTGAGATGGCGCCCACGAGTCATTGCTGGAAGGACCAGTGCCTCTGCAAGGTCACAACATGCTGCGCTTCATATTTATGCTGGCTCTGCACATGGGCTGTGGCCAGCTGCGTCTCATCACCCACGACAAAGTGGGTGCACTGTGCTGGCTGTCAACTGCACTTGGACATTCTAGGGCCTCAGAGCTTCAGGATGACAGGCCAGGCTACTGGACTGTGGGACATCCGGTAAAATGGGCACACAGACAGCAGAGGGCTGTTGTGCATGGGTGAGGTCAAGGACGTGAGGCAGTGGGCAACACATTCTTTGTGATCACACTGACGTCACCCATGTGGGTCCTGCTTCACAGTCTGCTATCTGCACAGGCCTGTGCTCTACCTTACCGATGTCTGGCTGTCACCCTTCTCATGAGTTTGGCTGAGGTTGCCACCAGCCCTTTTGCCTGCTCCCAGGTCTATAAGGACCTCAAGAACTGCCAGTGGAGCCAGGTTGGCCACCTGTAAATGCACAAGACCCCTCAAACTCCCAGGAACTCTGCTGTGCTGGCATTTCTGGGCATGGGCTCAAGGCATGGGCAATGACTGCGTCCCTTCCTGAGCCCTGGTCACTGGACTCCTACAGAGTCCATCTCCCCGTTTCTCCGTGTTCTTTAGGCTGCCAGGTTGGGGCTGCTGGGGAAGGGGTGTTTCTGGTCTGGGGGCTTCCACCTTCCCGAACTCACATCTCTTCATTTCCTTTAAAGTGACAGCCCAGAGATAAACAACTGAAGAAGCAAGGTTTTTTATAAACAGTTGAGGAGACAGGCTTTTTTGTTTAATTTGCCTCTCTTTATCCCCTCTGCTCCCATGCCCTTCCCCTTTCAGCAAGGTCTAGAATCTTCAAAGGGGAACAGTACAGGGCTGCTCAACAGGGAGACCAGGAGGTAGGGCCCCCCAGGGGTAAGGGTTCTTAACCGTTTTGTTTCTGCTGCGCTCTTTTGGACTGACTTTGGCCCGACTCTCTCCTACCAGGTCCAGTGCCCCTCCCAGGATCCTATAGGTACAGGGGCTTAGTTGTGCCGCTCTCTGCAACCCAGTTCCCTTTCCTAGGCTTTTGTTGCTGTTTCCATCTTATTTTAGGGGTGACAATACCTAGTCCCCTTCCCATGAAAGGCCTTGTCTTCTCCGCACTTGGGGAGGCCTTGAAACAAACTAGTGGGGGATACGCTCTTGGCCAGGGAGAAGCCAGAGCCAGCTGGCAAGGCGGGGATACCTGAGTGCTGGTGGAGCAGAAGGAAGGGAGCCCTGACTCTTCCTACCTTTACTCATTGACCAGTACGTGTATTAAGAACTATGAACAGAACACTGCATCTTTACAGATTCTCTCCATCCAGGTAAAAGCTTGTGTTTGTGGAAAGTTAATTCTGTTTTCCATTTCACTGCTTATAAGCAAGAACCTGTGTATCCCCTTCTCCATTTCTGCCAGGGAAATTGAGTTGACAAGGCCTGCTTGTTGCTTTGAGTTGAGAACATTTACAAGAATGTCACTAATTTTTTGATACCATTTGGGCACTTACGTGGCTATTCATGATTGTTACCAAATTGTTGTGGCCTGATAACATAACCCTGTACTTAGAAATAGTTTTGAATATGGTGGTTTATACTGTTACTGTGTTGTGAGGGTGACCTCCCAAAGGAAACCTGTAACTCGGGTAGTCTTGACGATTCTGTGCTCCGGTTGCCATGTTGGAACCAACATCACTGTATTGATATCTCTGCTTCTAAACAAATATTCGTGATGTGGCTTTGTCCGATCAGAATAGGATTCATGGCACTTTTATCCTCTGTATGCATGATGAAAAAAATAAAACCCTTTCAGTCTGGGGGAAAAACCAACTCAGATCATGTTACTCCCTCTCCAAAGCCCTCCAATGGCAGAAGAAAAAAATTAATTCCTTATTGTGGCTGACAAAGCTCAGCACTTTCTGGTCCTTGCCGACACCGCCCATCAAGGGCCTCTCCACCCCCAACACTTGCCTCTCTGCTCCTTAAAAGACACCAAGCCTGTTCCAGCCTCAGTGTTTTGCCTTGCGTTTCTCTCCGGAACTTTCTGCAGATACTCTTCTCCGACTACCTCCATTCTTCCAAGCCCCAAACACTGCAGAGGCCTCCCCACCCAGGCTGTCTGAAGTCATCCTCTCCCCATTTCCGTCTCTTCTCCCCTTCCCTAGCAGTCTGTCGCTTTTCCCCATGTGCACCTCAGAATCACTGAGCGTGAATGACTGTTCATCAGAGCATGTGCTGGGCTCTGACAACATGGTTCCCTCCCACGGGGTTCAGCTGGGCAGAGAAGGGTGGAGGTGATAAAGGGTGACCTTAAAATTTGTCATCTAGCAGGAACACAACTGTGAGTGAAAGGGGGACACTCATAATTACACCGGGACAGGAGGACTAACTGGCATATAATGGTTGCCCCAAAGAGACAGAACCCAACTTAGTCTATCTGGGCACGTAGCTCATCCCAGCTGTGCATGATGTGTGTGATCAGAGGGTGGGAAGTTCTGTGAAGCTGGACGCTGAGGCTGGGCTTTGAAGAATGGGCAGTAAGTAGTTTAGAAAGAAAGTGGGGCTGGAGAAGGGAGTTCCTGACAGCCAGCAGCCTGACTGAAGGCCCTGAGACAGACGGTGCCTGCTGTGTTCAGGGCACAGCGTGTGCCCTGGGTGTGGCTGTTTGGGAGAGGCAAGGCTGGGTGGGTAGTTTAAGTCCATTTTCTGGAAACAGAAACTGAATGCAAACTAAGGCTAATGGTGGGGAGGATAAGCTGTGGCTCAGAGGTGGGAGAGTGGGCAGGGCAGGTGGAGTCCGGGGGGGGGGGCGGGGGGTGATACCAGCTCTGTAGTGTCTTCAGTTTGAATCCTGCCGAGCTTCCGCGAGGCCCTCCTTGATTGCTCTAACCCACCATCATCTCTGCCACCTCCCAAGTACAGACTAGAATTTTGGACACCAGTACATGGGTGGGCTGTACCCTCTGCATTTCTCTTGTGCTAAACAGCTGTTTTGATGATCCTAGGGGAATCAGGTTGAACCTCAGCATCCTGGTGGTCCTGGAAGCTGCTGCCCCATGTGGTTTGCCTGCCCTGTAACTACCTGGTGGTTGGCAGGTGCACTTTGGCTCCTGCAGCCCACCCAAATACAGGCCAAGCTGCAGCCTACCTATTCTTAGGCCCAGGACAATGGTGCTCACCGAAACAGGAGCTTACCTGATCTTTCTGCGGCATGACCAGGGGCATGCTTCCTTCACACTGACTGACCTTGGCAAGGGTACAGCCCAGCCATGCGTCTGGAATATGAGTGACTCATTTGTTTATCTGCATATCTTAGTGCCCCCTCTGTACGAAGCACTGGGGATGCAGGATGACCCTATTCAGGTGTCTGCCCCCAGCGAGCTCAAGAGTTCCACCAGGCTGAAAACAGTGACAGTAACTGCTGATGTTCAGTGAGTGCCCCCTCTGGGCCAGGGGCTTACAAGGATACAGCAGCCAGAGAGGCTCTCTAAATGTCTGGCCATGGCCCTCTTCGGCTCCCAACCCTCCAACCCGTCTGATGGCGAGTGAGAGGAAACCAACATCAGAGAGGAGTGCTCCGCATGGTCTGCAAGACCCTGGCCCTTGTCACCTGACCTCGTCACCTCCTCTCCGATACCCCTCCTTCTACTGACACCTGTGTTATGCTGGTCTTCGAATCTGTGCCAAGACCTTGCTTGCTCTTCCCTCCACTTGGAACCTTCTCTATGTATTTGCATGGCCAGCTTCTCGATTCAGTAAGTTCTAAGCTCATCTGTTGCAATTTCATCTCTTCAGGGAAGCCTTCCCTGACCACCCTTTCTAAAAAACACCCTGTCACGCGCCTTAAGCCCTTCCCCTGATCTGGATTTTGTTCTAGCACTTACACCATCTGACACAATATTGTATATTTAGTTATCCGCCTGTTTCTGTGCACGCTCACTGCAGAACACCCCTCCCCCAGAACAGCACCCGGCACAGTGCAGGGCTCAGCAGCTGTGGAATCAACGCATGCTTTACGTCCTCAACGTTCAGGAGGGTCTTCCAGGTGGGCAAGGAGAAGACTGTCTCTAATGACAGGAACTGCGTGGCCCAAGGCAGCTCTTTTCCAGGCAGCCTCTGGGGTTGCAGCAATGTCGTTGGGCCCACTCCCAGTCCCTCCTACTGAGAGATGGCCATTGGGCTTACGTGCTCACAGAATGGAGGAAGGCCAGGGTGGAGGAGGGCCTCCCTGCTCTGGTGTGGAGAGCAAACTCATCGAGTCTTGAGGTCAGGGTTTTTCTCACCTCTGCTCTAAGAGGTCTGTCCTGTTGGCCCAGGGAGGACTTTTGGACAAGTTCTTGTCAATAAGAAAAATAGACAGCAATCCATTGTTACCTGTGACTGTGCTGATTACAGCTTGGGGAACTTTGATATTTTCCTCCATGGACATGATTTCAGCACAAAAATTAAAGGAATTCCCTGGTATCTGCTTGCCCTTGCTCAGCAGCAGGACTAAACACTGATTTGGGCTGGTGGCCTCTGAGGCCCTCGGCATCAGAGCTGACTCGGGATCTCAGGGGCGCGGGGCTGTGGTGGAGCGGGCACCGGCGGAGAGGCCGGCAGGCCCGTGTGCTGCTGGCTCCCCGCGGTGGGGCCTTGGCCATGACTTCTGACAGCTCTCAGCCTGCCTCTCCCCTAAAGGAGAACTTGGAATTCCCTAGCAGGGGGCAAATGTCCCTTTAAGATGTCTTCTGCTCCACACAGCCGCCCAGCCCTCCAGCTGGCTGGCTCAGTGGCAATACTTTTGATTTTCCGACAAGCAATTTCTTTTTCTTTCTTTTTTGTCTTTCTCCTTTTTTTATGTGAACATCCAGGCGAGATGGGCTTTGGGGCGGTTTGATTCAGCAGCTCAATGATGTCTTTGAGAACTTGGGTCTCCTCCAATCTGCATCCTTCCTGTTCTCCACCCTCAGGTGGTGCCAAGATGGTGGCAGTAGCCCCAAGAGTCACTGTAGGATATGGCAACTCCAGAGAAGCCCCGTTGGGTCTTCCCACGACACCCCTAAAATGGAGGAAACCCTTCCTAGAAGCCACTCAGACTTGCATCTAATTGGCTAGAATGGGGCAACACGTCCACTCGGGGAGCACGGGACCATGACTTGCTTAGACCAAGCCTCAGGGGTGAAATGGATGTCTGCCCACAAGGTCTAGTGGGGTTACTGACACCATCATCTCTGGGAGCTCACAGGCACGATTCGACCCTTCTATGGGACCCCCCAAGATGGCACTTTCATGCTGCGATGGTCCTCAGGGTCAGAGGGTACTGACTTTGGGGCTAGCGTAGGTCCAATGGCAAGGTTCTGGTCTTGGAGATTTCCTTAAATCCAGACACGTCGCTGGCAAGCTAAGGTTCCCAGGCGTCAGGCCCCTTAGACTCCCCTTCGGTGGGTGAGGAGGGAATAACTGATTGAGCACCTACTGTGCAAGCGACCCTTTCACTTAAAGGAACTCACACAGTCCTTCACAGAGGCCTTGTGATCGTACAGGTGAAAGAGCTGGCAGCAGAGACTGCTGCTTTCAGCCGAGATGGAATTACGGGGATCATATTCATCCACCTGAAGCAAACAGAAAAGCAACCAGACAAGCAACCAGACCAAACACATGAAACAGTGTTTTTGAAGGCTCTGGACATTGACCAGTAAAGGACAGCGATCCCAGAGAGACAGGAAACAAGCAAGGGGAGCGCTGTGATCGCCCCGGCTTCCTGCCCTGGGGGAGTTTTCAGGCTGCAGCAGAAGGAGGGAGGATGGCAGTGAGCCCAGGGTGCTGAGCTGCAGACAGTGACGAGAGTCTGGGCAGACCAAGGGGGTGAACTCCTAGGACAGAACGCTAGGGAACGAGAGCTGCACAGGGGGAAACCCCTGGAGATCTGTAGAGGGTCCCCTGGAGTGTTCATCAGAACACTGATCGGCACAAGCCTGTGGGGAAACTCTCTGCGGGTAGGCAAAGAACCATCAGGAAGGATTCAAGAGACTAGAATAGTGTCTCTTCCCACCAGCCGTGGCACTGGGGACAGCATTGTGGGGTACTGAGAATACTTAGAAAGATCTTGCTTCTGTAGTGGCTAATAATAAGCCCTAGAATGAGCACTGCTCTGGAATTGCCTAAGAAAATCTTATGAGCAAGATCCAACAACATTAAACTGTTTCCGGTAACTTAACTGTCCCAGAAAAAAGCTCAAGAAGATTTCCAAGATTATAAACACATTCAGCATCTAACAAGGTAAAACTCGTGTCTGGCATCCAATCAAAGGCTGTCAGGCTTATAAAGTCATAATAAGCAACATAGTCCACAATGAGGAAAACGAGCAGTCAAAACCAGAGGTAGAAGTGAGCAGATAACATTCAAGATTATAATTGTATTCCACAGCTTTAAAAAGCCTCACATGTACAGTCGAATGATTTCTGACAAAGGTGCCAGAACCCATGGGGAAAGGACAGACTTTTCAACAAACCATGCTGGGAAAACCACATTACTAAGTAGAAAAGAATAAACTCAACTTTGGCTGGATAGCTGTGTTGGTTAGAGAGTTGTCCCAATTCTCCAAGGTTACAGGTTTGATCCCCGGTCAGGGCACAGACAAGAGTTAACCAATGAATACAATGATAAGTGGAACAACAAATCGATGTTTCCCTCTCTCTCCCCCTCCTTTCTTTTCTCTCTAAAATCAATGAATAAAAAAGAAAAAAAATAAAGTTGAACCCTTACCTTATATACAAAAATTAAATTAGACCAAAGACTTAAATGCAATACCTAAAACTATAAAAATCTTGGAAGAAAACATGGAAAGAGCGTCATGACATTGGCTTGGCAATGACTTATCAGATATAACACCAAAGCAGAGGCGACAAAATAAATGGAAATGGGAGTCATCAAAATTTCACCAAAGGACACTATGGACAGAATGGACAGGCAACCCACAGAATGGGATAAAATACTGCAAATCTTGTATCTGATAAGGAGTTAACATCCAGGATATATAAAGAACTTGTATAACTCAGTAACAAAAACAAAACAAAAACCCCCTCAATTTAAAAAAGGGCAAAGGACTGGAACAGACATTACTCCAAAGACGTACGAATGGCCAATACGCATATAGCAAGATGCTCAGCAGCACTAATCACTAACACAAATCCAAAACACAAGATACCGCTTTCCATTCACTAGAAAATGGGTATTATTAAAAAAAAAACAAAACAGAAAGTAACAAGTATTTTTTTAAAGATTTTATTTATTTTTAGAGTGGGGGAAGGGAAGGAGAGAGGGAAAGAAACATCAATGTGTGGTTGCTTCTCATGCAACCCCAACTGGGGACCTGGCCTGCAACCCAGATATGCCCCCTGACTGGGAATCGAACTGACAGCCCTTTGGTTCATAGGCCCGTACTCAATCCACTGATCTACGCCAGCCAGGGCTATTTATTTACTTTTTAGAGAGCAAGGAAGGGGGTGAAAAAGAGAGGAAGAGTAACATGTGAGAGATAAATCGATGGGTTGCCTCCAACTGGGAACCTGGCCCACAACCCAGGAATGTGCTCTAACTGGGAATTGAACCAGCGGCCTTTTGATTGTCAGGCTGGCACTCAAGCCACTGAGCCACAGCAGCCAGGGCAAAAATAACAAGTATCGACAAGGATGCAGAGAAACTGCAGCTTTCGTGCATTGCTGATAGGAATGCAAAATGGTACAGCCACTCAATAAAACAGTATAGAGTTTCCTCAAAAAATTAAACATAGAATTTCCTCATGACCCAGCAATTTCACACCAAGGCATGCGCCCAAAATAACTGATAGCAGAGACTTGAACAGAGATTTCTACACCAATGTTCACAGCAGCAGCACCCACAACAGCCGCACAGCCACTGGTGGAGGCACAAACAAAATGTGGTATTCACATACGATGGCATAGTAAGCCTTAAAGAGGAGTAAAATTCCGACAGGTTACAATGTGGATAAACCTTGAAGACATTATGCTAACGAAAATAAGCCAGACACAAAGGACAAGTGCTGTACGATTCCCCTGGAGCCGTCAAAGTCATGGAGACAGCAAGTAGAGTAGTGGCTGCCAGAGGCCGAGGGAAGGGGAAGAGTTACACTGAGCACAGAGTTTCAGTTTAGGAGAATGGAAAGTTCTGGAGGTGGCTCATTGTGATGGTCGTACCACATTGTGAGTATACACAATGCCAGTAAGTTGTACACTTTAAAATGGCAAATTTTATGTGTATTTTGCTCAATAAAAAGTTCAGTAGAGATGGGGAGGATATGAGAAAAAAGACCTGTGGGGCTCAGTGGGTTGAGTGCCAGCCTGTGAGCTGGAAGGTCACCTGTTCACTTCCCAGTCGGGGCACATGCCTGGATGCGGGCCAGGTGGGGGCCTGTGAGAGACAACTGATGGAGGTTTCTTTCCCTCTTTCTCCCTCCCTTCTCCTCTCTAAAAAATAAATAAAAGGAGAAGGGAAGGAGAGAGGGAGAGAAACATCAATGTGTGGTTGCCTCTTGTGTGTCCCCTGCTGGGAACTGGCCCGCAACCCAGGCATGTGCCCTGACTAACTGAACCTTGATCCTCTGGTTTATAGGCTTGTGCTCAATCCACTGAGCTACACCAGCCAGGGCTAAATAAAATCTTAAAGGAAAAAAAAAAGACCTAAATGAAATTTCTAGAGATGAAAAAGACAATGTCTGAGATGAAGACCACACTGCACGTGATTAACGGCAGAGGACATATGGCAGAAGACTAGTGTATTTAAAGGCATAGCAATACAAATTATTCAAAATGAAATACAGAAAAAGTAATTTTTTAAAAAAGAAAATGAGTAAAGAGCCCCAGTGGATGGGACATCAGTGGTGGAAAAACTTCAAGCAGCCTAACATACAAGTAATCAGAATGGCTGAAAGGAGAGAGATGGGAGAACAAAAAATATTTGAAGAGATAATGGCCTAAAACTTTCCAAATTCACTGCACACAGTAAACACACAGTTCCAAGAAGCTCAATGTCCTTTAAACACAAGAAATGGGAAGAAAACTATGGCAAGGCATCCATAATCCACAGCTCAAAACCAGCGGCACGGAGCAAGCAGTCAGAGAGAAGACTTGCTCCAGACGGAGCGGGTGAAGAGGGGACATCACCGCTGCTGCTGGAAGCAGTTCCAGGGATGAGATGATAGACTGACATCTTTAAGTACCAGGGGAGAAAAAACTTGTCAACCTAGAATTCTATACCCGGCCCCCCACCACAAGCTTTCACTAATGAAGGTAAAATTGAGATGTTTTAGGCATATAAAAACTGAGAGAATTCATCAACAGCAGATCTTCACTACAAGAAATGTTTAAAAATGTCTTGCAGGTGGATGGACAAGGATACCAGTTGGAAAACAGACCTACACCCAAAGGAATAAAGACCAGTAGGAACGGTGCCTACCTGAGTGCGTGTATGTAAGAGTTGTTCTTTTTTTTAAGATTTTACTTATTTATTTTTAGAGAGAAGGGAAGGGAAGGGGAGAGGGAGAGAAACATCGATGTGTGGTTGCCTCTCATGTGCCCCCCACTGAGGACCTGGCCTGCAACCCAGGTATGTGCTCTGATTGGGAATCGAACTGGTGACCCTTTGGTTCCCAGCCCGCACTCAATCCACTGAGCTACACCAGCCAGGGCAAGACTTGTTCTCACTCCACTCCAAACAGCAGGATCTCCATTCTTTCCATGTGTACATCCAACATTTATCCAGACAGACCATATTCTGAGCCACAAAAAAAACTCTCAATAAATTCAAAAGGTTTAAGTCATATTGTACAATACAAAGTGTCCGCCCAAATTCTATTATGAATCATTAACAGAAAGATCCCTGAAAATAAAATCCCCCAATACTTGCAAAGTAAGTAACACACAAATTTTTAAAAATCAGATATTAGAAAGTATCTTGAACGGAACGTCAATGCAACACAATCTACCAGAATTTCTGGCACGTTGCCACAGCAGTACTTAGGAAGCAATTTATAGCATTGAGTACCTATATTAGGGGGAAAAAGGCCTCACATACACGACCCTAAGAAACTGGAATAGAGCAATTTAACCGAGGCACTGTAGTCGGAGGTGATGGGGTGCAATAGACAGCTGTTATTTTTGTTGCCTTACACCCCTTCACTATGGGAAGTGGTCCTTGTTTCATCACTCATTCCAAGTGATTCTAGTGGGGCTCAAACCCACCATAGCCAACACTCTTGGAGTATGCAGCCCACAATACTATTCTATTCCCCTGAACTTAGTGACTGGTCCAATATGTGCCAACAGTAATCGAGGCTGGGCCCACCAGAGACCTCTCCTGGGATTTATCTATATTAAATATACTGAAGTCGGGAAGGAGATGTCTTTTTTTCCAGGCTTTCCAAACCAGCTAACATTTAAGCCTAAAGCAATGTGTGCCGGGTCCCCGCTACCTCCCGCACAGAGATGACTCCAGACCATGGGACGGAAGGGCCAGAGAGCAGCAGAGGGGGAAGAAGGGAGAACCCTAAGGCTATCCTCTGAGCCCATGGATCTATGCAGACACCAAGCCAAACCATTCCTCTCCTTCTGGTGACTTAAGGAGCCAATCAGTTCCTCTTCAGGCTTAAGCCAATCTGACCTGTTCCTACTGCTTGCAGTTGAAGGAGTTTTGCATGACAGAGAAGTGAGCTGGTAGTAAAACATTGGAGATGGTTGGTGGGCATCTAATACCAGGTCTCACTGCTACCAAAGCTCCCAGTTAAATACAATTTCCTACTTGTGGGATCAGAGGGACAGATGCTTATGATTCAGAACGTAGGGGCTGAGCAGATGGGAGAGGCTGTGGACTTGTACCAGGCTGGGGAACAGCAGTGGCCTTGACACTGGGAAGTCTGACATGAGACGCCTTCGAGGGAAACCACTCAGCTCCACCTGTTTGGAGAAGCAGCCTCACCTCAGCTTGCAAGAGACTCACCCCAACCCTTGCAAGAGACTCAAGAAACATGACAACAGGACAATGGCATATTTATTTACATTTGGACCAAAAAAGGCATACAGGCATTTTTTAATTAAAAATAATGACGATGATTTAAAAAGTAAGAAAAACTGATGACGCATAAATCCTTTACTAGAAGTCCATTTCCCTACTCCCCCTAAAAAGACTCTCTTAGGGAAAAAAAGAAATGCAAGATTTGAAGAAACAAGATTTCATTGTCATTCTCTACTGCTTGGGCTCCTTTTCTGCAACCTGATTCTTCGTGGCTGCCACGTGGCAGTGGCGTCACTGTGAGGCAAGGTTGAGAAGTTCACTGGCTTCACTGGTGGGGCTGGGACTGCTGGAGGGATGGGGGGGAGGGGGGAAGAGTGTGTTCCTAGCTTAACCAGCATCCTGACCTTTGTCTTGTAGTGGGCGTCCCAAAGGGGCTGGAACAGGGGTGAGTGACTGTTACTTAGTCCCTAATCCTTGGGTGGGTTTGGTCTCTTGTAATTTAAGAGCAAGTGTGATGTGAACAGAGTGGGTGGGGGCCTTAGCCCCGAGTGTTGACAAAGGAGCCAGACCTGCTGTGTTGGCGTCCTTTAACTTGGGGAAACTGGGCTCCTTGCCTATCTATTCCCGGGAACCGGGGAAGAAATGACAGAACTTACCTTCCATCTCTCTTCTCACCAGCAGTTTTCTGGGTGTCCCCCAAAGGAGGCAAGAACTCAGATGGGGGTGGGGAGGTGGGTTTGGCTAAAAGAGCTGTGCGTGGGCACTGAGGCTGGGGGGTGTCAGGCAGCCAAGGCCTCTTCCCAGCCTCCTAAAAGAAGAGGTCTGAGGTCCAGGCCTTGTTCTGCCCTGGAAGTGGGGAGGAGAGGCCCTGCCACCTGCACACTTTGCAAAGAACAGCAGCCCCCCAAGAAGGGGCTGGCAGAGCAATCCTGAGGGGTGAAGACCCTCAGCCCGGACAGACACATGGATACTTGGCTTGGCTCTGGAAATACCTGGCCCTAGATCCAGGGTTTCTTGGCACAAACACAGTTCATTTCAAGTCTCTTCTCTGGTCCAGCAAATTCCTGCTGCTCCCCAGTACTTCCGGGGATCTCCGTGTAGCAACCAAGACTGGGCTTGCTCCTGGTGATAAGATGACCCAGAGGCCTGGCTAGCAGCCCTACTGTGGGCAGCCCTGGGAAGAGGCTGAGGAGGCCAGAAGAGGGAGGAGAGTGGCTGGTGGAGGCAGGATGGCACTGAGGGCGCGCGTCCGGCTAGAGCTGTGCTTGTAGGGGTGGCATCAATGGTGCGGACAGGTGATGAGAGGCTTGGAGACCTCACTGGTGCCCCCGCAGGCCCAGTGCTCCTCTTCCAGTTAGTTGTGGGATGGCCAACAGCCCTGAGAAACTGAGGTGGAGACAGTGACCAAAACCCAGTGTCTCGGTGCATTTATCCATGCTGGATCCATTGTTAACAAAAAGAACTAAGGAAAAAAACCCTAACCCAAAATAAACCTGAACAGGTCCGAGAGTTCCTGCTGGAGGGAACTTTCTTAGCACTGGAGAAAACACCGCCCACAGAGAACCTTACCCCCACAGAACTGGAGTAAGATGATGAAGAAAAATGCAAGACGTATCTACAGGCCCTCCCGCCCCCCACGCATCCAGCCCCGGGATCCAGGAATACTGTGCCAGGAGTTACATTCCAAACGAGCAGGCGTCACTTTATTTTGCATGCCTGCAGCTCCCCACGCAGGGTGGCCTCCTGTCCGTGGACAGAGCGGGCCTGGCCGTGGCCCGCCCTCGTCAGTCTATCTTCACTGCTGCGTAGATCTTGCGGACAAACATGTAGGCTGCATAGAAGCCAATGGTGCCCGTGAGGAGCCAGAAGGACAGGACCATGAGGGCAGTGTAGCCAAAGTAGAGGAGAGAGGGAATGAACTCAACGATGTCCAGCTGAGGCACAAGTGGGAGAGAAGAGAAGGGTGGACGCTTAGTGGCAGCCTGCCGTGGCCAACTGCCCCCTCCCCCTCCTCATCGATCTCACGGCGAAGCTGCAGCCTGGTAGGAGAGGGGCTTGCTCCAGGTGGGCAATGAGGGGGAGGTGGCGCCCGCAGCCACAGTGAACCTTTTTCAATACCGGGGCCCACACATTGCCTTGGCTTCTCACAACCACGGTGGTAGGTTATCAGTATGTGTTATGCAAGGGCACATGGAGGTTAAACACCCACAGTCATACAGCTAGGAAGTAGAAAGAGCTGGGATTTGAACCTGGGGGTCAGAGGACTGGGAGTCAAAGGCTCAATTCATCTGACCTAGGCCATTTCTGGCTAGAGTAAGAGGGGGAAGGAGTCTTTCCAGGGAAGGGCCCACAAGCTCACTGCAAGACAGGGATAGTCTCAGAGGTGAGGGCCAGAGTGCAGCAGATGGGGACAGCCACAGCTGTGCCATCTCTCCACCCTCCACGGTCCCAGTACAGTGCAGTGACACTCCTGGAAGGCTGGAGCAGCAGACAGGGAATGTGAGACGAGAGAGGTGTTGAAGACGCCCGGCTTACGGAGCAGAGAGTCACCACCTGCCTGCACCAGGCTACGGTTCCCTCTTCCTCAATCGCTTCTGTCATTTTTTGTTAACATTTCATAGGGATTCCACCTTAGGCACTCTGTACAGTGCAGACGCCTGGGCGGGGAGGCCCAACGTCTGTGCTGTGGTGGAACCTTGGTATTGAGACCTGCCCGGCACACACGGGCCTGAGTGGGGCCCGTTCCAGGGCTCATGGGCGCACACATGGTCACAAAATGCCAAGAGCCCAGAAGAAAACAATAAACGTCACTGTTTTGAGACTTTCCCCCTGAGGTCAAACAGTCTCAGACTGGGGTGAAGCCCATGTTTTCAGGGTCAACCCCCATCTCTCCTTTTATAAACTTTCTTGTGGCTGGAAATAGAGTGTGGGTGACGGAGGTGGGTGTAGGGGACAGGGCAGTGGTATATCCAGTGGTAAAACCAGGAAAGGGATGAGGCAGAAAGGCAGCACTGGAAAGGGCCCTAGAATTCAGACCGGCCAAGGAAGGCACTGCGGATGGAGGAGGTTGTTAGAACAGAGAAGGACCGGGCAGGGGGCTGTTAGGACTCGTTTGCCTGCACTGTCTCCCGTCTCCCTCCCGCCCAGTGTTTGGGAGCATCCACTCGCCACTCTGCGGGGCTGGGGGTCCTAGGACAACACCTGAGCTAGTCGGCCAGTGCCCCGTCCTACTGGCCCTGAACAACAGCGAGGGATGGCAGGGAACCCGGGCCAGTAACAGTCTTCCCTGGGACTGATAACATGATGGCACGAGACAGATTCCTTTCACTCCCGCGCTACCAGGGGCCAACTTTCCACTTGGTGGAAAGATCCTGCCTGCAGACCGAAGCCAAGAAAACGCACACAGAACTGGGGCGTGGACACAGCGCCCCGCCCTTCTTAAACTTTCCGGTTATATCAGCCAGTATATTCCCTTTTCACTCAAGCCAAATGGAATTGGGTTTTGGTCACTTTCTACTCAAAACAGGTCTGATTTATGAGCTATAAAGGAGGGAAATTACCCATATTTCGCCATGTATAATGTGCACTGTTTTGCCCAAATTTTTTAGGGGAAAAATAAGGATGTCTATTATACTTTAGTACCTGAAATACCTTATATCTGATACCTTGTATCTGTGGTTGTGGTTTGTAATTATTTGTTACATAAAATTTTTTGTGCCATAATCTGTTAAAAAAAATGCCAAAGTTCCTTTATAATACAAAAACAAGCACCCAACTATAAATAAATAAGTGAGTGAACTAAAAAATTAAAACAAAAAATTATTTTCCTGGAAGTTTGGGCCAAAAACATGGGTAGGCATTATACACAGCAAAATATGGTAGATTTGTTCTGGAAGATTCCAGAATTCTACGGTCTGAAGACACAAGTTACTAGGAGGCAGGTTTCAGTGTGCATCAAGAAAACACCAGATAATGACAGGAGCTGCCCAAAGAGAGAACAGGAGTGTTGGGGGTGGGGGTGGGGTTCTTCTGTCACTGGATTTGCTAGGGCAGGGTCCGCAAACTTTTTCTTAAAGGGCCAGATTATAAATAGTTTAGGTTTTGCAGGCCATATGGTTTCTGCCTAACTACTCAACTCTGCCACAGTGGTATGAAACCCACCGTTATGTAAATGAAGGAGCACGGCTGGTTCCAATAAAACTTAATAAAAATAGGCCCCTGGGTTACAGTTTACTGACCCCTGATTACTTGTTGGAATCACTGGAAAAGAGGGGCACAGTCAGCACACCGGAAGCAGAGGTGCATTACCACACTAAATGATTCCTACAGCCCTTTCCAACCTGATCTGTTTGGGGAAGAACACTCCAGGCTTCAACCAACTGACCTATGACCCTAGTTTTGGAATACACCCTGGTTGCAAGCAGAGGACCATCTACTTTTGGGTTCTGGGGACCCAGAGCACAGCTGGTGAGACCAAGTCTGCTGTGTTAGCCTCAGAGGGGAGGGCCCGCCGGAGTGCCGAGCCTCCTCTCGGTGGCCCATTTGGTTGGTGTTATGCATCATTCTACCAAAGCTGTCGTGGGCTGTTTGCACTTTCACTCGGGCCACTGTGGGAGACAGAAAGCTCGTGAATGCCTGTACCCAAGTCGGGTGAGCCAAGCTCCCTTTCATGCGCCCACGTTACCTGTGTGGTCACACAGCATGGCCGACCCGAGACACTGGCGAAGCCCTGGCCCACCCTGTCCTTACTGTGAGGGCCTGAACGGAGCTTGAATGCACAAGGGAAGGGGCATCCAAGACAGGAGGCCCGAGGTCCCAAGTTTGGGTGTTAAAGGCTGTTTCATCATCTTTGTTAACTCTCCTTATTTACCTTCTTTATCCTCTCACGTTCTTTTTTTCTAGCTTCTTGAGATATTATCAGTGTCTCTTATTTCGTATTAAAAGCAGTGTAAGGTATTTTTTTCTTTAAGTATCCCTTTGGCTGTATCGCACAGGTTTTGCATGCAATATTCTTATGGGTATATATTCTGAAGGCTTCTGGCTCCCAAATATACAGAACACAGATTTCCTTTCCCTAAAAAGATGCATGTTCCAGAATAGAGACAGTTCTACTGTCACTGGTCCCCACAGTGATGGGATAGTAAGATCCAGATACTTGAGTTTTCCTCTCCACCACCCTTCCGAGGAAGGGCTAAGAAGCCTTGTGAACAAAATAAGGGCGGTACCTTGTTAACAAAATAAAAGATGGCGTAGACCAGGACATAGAATGCAGATCCCCCGGAGACCAGGAAATTCCTCCACCACCAGCGGTAATCCTGAGGAGGAAACAGAGGGGTCAGAACCTCTTCCCCAAGTTTTGCAGATGCCCCAGGGGCTAAAGACTCTGGGTGAGAACAGTAGTATTTGGGGTGATGGGAGTGTTTTATATCTGGACTGTAACTGGTGGTTTACAACTGTACATATTTTAAAAAACACACTAAAAGAGTGAACTTTACTGTTTATAAAATATACCTCAGTTTAAAAAAATCAACAACAAAAGAACAGTAGTAACGACAACTAACATGTTGTAAGCAAACGCTCCCCCACGTGCCAGGCACCGTTCTAAGTGCTGTACGTGAGTCAGGCCAGTTTCATCATTGCAGCGGCCCGCCGAGCCAGGTCCTACTGCTGTCCTCCCCACGTGAGGAAAGCACCGGGGTTAAGCAACTGCCAACCAAAGCTCCTAACGACCGAGTCCACTGAATAAATGGAGGCTCAGAGAGAGGAAGTGACCTCAAGACCTCACGGCCAGAAGGAGACCACACGGCAACTCAGCTTCACTGACCCATCAGTGTTGGACCCAGGCACCCTCCCAACTCCGGGCCCCACCCCCCTTACCTCTGCACACAGCTGAAAGTACACCATGACGATGCTGATCTGTGAGCAGGACACCACCAGGATGATGAAGACGAGGAACAGGAAGCCAAAGAGGTAATAGAACTGATTCTCCCAGATTGCCTGTGGACACATCACAGCTGGCCTTCAGCTAACCTGCCTCTACCCAGTGGCCCTGTCGCCTGACATACCCCGCCTGTCCTCAGGACACCATCATGGGGCCTGTGGGCCTGGCATGTGGCTCTGACTGGTCCCTCGTCCCTGGAGCAGAGGGTCAGCCAGGCTTAGAAAGTGGCTGGGGGCATGGCTGACCCTGCGATGGGTGGGCCCCAGAATGAACACGGCAGCCTGTAAAAAGTGACAAACCCCACCCCCATCCAAACGACACAGCAGCCACCACCACCCAGGGGCAGCCTACCACATGCCAAGCAAGCCACATGCTTTGTGGACATCTCCGCACGTGAACCTCTGAAAGTGTGGACTTTTACAGCTCAACAAGTTGAGGCTCAGTGCAGCTGGTGACTAGCCCAGGGTCATACAAAGGGAATTGAGGTGGCTTTCCTGGGAGGGCAGCCGACCCATCCTTTGACCCTTTTCCTCGGCAGGGTTGGGTGGGCAAGGGGATCTCAGCAAGGAGGGGCTGGGCCACTCCAGAGCAGTGAATACTTGTCCAGCGCTGACCTGGTGCCAGGCACTCTCTGTGCTGGGCACTGAGTTAGGTCAGAGAGACTCCAAAGGCTGGGAGGAGCCCTACTGCCAATTTTCACCTCTGCAGGCCTGGCGCCGGAGCAATCATCATCACGACACAGCAATGATGTTTTTTTTAACCTCAGTGGAGGACATTTTTTCCTTGCTTTTAGAGACAGAGTGAGAGAAGGAAGGGAAAAAAATATCGATGCAAGAGAAGCATCGAGCAGTTGCCTCCTGTACACACCTGGACCAGGGATCATACATGCCTGGACCAGAGACTGAGCCTGAAACTTAGGTATGTGCCCTGCCTGGGAACCGAACCTACAATCCTTTGGTTATGGACGATGCTCCGACCAACTGAGCCACAGCAGCCAGGGCCACAAGTACAACTTAACAAGCATTTTCTGAATGTCACCAGGTACTACTATGCCTTTATAGACATTATCACATTCCAACCTCACAATGGTCCTGACAAGTAGGCCTCATTCCCTGCCACTTTCCTGGGAGTTTTGAGTAACTCAAATAAAGATGTGGAGAAACTTGGAAATCAAAGCAGATGCAACAATATTAACAACAGTGGTGACTGAGTGCAGTATACCTGAGGCAGCTTCTCCTCACTGAGCCCTCCCACGCCCTATCTCATCCGACCTTCCAAGCCGTTCCGAGAGGCAGAACTATGACCCCATGTCAGAGAGGAAAGTGGGGGCTCCAAGAAGTTAAATGGCCCATTAAATCTCACGGGCAGTAAGAGGCAGGGCACCTAAGTAAAGGGGTAGGGAGCAGGCCGCGTGAATGAAGGCCGTGTGTGCGGAGGGGTGGGGAGCAGACAGCACTACTCACACTGAAGATGAAGAAGAGCTCGATGAACATGGCACCGAAGGGCAGAATCCCAGCCATGAGAATGCTGCGGCAGAACAGGAGGGTTAACAGTGAGGAGACTTGGCCGCAGGACGCCCGGGGCTCCCTCCCCGGCCAGCCTGACTGAGAAGGCTTACGGGGTGTGGTGGTTCTAATGCTCCCAGCACGCTTTTGCACCATGATAGCCTCCTGAGAGGTAAGCATCGTTCTCTCCATTTTACAGATGGGGGAACTGAGGCACAGATGGACAAGGTGACTCCCCCGTCCTGGTTGCTGGGCCACCACCAAATCTGCCAATAACTCAGACCTCTTTATCATGAAGGCTGTCAGAGCCAGCTGCGCTGGAGAACACCTGCCACAGTGTCCTCTGGTGGCGGGGTGGGGTGGGGGTGGGCAACCTTCTCCCATGTCTTCCTAAGGTGCAGTGCTGGCCTCACCCACTCCAGAAGGGCCCCGCTGGAGACTCACCCCACAAATCGGTTCATGTACCACCGCTGTTCGGGGATCTGCCGGGGAATCTGGTTGGTGCGCACGGGGTTGTCATACGGCTGCTTGCGGAAGCCAAAGTAGTAGCCCAGGTAGACGAGGGGCAGGGAGATCCCGAACCACATGCACAGCAGGGCCACCATGGTGGGAAAGGGCACCTGTGCGGGCACAGCACCAGGAGGGCCCATGAGGCCCTGATGCCCAGGCTGGTGGCTGTGCAGGGGGCCGGGGGACCTTCTGGGCTCCCAGGGAAGGAGGGGCACAGCAGGGCCACCATGGTGGGGAAGGTCCTGCAGACACACCCCCACAGGGTTCCTGGCCGGCACTCCTGGAGCTGACGGCAGCCTCGGGGAAAGGTGGAGTGAACACGGTGGGTTCCCTGGGCTGTGAAGGTGGAACCTCGGCGTCCCAAAGGCTGACACCCAGGGAGGGAGTGGGAAAAGGACAGGGAAGGGGGGATCTGAGAGCATGAGAGGAGAGAGCGGCCAAAATGAAGGGACATTCATTATGTGTCTGGTATGTTAGGGGAAGAAATAAAGGCCCCTGCACCACCGTGTGCTGCCCATTTTGTTAAAATAAACCCTCCTAGTATACTGCTAAGTAATGAAGCAGGCTGTAAGACTGCGCATCTGGAACTCCGTTTCAATAAAAACACCAGTAATTACATGTGTAAGTGACTAGAAAGACCTATTCCAGAAAGTTAACAGTATTTTCCCAGCTGAGCTATAAAAGATTAAAACGGATTTTTCATTTTTTTTAATGCACTTATTTCTTTTCTTTTTAAAAAAAATTTTATTTACTTATTTTTAGACAGAGGAGAAGAGAGGGAGGAAGAAAGGGAGAGAAACATCAGTGTGCAGTTGCCTCTTGCGCTCCCCACGTGGGGGACCTGGCCCACAACCCAGGCATGTGCCCTGCCTGGGAACTGAACCAGCAACCCTCTGCTTCGTAGTCTGGTGCTCAGCCCACTGAGCCACACCAGCCAGGGCTCATTTTCTTTTTCAGCCTTTTCTCTAAAGTAGTATGTTTTTATAAGAATCATGCAAAAAATAAATGAATTCATATATGTCAAGTATTTAGAACAGGACTTATTCCAAAGTAAGCACCACATAAATGTTTGTTATTCTTTTGTAATTTTAAATTACATAATTTGATTTTAAATAAATTAAAAAAAAAGGAAACTACTGAAAAACCACAGAGTGGAGATCTACACACATAAGTAGCATTTATCTCTGGGTGGTTGGATTATGGGTTATTTCTGACTTCTTTCTTAACTGCTCTGTACTTTCCAAAATTTCTACGAGTGTTTTGTAATGAGCAGTTCGTAATTGGGAGAGAAATGTTGAAAGAGAGCAGGAACACAGGTATAAGAAAGGAATTAAGAGGAAGAGCACAACCCGGTTTTCCTAGGGCAGCTCCCTGGACTACGGGGAAGAACCGGCCTCGGGCGGCCTGGACTGGAGCCTCACCCCGCACCTTTAGCGAGCACCTGCGGGTGGAGGGGAGGTGGCTCTACCTGCTGTGGCTGCAAAGGCCAAACGCCTGCCCCACCTCTACCTCGGCCTTACTAATGGGTCGAGACCCCCTCTCCTGACCCTCACCTGAGTTTGCAGCCCTGCTCAGTGAGACCTGGGCAGTGCTAACAAGGATGGGTCGGCAGGGCCTCCCTCTGAGGGCAGGACGACCCGCAGGGGCTGGTGCTGAAGCACAGGGACTCGCGGAGGACAGCCCCTTTTGGGTACTGACCTAAGAAACTCGTACCAGGCAGCTGTCCTCGGCTGGGACAAGGGGAAACTCCCCAGCTGGCCCCTGGCTGTGGAAACCTCCCGACAGAGAAGGAAGCTTTGGCGAGCTGTCTGAAAAAGCCCACAGGAAGGCCAGGGCTCGGGCCAAAAGATGGGCAGGGCGGGGGAAACCCCAGCTAGCCCTCCACCCCCCGGGGCTGGAAACAGAACTCTGAAGGCTGAGAAGAGAGGGGAACAGCAGGAAGTGAGCTGCGGGAGTGGGGCTGCGCACAGCAGGCCCTTCCTCGCTGGGGAGGGCACTTACCGCTCCTGATGAATGCTTTCCCCAGATGAAGCAATTCAGTATGAAGCAAATGCCGAAAACCACACCAGGGTACAGTGTCGCTGTCTGGAAGCAAGAAGGGCCAAGTTGGGGAGCTTCATATAGGGAGCTTCCACCTGTCTCAGTGGGGCCCCCACACTATAGGTTCTCAACCCGTCCCTCCTTGTCCTCGAGGACTCAAGAATCATCCCCCCCAGAAAGCAATCCTTGATCCCCAGACTGGGCAGGACTCCTGTTCTCTGCCCTCTCGGGTCAATGAACTGCCCCTTTCTTGCCCTCATTTCAGTTCGTAATTCCATATTGTTGTTAGCTAACCAATGTCCGCCTACCCCAGATGGGGAGAGTGTGCCCCTGTTCACCGATGTACTCCTAGACCTAGAATGCAGCAGTTGCTCCATAAATATTTGCTAAACAAGGAGTGAATTAATAAAACCTTTTTTTAATAGAGAGGGAAAGGGAGGGACAGAAACACTGATTGGTTGCCTCTCATATGCACCCCAACTAGGGACCGAACCTGCAACCCAGGCATGTGTCATGACCGGGCATCAACCCAGCAACCTCTCACTTTGCAGGACGATGCCCAACCAATGGAGCCACAGAGATCAGGATTAAATGAGTACAATTTCTACAAATCATTTATGCCTGGGTCCCAACCGAAACTGCCTAGACTGGTGGTTAAGCTTCAGTCGAGTCTTAGGGGCAGCAGGTGCTGAGCTGTACTTGCACCATTTCACCTCGTCCTCACTGTAGGCCTAGATGGGGACTGAGGACAAGAGGACATGGAGGCCCAACGATGTTAAATACAAACCCCCACAGTCAGTTAAGGGTGGAACAGGTTCAAACCTAGGCAAGCTGATTCTAGAACCCATGCTCCTGATCCCCGTGTTGTATTCTATTCAGCTAGAACCTCTTGGGCTGGGGCCCTGGCACATAGAACCAAAGTCCCAGAACTACAGTCGAGCCTCCTTTGCCACTGCAGCTGCCTCAGCACCCAGGGGGTGGGGGTCACTGACCATGATGCCTGAGGCCCTCTGCAGTCTGGTGCTCAACCCCCGGTGCCAGTGCCGTCTTTGGCCAGAGCCGCCCCACCCAGCGACTGGTCACTGCCCTGGCATGCTCCTGGGCCTGTGCGTGTAGTTAGCAACCCCTCAGGGTCTCCGCCTCCCAAGTGCTGATGCTGTACCAGAAACCTTTCTTGCTCAGTCTCTTTCCACACGGCCACGCCAGAGGCAGGTGCAACCATCCCCCATGGGAGAGATGGGAAAACTGAGGCTCAGAGGGCTGTTCAAGGTTACCAGCCAAGGAAAGAACAGAGCCGAGACTGGGTTCTAGGAGATCCCGGAACCTGAGAACTCCCTGTGGCCACTTTCGTCAATTTGAAACCCTTAAGGCCCAGCTCAAATGTCGTCTCCTCCCTTCCTGTATGTTCCTGTTTTACTCGGCCATGTAGTGGGGAATTCCTTGTCTGTCTTCCTGGCTGATATTTAGGGACTGGACACTGTGATAGATACCAGGGGTAGAACAGGGAAAAAGTTCCAAGAGGGAAGACAGACCCATAAATAGGAAATAACATACACGGTGCTACTTTAGGCACGAGGCTCTAGCAGGCTCCTCTGGGGCACGAAAGAGGACACAGAGAGAGGAAGGGGGAGGTCGGCTCCCAGAGGAGTGATGCTGGAACTAGTGAGAGTTAAAAAGTGAAGTGAGAGGGCGAGGGGGTGGCGTGCCCGGGCAGAGTCCACGGCAGAGGCTGGAGGAGAGGAGAGCAATCATCTCCCTGTGCTACTGCAGGCTGCAGCAGATGCCCACCTGTGCAGGAGTCAGAGCACCAGGGAAGGGCCAGAACCTTGCAGGGAGACCAGGGACGTCCAGGATAACCAAAGGATGAGGTGAGAGGCAAAAATGCCTAAACTTGGGCAAGAGTCCTAGAGATGGAGACGAGAGGGAATTCATGGACTATTTGGCAGAGAAATTCTCAACACTTAATACCTGGTGCTCCTGGTGGAGCATGAGGAAGTAGAAGAAGCAAAGGAAACTACCCAGGTGTGTGGACTGGGGGCCTGGGTAAATGACCATGTCACCAGGTGCAAGGAGCGGGCTTGGGGAAATAGAGACCAGGTCTGGTGTGAGACCCACTGGGAGATCCTGGAGGGCAGCTGGTGAGAGACCTCGCCAGGGAAGTCTCACCAGGGCAGGAGGCAGGCCTTTGCTCCTCTGCAGATCACACACAGCATCTTGAGAACATGCCTGATGTATCAAGAATCCTGGAACCTTTCTTGATTCTTCCAGAATAATCGCCATTATTTCCCTTCTATACTGAGGTTTTACTGCATGCCAGGGACGTGGGAGCCAGAGCTGAGATGGTCTGAGCTTAAACTGCACCCCACAGGCTTTCTAAATGATTTCAGAACACTGGGACTGAAGGCTTCTCCGAGTTCGGCACCAAGGGACTCCCTGGTTCTCTGAAGGCCTCACTTGCTCTTGGCTCAGGGCTCCCTGGGAGGTAGGGTCAGCTCCCGGCATCCTTTGATTTCTATGGCCTGACAGGGGATAGAGAGGGCAGCACTCCTGACCCTCAGGACACACTCTTCCCCGTCCATCCATGGTGCTGCTGCTCAACCCCTGGCCCGAGAACTCTCTCAGGGCCTGCCGACACTGCTCCTGAGGCGCCCAGGGAGAAGCTGCTCAGCTCCCCACCAGCACGGGGAGGAGGTCGAGGACACTTACACAGAAGGCTCCTTTCTTCCACCGATGGCCTTTTAGAGTGCGGTACAGACGGCCGGCAGAAAATCCACCGAAAACCCTGTGGGAAACGGCAGGGACCCACACCAAGGGACCTGGTTAGCTGGAGCACAGCTGTTGTGTGCCAGCCCCTGGAGCCCGCCTAGACACACCTACCCCATGAACATGAAGAGGAAGCAGGCTGTGGTCATGAGAGCTCCCCGGCTGGAGGGCGACAGCATCCCAAGCATGGCCACAACTATGGAGGGAGGGGAGAGAGGATAGAGTTGGGATGGCTGGTCACTGCAAGCCCAGTCCCCCATACTGGTTGGCTGACATGACCTTGGGCAGATGAGACAAAATAAGTATACCCGCGCTCTCTACAGGAGAAGACTGGGTCTTAGCTGGGGTTCAGAGGGTGCAGCAGCTGCTGGGCCTTGGCTGGCGGCATCTTAACTGAAGCTTCCAGCCCACAGGGCACTTGCAACCAACCAGGCACTGAGCTTAGAGCTTTACGAATGCCAGCTCACTGAATCTACCTTACCAACCCTAAGGTGGAGGTTAATTTCCCCATTTCTTAGATGGGAAAACTGACACTCACAGAAGTTAAGGTCACAAAGCTTGGAGCTGATACAAACTTAAGCAGATTAGTTGCTACCAGCTTAGATCTTAACATCTTATCACACATCCATACACAAATTGGAACTATGTGAGGTGACAAATGTTAACTGAAATTATTGCAGACTGACTTCAGAACTGTTTGTAACTACTATATATTAGTTTTTGGAGGGCTGTTATTGAGAAAAAAAGATCTGATTCCAGCCCTCATCCTGGTGCTGACTTGGTAAATCACTTAATGCCTGATGGCAAAAGGAAGCCAGCCTCACAGCACTGACGAGTGGCCTCACCAACCGAGTGGACGTGGTGGGCTATCAACAGTGCTGGGAAGCTCGGAGGAGCATCGGACTGCCAGGGCCCGGGCTGAGAGGACCCAGACTCTGCCGAGACGGGCAGCCCAGAGTTGCCAACATGCCCCCGTTCTCCGGGAAGGAAGGCCCGCCCTCTCCAGACACAGGACCGGGTGACAGCTTCCCACCCCGAGCCCAGCCTGCCAGGCCCACTCACAGATGACGATGAGGATCATACAGAAGAGCTGAATGCCTGAGCCCAGCAGGGAGCTGAGGATCATGGGGTACTGGGGGGGCCTGAAGACATCGCCATGCACCAGCTTCCACCCCGACTCTTCCATGGTGTCTTCCTACAGCAAAGGGCCAGAAAGTGAGGCTGCTGCTTTGGCTCTGGAGAAGTCAGCTCCCGCAGGGACCACCCAAGGGCACACTCTAACTAGGGTGGAGGGTTCCTCAGGTGTCAGTCAGCTCTGCTCTGACACAGAAGTGTTAAGTGACACAATGAAGACAATAAAGTGCTTCCCAGAGAGCTGTCACATGGGACAAGGAGGGTACAAACATGAGACTTACAGCTACATAAAATCTCCTCTCCAAATCTAAAGCATGGAAAAATAATGTAAACATCAACATACTAAATGCTAACTATGATTGTTTTTGGGTGGTGAGATTTAGAAGCGATATTTATTTTCCTGCCCTGAGGACATTTTTTCATTGTTTGTTTAGAAAGAGAGGAGGGGACGAAGGTAGAGAAGCAGACATTGGTGTGAGAGAGAAACATTGACTGGTTGCCTTTTGAATGCTCCCCGACCAGGGACTGGACCCACAACCTGGGCATGTGCCTGGACTGGGAATCACAACCATGACCTTTCAGCCTGTGGGATGATGCCCAAGCAACTTAGCCACACTGGCCAAGGTGAAGCAATTGATATTTTTAATGGTTATAAAAATAATATGTGCTATAATTGTATAATAAAAAAGTTTTAAAAAACCGGTATATAGAATGATATTCAAATGATCAAAAAGTAATAAATGTTTACTCTAGAAATTTTTTAAAAAATCTAGAAATACTGCCTTGGCTGGTATGGCTCAGTGGATTGGGCACCGGCCTGCAAACCAAAAGGTCACTGGTTTGATTCCCAGTCAGGGCACACGCCTGGGTTGTGGGCCAGGTCCCCAGTTGGGGGCGAGCAAGAGGCAATGAATCAATGTTTCTCTCCCTGTCTTGCTCCCTTTTCTCTGAAAATAAATAAATAAAATTTTTAAAAGTATCTAGAAAAACTGAACAAGATATAAAATGCGTAAGTACTGAAAGAGTTCAAAAATATATAGAAAGTTAAATGATTTATATACAATGACAGCACTGTTTTATTTCCTTTAGTCCTTTCTGTATGTCTACGTGTACATGTATACATAACTCATCAACAGTGAAATTGGGATACTGACTATGCACTTGTTATTTTCAGGGGATGTTTGATTGTGAACATTTCCTCATGCCAATAAACACTCCCTAGAAGTACTATTTTAATGTCTGCACACTTTTCCATTGTGCAGCTATACCATAATATAACCAATCATCATTATAAAATACTAGACAATAACCAGTATACTTAAATTATAAATAAAGCTGCAATAAATATATCTAGACCAGGTCTTTGTGTTTCTGACACTTTCCTTAGGAAAATTCTAAAAGGATTACCGGGTCCAAACAAGCTGACTATTACAGTATGTGCTGTACTGTATGTACCGCCAATGATTACTTTTCAGAAAACTACCCCTTTACACCTGCGTGGGTAGCAGAGAAGGGTGCTTATCGCGTGTCAACTTGCCCAAAACCAGTTCCACACGAAGACAAAAATCTGTGCTATCTTTAAGGTCCGAAACTGCCTTCTCATGACTTTTCGAATCTGCAATTTTGGGGGTCATCTCTGAGGTAAAAGTGGTTTTTCATGTTTCCTAGCCATATACAGTTCCTGCTCAAATTCTTTGTTCATCTCACAGTATAGATTGTAGACTGAAAAATATATTTTATACCAATTCTTTTAACTGTATAATCTTTTATCGTAGTTTTAAAATATTTAATGTCAAATTCATCAAGTTTTTTTTTCTATGATTTCTTTCACTGTTTTATACTTAGAAATTAGAAAGCTTATCTTCATCCTTCTGGGTCATTAAACTTTTTTTTTCCCCGTTAAACATCTTTAAGGTTAACTACGTAAATCATCTTTCACACACACACACACACACACACACACACCCCAGGCCTACAGCCCTACAGCCCCACTGCTGCCTGCCCTCCCTCTCCCAGCCCACCCCTCCCCAGCCAAGACCTCGTACAATGTCATCCTCTTTGTTATAGTTGGCGATGTCCTTCCGGAGGGTCCGAATGATGATCATGCTCAGGATGCCTGGAACGAACAGGAGTGGCAGAGTCATCGGCATCGCCCACCCAGTCTTCTGTGCTACACGCCCCCCTGGGACTGGGGTCTCACTGAGGGATGATGTCTCCCTCCAGTGAAAACTGGCTGTGCAGCCTCGGATCCACTCCTGGGCATAGCTCTACTCTGGCTACTCCAGCAGGGGTGCACTAAGGGCTACCCCCAGGCAGGCAAAACGTTGCTGGGATTGGCACAGGAAGCCAGAGAACACTGCTTTTTATTCCAGGGAGAACAGCATCCCAGCTACTCCGTGGCCTGGTCCTACCAGTTTCTCCAGCCTCCCCTCCTCCCAGGCCCCCCCCCCCGCCCCACCCCGTTCTTCACTGCTCTCGTTATCGGTTCCCGGCTGCATCGCTCTCTCACCTCCACGCCTTTACCCAGGCTCTCCTTTGCCTGGAATGCCCCACTCTGTGTGACTGACCCCTACTCGAGCCTTAAGACTCACCCCAGGCATCTTTGCCTTTCAACACCCCAACCAGTTCAGAGGCGCCCCCGCTTGGATTTCCACAGCACCATTTACCTCTTCAGGCAGCACAGGGCACTGGTTACAACAATGGGTTGTGTGACTCTGAACTAACCTACTCATGGGACTTCAAGGACTGACATGCTTGTAAAGTGCCTATTAGCACAGCAGCTGGGCCCTGGGTTAAATGTTTATTACATTAAACAGTAACCAGTATTACCTTTACTTCTCACATGATACTGAATGGTCAGTTTCATTTCGCCTCTACTCACCACCCGCCCGCCGTCCTACTGCAGGGCAGTGACGGGCCCCTGCTGGGCCAGCCTTTCCCTGGTCTTCACAGGGTGGCTCCCCCTCAGAGAAGCGTTCTCTAAAGCAGCCTTCACCTTTTCCTCACGGCTGTGTATCTGGTCACCTTGCTTACCTGCTTCATAGCACTGATCACTGTTTCTTTGCTTTTTTCCTCTCCCCCACCAGCAGAATACAGACTCTGAGGGCAGCAACTGGGTTGCGTCTGCTCACCACCATATCCCCAGCATGTGGCACGGCGCCCTCAGAAAATGTGCAGCAACAAAGTCTTGTTGACTGACTGTGTGCATGAGAGGTGTCCACATCCCCTAGGAGCTCTCCAGAGTCGTGACCAAATATTACTCACCTTTGTGTACCTGATGCTTAGCTCTGTGTACACAGAGCCCTGAGGGCTGTTCTTGTACATGCTTGGCCCCAAGAACCACCGAGAAGTGGGTGGGTAAGTGATGTGACGCCTCAGCCCCTTATCCCTCATCCCCTTGTCCTCTCCACCCCCAACCCACAGTCTCTTACCTGATAGGAAGAAGACCACGACTACGGAGTTAATGATAGAAAACCAGTGGATCTGCACGTCACTCATGGTCAGGTAGGTGTCCCAGCGAGAGGCCCATTTGATGTCACTTTCCTGGTGGGGGGAGCAAGCACTTAAGAGCCCTGCTAGACCATTCCTGCCCAGACCAGAACCCTCCTCCCCTGCTGGGGGCTTCAGCCCTTTCTCACCTCCCAGTGCACAGAGTAGGTGAAGTACAGCTGATTTTCCTTGTTGGGGTCAATTTCTTGGGGCGAGGAGCTGGTACCCTCAGGCAGGGTGCATGAACTCTTCTCATCTATTTTGAGGTCTGTGAGAGACAGAGAGTCAGTCTGTTCCTGTGGGGGCCACTGCTGCTACCCCGGGGCTGTTCTGCAGAGCGCCTTCGGAAGCGGCCTGAGGGGAAGGCATGCTGCTGGGCCCCAGGGTCTGAGTGCAGGCTGGGAGAACAGCTCCCCAGGGTCCTGACCTTCCAAAGGGCCTTAGGGGCTGCAGAGATGGGTGTGTGTGGGGAGGGGTCTCAGCCCCTCCTTTAATCAACCCACCTTCTTTCACTCAATTCAAACATTCATCTCCCATTCCACCAGTCCCATTCAACATGCGGAACAACACGGACTCATCCTATCGATGTTTACTCATTCCCTGAGTCTCCAAACTTCTGGCTCTTCAGTTATCCTGTTATCTGCCCATTTGCTCAACCAAAAAACATACCGTAAGCACCTACTCTGTCCCAGATACTGTGCTAGAGATAAAATGATGGGAAAAGCAAAGTGTCCAACCTCAAAGAGCCAGTGGGAGAGAGACAATGACCAAAGCATCACACAGGAGCTGCAAAGCTGTGCTCGTGACACTCACAGAGGAGAGGCAGTGTGAGGCTCTGAAAGCAGAGGATGTTTACACAAGACTTCTATGATTCTGTTTGAAAACTAGGTTCCACAGCTTCAAAACAAACCAAGAAGCCCACGCCCTGAAACCTACAACTACTGTGGACAAGCCCACGCCCTGAAACCTACAACTACTGTGGACAAAGCGCCAGGCCTCCTCAATCCAAGGGCGCTCTGTGGTAAGCAAGTGCTGACAGGAGGTCAGACCAGGCCTGCTGACCCGGGGCCAATTTCGGTCTACACCAATCACGCACACAGAGGATGAGAAACACAGAAGCTGGCTGCCTGAGAACTCTGTCTGTGTGTTGCCCCATTTTCTTCAAACGAGGGGGAGATGGCCTGTTCTTATGAGGCCCAGGCAAGCCTCAAGTGGCTATTTGGTCTCGGCCAAGCCAGCAACCTCTTGGAGCCTCTGCTTCCTCATCTATAATCACCAGTACATCAGGGGGCTGCCAGAGGTAGTAAACTGGTAAGGCGCTGGGCCAGGATACAAGAGATGTCAGTTCTCCCCGTCCCCGGCTTCTCTAATGGGAATGCAGTGAGACCCTACCTCGGCTGGCTCCATCTGCCTCACTGGGGCCGATGAGCCATTTGAGGAATCAGGTGTGAGAAGACCCTGGGTGTGGAAGCCCAGGCCCATCCACCAGCCCTGCCCCTCTGGTCACACCTCCCCACTCACCCTCCAGCCTGATGCTCTGGGGAATCACCTCGAAGCGGACGACACGGTATGTGTGCTCTTGGTCCTCCTCCAGGTCCTCTCGGTGGTAGTAAAGGATGAAGGAGAGGTGGTTGTGCAGGTAGATCTAAAACCGACCGACAGAGAAACCAAGGTAAGGAGGAGCCGAGAAACCACCAGAAATCCACTCTGGCAGCCCACCCCAGGTGTCAAGGAACTCCCCTCATCTAACAGACCGGCTGTCCCAACCGTCCAAAAGCAATGCTCTCGCAGCTGCCTGTTCTCGGACGCCTGCCAGGGCTCCCTAGGGTTTTCCAGGCAACAGTCCATCTCCAGGCCTGGCATTCGGAGCCTTCCATCACCTGACTGTCATCACCTTCTAAGACACATTGGGTCACCCTGTCTCCCCGAGCTGCTCCCTGCCCCACGAACAGTCCCCACACTGCAGCCTTGTTCACGGCATTCACTCCCATCGGAGTGCTGCCCTGACTTTGCTGAGCTCAGGCCCACCTGTCTATAAGGCCCACGTCCTGGGAGGAAGCCTGAACGCAGGCCGAGCATCCCAGCTACTCCACCGGCACTGACAGCCACAGCAGTGGCATGGTCAGAGAATGGCACGGGGCTTAAGGGGCAGGGTCTCACACTGGCAGTTCTCTTCCTAATTAGGACAGAAGCCCTCTGAGGACAGGAGCTGTACCTCAATAGAGATGTTTTGTCCTTGGGTATTTTTGGAGGGTTTAGTCTCACACATGGGAATCTGATTTTTAGGGACTGTGCCTTCCACCTGCCAGAGCCTCGTCCAAGGCCTAGAGGAAGCTGCCTCGGCCAGCCCCAACTTTTCTATTGACATGATAAGCCTAGAGCTTAATATTTCCCTCTCCTTTGTGGTTCTGACCGCTCGTGACTTTGGAGTGAGGCTTCCCCGGCCCTCTGAGCACCCCCAGACCCTCTACCTTGTTGCCATCTGTGAAGCCAAGCCGGTAGCCATGTTCAAACTGCACGTCTTTTTCCTTCTTCTTGTCGTCACCGTCGCGGCTGGAATAGAGCTCCAGCCGGGTGGCCACAGGCAGGTTGTCGGCAATGCTGGAGGACCCAGGAACTCACTCAGTCCTCTGAACCACCTCCCCCATCGGGGCCCTCCCCAGTGGGACCCGAGGCTGGCAGGGAGCAGAGGACGCCTTACAGGTGGACATAGTAGTCCTCCGTGATCCGCTCTGCCACGAGCCGGCTCTTTTCCCGGTTCAGCATCACTGGCTTGTTGGACTCGCTGCACAGAACCTCACACTTCTTTTCGCTGTTCATGAGAACCTGGAAAGGGGTGTTGACAATCCGGTCCCCTCTCAGCACCTCTCCTGCCATAAGAGAGACAGATGGAGCTCAGAGCTTCAGCCCTGAGGTTGCTGAGGTCAGGAGAGCCACAGAGACCCAGGGCTGACTTGCAGGGCCATCGCCACCTGTTTGGGCTCCGCTGGGCCTTTGACTCCCACCCGTTGGCCTCTCCTCCCTTTCTGTGCCCTGGCACCACCAGACTCTCTCATCAAACAGACCATCTCATTCCGCGCGTCTGGGCCTCAGGTTGCTTCCTCTGCCTTGGAGTGCCACTACCTGGCCCCGGTTTCTGAGAAGCTCCTCCTCAGATGTCCAGCTCAGCGCCCCTTTCACCCTGGGAAGCCCGTCCTGACTTCTTCAGGACAAAGCTCATCGCTCCCTCCTCTGCCTTCCCTCTGCACCAAGGAAGCATCACAGAGGCGGCTCTGCCACCTGGGAGGTAGGTAAGTCATTTAACCTCACTGGGCCCTGATTTCCTCATCTGTAAAATGGGGATAACAGCACCCGCCTCACCAGATTACAGTGAGAAATAAAGTACCAGTCACAGAGTAGGCAGGCAACAAAGACTATTTTTTAAAAATACTTTATTAATTTATTTTTAGAGAGAGGGGAAGAGAGGTGGAAAGAGAGAGAAACATAGATGTGAGAGATAAACATCAATCAGTTGACTCATACACACCCCGATGGCAACCCAGGCATGTGCCCCGACCAGGAATAGCACCAGTGGCCTCTTGCTTTGCGGAATGACGCCCAGACAACTGAGCCACACCGGTCAGGGCAACAAATATTATTTTCATCATCAGCATCATCTCTGTGCCTTTTCTTATGTCAATAATGTGACTCTGCACAGTGTTACTACATTAAGTTTCTGTCTCCCCTGACTATGAGTTTTTTTTTAGGGCAGACAGTGTTTCTTATTTATCTCTGTGTCTTTAGATCCTGATTTAGTCAAGGAAGGGAGTGGGGTAAAACCAGTACCTGAGATTTTCAGCTAAAGCATCTATTTACTTAATGAATGGCACGGCCCTCGCATGCCTGCTTCTGAGGAACCTGCTGCCAGATGTCATGCTCACAGGCACCAGGCAGCTGGGGATTGTTAGCTGAACCCAATGGTGTTTTTGTTCTGAGTCACTCTAACAATGCTGTTGTGATGATGCGCAACGGGACAAGCCAAAGGAGACAAACTGAAAAAGGCCAACGGGCAGGACTAACACTTGCCAACCAGCGTGGACCTCGTTGATGTGGCTCTCTCCGCCTAGTCACTTACATGCTCGTTCATTTCCAAATAGATACTGGACACTGGCTATGTCCTAGGCCATAAAGATAGAATATTGAACAGACATACACATGAGGCTTATGGTCTCATGGGAAGAAGAACTTTGATTAAATATTCAGAATAATGAGAACATACTGTACAAGAGGAACTTGCTCTAGACGTGGGGGAATGGGTCTAGGAAAGTTTCTCTGAGGAAGTGATGCTTGAAATGAACTATAAAGGAAGAGAAGCATTAACTAGGTAAAGAGATAAGGGAAGAATATTCTAGACAGATGGAACAGAATGTGCAAAGGCCCCTTAAGGGTGAGGGAAGCAAGGTAAAATTGAGAGGCCTGGGGGGCTGCCATGCAGAGAGCAACGTGAGGCAAGCTGGAGAGGTGGGCTGGACCTGGGTCTCAGGGACTGGGAGCCACACTGAAGTTGGGACTTACCCAGAGAGCGACAAAAGCCAACGAAAGGTTTCTAGCAGAGCTAGAGAAAAACGCTGTCTGATTCTGGTTACAGAAAACTCTCCCTGGATGTTTTGTGAAGAAAACACAGAAAATGCAAGGGATGATGGCAGTCTGTCACGCAAGTGAGCAACGACAGTGGCTGGACGGGAGGGTGTGATGAGGGTGGCAACAAGTGCACAGATCCAACGCTACCAAGGAGGTGAAATCTGGGGGACCAGGTCCTGACTGATGAGTGAGGAGTGGTGCACACTGGGAAGACAGGAAGCACAGCAAATCTAGGCTGAAGGCAGTTTTTCAGCTTGCCAAGCCTGACCTCATGTATTGGAATGGAGTTAGTTACCCAGATAGAAGGCTCAGAAGAGGTTACACTGATGGAAACTGTGAGTGGTTATATATAGACGGCAGGGTCACAAGCTCAGGAAGAACATACAGAGAGAGGAACAGGGCTGCAGTCCAAGTGCGATGGGTATCACTTCTTGATATTTAGAAATTAAATTTAAACCAAGAAAGAGAACATACTGGTCGGGAATGGCTCATTTCTAATACGGAAGTATTCCTTCTAACTTTAAAACTGCGAGCAGGTAGCCAGCCAGGCTAAAAGGGCTATAAGCTGTGAACGTGGACCCTCCAAGAGAGTGTGAGGTGGTCCTTCAGCACACCTGCTGCAGATGCTCCAACACGACCCCCGCCCACCCAGAGAGGAAGCTCCCAGTGTGCAGATGGTCATGAGTAGAGCTCTCAGACCACCCAGTCATGCCTTTCTGGGAAGGCAGCCTGGGACAAAAGAAAGAATGTGGCTTTAGAGTTAAAAAAAAACAACAACTTGGGCTAATACCTCAATTTCTCTACCAACCGGACACGTGACCCTGAGCAAGTCTTTCTGAGCCTGAAAGCTGCCATCCCCTTTCCTATGACACAGGGCAATTATATTTGGTTCTGCAGTTACTACAGGAATCAACTAAGATCACGTGCAGAGTAAAGTGCTTAAGGCTATGGCCAGAGTTCCTGCATTCTGTCACTGCTAGGTGAGTGACCTGGGGCAAGTAACTTCACCTCTTTGTGCCTCAGTCTCCTTATCTATGATTACGGGCTGGTAAGAGTAGCTCTGTGATAGGTCTGTTGTGAGAATTAACTAAGTTAAAGCACTGAACTGTTTAGAAGAGTGCCTGACTCAAAGGAAAAGCCCGGCAAGCATTAACGGTGATGATGATGATAATGTATAGAGTACAAGGCTTACAATGCAACAGACATTCAATCAAGGATGTTTCTGCTCCACTCATTAGGACACTGATACTGAACGTCTACTGTGTGTTAGGCACTGGGTCAGACAAGGGTGGTGGGGTGGTGGTGGGGGCGTGGGGGGTAATAAGATATGATCCCTCTGTTCAGAGAGCCCCTAGGCCATGAAAGGAGGCACTACACAAAGACAGAATGAGATAATATATGGCAGGCTAACTCTTGTACACAGAAGTTGCTATTCCTAGCAGGCAGGACCATTTCCCCAGCTTCATGGAAAATGCGGCAGAAGCTCAGAAAGGTTAAGGGTCACCTGGTATCACACTGAAGTGTGTCCAACTGCAGAGCCTTGGGGTGCCAACGAATCCGCACCAGCTCACAGGGGAAGGGAGGGGCTGCTATGAGGGGCCTGGTGTCAGGAAGCCTGGCGATCCAGCTGGTCAGGGGTCCCAGACAGACAGGCAAGGTGGCCAGAGCACGATATGGTGTGGAGAGAAAAGCCAAGGGCTAGTGGCAGGCAGCAGGAGGAGCCCAGATGGTCTGTGGAAGTCAGCCTAGGCCCCAAGACCAACTTCTGTTCAAGAGTATAAGGCAAGACTTTGAGTCAGGCGGTGCTGCCTGCTTTGGTTAAACTGGCTCCAAGGCCTGCCCCACACTCTTCTGGGGCTCCTAAAACCTGGCAGTAGACACACTTGACGGTGAGGGGTTCTGGAAACATCTGAGCCATGGGTAGCCCTGATGGAGAAGGCATTCCTTTCCGGGTTCTGCTCAAGAGCCAGTTCTCTCCCTTCTCCTTCCTGAGGCGTAAGAGAAGAGTTAAGTCTCTGAAGTTCTTTGAAGTCAGGGAGAGCATCTTTCTGTATTTTCATCTCCAGGCCTTAACGCTGAGACAGGCACAGAAATAAGCACTAACAGGTGTGTCCTGAATAGACGCCACCACGTCTTTTCCTTTAAGCCTGAAATTCTGACAAATAGACAGTTATTTTAATTAGAATAAAACAGCTGCTACATGTGGAACACTTGTGCCAGATGTTGCCCCGTGCGCCTCACACACCATTTGAGGTGAGTCGTGCGCAGCGTAACAAGAACTACGGCGCTGTCTCCTGCTTCCTTTAGGGCCAGGAGTGATCACTCCCTCTTTTAATTAAAAGTAGAGTGGGTTATAGAAACAAGAGAGAGAAAGGTATGATATTTAGCAATCAAGGGAGAACCAAGGGCTCCAAGTCTGAAGCCTACCTAGCTGATGCCAAGGCTAGCTCACACATCGATCCACGGTATAACCAGAGAAAAGTCACTTCACCTACAAAATGGGAATAAAAATAACAGCTACCTCCCTAGGGCAGTTCTGAGGGCTAAATAAACTAATATGTATGTAAACTTTGCAGAATGTACCCAACACATATTAAGTGTTACATAAAGGTTAACTGTCATCATCATCAGAAAAAGGTCTGGGTTTCCACTGGGACAGGCTGACAGCAGTGAGAGAGAAGAACTTACCCAGATTCTCTGCCTTGTAGGTTATTTTTAAGGGCTGGCAGAAGGGCAGTGAGTAGTACTCATAAGGTAGCTGGGTTCGAGAGCTGGTGAGCTTCACTGCCTGGTGGGAGAAGAGAGGCCATTATTTGCAATCCGGACTGTTTTAGTAACCCTCCCCGGTGCCTGCACATCTTTGGCACACTCGGTAATGTTGTCTAAGGGCAAACGAACTGCTACAGACACAACCGTAGCACACCATGTACTCTACTGCCCACGATCCTGAATTACTTCACACTTCACGGGTTTATGAGACTACATCACAGACTGTTTAAAGCCACAAACAAATTCGATATATACTAAGGGTTTTCAACATGCTGATATCCTTTGATCCTATTCATTTCACTCCTGGGCATCTTTCCTACAGAAATAACTCCAAATGAGGAAAACGTTTAGGAACGGAGATGTTCACTCCTTATTCACAATCACAACGGTCTCTGGCTCCCAGTTCCGTGAGCCCATCAGGTGGCTTGTAAACGATGCCCCAAATAAGCGTGATGTGTAGCAATCTGAAATTGTGATAATACCTCAAATTTGGTGGCAAACAAAGGGACACATACATGTGAAGGCCTGTCACGTGGATGGCCCTTTGTGACTCTGTCTTCTGCTTCTCCTTTTGAATGCTATGACACTCAGAACAGAATAAAAACCTGATTTTCACACAATCTCACTGCTTTATCTTTGCATTGAGCAGCAAAGATGTGGTTCACATCAACATGGTAACAAAGCAAGAAATACATTTATTTTAGGAGCAGAATTCAAATTTTAACTTTATAAGTTCTGCTAGCTCTTTTTATAGCATCACTAAGAATATGTACGATGACTCAAAAATTTCAACCACACGTTATTTTGTCTATGGGGTCTGATGGGGGTGTGAGAATGCCAAGTGTCCTACACTGTAAACACTGCACAGAAAAAAAAGACTAACAGACTGAAGTATTAAGAATGTGTACTTGGGCGATGGTAGAGGGGAGTCCCTTTAGGTGGGAACCTGTGTACAAGGTGACACCCCTCCCCTGGTGGCAGTCCATCTCCAATGTCTTGTTCATAAGGACAGAGAGAGCCGGTTCTCTTGCCTCAGTTTGGAGCCACTCTGAAGGGCCAGCCATTCCAGCTCCAGAATGTCCCACAGGCCTCAGCGGTACCACAGCCCAGTGTCCCCTGCGTCTAGTCCCACGTCCCTCACTCTCACCAAGCGGCCAACCCAGGAGTCTCCCCAACACATCTCTCACACCAAATCTCCACCTTTGAGTTTGTCTCCTAGGAAACCAGATCCAAGAAGATCTGCTACCAACCCCCAGCCCTGCCTGGGGCTCTGAGAATGCCACCAACAGTCCACTGTTTCAGAGACATGATCAAGAAGCCAGCCTGCCCACTGCCCAGGTCAACCACTTTCTTAGTGACTCCCTTCCGATCCCCACCCCCACCACATAAATGGGCACCCAGCCTGACAAGGGCAGGCAGCCCAGTCGGAAGGCTTCTCTCTGGATTCTGGCTGAGGGCAATGCTTCTTAAATCCTTGTCGTTCATGTACCAATTTGCCCTACCTACTTATCATTTATTCTACTGTTTACTTGGATCTGACTCATTTTCCAGTAAATACGTTTAAGAAGCAAACATTATATCAGTATTAAGACAGAAAATCAACAATGACAGCCATGAAATTATGAGTTGAAGTACTAGCTATATTTTCTAATATACATTGTAAAAAGTTATTAAAATAAATTTGTCAAGCCCCTAAAATCATCTCATATACCACCACCCAGATATGCAGCACACAGTTTACAGATAATGAAATGAAGACTCTAGCTGGTGGCAGAAGCTGAAATTGAAAAAAGAGGTCAGAATAGGCTGTATATGTACAGATGAGTTACACGGGAAGGCTGGTCAGAGAGGAAAGGGAGCAGATGAAAGAGCAAGGCAGTCGTCACAGAGGCAGCAGGCTGAGACAGACAAAGAAATGGAGACGGGGTGGGGTGGGGGGAGTAACACACGTGACAGTGAAAGTGAGAGGGAAACAGAGACGCAGAAACGAAGACACAGCCAGAGAGAGAGGGAGGGACACGGAGAGGACGCCCGCACACGGGCGGGGATGCGGGCTCCCGAGGGACTCGACTTGCAGCCTGCGCAGCACCCGCTGAACCCTCTTCGCCCAGCGCCCAGTCTAACTGGCACTGGTCCTCGTTCTCTGCAGCCACAGGAGGGGTGCAACCAGCTCGCTGTGGTCCTCCAGCTGCACTGGCCAGCACAGAGGCTCTGGCAGTCCAGAAAAACACTTACCTTGATTTCTACAGGGTCGTTCTGGTGGAAGTTCATTGGCGCGACCCCGGGGACATAGAAGGCTCTTGTTTCACAGGTGAGGGAGAGAAGGAGCAGAGACCACCGGAACCAATCCTGCTGGGAGAGAGATGCTAAGGTTGGAACGAGGGAAAGGAGTGAACATGCCCCTGGGGGCAGACCAAGTCATAGCACCTTTCTGTCTACTTTAACTGACCCAGTCTCGTCCCCACTCTGGGAAGCCCAAGGCCCTTCTAAGTGCTGCCTCCTAATCCCCTCAACAGTGCTACAGGAACCAGTTCTGCACTTCCAGACATAACAATACAATAAGTGAATTAATGAACTGGGGCAGAAGAGAAGACTAATACAGGAGCCACATTTCTGCACTTCTGAATCAATGTTCTTTTTTAAACTTCTTTTTTCTTAGATTCATTTATTTTTAGAGCGAGGGAAGGAAAGGGAGAGAAACATCACTGTGTGGTTGCCTCTCGAGTGCCCCCCACTGGAGACCAGGCCTGCAACCCAGGCATGTGCCCTGACTGGGAATCAAACCGGTGACCCTTTGGTTCACAGGCTGGCACTCAATCCACTGAGCCACACCAGCCAGGGCTGGATCAATGTTCTCTTAACCATTTCATACTGTATATAACTCTCCTGTAGAACTAGCTCCAGTGTTCCACTGATTCTCATTTCTCTGTATAGTAACAGGCTTGCTTTGCCAGGAAGCCCCTCCATTACCAATATATTTTCCTATGAGCCTTCTTCAAAGTTGCTGACCTCATCACTTCCCATTCTCCTCCTCACTCAGCTACAGCTGCACTGGCCGGCCTTCTGGTCTCTTGACAGCAAGCCTTCTGCACCCCCCGGGGCCACAGCCTTTCCTGCTCCCTCGGCCAGAATCCCCTTCCCTCAGACACCTCCATGGCTCATCTCATTCCTAGTTCATTCGAGTCTCCTCAATGTAACTTCCTCAAAGAAGCCTTTATTGACGATCCTAACTAAAATAGCAATCTCAAGGCTCCCACTACCCATTTCTCCATCTCCTAACTCCACTTCTCTTCACGGACTTGTCTGTTTGACTCATACAATATGTAATTGTTTCTTGTGTATCACCTGTCCCCTCCACTTGAATGTAATTTCTGTGGGGGGGGGGGGGGACTGAGTCTCCAGGACCCAGCATGGCAAAAGCACTGATTTATTATCAGTAAATAATCTGCATGCAGAGTAGTCACCTGGAGATCAAAGGCAAGAAAGATCAGGCCTCAGGAAATTCACCCCGTCAAAGAATTCTTCTCCCCCTTGAGGAACTAGAAGAGCTTCCTACTTCTCTCTGCCTGGTCTGAACAAGGAACTTTTGTCATCCACACTTGGATCACCAACTCGATCTTTTTTTCTTCTTCCTTTTTCTTGGTGTCTGTAACCAAATTTATCCCTGAGGCCCAGCAGAGGCGATCAGGGCCCATGAGTCACAGTGTTCCTGTGGCAGCCTTCTGGGCCAGTGCCGACCATGGGTGGGGCAGGCACCGAATTTGACACGGCTGCAGGCCGCCTCACTCTTGCTTCTGCACCTGCCTCCTCTCTCCACCCGTAACTGCAGCAGCGTTTCAGACCTTCGCTTCCTCCCGCCCGAACACTGGCTACAGCCCCCTGGTCGTTTGCCTCGGCAGCCCCTCCATCCTTCAAGTTACCCCCGAGCCCCCAACCCACACACGTGATGATTCTTTCTGAAACTTAGGAAGCAGAATCCCTCAGGGGCCTGGCACATACAGACTCATCTGCATTTTTACTAGGAGCTGAAGTTGGGAAAAATGGCTTTAATTAAAAGTTTGAGGTTCTGAGCTCAGCACACCTTTTTGTTTTTAAACAGATACCCAGATTGGTCCAAGTCTTAAAAACAATATATCCATACAACGTTTTCCCCAACGTGTTGTGAGCGTTGTATGTATCTGCCAACTGTTTTTTTTTTAAAGACTTTTATTTATTTATCTTTAGAGGGGAAGGGAAGGAGAGAGAAATATCGGTGTATGGTTGCCTCTCATGGGTCCCCTGCTGGGACCTGGCCTGCAACCCAGGCATGTACCCTGCGCCTGGGAATCAAACCGTGATCCTTTGGTTCGCAGGCCCATGCTCAATCCACTGAGCTACACCAGCCAGGGCTGTATCTGCCAACTAATGTTCATTACTAAATATGAGATAATAGTTTGACCCCAATAAAAAATAAAAAATGGCTAAGAGAGTTATATTGTATTTGATAGTTAGAAGGTCAGCAAAATTAGGGATGAGAGGGGGAAAATCTTTAAAGGAAATGACGAGACTAGAAAGTAGAAAATTGCCTAACGGGGCAGGATTCTGTATAGAAACACAGTATTCCCCGATCCCACCTCCATCCTTTAAAAAAAAATCTATTTTTAAATAAGTTCAAATTCACAGGAGAGCTGCAAAGGTACGACGACAGTTCCCATGTACCCTTCACCCAGTCTCCTCTGACGTGAACACCTGACACAATCATGAGTGAAGAAGCTTTTAATAAATAACTACCTTTAAAAAGTTTTGAGCCCTGGCCAGTGTGGCTCAGTTGGTTGGAGCATCCTCCCATAACCGAAAGGCTGTGGGTCTGATTCCCAGTCTGGGCAGGTACCTACCTAGCGAGTTCAATCCCCAGTCCAGGTTGCAGTCGTGTGTGACCCCCGCTCCGGTCCAGACACGGGCAATCCCCGGTCTGGGCACGTATGGGAGGCACCCAACTGATGCTTCTCTCTCGCATCGATGTCTCTCTCTCTCCCTTCCTCACTCTCTAAAACTAATAAAAAATGTCCTCAGGTGAGGATAAAAAAAAGCTCTGAAAAAGTAAAATCCCTACAAGTAAATAATTCAAACAGTAGAAATGGTACACCATGAAAAAGAAACCTTCCTCCCACTTCAGCTCCCCACAGACAACTGCTCTCACCAGCTGTCTCACCTGAAAACCCCTCCAGAGACACTCTGTGCATGCGCAGGGGGAACAGCTCAGTGTGCGGGTTTGTCTTGAACACAACAACAAACAGATCTTTATTCTTTCTTTCTGCGGTGGTGCCTTCTGACTGTGGCTGGTCACAGCATCTGATTTCCTCTTGATCAGAGGATTTCCTCCACTTGACTGGTCCCCAAAAGATTTGGGCTCCCTCTTTGGAGCCCTTTTTGCTGGGCCTCACTGGTCAGTCCTTAGAATGTAAGTGCTTCCTTCCCGTGAGAGCAATAAACCCTGTCCTCTTTTCTTCCTCTAATTCCTCTTTGTACTTGAATTCCAGTTAAATAAAATGTAAGGAAGACAAATCCTGGGGTACTGGCATAAACTGTCATTCAAAAGTTGTTTAATGTTTTTTAATTGATTGATTTGAGAGAGAGGGAGAGACGTGAGTTTGCTGTTCCAGTTAGCTGTGCTTTCACTGGTTGCTTCTTGTATGTGTCCTGACTGGAGATCAACCCCGCAACCATGGCGTATCAGGACAATGCTCTAACCAACTGAGCTACTCTGCCGAAGCCCAAAAGTTGTTTTAAAATAAAAATAACCCAACCCTGCATTTCTGAAAAAAGACGCAGAAAACAGACAACCCCGACTGGTGTAGCGCAGCTGGTTGGGCACAGCACAGCAAAGTGAAAGCTCCAGGGGTGGGGGTTTCAGTTTCAGTCCGGGCACGTGCCTGAGCTGTGGCTTCAGTCCGTAGTCAGACACATACAAGGGGCAACCGAAGGATGTTTCTCTCCCTCTCTTTCTCCCTCCCTTCCCCTCTCTCTGAAAATAAATACAATCTTAAAAAAAAACAACCCTCACACAAAGAAAGACCGACAAATCTCAAATCAATGTATCTTAGAGGAAGGACCAACAGATAAAAAACAGATGGCAAATATTCCCATAATATGCTTGATTCTCTGAATAACATAAATTGGCAACCAAAAGCATTTTAGAAGTTCACATTAGAATTCATGATTGCGCCAGGATGACACTGCCAGTTTTTTTATTTTTTAAAGATTTTATTTATTTACTTTTAGAGAGAGGGGAAGAAAGGAAGAAAGAGGAGAGAAACAACAATGTGTGAGAGCTGCACTGATCGGTTCCCTCTCACACACCCCCAACCAGGTGACATGGCCCGCAACCCAGGCATGTGCCCTGACTGGGGATTGAACCGACGACCCTTTGGTCCGAAGGCTGGCACTCAGTCCACAGAGCCACACCAGCCCTGGCAACACTGTCAGTTTTAGATACTAAATTGTCGTTAAAAAAAAGATTTTATTTATTTATTTTTAGAGAGAGGGGGAGGGACAGAGGGACAGTGAAAGAGAGAGAAACACTGCTGGATTGCCTCTCAGATGCACCCCAACTGGCGACTAAACACACAACCCAGGCAGGCGCCCTCAGGGAATCGAACCAGCAACCTTTCTGTTTTCAGGATGACGCTCAACCGAGCCACACCGGACAGGGCTAAAATGTCACTGTTCTGGTATTCTCACATGCTGGAAGGATTACAAACAAGAACACATCTAAGGAGCAACTTGGCACTCTGTACCAAAAGCCCCCCAAAAGTGCACTTTCCCCGTTGAATACGGTCACTTAGGCATCTGCCATCTCTCCAGCTGCACTGATCACTTATCTAGCTTTGTTGGCAGGGGTACTCAATTCTTATTGAACAAATTAATAAGCACAAACCAACTTCTGATCTATAAAACTATCCACTTACATAAAGGTTGAATACTGTGTTTTAATCTTTGCTGTATGCCTCTAGAATCTATTTTTTTTTAAGTCTCAAATTTATGGAGTTTTTAACACTTTCCACCATTCTACCTGTCCAAGGACCTACTGTCTTTACCATGTATAATGCACACTTTTTTGTCCTAATTTTTGAGAAAAAAATAAGGGTGCACATTCTACATGGGAATAATCATTCCATACCATGGGTATAATAATGGGCATAACAATCCCGCTTCACTGTGCAGGCACATTCTACATGGCAAAACACAGTAGTTTCAGAATCCCTAAGGATATCTACTATGCCTACACCCTATCTGTATGCAAAGAAGAATGATTCTCAATGCTGATGGTATCAGAATAATCTGGGGAGTAAATGGATTAAATTCCCAATCAAAAGTCATAGTGGCTGAAAAACAAACAAAACCCACCAAGATCCAGAGATATGCTGTATGTAAGATTCACTTTAGATCTAAAGACACATAAGGTTGAAAGTGAAGGTACAGAAAAAGATATTCTACGTAAATGGTAACAACAACAAAAAGCAGAGATGGCTCCTTATATCATACAAAATAGATATTCAGTAAAAAAAAAAAAAAAAAACCTGCCTAGAGACAAAGATCATTATATATAATGACAAAAGGGTCAATTCAATAGAAGATGTAACAATTAAAGATACATATACAACTAACATCAAAGCACCTAAACACATAAAGCAAATATGGACAGATCTGAAGGGGGAAATGGAAAACAATACAATAATAGTGGGGACTTCAATATTTTATTTACAATAATGGATAGAACAGCCACACAGAAAAATGAGTAAGAGCTGACTGGAACAACATGACAAACAAAAGGGACCTAGCAGATGCAATACCCGCCCCAATAGCAGAGTACATTTCTTCAAGTGCACGTGGAACGTTCCCCAGGAGAGATCACATGTCAGGTTACCAAACAAGCCTTAAATTTAGGACTGAAATCATTCCATGTATCTTTCCTGACCACAATGGAATGAAACTAGAAACCAGTAACAGCAAAAAACAGAAAAATCCACAAATACGTGAAAATTAAACAACACACTCTGGAACAGCCATTAGGTTAAAGAGGAAACCAAATGAGAATTTCTAAAGTACCTCAGAAAAAAGAAAATGAAAATACAACATACCAAAACTTACAGGGCACAATAAAAGCTGTACTAAGAGGGGAATTTATAGTGGTGAATGCCTACATTAAAAAGGAAATCTGAGTTCCTTCCGCCAATATGGAGGCATAGGTGGAGACGACGTGCTTTCTCCCACAACCAAGCTGAGAGACAACAAAATATTAGCAACAGAAAACACAGCCAGAACACAGAAAATTGAACTTTTCGGAAGTCTGATAACAACAAATTCTTCAGCCTGACCGGTAAGAGGGGCGAAGCCAGCAGCTGGTGGAGCAGGGTTGCACAGGAAAACTCGGTCAGACGGACTCAGGCGCGCGGATCCCAGGCGTGGGGTTGCAATGGGCGGACCCAGTGAGGGACTCAGTGAGCGACCCAGTGAGCGATCAGCATAGCCAGCGAGGGTGCAGGGCAGCGGGTTGACTGTGGTCCCGCATTCGTGTGCAGATAGACCAAGGAGAGAGTGGGCAGTAAGACAATGGGACTGAGCAGGCCCCAGTGGCGAGAGGCAGCAGAGAGGCAGCAGAGGGAATTGCCATTTCCCTGCTCTGACCCCACCCCCACATACAGCATCACAACCCAGCGACCTGGGTGGCCCCACCTTGGTAAACACCTAAGGCTCCACTCCTCATAATTAACAGGTGCAAACAGACCAAAAATGGCTCAAGAAGATCTCAAAGCCCCAGAGCCCATAAATCTAAGTGACGAAGAAATAGCAAAACTTCCAGATGCACAGTTCAAAACACTGGTCATCAGGATGCTCACAGAACTGGTTGATTATAGTCACAAATTAGAGGAACATATGAAGGCTAAACTAATTGAAATGAAGGGAATTGCACAGGAAACCAATAGTGATGAAGAGGAAACTGGGACTCAAATCAAGGGAGTGGACCAGAAGGAAGAAAATAATGGCCAAACAGAAAAATATGAAGAAACAAGAATTCAAAAAAATGAGAAGAGACTTAGGAACCTCCAGGACATCTTTAAACACTCCAACATCCGAATTATAGGGGTACCAGAAGGGGGAAAGGAACAGTCACGAGTGAAAACCTTATTTGAACAAATAATAAAGGAGAATTTCCCCAATTTGGCAAAGGAAATAGACTTCCAGGAAATCCAGGAAGCTCAGAGTCCCAAAGAAGTTGGATCCAAGAAGGAACACACCAAGGCACATCATAATTACATTAGCCAAGATGAAAATGAAGGAGAGAATCCTAGGAGCAGCAAGAGATAAGGGAACAGTCACCTACAAAGGAGTTCCCATCAGACTGTCAGCAGATTTCTCAAAAGAGACCTTACAGGCAAGAAGGGGCTGGAAAGAGGTATTCCAAGTCATGAAATCCAAAGACCTACATCCAAGATTGCTCTATCCAGCAAAGCTTTCATTTAGAATGGAAGGGCAGATAAAGTGCTTCTCAGATAAGATCAAATTCAAGAAGTTCATCATCACCAAGCCCTTATTATGTGAAATGTTAAAGCGACTTACCTAAGAAAAAGAAGATAAAAAATATGAACAGTGAAAGGACAGCAAACTCACAGTTATTAAGAACCACACCTAAAATAAAAGCAAACTAAGAGGACACCTAGATCAGGAGCAGAACCACAGAAATGAAGATCACATGGAGGGTTAGCAACAGGAAAGTGGGAGAAGGAGAAGGGGGGAGAAGGTACAGAAAATAAGTAGCATAGATGGTAGGTAGAAAATAGATAGGGGGGAGGGCAAGAATAGTATGGGAAATATAGAATCTAAAGAACTTGAGACACATGGTCATAAACTAAAGGGGGGGAATGGTGGGGGAGGAGGGGTGCAGGATGGAGGGGAATGAAGGGGGAAATAGAACAACTGTAACGGCATAATTAATAAAATATATTTTTTAAAAAAAGAACATCTGAGGAAAAAAATCCTAACTTTATACATCTCAAGGAAGTAGAAACAAAACAAACTAAGCCCAAAGTTAGCAGAAGGGAGGAAATAATAAAGATTAGAGCAGAAATATATAAAAAAGAGAATTTTTTTAAAAAGAAGAAATGCAACAGAACCAAGAGTTGGTTGTCTGAAAAGATAAACTTGATAAACACTAAGCAATACTAATAAAGGAAAAAAAGAGAGGATCCCCACCAAAATGGAGTCAAGAAATAGAAAACCTCAACAGACCAGTAAAAAAAATGAGGTTTAGTCAATAATCAAAAACCTCCAACAAACCAAAGTCCAGGGTCAGATGGCTTCACAAGGTGCATTCTACCAAACATTCAAAGAATTAATACCAATATTTGAACTCTTCTAAAAAAGCAGAAGAGGGAACATTTTCAAACTTATTTTATGAGATCAGTACCATACCAATATCAAAGCAAAGATAGTATGAGAAAACAACAGGTCAATATCCTTGATGAATATAAATAGAAAATTCCAAAAAAAAAAAAAAAAGAAAAGAAAAAAGAAAATTCCTTGCCCTGGCTGGTGTAGCTCAGTGGATTGAGCTGGGGCCTGCGAACCAGACAAATCGAGGTTCGATTCCGGTCAGGGCACATTCCTGGGTTGCAGGACAGTTCCCTGCAGGCCAATTCCCAACAGGGGACGCACAAAAGGCAACCCATACATTGATGTTTCCTTCTCTCTCTCCCTCTCTCCTTCCCTTTCCCTCTAAAGATAAATAAATAAAATCTTAAAAAAAAAAAAAGAAAATTCCTTGATTATAAATAGAAAAATCCTTGATAAAATATTAGCAAACCAAATTTAGCAATACGTTCAAAGAATCATACACCAAAGTCAAGTGAGCTTTATCCATGGGATGCAAAGATGATTCAACATATAAAAACCAATCAATGTGATACACCACGTTAAGTGAGAAAACCCCCAAATGATCGTTTCGACATAGAAAAAACATGACAAAGTTCAACGTCTATTCACAATTATAATTCTCAACAAAATATGTATAAAAGGACCTTACCTCAACACAATAAAGGCCATATATGAAAACTATATAGTTAATATTATTTTCTAAGTTTACTGCATTTATTGGGATGTCAGTAGTTAATATTAACATTATTAGATCTTGCTAATCGAAAACTTACATGTTTCAAATTGCCCCTCCTGGGAAGCCATATACAATACTTTTATTTTTATAACCTTATCTGATATGTAAATTGAAACCAGGACAGAGGATTACAGTCTCCTGGATTATCAAGCCAATTAAATATAATAAGTCACCCCAGCTCTACCTTCTTTTGAAACCATAGTCTTCCAATCTTAGCAGAGAGAAACACCACTCTTGGGAACTCAGGGGCTCCCCGAGAGCTCCAGTTGTGTTGCAGAGGAATAAAAAGCAAATCTTCAAAGACGTCAATATGCTTCCATACCAAAGTCTCAAACCAATGGAGCATGTACACATATACAAAACAAAAACAAACAATAGGACACAACAATGAGGATAATACCCTGGTGGAAAACAACACTGAAAAAGCAACAGGAAGCCACAGAATCATTGAGCACCTACAAAGTAAGTATAAGACACTATGGTAGACACAATACCTTCCTTTCATTTAGTCTGTCCCTGCTTTGTGCTAAGCACTCCAAAAACACCGATTTGTGCTATCCTCATGACTACAACTTCATGGGGATTTCTGTCATCATTTCAGACGATTGCTGGTTAACTTGAGACCCAGAGATGAAATAAATTGCCCAAGGTCAGAATGTAGAAAAACAACCCTGGCTAGTGTGGCTCAGGCCGGCCTGCCAACCAAAGGGTCAGTGCTTTGATTCCTAGTCTAGGGCATATGCCTACGTTGCAGGCCAGGCCCCCAGTAGGGGGCGCATAAGAGGCAACCACATATTGATGTTTCTCCCCTTCTCCCCCCCAACCCCTCTGTCTAAAAATAAATAAATAGAATCTTTAAAAAAGAAAAGAATGTAGAGAAACAGGTAAGCTCTTTTTAGGTAGGTGAACTGCATTAAAAGAAGATGAGCATGCAATGATGATATTGCTAAAAGCTGCAGCTAGTACTGAACGCTGATGATTCCTGGCCCAGCAGTTCTAGGTTCTTTTCATGCAATAACCCAATTAATTTTCACAACAACAATCCTGTAAAGTAGAGACTCATCATTCTCATTTCACAGATCAGGAAACTGAGGCTCGAAGAGGCAACATAACACTGGCTGAGTTCAGGACTTAAACCCAGGCAGTCTGACCCCATAGTTCACTATTTACTGAGCACCTACTATTCGTCAGGCACTGTGCCAGCTTCACAGGATGCATGCCCACTAGAAGTCTTCAGCCAGCTGGGGGACAGAGAAGTCACGGGCTAACCACAATACTAAGTTCCAGATGCTATGGTGGAGTAAGAGGCTAAGGACAGTGCGTCGGGGAGTACACAAGAGTACACAGGGGTGCAGATCTAAGAACTCAAATCTTCTAGAAGGCCAAAGGGAAAGAAGAGGGAAGGAAGAAGTGTTCCAGAAAGAGCAAACCTCCAGCACAAAACCCTGTGGGAAACCATAAGGAAGTTTTGGCAAGGGCTGCTGCTTCTCAAACTTTAATGTGCATACAGATCACCTATAGACCTTACTAAACTGCAGGTTCTAATTCAGCAGGTCTGGGGTGGGCACTGACATCCTGCATTTCTAACAAGCTCCCCGATATGACACTTCTGGTCCTTGGACCACCTTTTGAATAGCAAGCATGAATCAGTTTGTGTAGGCAGGAGGCTGGAAAACAGGTAAGGGACACAACCCACAAAGGCCACACTGAGGAGTCTGGGCTTTGTCCTTAGTGCGGGGAGGAGATACTTTAGATAGGAAATGGACAAATTATATCCTCGGTTTTAAAGATTGTTCAGGATGCTGAAAGTGTGAGTGTGAGTAAGTGTGTGTCTGTGTGTGCGTGGTTGTGTGTTTGGGGGAGAGGCAGTGTGCAGCCCATTTCTACCCTGGAGACAGTAATTTCCAGTTCTAAATTTGACATCTATTAAGTATAAATGAAATAACCTATAAATTCTTGGTCAGATGTGAAAAGAAGCAGCAGCCAGGTGGTGAAGCAGAATGACAGACAGCAGTTCTGTAATTTGAGCATGCAAGAAAATCACCACGAGGACTTATAAAACAGATTTCTGAGTCGGCCCCTGAAAGCATCTTCTTTAGTAGGTCTGCAGAAGAGCCTGAAATTTTACATTTCTGGCCAGTTTCCAGGAAATACTAATCCTGCTGGTCTGGTCTTGGGATCACACTTTGAGAACCACTGGGGAAGCAGAAAAAGCACAGGCTTTGAGGACCACGCATGCAAAACCTAAACCCATCACTTTCTAGATGTGTGACTTTGGGCAAGATTTTTCTTTTTAAACTGAGTTTTGGGTTTATTTGTAAAATAGGAATATAATACTTAACTCATGGCAGGGCAGTAAATGGTGGTTAAGGATCAAATAAAGTATCCATAAAGCCCTTGGCACAGAGCAGGTGCTTGATAAGGCACAGGGGCCTCGTCCTGGGTGCAGTGGAAGGCAGGACCAATGAATACACTGAAAGGAGGAAGACACAGGCTCAATCTAAGGGACCTTCAGACCAGAGAGCAAGGTCCAGCCAAGGAAAAGGCCATGACCATGAGTGAATCAGACCACGGAAGGAAGTGAAAGATCCTCTTACCCTAGCGAGAAAGGTGAACCAGAAGCTTATGACCACCCTTGAAACTCAAGAAATTCATGATTTCCTTGAAAATATGGGACACTGTATCAACTCTAGCAACCTAAAGGTAGAACAAAACAAGGGCAAAGTTCCACCTAGAGTTGGTTTGATGAAGACATTTTTTGAAAAACCTCAGGGGTCAAGTAGTCCAGGAGTCCAGAAAGAGGAAGTGATGTTACCTGTGGTCACATAGCAAGTTATCTGCAGTGAAGAAAGGCCAGCAGCCCCAGACCTGACACAGCAGGATGACCAGAGGTTTGCCAACAGAGTGTGAGCTACGGGACACCGGGGCAGTCCGCGGTCACGATTAGAAGTGTCCAAAGAAAAACCATGTGCCACAGATTGAGTGCTTTTTTGTCTCCCTTTACTAGCCCTCCCTAATTCTTTTCTCCTCTGATTCTTTGTCGGCCTTGTCCCTCCCCCAATTCAATGCTTTTCTACTAATAAACAAACCACTGTAGTCAGTCTGGTATTTATCCTTTACTTCAGGATTACTTTGAAAAGAACAGCAAAAGTGGACCAGTTCTACTAAAATACAGTGCAGAGCTATCCAAACTGTTTGGTACTGGAGAGGGTAGACAAGACTTTAATGTAAAAATTGAAATAGAAGTTGTATTGGAAGAAAATATTAATATACATATACTTTTAAACAATCTTGACATGGAAAGTTTTCTAAGAATGAAACAAGCATGTACAAAAGTCAGAAAAAGGCATAAAAAGAAAAGGAAACTACAAATATTGTTAATGAACACAGTTTTGAAAAATCCTTAACAAAACACTAGCAAATCCAGCGACACAATAAAAAGTGACCAACTGGGGTTTATCCCAGGAATGCAAGGTTAGCTTAATATCTAGAAATCCATTAATGTAATAGACCATATAAGTAGAAAAAAGGGAAAAAAATCACACAATTATCACAACCAATGAAGTAAAAGCACTCGGCAAAGTCCAACACACATTCGTGATAAAAACTCTCAACAAACCAGAAACAGAAAGCGAGTTCCTCAACCAGAAAAAGGCAACTACCAAAAACTCACACCCAACGTCACGCTTAGTGGTGAAAGGCTGAATGTTTCTGCCTAAGATGAGGAACAAAGCAAGGGTGTCCACTCTTGCCATTTCTATTCAACACTGTTTATAAATGCAACTAATGTGTACTAAAGCAAATTAATTAATTAATTAATTAAAGGCATGCAGATTAAAAAGAAGTAAAAGTGCTTTTATTTGCAGATCACATATCTTGTATCTAGGAAAGACTAAGGAATCCACAAAACAATTACCAGAACTAATAAGTTGAGCAAGGTCATAGATTACAAGAGCAATATATAAAAATTAATTGTATTCCTACATACTAACAACAAGCAACAAAAAATAAAGAAAACAGTTCCACTTATAATAGTTTCAAAAGGAATACAACATTTAGGACTAAAAATTTTTAAAGGATTTGTATACTAAAAATTACAAAACATTTCTAACAGAAATGAAAGATCACCCAAACTGGAGAGACATTCTATGTTCGTGGGTTGGAAAACTTGGTATTTAGGACGGCCATTCTCCCCAACCTGATCTGCAGCTTCAATGCAATCCCTATGAAAATCCCAGCAGACTTTTTTGTAGAAACTTACAAGATGACTCTAAAATTTGTGTATAAATCCAAAGCGTCCAGAACATCCAAAACAACTCTTAAAAAAGAACAAAATTGGCCCTGGCTGGTGTAGCTCAGTGGATTGAGCGCAGGCTGCAAACCAAATGGTAACCCATTTGATTCCCAGTCAGGGCACATGCCTGGGTTGTGGGCCACATGCCCAGAAAGGGGTGCATGAGAGGCAACCACACATTGATGTGTCTCTTCTTCCCTTCCCCCTCTCTAAAAATACATAAATAAAATCTTAAAACAAACAAACAACATCAAAAACCCAAAGCAAAATTGGAGGATTTATACTTCCCAATTTCTAAGCTTATTATAAAGCTACAGTAATCAAGACAGTGTGGTAAGGATAAGCATAAAGATCAATAAAACAGAATGAAAAGTCCAGAAGTAAGTTTTTACTTTTCGAGTAAACTGACTTTCAACAAAGTTACCAAGGCAATTCAACTGGAAAAGGATAGTCTTTTCAACAAATGGTACTTGGACAACTGAGAGGCCATGTGCAAAAGGAACCTCATACCATACACAAAAGTTAACTCAAAATGGATCACAGACTTAAACAGAAAACCTAAAACTATAAAACTTTTGCCCTGGCTGGTGTGGCTCAGTGGACTGAGCACCAGCCTGTGAACCAAACGGTTGCTGGTTCGATCCCCAGTCACGGCACAGGCTTGGGTTGCAGGCCACGTCCCCAGGGCGGGCATGCAAGAGGCAACCACGAATTGATGTTTCTCTCCCCCCTCTCCCTTTCTCTAAAAATAAATAAATAAAATCTTAAAACAAAAACAACTATAAAACTTCTAGAAGAAAAGCTAGGAGAAAATTTTTACAACCTTAGGTTAGGTAAAGATTTCTTAGATACAATATCAAAGGCACAATCTACATTTTAACAACTGATAAATAGGATTTCATCAAAATTTATAACTTTACACTTCAAAAAATAGTAAGAAAATGAAAGACAGGCCACAGACTAGGAGAAGAATCTTTGTAATTACACATCTGGATAGGAGACTTGTATCCAGAATATACACACACTCTTCCAACAGAATAGTAAGACAAACAATCCACTTTTTAAAATGGATTGTTAAAACTGTCTGTACAGACATTTCACCAAAGGTATAGAAATGGCTAATAAGCCCATGAGAAGATATTCAGTGCCTTCTGTCACAGGGGCAATGCAAACCAAAACCACATGAAGCACTGCCACACACCCACTAGGATGGCTAACCTCAAAAACAGAGACGAGTGTGGATGAAGATGTGGAGAAACCAAACGCCCTCACGTACTTTGGGGAATGTAAAATGGTATAGCCACTTTGGAAAGTTTGGAGTATCTTTAAAAAGTTAGACATGAACTTACCACACTACCCAGCATGTCCAGTCTTAGGCATTTACCCAAGAGAAAAGGACGTACATGCCTGTACAAAGGCCTGTACATGAGTGTTCCTAACAACTTTGATCACACCAGTCCAAAACTGGAAACAATCTGAACACCCGTCAGCTGGTGAATAGCTACACAAAATGTAGTATAATCACAGAATGAAACACTATTTAGCAATAAAAAAGGAGCAGACTACCAACTCACATTACTACACAATGACCTTAAGTAAAAGTCAGATGCAAAAGTCTACATACTGTAAGATTCCATTTATGTGAAATGTCGAGAAAAGGTCAATCTATAGAGACATAAGGTGGATCAGTGGTTGGTTGGCTGGCTGTGGGAGAAGGGACAGTCCCCAAGTGTCAACCCCCTGACTACAAGGGAACTTGCTGGGGTGGTGAGAGAAATGTTATAAAACTTTGTGTCGCTGTGATCATGGTTGAATAAATCTACGTACTTACTAAAAATTATTCTACTACACATGCGAAATAGTAATTCCATGGTGTTAAATAATAGCTTCACAAACCTGAAGAAAAAAAACTGCTAAGGGAGGTACAGATGAAACACGTTTGGCAATACAATGGTAATTCCTGAGGTTGGGTGATGGGTCTGGGCTTAATTATACGATTTCTTTTACTTTTGTGTATGTTAGAAATTTTTACAATTTTAATAGGCATTTTTATGTGCATAAAAATGTTTTGGAGAAATAGTTTTTACGAAATCAAAATTACCTCTGTTGAAGAAATTGGGGATAGCTGAGTGACTTTCTTTTCATTTATTGCTTTTTTATACTAGCTTTTGCATGTACATGGATCACTCATATTCAGAATATTTACATTTTAAGGTGAAGAATATGGGCTGCCTCTGGAAATATTTCGGCAAAGATACACAGAAAATGGGAGTTACAAGGCGGAACAATGCAGAGGGGATGCTGCAAGCAGGTGTGTGGGTAGCCAGATCAGATCAGCAACTCTCCACCTCAGGCAGGATGTTGCAAACCCCGCTGACAAGCTTGTAAAATCCACAGAGCTTGCTTCCAAGAAAAATGCTACAAAATGCAGAGTCCAGTGTACAAGTCCAGGAGGTCTGAGGACTTAGAAGTTCATGGGCCCCTGCTAACACCCCTGTACTGGATACCATTTCAAGCTTTTTGTAATTCTTTCTTCTTCAAAAAAGTGTTTGTTTGTTTATTTTATTTATTTATTTTCTTTTGAGAGGGGAAAGGAGGGAAACATCAATGTGTGAGAGATAGATACTTCAACTGGTTGCCTCTCACATGCCTCCAACTAGGCACCCGGCCAGCAACCCAGGCATGTGCCCAGACTGGGAATCGAACCGGCAACCCTTCAGTTCACAGGATGGCACTCAATGCACTGAGCCACACCAGCCAGAGCGACTTTTTGTAATTCTTTACCTTTGCAGCCTAGTAGATGATGTCTGACTCACAGTTCATTTCTGTAAGGAAGTTAGGGAGTTAGGGAGTAGCAAAGTACCCACTTCTTGGGAAATTTCATTGCATTAGCCTTTCATTTTTAATTGATCGCCACAGGAACGCTCATGTGAGGTTCAGTCTGAAAAGTCAATTAAGTATTGAGCGAACATCTTTTGTATGTTCAGCGTCCTAACAGATGTGAACAAGTCCATTCAACATTATTTTGCTTTGCTTGGTTTCCGAGTCACCAGACGGAAGAGGCAGTATGGCGAGGAATAAGGTGATGGGGATCCAGCAGCCCTGTGCGCTGTAACCTAACACCCCACTACTGGGAAAGACGCTGAAAAGTTATAAAGCTCAAGAGACCCAAGAATCAAGGTTTTGCCTTCCTTATCTATTTTATTCTTGGGAGCCAGGTAGGCAAAAAAACAAAAACAAAAACAAAACTCTCCTAAACAGACCAGTGAAGGAGTGTTAGGAATGAAGAGTACCCCTCACTCGCCAAAGATGCACCACCAAGTTTGAAAGGTGTGAACCATTAACTTCTTCCAAAGAAAATAGGAAGTTTCCCCTGAGAACTGAAAATTATTTCATTTGCTCACATTTCTCTGTGGCTAGAAGTTAACCTTCTCTGTACCCGCTGCCTTGCAGCCTCCTTTCCTGTAAACAGTGTTACCTGGAGACACAGTCTGGCCACTCTGAACGGCTTTTCCGGTTCCTATTCCACGCCATTCCTGCTGCAAAACCAGCGCTTCCCTTAACAGTAAGCTCGATTCTTTTTTCTTCTCAAAGATATAGTGGCCATTCTGAGATCACTCAGTAATTGCTCCCCAGATTAAGGGAAAAAAACACAAAGGAAAAGGCTTTGGGGCACAGTTTGCCAACAGTTAACTGAAATCAATTACCCAATCAGCTAAAGCTCCCTAAGAATTCAACCACACATGCTGGATGGTTAATGACAACTAAAGAACACTTACCAAGCAGCCCTATGGAGCTAAAGAACTCACAGGAAAAAGAAAAACAGAATCAAATTAGCCACAGGAGAGTCTGAAAATGTAGCCTTTGTTTCAGAGCCCACAGACACAGAGTAGCTGTGAGCAGATACATAAAAAAGACTCAAAACTGTTCTCTGGGGGTAGGGAAAAAACCTGCAGCAGGCTGTGGAAATCCAATAAACAAATGACTACCCCTCACCAAGCAACAGACAACCAGACCTAAACCTTGCGGCCAGAAAGTACAGAAATAAAACTTAAATGCATTGACCTTCTCTCTCTGCCTTGAGTATTTATAAAAGAAATTCTCAGTCCAAGCAACAGGCTTAAATGGTTCACCTCTCAAAAGAGTCCAAATGTTGGAGTAGAAAAGTTGACTCTCTTTGTGCTAGGCTGTTTCATCTCATATTTCATTTAATCATCACAATAACTCTTTGAGGAGAGCATCATCCTCATTGTAAAAATAAAAAAACTTCCTGGCCAATTGGCTCAGTTGGTTAGAGCACAATACCAATACACCAAGGTTGCAGGTTCGAGTCCCAGTCAGGGCACATGTAAGAATCAACTAATGAATGCATAAATAAGGGAAAAAATAAGCTGATGTCTCTCTCTCAAATCCCTCAATATTTTAGAAAAAATAAAAAATAATAACAATAAGGAAACTGATTCAATAAGGGATGATAAAAAGTCCTGAAGCTGGATGGGGGTGATGGTCACACAACAATATGAAGGTGTCCAATGGCACTGACCTGTACATATAAAATAGTTACAACGGTCAATTTTATGTAATGTATATTTTACAAGTAGAAAAAAAGATTTTTTAAAATGGGTAACTGAGGTTTAAAGAGACAAACTGCTGAAGTCATAAAATCCGTCAGTGTCAAATTCTAGGCCAGGTCCTCAGACCAAGCCTTAGTCTCTTCTGCGAAATGGACTTTCGTAAGATGGAAGAATGAATGGATGGGCACGTGGTTAATCAACTGACGTGTAACGTGTGAAGAGAAAGTTTTTCCTCAAAGCCAGCAACACAGAGAATTACCACAAACTTTTAATAGCTTCTGAATCAGAATGTCAGAGTAGGAAAAACTTCATATGGAGACCATCTCATTTTGGGGTTGCCAATTCAATCACCTAGAGAGAGGGGTCATGCAGGTGACAAAACGGTGAAGCAGCTCAGGAGTAAGACCAGAGGGAACGAGAAAATGATGCACCGGGTCCTGCGTGCAGGACGCTGCTGATGGGAAATTTCGACCCAGATTTTGAAGAGAAAGGAAAATCTAGAATTGTGCAATCTCCCAATCATTCAACATTGACAACTCACCTGAAAACTTCTAAAGGGCCAGCCCAGCCCACTCCTGCGATTAAGTCCATGTGTGATGTGGTGCACGGATCGCCAGTTTACAGTGTTTCATGTACTCCAGGTAGAAACCAGGCCCAGAGATGTTATGGGCCCCCAGACTCCCGTCTGAATGGCCTAAAGAATTCAGTTCCAACTTGTGATTTGATTTTTTAACATAAACTTATGTTTTTATGTATAGTTGGTATATAATCTTATATTGGTTTTATTAGTTTCAGGTGTACAATATAGTGACTTGATGTTTTTGCGCCTTACACTCTGATGAGTCCACTAATTCTAGTCACTGCTCGTAAGTAGCGTTTAACGTACCTTCTGAGTACAACACCTCAGGATTTCAAACCCTCGGAGGTCTGTCAGCTCAGGCATAGGTGAGACATTGTGGTAGGAAGGCAGAGAAGGAAGCAATGACGAGGAATGAGACAGAATTGAGAAGTCTTGGGTGTCCCTAACTGTGCCCCATTTGGGAAATACCAGTGTCAGCAAATGGTCCAGTGATCAAAGCAGGTCTGGGGGTGGTAGGTGGCTCCTATCGTGGACTGTGGCCAGATGGCCCTGCTCATCCTGGGCCCTTCCCACCTTCCTGTCAGTGCCGGAGATCAAACTCAACCTTCTCAAGCATTCTGTGACCTGCATCTTTAATGATGAGATCAAAGGGGAACTTGTGTCAAGCTGTAAAAGAAACCAAGAGACAACTTAATACGATCTCTGCCTCCTCTGTGCTTCCTGCAGGGACTATGGGCACAGTCCTTTACAGGGGCTCCTCAGAGAAACATGCTGGACCCGAGGCCTGCTGTCTGCACCAGCTGCAGAGACACAACGACACAACGGCTCCCGCAGAATACGTGCGGGTGGAGCAACTCAAGAGATCAGACAGACAACACAAGAGACAAAAGCTTGGAAAGATCACAGGAACTATTATGACGGGGGAAGAAAACCAAAACCCATCTGATTTTACAGGCATATTGGCAAAAGTCACCTTAAACGTAAGTATTCTAAACCACAAAAATTTTCAACCTGGACCTGAAAAATCACCGATTCCAAACTTTGGGTGGTGATTGTAGGTGCTATGGGGGATGGGTCCAGATGGAAGATGGTACAATGGTAACGGGAAAAAATACAATAAGAGATAAACTATTAAAAGAAATAAAATTAAAAGGTTTTGAAAGAAAGTCCAAACCTTAATCTCACAAGACCTACGTGGAGACAAACCAGTAAAGCCAAACCGGTCTGCCGCACACCGCACGGTGGGCCAGCGGCAGTGCTGGGACTGGGCACAGGCTGCCGAGCCCTTCCTCTCTGGGCTCATGCCCGCCCCACACGTGAGGCCACAGGAGACAGTGACTTTCCACACACGGGACTGGTGGCAGAGTCCAGGCCTCCTGTCTCTTGTTCTAGACTCTACCATTCAGGTTCTACCACTAAAAACCGTTCCCGTGCTTCTGACTGAGCTGGCGGGCTGGGCTGGCACTGCCTCCATCTGCTCAAAGGAACCCTGAGGTCATTCAGTCCATTTCCCCATCTCCGGACTGGGTCAAACCCAAGGAACCCAAAACAGTGTGAATTGACGCAGCAATTCCACTTCTAGGTATAGACCCAAGAAAACTTCTGAAAACAACACAAAAGCTTGCAAAATAACCAGTTACTTAAAATAGCAAATAAGTGGAAACAATCACATCAACTTATAAAACAATAAAGAAAACATGGTCTATTTATACAATGAAATATTACTTGGCCATAAAAAGGAATGGTTATTAAATGCTACATTAGCTAACTTTGAAAACATTATGCTATGTAAAAAAAAGAAAAAGAAAGCCAGCCCTGGCTGGTATGGCTCAGTGGATTGAGTGCCAGCCTGCAAACCAAAGGGTCGTGGGTTCAATTCCCAGTCAGGACACATGCCTGTGTTACAGGCCCGGTCCTCAATTGGGGGCATTCAAGAGGCAACTGATCAATGTAGCTCTCACACACTGCTGTTTCTCTCCCTCTGTTTCTCCCTCCCTTCTCCCCTCTCTAAAAACAAATGACTACTCTTTGTCTAAAAACAAACAAACAAATCTTTAAGAAAAAGAGCCCTGGCTGGTGTGGCTCAGTGGATTGGATTGAGTGCCAGCCTGCAATCTAAAGAGCTGCTGATTCTCTTCCCAGTCAGGGCGCGTGTCTGGGTTGCAGGCCGAGTCCCTGATGGAAGGCACACAAGAGACAATCACACATTGATGCTTCTCTCTGTCTTTCTCCCTCCCTTCCCTTCTCTCTAAAAGTAAAATAAAATCTTTAAAAAAAGAAAAAGAAAGCCATATACTAAACACCACATAGCATATGATTCCATTTACATGAAATGTCCAGAATAGGCAAATCTATACAGACAGAAAGTAAATTAGTGGCTGTGGGGGGCGGGAGAGGGGGCGTGCGGGAAGAGACTGCTAATGGGTTTCTTTTTTGGGGTGAACATGTTCTGGAAGAAGATAGTGGTGAAGGTTGCACAACTGTGACTATACCAAAACCCACCAAACAGTATACTTTAAAGGGCAAATTTTATGGTACTAAGATGATAACAATAAAAAAAGGAAAAAAGACAAAACCCAAAACAGTATGAACAATGACGTGTGAGAGAAGTACACAGAATTTTATTCTCCAAATGGAGGTTTCTAAACTCCTGAGATGTATACAAATGTACTCAATGGACATTTCCCAAGTTCCACCCCAGTAACAATCCCCAAAGCATATTTCACATGTTCAGTATTTCCATAAAGAGTGAGATATGAGCCTGCCTCTCACCCCTGACCCAGTTAGATCAATTTGGTATCCTGGAACTTTAGAGAGTCCTCTAAACCCAGCACAGGAGGAAGGCAGGAAAACCAGAGAGAACTTCAGTTATACCAACTCCAGTCCTGCAGGTTCAAGAAAACACCCACTGTGCTAACACAGGTGGCAGCCCAACCCTTGGGGAAGAAGGGCTGCTCTCTAAAAAAAGGGAGAGGGAAAAGCCCACACACTACAACTTGAAACTTGCACCCACACCCCTACTTTCAAAACAAAAGAACAAACCCCAAACCCAGCCTGTTCCCACGGTCACTGAGTCCACTAGCTCAGTTCCGCTTTGGCTGCATGACTTGCCTCAGAAACCCACGCACCCCAAAGCGGACCCACACACACGCTTACATCCCCAGTGGTTGTGAAACAGCCCATTTATAAGAGGGTGTGGGGACTGCTCTGAGTTCCGTGTAATAGTGTTTGACACAGACCAAATCCCAGTCTATCTGTGACCCCACTTGGCCTATTACACATATTCTCCTGTAATAAACTTGCTTCCCCACCTTTTCATTACTGCATCAAACATGCAGTTTTTTGTGTGCACTCTTTACACTGACCTCTGTGGGTCACTGTGTGTATTACATCTTCAGTTTCTTAAAACCAGTTCCTATATTCATTTCACTTACCACTGACATTATCTTGTTCATGTATTTGTTTACTTGTTCTCTCCCTCCTCAGACTAGAAAAGCTCCACAAGGGTGGACCTTGACCCTCTAATTCGCAACTACATTCCTAGGCCTCGGCATAGAACAGCACACAAATAGTTGATGATTACATAAAAGTTGTTGATTACAGAAATATGTGTTGCTAACTTATTACTTCTTTAAAACCCCTGAACAGGGCAGGAATTTCCCAGTGCAATTCTATAAATGCCTCTTGACATAACTTTTTCCCTACGGCAAGAGAGGGTGTGCCCTTTCCTAGGTTCTTGCACCATCCTTGTTCTGAATGTGGTTTCAACATGCCACTTGTGGGATTTTTCTCCATTCATGGTTCAGACTGGCCTGACAGCACAGAAATCAAGCAAGGCTGTGAAATCTCTTTTACCTAACCCTGTTCTAAATAAGGAAGCCCTCATTAAACAAAAAGGATAAGTCATCAGGTGGTTAAGAGGAGGAGGGAAACTCGTTATCAGCCAATAACCTACCCTTGTTTGGAGAAAACCAACACCAAAGAATTTAAACAAGAAGCTTCCTTCATTACAGTCAAATGTCACTTCCTTTTCTCTGTCTTCATTGGCATTTGCTCCCAGAATAAAATTATCAGCTAAGGAAGCAACATACAGGAAGACCTAAAAAATCACTCTGAATTAAAAGACTTCAATTTGCTCTGGCTGGTGTGGCTCAGTGGATGAGTGCCAGCCTGCAAACCAAAGAGTCTGCAGTTCGATTCCCAGTCAGGGCAGATGCCTGGGTTCTGGGGCCAGGTCCCCAGCAGGGGGCGAACGAGGGACAATATACATTGATGTTTCTCTCCCTCTCCTTCCTTCCCCCTGCCTAAAAAATAAATAAACAAAATCTTTTAAAAAAATGACTTCAATTTTTACAAGCAGAATTGGTTTGAATTCTGCTTTTATGAGCAGAATGAGGTTCTGAATGAAAGGCCATCCCTTCAGAGATCTACTTCCAGGGTTTTGTAGGAGAAGCCAACAAGTTCTGACTCACTTTTCAGGCACACCGCACCCTTATCCACACAGGGTTTCTCCTACAAGGACTTCATCCTAAAGAGCTCCATGCTAATAAACGTTCATCCCTAACAGCCTATGAGGCCCTGCAGGGACATGGAAAGGGGAGACAGCCAGAGGGGGTAGTATAGTGGTTTTAAAAATGTAGTGCAGACCACCTCCATCATAATCACTGGAGTGCTGGTAAAACTGCGGATCCCTGGGCATCACCTAGCCCTAAGAAATTAGAATCTTTACGAGAGGGGCTCAGGAAACTGCATTTTCAACACACCTATCTTAGCCTTATGAAATGTGAGAACCAGTGTAGAGGCAGGGAGTTGACAGGAAAAATAGAGACAGGTCCGGGGATAAAAGATGGGGTAGGAGTGGATAAGGCTCCGGGATAACGGCAGTCGAGACCGGTGTGCAGTGGGAACAGGTGAGGGTGGAGGTGAGGACGGGGCTCGGGAAAAGATCTGAGACACGTCTTGGGGTTGGGAGGCTGGTCAGGGGTGAGGTCTCATCCATGGACTGGTCAGGATAGTGGGGAGGCGGAGAGAGCAGGGTCTGGACGTGAGAGGGAGGAGCGAGGGCGGTAAAAATAGGGGCCTCCTCGTAGGGGTAGGGTTGGGAAATGAAAATTGTTAAATAGAGGTCACAGAAGGCGGAGACCAAAGCAGGAATGGGAACTGGCTGAGGCAGTAGCCGAAACCTTTCTTTTCTCAGACCCAGTGCCTCCCTTAAAACTCCAGGCCTTGACAAGCTTGAGTGGGGGCCGATGCCAGAGAGGGGAATTTTGGGAGACACAAGCCCAGTCAAGGACGTCCCTCAGGCCTCATCTAGGGGTTCCGGCGGTGGCTCGGGGCAGGCATGCGGTGCCGGAAGGTCCTGAGATCCCCGAGAGAACTCCGCTCCAGCTACGGATCCCGGAGTCTCCTTCACTCACCATCGCAGCCGCCATCTTGGATCCACGTGTCGCCGTGATGACGTCAGCGGAAGTAGTGTTTCCCTAGTTACGGACTTAAACACTGCAAAGTGCCGCCAGACTTCAGCAGCTCCTGTAGTTGCGGTCAGCAGGGGCAAAGTACTCCTAGCTCCTCATCTATATTCTGGTCTAGGCGGTCAATTGCTAATAAGGGGAAGAGAGGATGGTGTAACTATGGGAGCCATATTAGCTCCTGGCACAGACTGCTCCTCCCCTTCCCCCACTGCATTGTGGGTAATGAGGGTTGTGCGTAAACGCGCTTGTTCTTTGGGCGCCATCTTTATTATTGGCCGGAAAACTCGTTGCCAGGGTTACCTGAGGCCTTGATATAAGAAAGTGGGATGGGTATCAGCGCTCCAATAGGAGCCCGACTCCGAGAATAATTTGTAACTACGTATTTAATTATTTGCTTGACTGTTCTACATCCTCTCCAATGGAATGTGATACTTATTAATATAGGATTCTGTTTTTTATTATACCTCGTTCTGCTTCATTTTCATCAGAAAAATGGGGAGGGGATTATTATATCGATCGTAGTGTTATGATGAGGATCCAATGACATAATGTCACCCAGTTGTATACTTTTGTATACTTTTGGGCATATGGTAGTTGCCCAATACAATACACTATTTGTTAAAAGAATGAATGAAAAGCAGCATATTTAGTGGAGAAAGACATCTCTGAATGTGGACTTCACCATGTGCTAGTTAGGTAAGTGTGTGACTTTAGCCAAGTCACTCAACATTCCTAAGCCTCATTTTCCACTATCTGCTATGAACATGGGTATACAAATAATCTGTTTCAGTCTCAGCTTTCAGTTCTTTGGGTCATATACCTAGGATTAGAATAGCTGAATAATGTGGTAATTTTATGTTTAACTTCTTGAGGGACTTCCATACTATATTCCACAGGGGCTGCACCATTTTACATTCCCACCTGCAATGCACAAGCGTTCCAATTTCTCCACCAGCACTTATTTTCTGTTGTTTTTCATAATAACCATCCTAATAGGTGTGAAGTATTTAAAACTCTCTAGACCTCAAGTTCCCCATTGGTAGAGCAATATCATAAAAGACCTAGTAGGATGGTTATGTGGACTAAGTAAGTTAATATACATCAAAAGTTTAGAATAGTTTCTATCACATAATAAGTATTATGTTCTATACATGTTTAATATTATTATTATTTTGAGGTCATCAGGACAGTCCTTCTTACCTTTGGAATGGTGGAAACATTAAGATAGATGTTGAAGAAGATGGACAAGGTAACCCCACAAGTGAGAAGGGGGTTAAGGCTTGACTCAAATCCACTGAGTTGCATCCATGCCTCTGCTGTACGAACAGGCAGACAAAACCAATTTTAAAACAAAGGGTGTTGCAGTAACATTGGGCCATGTAGTTTCAGGTACCTGGAGAATGAGAGAGTGGAACCAGGCTTAGAGGAAGCAAATCTAATCCTTAGGTGTCTCCAAGGAGAAAGGTAGGATGCACTAATCTGTGTCTTTCTCACACTGGTTTTAGTTATCTGTTTCTGCATAACACACCACCCTAAAACTCAGCAGCTCAAAACAATGATTTAAAATTTCTCTTGCTTGTGTGGGTTGGCAGTCTGCACCATTTTAATGGTCTCATTTGGAATCTCTCATGCATTCTCATCTAATGGCTCAACTGGGGCTGGAGGGTACAAAGTAGCCTCCTGTGTCTACGTGGTTGGTGCTGGTTATCAGATAGGCCTCTCTCTCTACAAGCTCTCTAGTCCATAAAGGGGATAGATAGCCTAGGCTTCTCATTGTGGCCTCAGGGGTTCTATGAAGGTGAGGGGAGAAGCTGCGAGGCTCTTCCTGAGGCCTAAGCTTCAGAGTCCCGAAGCATCAGTTCTGCCCCATTCTAATGGTCAAAACTAAACACAAGGTCAGCCCAGAGTCAAAGTGGGAGGGTACCACACAAGGGCATGAGTTTAAGGAGGTATGACTGATTGGGGGTTACTTTGTCACAATCCACGGTGCCATCCTTGCCCACGCCACCCTCCTCTCTCTCACGGAGGCCTCTGTGGCAGCCTTCTACCTGGTTTTTGTACATTACTCGTCAGCTCTAATCTCTAGTGTACATTTAACAGCCAAAGCAGTCTTTCAAAAACAAGAATCAAATTGTATTTCTCCCCTGTTTAAAACTCTCAAGGGCTTCCCGTTGTGATTCATAAGAAAATCGAAAGTCCTCACCATGGCCTGCCAGGCATTGCAGGATCTGGCCTTATCTCCTGCCATTGTCCCCTCTACTTAAGTGGATCTCCTCAGATCCACAGACGTCCTCAGAACTTGACAAGCTCCTCTCTGCTTCAGAGCCTTTGCACTTGCAGTTCTCCTGTCTGGAATCCTTTTCTCAAATTGTGTGTGGTTCGCTCCTTCTTGTGTTTAGCTCTCAGCTCAACTGTCACCTCTGCTGAGAGGGAATCCCTGGCCACACATACAGATATAGGTATAATTTGGTTATTTATTATTGTCCATCTCCCATAAAGGCCTGGGTTGGGTCTGTGTTGTTCCCAACTGTGTCCCTATGAAGTACATGCTAAAAAATATTTGTTAAATGCTTGCATTACAAATGAATCTCAAGCCTCACTCTATCAGTTGGGAATAGATCCAGGTATAAGGAAGCCCCACCCCACCCCCAGTGATAGGGGCCTGACAAGATGAAAACTTACTTTCCTCTTAGTTTAGTTTCCCCCAGAAACCAGCTCTGAGACAAGGATTCAAGCAAAAGTAGTTTTTTGAGTCATGAAGGGACCTCCGAGGGCACTGGTGTGTAGGAGCTGGATCATACTTCTTGTAAGAGCTGACAGTGAAATTTTCAGGAATTTTGTGATTGTTGCACCTAGGCATTACTGAAACTTAGATTCTATAAATTTAAAATTAAATAGTAAAAACAAAACATTCTGCCCTGTCTGCTGTAGCTCAGTGGATTGAGCGCGGGCTGCGAACCAAAGGGTCACAGTTCGATTCCCAGTCAGGGCACATGCCTGGGTTGTGGGCCGAGTCCCCAGTGGGGGCCATGTGAGAGGCAACTACACATTGATGTTTCTCTCCCTCTCTTTCTCCTTCCCTTCCCCTCTCTCTAAAAATAAAAAAAAAGAAAATATATTTATTTAAAACCCGAAACATTCTATATTTAAAACTCATCACTTCCTAATCATTTCACTATATCTTTCTCTCATCAGTGGAGTTATTTACACCTATTTTATGTGGACTGCTGTTCAGTGGTGTGCTACTATGTTTCCCTTCCCCACTCTGTGTTAGGCGGCGTTGGGTTGGTAGCAGAGCCGACTTACCCATTAACACAGGAGGCCCAGTGTGCAAAAGCCCACCACGCTTTTAGGGGCCACAAAAATGTTCAAAAGAAATGAAAATTTTTTGAAATCAGAAGGGAAAAAAATGAACCTTGGGATGGAAGAAAACATCTTCATACATAATGTTAACATATTCAGCTTAATATCAATGCAGTTGTCAACTATAATTTATACTTAATTTAATATATTTATAAATAGAGTATGTATTTTATGGAAGAAAGTTCCAGCAAGGGCAAAGGTGCCAAAGGGCCGTGATTGTCATAATGCAGTTCTGGCTGACAGTTTGAAGTGGCCACAGTAGTACCGTTTACAACACAAAAGTCAGCAAGTGCTACAAATCAGGACTTGCGTTATTGCTTCGCTAGCAAAGTTTTTCCATAGAGGGCCACATAGTCAATATTGTAGGCTGTGAAGACCATGTGATTGGGTCACAACTACTCGACTCTGCCTTGTGGCACCAACGACGGCTACAGACAACACGTAACGGTGTGGCTGTGTTCCAGTAAAATGTGGTTTGCCATGGTTTGCCAAATTCAGATCTAGACTTAGACGAACGGAACAAATGTTAACAATGTAAGGGAAATTGAAGTGTATTTTGTCGGTAACTGTTGCATTGTGATTAGCACAAAATTGTGCTGGAAACTCTTACCTTATTCAGCAAAGAAGTTACTCATGTCATCTGCTAGTGAGTGAAGACATACATACTCATTTTCTTCTTATTCACAACTACCAGTGACACTCCCGAGCGACATTCATGTTGGAACTATACTTGAGAAGGGTATGTCGTCAAGCAAGTTACCTCTGTGGGTAACTGAAGCTTAATCCTGTGGGGAAATCCTGGGAATCAATGCAAAACGCACACCTCACAGTTATCCCAATGCAGAGGCAAGAGAGCTGGGGTATTTCTACACCAACTCCCCAAAATCATTAGTTGAGGACTGATCCCAGAGGGTGGTAATTCCTTGGTACTTTTGACCTTCTTGCAACACTGGCAGCTGAGTGTTTTGCAGTTTTAGGAAAAGAGCCCTTGGGCACAGTAATGCAGATAGTCGAAGGGGTACTGACGGCACAGGCCACGCCCTCTTACGTAAAAGTCCGGAGGGCCGGCCCAGGCCCAGCCGTCCCGGGCTGTGCCCCAGCTGTCTTCGGAGACCCTGGCCCCACCCAGCCGTGCCATCCCCAGAGTCACCTCGTTTCCTGCAGGCCCCTTACGGGAGCGAGAGCTCCAGCTTTCACATGCACATCCTAGATGCTATGTCAAAGCAAGAGATGAAACGTAAGGGGCCAAGGGGCCAGATCCATTGTTTTTTTGTTTGTTTTTGAGAGCAAGAGAGAGAGAAGGGAAAGAGAAATATTGACTTGTTGTTCCACTTAGTGATGCATTCACTGGTTGTTTTCTGTATGTGCTCTTACTGGGGATCGAACCCACAACCTTGGTGTATTGGGATGATGCTCTAACCAACTGAGTTGCCCATCCAGCACTCACATCAGTTGTCTTTTTTCAAAAAAAGATTTTGTTTGTTTCCTTTTAGAGAGGGGAAGGGAAGGAGAAAGAGAGGGAGAGAAACATCGATGTGCAATTGCTTCTCACACACCCCCCGGGGATCCATCCCCTCAACTCAGGGATGTGCCCTGACTGGGAATTGAACCAGTGACCCTTTGGTTTGCAGGCCAGCACTCAATCCACTGAGCCACACCAGCCAGGGCCACATCAGCTATCTTTTAAGAAAGGATGCTGGAAGGTGCTATACCACACTTTCACTTACAACTCCTTAATCAGAACTTAATCACACGATCCCATTTTGCTGCAAAAGGAAAAGGAAAGAGTAGCATTCATTCTGGGTAGTCACATGCCCCTGATACAAATTCTGTTTCTCTAGAAGAAGGGGAACGTGGAAATGGGGACAACTAGCAGTCACTGCCAACCTCTGGAAGGGGAGGGATACAAATAGAATGCAAATTGATATAGTCTTGTGTCAGATATACTGTGATGAGGACAGAGACAGGAGAAAATTGGGGGCCTAGGTTGGGGAGTAAGGAGGCAGTTTTATTCCAAGTCACGGGGAAACCAGTGCTTTCCCTACATTTAAACTGAAAGCCACAGCTAGAGGCTGGACTGAAACAAGTCCTTGACACGGGGCACTGTGTCCACGCCTGCCTTTGCCCCTTCCAGGGTAGGACTGCATGCAGTGTGCCCACAGAATCGGTGCCACAGCATTTATCCCCATGTTTTGGCTTGTTTGTTTGTTTATTAGACTTCATATTTTAGAGCAGTTTGGGGTTTACATAAGAGTGGAAAGTGCAGAGTTCCCATACACCTCTTCATCTGCCCCTCATTTCCTCTGTTATTAACATCTTGCCTTAATATGGTATGTTACAGCTGATGAGCCAATATTGATACATCCTTACTAATCAAAGTCCATAGTTTACACCGATCACTCCATGCTGTACATTCTATGAGTTTTAACAGGTATGTAATGATATGTATCTACCCCTGAAGAGTATCACACAGAATAGTTTCACTGCCCTAAAAGTCTGCTGTGCTGTACCTGCTCAGCCCATCCTCCCCCACCCCACCGCCTCCCTGGCAATTGCTGATTTTTAACTGCCTCTATAGTTTTCCTTTTCCAGAATGTCCTATAGTTGGAATAGACAGTGTGCAGCCTTTTCAAATTGGCTTCTTTCATTCAGCAATGTGCACTTAAGTTTCTTCCATGTCTTGGTAGCTCGTTTCCTTTTGTCACTGAACAACATTGCATTATATGAATGTACCGCCATTTGTTTATCCATTTACCTATTGAAGGACATCTTAGTTGCTTCCAAGTTTTGACAATTACAAATAGAGCTACTACAAGCATTAGTGTGTAGTTATTTGTACAGATATAAGTTTTCAACCCATTTGGGTAAATATGAAGAAGTGCATTGCTGACTTATATAGTAAGAGTATTTTTAGTTGTATAAGAAACTGTCAAATGTCTTCCCAAGTGGCTACACCAGCAATGAATGAATGGGAGCTTCTGTTTCTTCACATTTTACCAGTGTTCGGTGCTGTCAGTGTTCTAGGTTTTGGCCATTCCAGTAGGTGGGTAGTGGTATCTCGCTGTTGTTTTAATTTGCATCTCTCTGATGACATGTAATATTGAGCATCTTTTCATATGCTTATTTGCCACCTGCATATTTTCCTTTGTGAGGTGTCTGTTCAGGTCTTTTGCCCATTTTTTAATTGGGTTGATTTCTTATTGTTGAGTTTTAAGAGGTTTTTGTATATTTTGGACGTCATGTCTTTAATAGAGATGTGTTTTGCAAATGTGTTCTTCCATATCAGAGTTTGTCTTTTCCTTCATTTTCATTTCTCGGTCTTTCTCAGAGAAAAGGTTTTTTTTGTTTTAAAGGAGTCCAATGTATCAGTTGTTTTTTTCATGGATCATGCTTTTGGTGTTGTATCTGTCCCCGTGTTCCACCTGTCTTCTGTGAGCAGGGGGAAAATCAGAGTGTAGAACAGCGTGAACCGATAGAGCAGGAGGGCATGAATTGACTTCTTGATCTTGTCCACACAGCAATAGGCTCCAACTCTTGAGTTCATGTCTCAGTCAGCTATTTTTACAATAATGCTATGTAACAGAACACCCCTGAAACTCAAAGACTTATAAGATTGAGCATGCACTCCTCTCTCACATGCCCACAGGTCAGCTTGGGTTCAGACTGAGGCTGGGATCAGCTGGGTTTAACCACAAGCTGCAGGTCGGGTCCAGATCTGTACCACATGTCACTCATTTTTCTGGGACTATGTTCTTTTCAGGGCAAAAGGCTGGAGGGCAGGCCAACCCCACGAGCACATTTTAAACCTCTGCTTACATCACATTCTCTAACATCCCATTGGCTAAAGTGAGTCTCATGGCCAAGTTCAACATCAGTGGGGCAGGGAAGTGTATTCCTCCTGTGGATTACTGAACAGCAATTCAGTGTATTGACACCACAATCGTGAGTGCAAATTCCCATCACGGAGCCCTGTGCTCAGATACCCAAAGACACATCTCAAACCAGAAAGCAAGAGAGAAATTCACGTACCAACTAGGTAAGTTGAAACACTGATAGCTTTCTTTCCCACTGTTCTTATACCCGGTTTCTAAGGATGAGACTCTGTGCTACTCAGGGGCACAGAGTCAGTTCATATAGGGTTCCACGTGACCCCGTGGGTACTGTGATATAGATCCTTCGAGGAGTGTGACGATAGAGAAAGGTGTCGTCTGCTCCCCATCCCACTGTCACCTCTTCTTCTTGCTCCCCTTACAACAAAAGCTAACTGCCAGGGACTTACAACTGAGACCACATGCCTCCTTGGCTTCTCTGCTTCCTTCCCAGCCTCCCTCCCAGATACCTCTCGGCAGCCACCTCTCCAGACTCCAGGATTCCCGCAACTGTGGGTACCGTCTTACAACCACAGTGGCTCCTGGGCCACAGAAAATGCCCCCAGTGCTGGCAGAGACCTGCCAGCTTGTGCAGCAACATGGCTTGGCAGGAGAGACAGGGTCCCAGAGTATGAAAAATCATTCCTGTCTTCTTGGCAGAGCCAGCTCCTTGGAGACAGAAACCCATCCAGAGCCCCAGGCCAGTGTGAGAAGCAGAATAATGCCCCACCACCCCCAAAAGTCCCTATCCTAATCCCCAGAACGTATGAAGATGTTACCTTACATGGTAAAGAGGACTTTACATGATAAGGATCTTGAGATGGAAGATTCGTCTGGATTATCCAGGTGGGTCCGGTGTAATTACAGCGTTCTTGACAAGTGAAAGAGGGAGGTAGAAGACTCAGAGAAAGAGGAGTTATGGTGGAAGTAGAGCTCGCAGTAATGGGTGGGAAGGAACCATGCAGCCAGCCTCCAGAAGCTGGAAGAGGAAAGGAAACGCCCATTGGCCCCCAGCGCTTGCAAAAGGCATGGAGCCCCGCCAAGCCATTTCAGACTTCTGATCTCTGGAACTGAAAGGTAATAAATTGGTGTTGTTTTAAGCCACCAAGCTGTTACAGCAGCAATAGGAAACTAACAACTATTTTGAAGCAGTTTGAGTATTGAACCCCTTCTCTGCACTACTGGTCTCGGGAAGAGGCTTTCCCCATTTTTGACTTATGCAGTGAAAAGTCAAATAGATATTAAGAAACTGGAGGAACAGCTGACCTGTCAGTAAAGCTTTTAGCATATGTATCTTTTATTTAAATATTTTTTAAAGATTTTATTCATTTATTTTTAGAGAGAGAGGAAGGGAGGGAAAAAGAGGGAAAGAAACATTGATGTGTGGGATACATCGGTTGGTTGCCTCTCATGTGCCCCCCACTGGGGACCTGGCCCACACAACCCAGGCATGTGTCCTGACTGGGAATCGAACCTGCAACCCTTTGGTTCACAGGCCGGCACCCAATCTACTGAGCTACACCAGCCAGGGCACTTATATTTAAATATTTACTTCATTATTTAAAAAGTTTCCCATTTCAACCACAGCTGTAACTGGAATACAGGTGTCCCAGGCAATAGAAATAGGAAGTCAAGGCCTCCTGAGAATGGCAGATTGTGGACTGCTAGAGTCAAAAAGAGATTGTCCAGTCCAACCCACTCACTTGACAGATGAGAAAACGTGGCTGGAGCAAGCATGGGTGTCTGGGAGTGGGAAGGGTGAGCGGGTATCTGGCCGATGGTGCTGGAGACACCTCCGAGGCCTTGCCTCAGTGTCTGGCCCTGCCTCGGTCCCCCCCCATCACGGCTGCTGCTGGTACTGGCTCTCTGTGGCTGTGAAGAAGTCCTCCAGCACACTCTGGATATATTCGAAGGTGGGCCGCTCCTCAGGGCGGTTCTGCCAGCAGCGAGTCATGATGTTGTAGAGCTCCTCAGGGCACAGTTCTGGCCGGGGCATCCGGTATCCTCTCTCCAGTGCCCGGATCACCTCAGGGTTTGACATCCCTGAGGAGGAACCATGGGATTAAAAAGGGAGGGATTGTGGGTGGGAGTCCAGGGGTGGCAGATGTACTTGCCTCCCAGGCAGCCATCACTCTCCACCTCCTGTGGGAACTGAGCCCCTGCCACTGTGAAGTTCAGAGACTCCCTTGAGCCAGGACAGGGTCATGACCCCCAATTTTAGCCAGTGAGAGCTGAGGGGGAGTCTCCAGGGAGAATTCCCGGAAGATTTTCCACCCTGACAAAAAGAGACTTCAGAGGATGCACACTTCCTCCTTTCTTCAGACCCCGTGAGACAATGTGACCCTAGCAGCTGCAGCAGCCATCTGACCATGTGAGGAAACAGTCACAGACCAACACACAGTCCTGAGAGCTGCTGAGCGGCTGCACTAACCAGTCGCCAATGCCAGACACAATATGGGGATTAACAACTTACTGTTTAGTCTGTTATTTTGTTACCTGCAGCCTAATGCATCCTAATGGATACAGGGTTTCATAACTCATTGCCTGGTTTTCCCTGGCATACCCTCAAGACAAAACAGTTAGGTGGCCAGACTCAATGTCACCCTATGTATGTGTGAGACCATTTCCTTAATTAAACTTGTTAGTTATCCTTAAGAACAACAATTTAACTATGATTCCCAACTTTTTATTACCAGTCTTGAACTCCAAACTCATATATCCAAGTGCTTCCTTGAACATCTTTACTTGGATGTCTACTAGTTACCTTAAATTTAATGGGACTAAAACAGAATTCTTGAATTTCTACCCACAGAGCATTACACACCCAGTTCCTCAATTAAAACCAAGAGAATCACCCTTGATTCTTCTCTCTCCCTCACCTTCCACATCAACAAGGCACATCCGTTCTTCTTTTGAAACATAGCATCAACCCATCAACTCATCTCTGTTGCCATCACTCCCTGTGCCTGTGCCACTACTGAGGCTGCCACCGTGTCCCCAGCTCCCAATCCACTCTCCACACTGAGCCAAAGCATCACTTAAACACGGAGATTAGATGACGCCACTTTCCAGCCAAAAATCCTTCACTGGCTTCCATGTACTTATACTCACATCCACTCACTCTTCATCATGACCATGGACCCTGCTGGATCTGGTCCCTGCCAACCTCATCCTCTACCATCTATTCTCATTCTTGGTCTCTAGCTACCTGGCTTCTTTGCTGTTCTTCAGGCACACCTCAGGCCCTCGAAATGAGCAGTGCCTTCTACCTGAAATCTTTTCCCTAGGTCATCGCTCAGCTGTTTTTCAGTTCAAATATGACTTGCTCTGACAGGCGCCCCCTGTCCACAGGAGCCCCACGGCACCCTCTCTCAAACACCTCTGCTGCACTTCCTTCTCAGCAGTGATCTCCACCTGGGGGGGGGGGGGCGGTGTCTGTTTAGCACGTCCCTCCAGGCTAGGATGTGGGCGCCTCACCAGCAGGGACCTCAGCTCTTACTGACCCCTAGTGCATAACACATGGTAGACATTTGATAAATACTGTTGAAGGAACAGAGTCTGTGTCTTCCATTCTTAACCTTCACAACCACTTCTGCAAGCTAGATACCATCACCTATATTTTATTACAGGGGAAAACCCTGGGGTAGAAGTGAATTTCTCCAAGTGTAACAGTCGATGGGGACAGGACTCAAATTCAGGACAGTTTATTAAAATAGCGGAGCCCCTTTATATCTGCCTTGCCCCCTTTTCCAGTTGTCTGGCTAGAGACATCCCAGGTGACATCCCAACGGAAAAGGAACAGGAAACCACATTATTTACTGAGTCCCAGGCCCTCTATATGTTGGATATATGTTTGTCTGCCCACACGTCCTATTCAGTGCAGGGTGCTGCCCACAGGCACGTGGATAAACTCATCCATTCCAGTGCCTGAGCACCCACTGTGTGGTGAGCACAGAGGCAGCAGCGCAGATACACACACCAGTGAGCAATACAGATGTGATTTCTGGCCTCATGGAGCCGAGAGTCTGATGGGGAAAATATTAAACTAAACATCGTTATCAATTGTGATGAACACTGGGAAAGAAACGGTGTAGGGGGTTATGAACGAGAAGCACGAGGGACACGTGTGGGACTCTGGATGACCGGAGGGTGGATGCAGCAGAAAGTGAAGCTGGAGAAGTAGGCAGGGGCTGGGTCATGCCAGACCTGCGGGCGTACTTAGAAGTTTGGGATTTTGTCCTAATATGATGAGAGGCCATGAAAGACTGAGGGGTGGAGAAGTGACAAGATCTGAGTCACAACGTTGGAAAAACTGCTCAGGCTGCAAGCAGAGGATGGCCTGTGGCAGAGAGGGGAGAAAGCAGGGTGATGGTGAGACGGTCACCGTGCCATCGAGGTGACAGGTGGTGTTGACCTGGATGTGGGTGGGGGCTGTGGAGTTAGAGGGGGAAGACTTGAATAGTGTTTTGGAGTCAAATGGGCAGAATCTGTGGCTTGGATGCAGTAAGGAGTGAGAGGAAAGGAAGGGCAGAGGAAGCCCCCAGATTTCAGGCTTAGGAAACCGGGTGGATGGTGGTGCCTTTCACTGGGATGGGGCAGGCATCGCAGGTGAGGATGAAGCACTCAGTCCGAATGGACACACTGACAAGGGAGGACGGCCAGGCTGGGCCGCAGAAGCAGCCCCCAGCTGATGCCGCCTCCGTTACCTGGGTATGGGATCCGGCCATAGGTGACGATCTCCATCAGCAGGATACCGAAAGACCAGACGTCTGACTTGATGGTGAAGGAGCCAAAGTTGATGGCTTCGGGAGCTGTCCACTTGATGGGGAACTTGGCCCCTGCAGGGTTGGGAAGAGCAGAGTCAGCGAGAGTCTGGGGAGCAGTCAGGGCCGGTCTCCTCGAGGGTGAGGGGGCAGGACGGCGCAGCTGCCCACATCTGCGCCCCGCGGAACTGCGACTTCCCTGAATCTGGCCTCTGTGAAGCAAGGAACATCCATGCTGAGGACAGATGGCTAAAGCGGGAGGAGTGGGCAGAGGGGTCTGGGGTGTGGTAGGGACCTCATTCCCCAGGACCACTTTGTTGATTCAGCTATTACTCGGGTGACCGACGACTCCTTAAGAGCGGAGCTGTAGAGGTCACAGATTCCGGGACAGCAGGACTTCAGGGAGCCTGAGTCCAGGTGGTAGCTAATGCCTCAGCACCCTCACCCCAGGCAGCGTGGAAAGGGAAGAGTTTGTCCTTGGCCTCTAAGGTTTCCACCAGTCACTGGTGTCTCTCCCTGTACTCCCCTCCTTCCCCCTGGTCTGGGATGGGTTCGGTTAGCCTCTGGTTACTGATCTCCGTCTTAGTCCTTGGAGGTTGGTGAAGGCGATCCGTAAGGACACACATCCTCTCGGCGCATCCCCTACCTTCCCGGGCCGTGTACTCGTTGTCCTCGATGACCCTCGCGAGGCCGAAGTCCGCGATCTTACACACCAGGGACGCAGAGACCAGGATGTTGGCCGCTCGGAGGTCTCGGTGAATGTAGTTCCTCCGCTCGATGAAGGCCATGCCTTCCGCAATCTCCGCCCAAAACAGAGAGACCCCCGTCCTCAGCTCTGGCCCCTCGCCAGACAGGTCCCACCCAAAGGCAGAAGAGGGGTGTCCGCGTGTGAGGAAACTGGAAAACGTGTGAGCCGCTCCCCCTTTTCTGTGGGAGGGTCCTGAGTCAGGCTGGCATTTCTCTGTCTACCCACCCAGGCTGGGAGGGTCCTCAGGGCCTGGGTCAGGGTGGGGGCTGCTCTAGAGTTCTGGGACTTCCAGAGAACACTTTGAGGAAAAAGCACTGAATGGTATTGTTCTCCAGGACGTTTATATCCGCACCAGGATACAACGAAGATACTGTGAGCTCATCCCCCAGCCCCTTTTTGGGGACAACCTAGGCCAAGATCATGTTCTGTTGTATCTTTTTTTTTTTAAAGATTTTATTAGTTTATCTTTAGAGGGGTAGGGAAGGAGAGAGGGAGAGAAACATCAATGTATGGTTGCCTTCTGTGCATCCCCTGCTGGGAACTGGCCTGCAGGGAACCGGCCTGCAACCCAGGCATGTGCCCTGACTGGGAATCAAACCGGGATTGTTTGGTTCGCAGGCCCGCACTCAATCCACTGAGCTACACGAGCCAGGGCTGTTGTATCTCTTATATCTTCTTTATCCCCACACCTGGTTAGGAAAAATTCATTTATTCATGAATATCCACTGAGTGTCTTGTGGGTGCCAGACACGTTACTTGAACAGGTTCTGAGCCAGGCAAAGCCCCTGCAGTTGCTAATGAGCACCCTAAAGAAAGGATAAAGAGGGATAACAGGAAATAAAGACTAGCAGCCTTTTGGGGTTGGGCAAGTGGTCAGGGAAGTCTTCGACGAGGAGGTGAACTTTAAGCAAAGATCTCAGTGATGATAAGAAGTGTATCAAGTAAGAATGTTCCTGGCAAAGAGAACATCAGGTGCAAAGGCCCGGAGGCAGGAATGAGCTTGGGTGTCTGTGGACCAGGTGACCGAGCAGAAGTTGCCACAGGGTCAGTGCTTGGAGTTGAGAGGGAGGTGGCTGAGTGTGAAGGACCTTGTGGGCTAGGAGAGGAGGTTGGACTGCATTCTGAGTGTGACGGGGAGATAGCAGAAGGCTCCGAGTAGGAACGTGATGTTGTCTGATGTATATTTTAATGTCACCATGGCTGCTGAGTGAATTGGAGGCTGTGCTGGGGATCTTTATCCACAGTGGGGCCCTGGACGCCTCCGCACCTCCGATGGAGGGACGGGGGATTTTTCCTTAGGGACATTTTCTACCTAGGAGGGTTTGTGCATTAACCTTGATAAAGAAGTTTATCATTAATTCTTAGGCACCCAGCAAACAGCACTTACAATTTGCAAACTGGCTTTCAAGCTCCTTGAGTCAGGTGCTCTCACAATCTCTGTTTTATAGAGGGACACTTCCCAGATCATACCACCAAGAAAATTCTGAATGTCAGACTCAAACCAGTCGTGGGTGTTCAGTCCCAGTGCACTGCTCTGCCTGTAATTACTGCATAACCCCAGTGCTCCGGAGGACTGCAGCTGGGTGCAATCTGGTGAGATTGGTTGGAAGAGTAGCGCATCTCTGCCGGGACAGACCATACCGGGGCACAAGCCAGCTTGAGGAGCAGATGGTGCACTTACAGAAAGTGGCCAGAAGAGGGCACCTACGACCATCGAAACTGAGGTAGGAGGCTGCAGACTTCCCAACAAAAACTTGAAACTTTTTAATTTTGTTTGGGGAAGCTGACCAGGGGTTAAGGTAGGTCTTGGCCTGAGGTGGGGGGCTGGGGAGGTGGGGATGTGTAAGGAGTACTTAGAGACACAGTCAAGGATTGGTCATTACCTTAATGGCAGGCATTGTGGCTTATTTACTTATTTATTATGACAGTACTTTGGGGGAGGTACTATTGTTATCAGTCCTATTTCACAGGTGAGAAAGCTAAAGGCCAGAAGAGTAAGTAACTGATCCAGGTAAGGGCCAGGATTCAAACTCCACCCACCATACTCAGGGTCCATGCGTTTACCCATTACTCTACCTGGATTTTTGGCCATCGATTTGGCACAGAGCAGGCACTGATGCTGGTAGTTACCATTTTTAGCACCCACTGGCAGACAGTCATGTTACTGATTTTCACTGGAGCTCAGGGGGCCAAGTGAGACAAGTCCCACGCAGATCGGAGGCGATAATACCCAAGCGACTCTGGAGTTGGACCAGCTCAGCCTGAGCCCCCTGCTTCAACCTTCTATGCCTCCCTTCATTCTCTGTGAAATGGGGACAGCCCACTCTGTAAAACAGAACCTGCTTCTGAGGGGTTATGTGAGGTTTAATCCTGTCAGCCTCCATCAAGGACTAGGAAGTGGTGTCTGGCATGTAAGTACTCACCTCAGTGGTAGCTGCTAGCGCTCCCTGTTGAGGGAAGGGCACTCGGAAAGGTTAACCAACTACCTCAATGCTTCCCAGGCAGAACTGGGATCAACCCCAAAATCCTGTGCAACTCCTAAGCCTGATACACATTTACAGAGTTACTTCTCAAGGTTTTGTCAATTGAATGAATGAATGGATAGGTTTACCGGGCTCAGGGTTGGTCTAAGAACTGGGGGTTGATCGGGTGGTGAGATTTCATGATCACCAAATGGGCTGCCATGACGTCAGGCACTGGAACTCAGGTTTCTTCCAAGAGTATCAGGGAATCACAGAATCAGAGCTGGAAGGGCCTGTAGGAATGTTCTGGCTCTTCGAACGAAATCCTACTCATGCCTCAAGGTCGTCTGGCAGTGTGGGGGTAGAGGGCAAAAAAGTGCCACGTATGAGCCCCTGCCTTTCTATCAGAGCAGCTCTATCTTGACCGATTTTAGAATATTCAGTTACTGTATAAGATTTCATTGACCAAAAGAGTTGTGCCAAAAAAAAAAGCTTCTGAACTTGAAAACCACAGATGTGGTCCATTTCCCTCATTTGACAAATGGAGAGACTGAGACCCACACAGGCCTGGGGTACCCGGCACTGTGCCAATCTGCCTCTAGGACTGGAGGCGGAGACCAGGTCCCCGGGGTGGCTCCTTCTCGTCCCTGGGCCCTGAGTTCTCCTCTGTTCCTGGATGCACAAGGGCCTGGCAGCTCTTTTCCTCCCTTGGTTTGTTTTCCGATCTGTAAAATGGGGAGAGTGGCCCTTGCCCCAGTCGATGACTCTGCCCAGCAAGGTTTCTACCAGTTTGACGGTTATACTTTATCAACAGACTATTGTTTCTCTAGGGTCAGGGCCCGCTAAAGTCAAAATACCAGGCCTTGATTTCCATAGGTCTCTGGCATTCTAGGCTCTGAAAGGTTAGACATTTTTTTAAACTTCTGTTGGAACCCCCTCCACGCCCCAGGATTTGCATACTCAAATGCACTCTGCCCTGGGCCCTGGTGCAGGTCTCCCTTAACACCCTCCAGGCTGCAAACCACACTCCCTTCACTTCACCAGCCCCAGGCACTGGCTGGCCAGGCCCAGCTCTTGTCTTTCCCCTTTGGGCTCTGGCACAGGCTGTTTCTTTTATCTAGAACAGCCTTTCCTCTCCTCTTCTTTGGACTAACTTCTACTCATTCTTCAGGGCTCAGCCTAGAGGCCACTTCCTCCAGGAAGTCTTCTTGGATTGCACCAAGGCCAGGCTAAATGTTCCAGCTGCATACTCCCAGTACTTGTCTTCCCACAAATAGGAGAGAATGAGAGGGGAGGGAAATAAAAAGCACTCAGACTGAGGGAGAGAGGATCTGCAACAAGGGAAGGTGAGAAAGAAAATGGGGCTTTACATGGTGTTTCTGAAACTTAAGTACATTATTATTTTGCTGGATACTGCATTCCTTTGACACTGAGTCAGGCCTCTTGGGTCTGAGCCCCCAAAGAGATTCAGCTTTTTAATATCTGTCTTCCTGTCTGGACTATACACTTTGTGAGGACAGCAATACTTTCCAATTTATTCCCTGCTGTATCCCCCCAAATGAGCACGGTAGCTTAGGCAAGCCATTTAACCTCGCTGAGCCTCAGTTTCCTCATCTGTACTTATCTTCTTGTCTATGCCTCAAGTTCCTATTATGTGAATGGGGGTGGCACTTTCCTTCCTGTGGTCAGAGTGTTACATTGGTGGCTCCCAGTGGACCATGCCTCCTGGGCTCAGGCCCTTGGCCAAGCCCCTCCCACACTGCCTCTGGGCTGGGCCCCCGTGATGGGCTTTAGCCAATGGGACATTAGCAAGCATGGTGCAAGTAGAGGCTTCATCAGCACTTGCACATTAGGGCTTGGCTATGGAGCCTCGCTGCCACGCCGTGAAGAAGCTCTGGCTGGACTACTGAGTGATGAGAAGCCTCATGGAGAGAGACCCCAGAGGATGAGACACCATCGTGGCCATTCTAGACCCAGGCCAGCACCCAGCAGAATGCAGTCTATGAGTGACCTCAGCCTTGCCACATGGAGCAGATGAACCGCCCAGCCAGCTCCAGTCAACCCACAGAATTATAAGAAATAATTAATGGTTGTTTCCAGCTTATAAGCCCTGGGGTGATTTCTTACATAAGAATAAACAGCAAAAACCCCACCGTAGAATGTTGATGTGAGGACTAAATGGAAGGCACATTCAAAAAGTATACTTTCAGCCCTGGCTGATGTAGCTCAGTGGATTGAGTGCCAGCCTGTAAACTAAATAGTCACTGGTTCGATTCCTGGTCAGGGCACATGCCTGGATTGCAGGCCAGGTCCCCAGTGGGGGGCATGTGAGAAGCAACCACACATTGATGTTTCTCTCCATCTCTTTCTCCCTCCCCTCCCCTCTGTCTAAAAGTAAATAAAATCTTTCTAAAAAAAGTATACTTTCATACGGAGCTCCCAAGTGTGAACCAGTACAGCTGCTATTACTACCGCATGTGGTCAATATGAATGTGCTGAACGGACCATTGAGCTCCTGTCTCCCCCCACCCCCAGCCTCCCATCCGCCTCTCACCTGGGCTGAGAAGTCAATGAGTTTCGGCAGCGGCTGCTTGCTGCCTTCGCCACTTTTCAGGAAGTCCAGCAGGCTTCCTGCGGAGGAAGGGGAAGCGACACTGACCACTGGTGCTACCTGGGGTTAAAACTGTCCATGGTAACAGGTTTAAATAAAAGTACTGCTCCCAGTGTCTGAGAAAAACAACCTGCGTGTTTTTAAATGACGTTAGGATTGCTGGACTGGTTCCTGGAGACACGCTTTTGGAGCCCGGATGACCAAGGCTATGGTTTTCTAAGGCTGGAGTTAACTGTGTATTTAGAAAGTGAAAAAAAAGTTAAAATGAAAAAGTTTTGAGATTTTAAATCACACTAAATGAGGTTGGGTGAGATGTTTCTATTAATCGAAAATGGGCAGAAATTGAAATGGTTGCAAAATAGTGGCCTAAAATAAAGGATCCCCAAGAAATTGTGGGTCCTGGGTGAGCAGGGATGGGACGGCCTGGCATGGATGCTCTGTTGAAGCTTTTCCAGAGCACCGGTCCACGCCGGGGACGCGGCTGCGGGGGAGAGTTGCCCCTGCCCTTTAAGGCTCACCGCAAATCCATAAGCCTCTTCTCCCATCACCCAGCAGAGTCCTGCCTACTCCCCTCTCCTGGTAGCTTCGTGTGCCCCCTTGCCCTGTACCCCCCTCAACATGATTTCACCTCGTTAACTGGGGGGGCTGGGCAGTTGCATATTAAGGGGCTCAATGAGGACTTGTGGGAAGACCTCCTGGCCAGACTGGGGGCAACTCAAGGGCAAGAGCCACAGCAGAGTCACCTCTGAGTCTCCGCTTGACTGGTATGAGCCACAGCCCCCATCCCCGGCCCCCGAACACAGCACCTTTGGCCATGAACTCCGTGATGATGTAAATGGGCTCCTCCGTGACCACTGCGTGCAGCTTCACCAGCTTGTCGTGCTGCAGGGTTTTCATCAGGTTGGCCTCTGCCAGGAAGGCCTCCACGGACATGCTCCCTGGCTTCATCGTCTTCACGGCCACCTTGGTGTGCCTGTTGTAGGTGGCTGGAGTGGGAGAGAAAGCAGGAGCAGAGTCGATCAGAGCCTGATGCAGACCTGCCTCCTCCAGGAAGCCTTCCGTGCCCACCTCGCCTGCACGGAGGGCTGAGAGGGGTGGGCCCTGGCTCACGCAGATGTGGTTGGGAAGCTGCTTCACCACTTCCTGGCTGTGTGCCCTTGGGCAAGTCCCTTAACCTCCTCAACTGCGGTTTCCCCATCTGCAAAGTCGACATGATCAGCACTGCCCTTGAAGGGCTGCCGTAAGGATGAAAGAATAACCTCAAAACATCACTCAGGTTTTGTCACTCAGACACACAGACCACCTTGGCTTTGTCACTCTCTCACACGCCATCTTTCCTTAAAGTGCATTCATCTTTACGCTGCTCTCAAAATCAATACCAGTCTCACCAGAGTTCTCCTGACCCATGACCTGGCCTTGCCCACCTTGCCAGCTTTATCACCCACCAGACCCCCCTCCCTTTTGTGCACCAGTCAGTCTGCACACCCCTCAGCCCCTCGAGCACCCAACCACCTATCCCATCACAGGAACTTCGCACATGATGTTCCCTCGCCCCACCCACATTTCATCTTGTCAGTGAGCTCATAAATCTCATCATTACTTGTGTTTCCATTTTTGCCTTAGAGCTACCAGGAAGCTCTAATCCAAATCTGAGGTCTTATTGAAAAGTTTAAAGCCATATATTTTCTAACTCATTGCTCAGATCTGTTTTACCTTCTCCATTATTTCTCTGACACATTCCCTTATTCAGTGCCTGGTATATAGCAGGCTCTCAATATAGTTGAAATGTGTGGATTTTAAGCTTTTTTTTCCGGACTAAATTGTTTGCAACTCTGTAAGTTGTCTTCACCCCCATTTGAAACATGGTGGCTGTGAACACAAAGGGTGCACCAGGCCCTGAGCCAAGCATCACGTCTACCCCACAGTTCTGCGAAGCAGGTGCCGCTGTCCTCAGGTTAATGGGGCAGGGGACAGCAGGGGTGGGACATGCCTTACTGGGGTCCCATGGTGCCTTGGCATGGTGCCAGGCACACGGCAGGTGCTCAGAGTGGCCTGTTCTTCAGTTGCCAACATTGAACTCACCTAGAAACCTCCGAGCCACATTTCCCCATTTTTATTTTCATCATCCTAAGGAGCCTCTGGTAATCTCAACCCCAAACTGGTAGACTGGCCCAGCTCCCTGTCAGGGAGCTGATTCCTCATCCAGGGCCCCTCCTTCCCAGAAGGAAAGTTTTGACCCCAACTGGCCCGGCCCTCAAGGTAAATCGGTGTTTGCATAGCAGGTGGTTTGGTTTCCTATCGGAGGGATTGCTCCCTTGTGGTTAATATTCAAATCTCCCCTTCTGCCCCAGCTGGCATTCCTGCTTTGCCACAGGCTTTTCCGGGAAGCAACGGCCTCCCTCCCCTCCCCCTCTCGCCCCCCTCTGACCCTGGGTCCTTACCCATCCAGACTTCCCCGAACTGCCCGGCTCCGAGCTTTTTCTCCAGCTTGAGGGACTCCCGGGGGATCTCCCAGGCATCTTTCTCCCATGGCTTCTGGGGCTTGGAGGACACGCAGGGCACTGTCAGCTTCTGGCAGAGCCCATCACTCCCTTCTGTAACAGAACTGCCAGTCAGTCAAGGGCAGCCAGCTCCGAGCCGGCCAAAGGGTTCCCCTCCAAGGCCTCCCTGCCTGGTCCACCGCATCTGGCCAGTGTTCCAGTGGGTTGCCATGATGAGGGCTGTTCCCAAGAGAGCAGACCGCGATGAGATGCCACCTCCTCCCCCTTCTCAACAGAACTAACATTTCAGGAGAATCCAAAGCAGCTGTTTGTCTGAGGGGGATCAGAAAGAGCCCAGCAGGCCTCCGAGGGCACCACGCACCCTTGACGAGGACCCCCGGGAGATAGGCCCACCCTGGGGCCCTGGGCAGGAACTCACTCTTGTAGTGGGCCACCAGCTCCTGCAGGGTGTTGAAGGTGCTTCGTGGGGAGACGTAGTACCCTCCGTTGTCCAGGGTCCGGATCTTATAATGTTTCACTGTGTCCCTGTGCTGGGGGTCATAGTCTCGCACGGACAAAGAGTAGCTCCCTGCATTGGCCAGAGAGAAACCACTCAGGAGTGGGACCTCGGAGGCCTGCCACTTCCTGTCAGTGCCCTGACGCCCCTTCCAAACGGCCCCATAAGACCACTGCTGGCACCGCCGTGGCGCCTGGGCTGTGGAGTCAGGCTGCCTGGGTTCTGGTCGTGGCTCCTCCACGTCCAGCTGTGAGACCTTGGACAAGTGAGTACATCACTGCTCTGTGCCTCAGTCTCCTCACCTGTGAAGTGGGGTTGGTCATGACACCTCCCTATCTCATCCTACTGCCTGATAATTAGAAGAAATAATGCTTCTAAAATAGTCAGAATGCGAACGCTCCATAAACCTTGGCTTTCGTTATCATCCTCATTATCTATCTATCCATCTATCTATCATGGGGAGGGCTGGGTCACCTTTGGTCGTCTCACTGTCCCGGATCATGAAGGAGCCCAGCACATTGCCAGGGGCCAGGAGTTGGCGCTCCGCATCTTTCCGGCTGATGCCCTTGAAGAACCACCTGGTGGAAAGGGGAGGAGACAGATGTGACCCCCCTGGGTGGGTGGCACTGTCCCACTGACAAGGGCGCCAGGATACCGAGGGCCGGGCTTCCTGCAGCGTCGATGTTCCTCTGAGATTCTTTTGGGAAAAACAATGATTGTTTCAATATTAAAACAGACATTTTACCAGAACTGAATCCAGTTTGCTGAGTCGGAAACTCGCATGCCCTGGGGAGCTTCCTCTGAGAAAAATAACCCAGTGTCATGAACACCAGTGCCTGAGGTCATGCCGACACCTGCCGACTGGAGGGGTTGGGAGAGGGACAGAGACCGGGCATGAAGGCACAGCCAGCTGTGGTCAAAATTCTACTTCCGCAGGTTTCACAAGAACACATGACATTCTTCTTGGGGCCTTGAAGGCCTGTGTGGGGAGGGGTCTGGGCTTTGTCAGCTTCACAGTGTGTCCTTCTCGGTGTATACAAAGTCACATACAAAATTGGCCTTTTGGCCCTGGCTGGTGTAGCGCAGTGGATTGAGCGTGGGCCTGTGAACCAGAGGATCGAGGCTCGATTCCCAGTCAGGGCACAGGCCTGGGTTGCAGGCCAGTTCCCAGCAGGGGACGCATGAGAAGCGACCTTACATTGATATTTCTCTCCCTCTCTCCTTCCCTTCCCCTCTGAAGATAAATAAATAAAATCTCAGAATTGGCCTTCCGAATTTCTAAGCAAGAATGTGAGATTTTAAATCATTTTATACGTGGGACCATACCCTTGGACCTTTTCTTCATTCTCCCGGGTCCTGGGGATACAGAGTGGGGAAGTCCTAGCAGCAGCCCCCTCCATCCCCACCCTCAGCAGGGCGGGGCGAGGTTCATGGTCTGTGATGAAAAAAGCCCCGGGCCCGAGGCCAGCCGCCAGCCCTGCCGTAACCTGCTGTGTGACTTGGAGCAAGTTGCTTTTCCTCTCTGGGCCCCTGTTTCCTTTGTCTCAACTAAGGAGAAAGACAGCTAACATTCATCTACCCGACAACCCCATGGGATCGTTGCCCTTATCATCCTCACTTCATAGATGGGGAAACTGAGGGACAGAGAGAGAACAAGCAACTTGCCTGGTGTCGTAGAGCTGCGAAGCAGTGGAGCCAGGCTTCAAATCCAGGCAGTCTAACTCTAAAGCCCAAGTTCTTGATCAGCACGCTGTGCTCTCCCTGCCCCTCCCGCCTTCTTGGACTTCATTTTGTAATGTGATTCGTGCCGTGGTAAAACAGTTGGGCAATGTTACAAGGTGCACACGGTAAGAACTGTCTGCCTGGAATTCCACCCTTAGGAAGCTACCCCACAAATCATGCACAGGGAAGAAATGCTGGTGAATAGTGTTCAGAACGAATGAGAGAGTCACAAAGGGGACACGCTTTATGTGGGGTGGGCAGGGAAGGCTCCTCCGAGGCCTGAAGGATGAGAAGACGCCAGCTGGGCAAAGAGCCCCAGGAAGAGTGTGCCAGGAAGGGGCGCTGGGGGGCGCAAAGGCCCTGAGGTGGGAACAATGCTGGCTTGGCTCATGCTTCCGCCCGGAGGGCAGGGAAAGGGATACTTACTCCTCTGTCTCCAGAGAGTTAACGTGGGCGACGTAGTTGCTTGGAATGTAGCCCTCTTTCCGGGTGGCCAGGGACCGAGCCCTCCACCACTCCCCAGACCTAAGAGAAAGGACAGAGCAAAGAAGTCAAGGGCAGAAGGACTCCCCCTGGTCCTCTTGGGCCCCTCAGCCTTGGCCTAGAGTACCCCCTGCATGCACCCCATGATCAGGGTAGGGATCTTCACAACAGTCCCCACCATGCATCTGAGGGCCTGAAATCAAGGCTTGTCCCTGCATCCATGGCCCACAGACCTAGGTCTTTGGCTCCACTCTGAACTTGTGGCCTTGGCCTTCCTAGCCATACCCAAGGTGGGGCCCAGGGCCCATGGCAGACTCGTAGGGGTTCACCTGGGGCCCAGAGCCAGAGGGAGGGGCCTCGGGAGTCTGACCAAGAGTAACCACCGCCATTTTGGGGCCCCCACACATACAGGACACCACACCCACTAGTGGTGAAGACTGGAGGAGATCGGAGGCAGCAAACTCAGAGATCCAGGGACTTCTGAACACAAAGTCAACGCAGCAGGGCCTGGTCCATGGGTAAGCCTGCAGCTCGGTCACAGGCGCCTGAGGAGCGCTTCCCTGGGAAAGCGCTTTGCTCTGTTCATCCGTGCCCGGATGTGCCCCGTTAGTGAGTACACAAGCCCCTTCACTGTGGTTTTAACCCAGGTTAACAACCAACCTTTCCCTCCACTATTACGATCAGGTTGTCATCAGTCATTTACACCCTAGTATAAATGAACCTGCCAGGTCCTTTATTGAAGCACAAAAGAGTACGGCTGAGTGTCGGAGGGGATGTATTGGAGGTAGCTATGTCTTGGGGAGGGGAATGGTGACTCACTCCTCCAGGATCACCATCTGGTCTCCCTTCCGGAAACTGAGGTCTTCGCGGTGAATGGCCTCGTAATCGTACAGGGCAACCACAACGCTCTCTTCAGCACCTGCCGGGACAGGAGACGCAGGGGGTAGCGAGGCTTTCTCCGAGCACGCCCACAGCCCTGGGTGTTCCCGCCCTGACACCGGCACCCAGCCCTGGACCCACAGATGCGTCCGTCTCTACGCAAGTGAGCACCGTGCCCTGCTGCGTGTGACCCTACGGTTTAAGGCCAACATTTTTGTTCATGTTATTAAACGGTGTTATAGAAACAAAATACTGTACGAAGCACTTTGGGGGTGATTTAGGGGATTTTCAAGGGCGGTTTTGGCTGTTTGGGACTTTCACCTTAAGCTCTGAGAACCTAACCTAAGCCTTTACATAACATGAGACTTGGCTGCGTGCATTTGCCGGATACTCACTGTCCGAGGGCCCTGGGCTGTTGTCGTTGCCGGTGTCAGGTCGCTGTGGGGGGAAACAGAAGGGGGGTGAATCCAACAGTGTGGGGGGGCCACAGACGGTCTGTGTCACAAAGGTGCCCACAGGCCTCTCAGCGCAGCTCTGCTGTCATGGGAAGAGGCTGGGCAGGCGCATTCCCAAGGGGCACATTCGGGGCACAGTCACAACAAGGGTCCAGGTCTCGAGTTGAGGGCTCTGCACTTGGCCTTGGACATGCTGGGGGACACTGGCCTGTCTCTCCCCCTTGTGACAGACAGTGACAGGGTCGGCCCGGATCCATGTTTTCCACGGTATGTATGAAGGGTCCTGGGTCCACCAACACGTTTGGTGACTAAAGGCTCAACGATGCACGTGAAAGAACCTACGTGTCTACCCCAAGAGCACTGGCGCCCTCACTGTGGCGCTCGCCGCAGCCCTTGTAGGGAGATGGAACTTCACTTTCCACACGACTAGACCTCAAAGACATGCTGTTGAGTGGACACAGCTAGTTCTTCAGAATGCGATACATTCACATAAAATGCACACACACAGCCTGAACACTTTCTGTGGACACGCGTGCACGTGCGTGTGTCCGTGGCAAAGGTTTGCAGGGGTCCTTCCCACACTGACAACAAGCAACGCCCCTGGGGAGGCAGGATGAGAACTCTGGGGAAGGTCGCTGGTCAGAAGAAACTGTAGCTTTAACTGTAATTTGCGACTTTTCAAGGGAGCGTATTTGTGCAACGTATCTTAAATAAGCAGTGGTTTAAGGAAACAGGTTTGGAAAACACTGAGAAGCACATTTTTTTTTCTGGGAGAGTCACAAACCCATCGCGAAGATTCATAAAGGCTCTGGGTGGTTCTGCAGGGAAGGAGCCTGTTTTGCTCAGAGTTTCACAGACTGGTTTGACCTGGGGATCCTTTTTCTGAGGAATGCGTACTATCTTCTCCCTGAACCGGTGTCCTGCAGGAGGGGGACAGTGAATGGCTGGATATAGAATTCCCTTAACCGTGATGCTCAGAGAGGATAACCAAAAACCGGTGGGAGAAGCCCCTCTACCTCCCAAGCTAGAGGTGACCACCTAGAGGGCCTCAGAGAACTTGGGAACCTGGTTCCTTGGCCTCAGAAAGGGCCCAGGGTCACGCAGGTTCGGAGAGAAGCAGAGCCGGGAGTGACTGAGGGTTTAGGATGTCAGCTCAGGACACCACCAGTGTGAGAGGCTCATGTCATCTCAGGCCGTATTGAAAGAGGTAAAGCATCAGCGGGAGGCAGGTGACTACTCTGTCATCCTCCCATTTCCAGGATCAGCTCTGTTCTAGACGTCGTGCCCAGAGAAGGGCAAGCGGGACGGAGAGGGTGGGAACCCACATTATGAGTGAGATGATTTGGAAGAAATAAGTAGTTTGGAATAAGATCTTTGCCTTCAACCTCTACAGGCCGGTGTGAGGCAAAGGGTGTGGACATGTTTGCAGCGGGTTAAGGGGTAGGATTGGGAACAAGGGTTATGGGGTAATAGGCCATCCTTCAATACAAGGAAGACCTTTCTAAGGGGCGCCAGGAATATCTGCCTCAGGAGGCAGCAAGCAGAGGCTCTGCTCCCTCAGACCCCCTCAGAGAAGGCGATGGGCCAGGGACCCCAGAAAGGAGAGAGAACCCAGCCTTGGGGATAGAAGGACCTGGCCCTACCTCCTCCCAGCTGCGTGACCCCAGGCAGCCGATCAGTCACTTCAAGCCTTGGTCACCCTGGCTGTAAAGTGGCAGAACTGCTTCCTTGCAACTTTCAGTGAGGATTACTAATGTAGAAACACCTCGCTCCAGTGCCTGGCACATAGTAGGTGTTTTAAAAATTGGTGTTGATTATTAGTGTTATTGCTGTTATGAGTACTGTCATCGTCACCACCACGATCACTATGGTAACTACGCTCTATGACTGTCACGACCTCCACGGCCAGTGGTGCTCTTCCCACAACTCTCCTTCCACCGGTGCCACCTCTGTGATCACCGCTGCTGCTGCTCTAGTCGTGGGTGCTCAACCTCTGCCTCTGTGACTCTTGCTCCTACGTCTGGTACTGTGGAACCTGCACTCCTCAAGTGTAAATCCTGGCTCCGCCCTTTACTAACTAGGCAGTGTTTGGCAACTTATTTAATCTGTGTCTCATCTGTAAAATGGGTGTAATAAAAATTGTGACCAACGATAAAGCTATTGTGGGGGTTAATGGTGTTATAACCAGAAAGTGCTCAGGAGCATGGGAAGCTCTGGATAAACACAAGTGAGTAAATACCTCTACCAGTATTATACTTCTCTCTTTAAAAAAAAAAGATTTTTTTGTATTTATTTTTAAAGAGAGGAAAGGGAAGGGGAGAGAGAGAGAAACATCGAGGTGCGAGAGAAACATCGGTTGGTTGCCTCTCGTAGACGCTCAGGGCAGGGACCAAACCCACAACCCTGGCATGTGCCCTGAAGGGAATCAAACCAGTGACCTTCTGCTATGCAGGGCTGCAGGATGACACCTAGCCAACGAGCCACGCTGGTCAGGGACATAATTACACTTCCCTTATTGCTGCTGCACTCCCACGGGTACTACTGTTGCTGTTAGTACTACCGTTGTTACGGTTACTGCGATGACCCTGACAGTATCACCATCACTGCCATTATGCCGGCAGCGGCTGTCACTCATCAGGTCACTCCCTGCGCTCAACACCACTCCTGCTACTGCCCAGGCCTGAGACCCACCACGCTCACTGGGACCTGATTACTGGACCCCCGGCTGATGGGTAAAGGGCTGGGTGGCAGGACAAGGAGAAGTGACATCCTTGTCCTGGGGGCGCAGTGCAGATGTGTGCTGAAGAGTTAGGATGCTGCTGGTGACTAGTCAGCTCCATTTCACCCCAAACACACCTGCTCACCTTTGGGAAAACAGGAGGCTGTTAGGGTTATGTGGGGCAGCGTGGGGCAGCCACCATTCCTCCCCCGCTTCTCCCACTGCCCCCTTGGTCCCCCACTCACCCGCTTGCCTGAGGACGTGGGATCCGGCACATACACAGGGCTGTGCGGGCTCGCACTGGGCTCGGATTTGGAGACCTTGCCTCTGTCCTGGAGGAACTTAGACCTCACGCACCCCATCCTGTGGCAGAGAGAAGAGGGGGCTGAGCCCTGCTGGCCCTGAGCTCCACACAGGGCAGTCTCTGACGTGTGCTCCAGCCACGCTGGCCCCCCCAGGCTCTTCCTCTCCTTCCCACCTTACCTCCCCCGCTGGCGCACTCCCTACCCCTGCCACACGGAGCTCACTCTGTCCGTGCCAACTCTGGGCTTCCCCCCGTCCACATGAACCAGCACCAGCACAGAGCTCACAGACTGCTGTAGTTATGTTACGAAGACCCAGGCCATGGGGAATTCATTCAGAGAATCAATCACGAGGGTCATCGATTGCCCAGAGCATCCTGGGAGAGCGGCAGTGGGCGCAGTGGGCCCAGAGATCAGACAGGCTGAGCCGACGCTTGGCCACCCCACCCTTCCCTTGCCTCACCCATCTCTCCCCTGCTCCCCAGTCTCAGTTCCTCATCAGCAAAAGGGGGGGGCGACAATACGATTGACATCGCCGGGCGTTGGGAAGATGAGAGAAATCACGTGGGTGAGGAGATAGCACAGAGCAAACAGCAAAATAAAACTGCACTGTTATTATCTAGTACATTACCTAATACATTTGCCGTTTTTACAGCAAATGACAAAAACAAGGTCACATAATGTGGCTCAGACAATCTAGCTAAATAATAAAGGCATCATATTCCTCCTATCATTTTATAATTGCTTTATAATAGCTTCCTCTCTCCTCTCTCTCTCTCTCTCTTTTCCTTCTTTGGCTCATTTATTTGATCCTTCATTCATTTCCTCAGCAAACATTTATTGAGCGCTTTTTTTCTTTTAACATTTTAATATGGGAATTCTCAAATACATACACAAAAGCAGTATCGAGCACTTTTTTACGCCACGAGTAAGACAAGTAAGTTCATGCCCTGATGGCGCATGGAGATGAATGGGAGACACAGGCAATAAACAGGCAAGTAAATAACAAGACAGACTCAGTTACTGAGCAATGTGAGGACAGTGGAAGAGGCTGTGACAGGGAACAGCTCCGTGGGGCCTCTGGAGACAGGGTGGCTGGGGACGGCCTCTCTGAGGAGGCGATGCCGGACCTGGAGCCTGGAGGACCCGAAGGAGCCAGTCGCGTGACATTCGGAGGAAACAGCGCTCCAGGCAGAGGGGACAGCAGGTGCAGAGGCCCTGAGCCTGGAAGGAGCTTCAAAAGAACGAGATACTGGAAGGGAGCGAGCGAGGCTGGTGATCACAGGAAGGGGAGACGGTGGCACTACAGCCAGTGAGGGGTGTGGATTTTATTCTACGGGTGATGGGAAACCAGGGGAAGTTTTAGGCCGGAGAAGGATGGGGCTGAATTTAAATAATCCCAGTGGCTGCTGGGTTGAGGTTGGACTGCAGGGAGCAGGGCAAGGAAGCCGGTCCACTGCAGTGGCTCAGGCAAAGCAGCAGGGTGGCCCGGCCCCCCGGTGGTGGCTGCTGAGCTGAGAAGCAGATTCAGGCCCCTTTGGAAGGAGAGCGAACAGACTGTGCTGAGGGGCTTAGTAATTCATTTAAAGACACTTAAAGAAAACACATTGGAGTCTGACTTCACTGTAAAAGTGGCAGAAATATTTCACTCTGTTCTCAAAATGCACACAAGCATTTGTTGAGGAGACAGGCTGTGAGTAGCCACATAAAGAAGTAATTGTTTTTCTCAGCCCTGGCTGGCATATCTCAGTGGATTGAGTGCAGGCCTATGTACCAAAGGATCGAGGTTCAATTCCCAGTCAGGGCACATGCCTGGGTTGCAGGCCAGTTCCCAGCAGGGGATGCACAGAGGGAACCATACATTGATGTTTCTCTCCCTGTCTCCTTCCCTTCCCCTCTAAAGATAAATAAATACAATCTTAAAAAAAAAAGAAGTAATTGTTTTTCTCTTCTCTGCACAGTTGAAATTTTCTCCTAAAACAGAATTCATTTATACTTATCTTGTTAAAATAAACATGTGGTTGTGGTTTAAGAGAAAGAAATCCAAAGAAATCCTTAGGCTGAGGGGAATTATTTGAAAAAAATTTTTTTTTATTTACAAGGATGTTTTTGCCTGTCCTGGTGCAACTGGGGACAATTTACCACCTCAGGATTTAAGTGGTTTGTGCTGCATTTGCCTTTTTGTGAAAAAGTAAGGAATTCCCACTCCAATAGTGCTGGATCATTGACTTAGAAGATTATTACCATTAATTACTGCTTTGTGATGTACTGTATGCATTTAAAATAGAAACCCAACAACACCTCTTTGATTTGTGATAAATATCACATTTCTGGAAAATAAAACAGCATATTGTATGGTTTGGGGTGGCATAACATTCTATTGCATTTCATGTTTTTTAAATATAATTTATTTATCTTTAGAGGGGAAGGGAAGGAGAGAGGAAGAGAAATATCAATGTATGGTTGCCTCTTGTGCATCCCCTGCTGGGAACTGGCCTGCAACCCAGGCATGTGCCCTGACTGGGAATCGAACCGTGATTCTTTGGTTTGCAGGCCCACACTCAATCCACTGAGCTGCATCAGCCAGGGCTGCATTTCATATTTTGTGATTAACAAGAGGACGTTCAGGGAAGAGCACTGCTGTGTGACACAGTAGCTCCACCCCCCTCTCTGAGCTCCTAGTAAATTATCAGTTACGTCACAATTTGCGTGTTCATGATGGCCTCGGGGTCCTAGAGAGGCCCTGAGCTCATGCATGATCCAAAGCCACCTCTGAGAAAGCACGGTGGGGTTTTACCTCAGAGGATGCTAGAGAGCATGGAGCTGTATGTGTAAAGGTGTGTGGCACACAGTAGGTGCTCAGAAATGTTAACCGTAATCATCTCTGTTTATTAGCATCGGGACCCTGCTCTGGAGCAAAATTAAGCACAGATCGCAATCTTTTTGGCCCATAAGCTTAGATAGACATCAACACTCAACTTTTAAAATAAGAATTCCCATTAATTCAGTTTTTGCACCATCAACTGTGATTTTCTTAAGTGATATCCCAGCAGGATGCGATTATACCCCTAACCCAGGAGAACTCATTCCACTGCCCGGAGTGGGGTGGCCTCGGAAACACTCATTTTCATGACCGCCAGACCTGGAAAGGCAGTGTGAGGCAACATATATCACTTAAAATCTTCTGTAGCCACATTCTTCAAAGTAAAAAAAAAAGTCAATGAATTTTTAGATATGTTTATTTTCCCCAACATGTTAAAATTCTTATTAACAGCTAACTCAATATAAAAATATAGCAGTGGATAAGTTTATATTCTTTTGTTCACGTTAAGACTTCGCATCCCATTGTGTATTTTACATGTACAGCACAACCCAGATCTTGCCACGTTTCAGGTGCTCAAATGCTGCCTGTGGCTAAGGCTACTGTATTCAGCTGCACAAATACAGAACGTTTTCATCCTTGCACACAGCGGATGCTGACCTTGCCCGCTCACGTCTGTGTTCCTCAGCACTTAGCTCAGCACCCTCCCCCGCCCCAGCACACCGCGGGAGCATGCAATGTGGTGAGTGAGTAAATGCACGCCCAGAGCCCGGGCTCTGAGTAGTCAGCCCGACATGAAGATGTCAGTCAGGACGTGGGTCCTGGTCCAGGGACCGAGTCGAGGAGGGAAGACCGGACAGAGAGAACTACATTCCAAAGCCACGTGCAAAGAAGCTGGTAAGGATTGGCACAGACAGGCAGAGCCATACAAAGATTGCTAAGATACTTAGTGAGGCAAAAAAGCATACCTGGAAAACATACATACTATCAAGCCATTTTTGTGAATGTATTTATACTCTGGTACTGCCACTAACATGCATATGTTAGTATATAGAAAAAGCAACCTGTTTATAATAATGGAGGAGCAGGATAATGATGAGCTGGGTTACTGTGGAGAATTTTGATAAAGATCTGGAGAAAGTCAAGAATGTTCCAAAGAAGCACTGACTTCCAAAAAGGATTTGAGAGAACTTACAATATTAAACCATATACAGAGCAGCACTTCAGCCTTCGCAAAGAGTTAGGCTACACCATTTAGAAAGGAAAGATTACTGAACTGAAAGCCTAGGGTGTGACCACTACTGCCACTGGGTACTAGATTTACCTCTGAGCTTCCTAGTAGCCAAGGTAAAAACGGGAACTCCTACATTGCCACCATGAAATCTCAGGAAGCATGGCAATTTGTTGACAGAAATAAGTATTTCTGAGAACTAATTCAAAAGTGACTTTATTATGTGGGTTTTCATATAAAGGTCACAAAATGAAACAGAAGACAGTTTCTGCAATGGTGACTTGGCAGAAGAGTCTGCATATGTTGATGAGTGGTAGCCAAATAGATGGCACTGATGTTTGGGTGCATTGGGAACCATGGGACGGAGTGCGGGTGGGAGGAGAAGAGGAAAGAGGTTTATATAGTCCAGGACCTCTCTGTAGGGTGGAGACCACAAAAACCCCATGATAGGGTGGCTTGAAGTGAATTTAGAAATGGGACAGAGTGCCCAGATACTCTGAGTGCGGCCAGCGTGAGGACCAGCAGCATTATCATTCGGAAGCTGTTAGAAATCCAGAATCACAGGCCCCACCTCCCCAATTAGAATGTGTGTTTTAACAAGGCCCAGGTGATTCATGTGCATTCTAGCTGGGAAGCACTTGCATAGGGATAATCTTTTGCATTTGCTTCTTCAGCATCCATCCCTCTTCTGATACCTGCACTTGGATTTTCCTTTGAAAACCAGCCCTCTTCCTTTCAATGCATAGGGTGTCGGGGCTAATTCTATACTTATATTTAGGAACTGACAACTTGATACGGGCCTGGCCAATCAGGGAATTCCATGTCTCCCTGGCAACCAACAGTGGTTGGTTTGATTACTGGCCTGTATATGAACCTAACTGAGGAAATCAGAATCTGCCCTGGGAGTTTGCTGGAACAATTAGGGGAAAGGCGCTCTCTTTCTATAAGGGTAGATGTAGACGTAGAAACCTGGAGCTCTTGGGACCCATCCTGACATCATGAAAGCAGGGTCTGCCTTAGAGTGAAGCCACCACAGAGGACAGAAACTGAGCAATGGAGACAAACCAATTCTTGATCACATTTGAACACCTGGATCAAGCTATACCTGAAGCTTTTAAACCTTGGGATTTTTCCAGTTCATGAACAAATAAATTTTCAATTTTGCCTAAGCCAGTTTGAGTGGATTTCTGCCACTTGTGCCTAAACAGTCCTCTCTGATTCTTGAATATTCCCAGGCCACACTGGATAGGATGAACCAGAGTCTCTGGAAATGAGGGCTTAGAACCTGCATTTCTAACAATTTTTCAGAAGATTCTTGTGCACTAAAATTTCAGACCCACCAATGTGGTGAAATGAGGACTGAACTTGGGGTCAGACTGAGATTTTGGCCCTGGTTCTGACATTGACTGGTTACATGACCTTGGGTAAGTCACTTCCCCATTCTAAGCCTAATTTTCTTCCCTATAAAACAGAAGGCACTTGTTTCTCAGGCTTGGCCTGAGGTCCTGTGTGATAGGGATGTGAAAGGCTTTTTAAAACCCCTGAGAACATACATGTTCTTAACAAGTGTGGTTCAAGACCAGGCTGTAAGAGCAGAAGTGGCTCCTTTGGTCCCGGTCTAGTTCAGAACTGCTGACCTTTGGCAAAGACACTTCCTCAAGTCACTGTTGAACTCCTAGAACCTGAAACCCGTTCTTCACCCTCTCAGCTCCTGCTGCTGCTGCTGGTGCATGGGAAGGAAATGAGAGAGGTCAGCTGCGTTGCCCCCGCTGCTTCCCACAGCCACCAGGCTGGCTGCGTGGGCTCAGAGACTCCTCCTGCGCTCTTCGAGTCAAGCCCAAGGGGCAGAGAGCAGAGCCCTGCCTGAGCATCCTGTGGAGTGGGCAGCAGATGGTCTTGTGGTTTAAGCAGAGGCTGAGAGGACTGAGGGTGAGGAGCCCTGGATTCTGGTTGCACTTCTGCCACAAGCGTGCTGTGTGGCCTCAGGCAAGTCTCAACCTCTCTGGGCCCCAGTTTCTCCAAATACAAAGTGAGATGTTTGGTGATTAAGTTCTCTGAAGGGGACAGCTACAGTTTTTTCCTGCATAGTATCTGCTTCCCTTTATTTTGACAATAGCTCCCCAATTTTCCTTGGGGAACCATCTCTCCCTCATTCTCAATTCATGGACTGGGGTAGAATTGACTTCAACCCTTGGCAGTAGGGGTGGGTCTGTGACGGAGTCTGCCCTATCAGAGTTGCAGTTACCAGAAGCAGGGGTGGGCATATGGCTGAGCCTGGGCCAGTGAGAGTTCTACTTTGGCTTTTGGCTGGAAAAGAGTCTTGTAGTCGCAAAGCAGAGCCAAGAAATGGAGAAATACAGATTCTCAAGCCCTGGGATCCAGCTCTGCCTGAAGCTCATGTGTTCACTGACCTTCCAATAACATTTTTCCTCTGCTGGAGTCAGTTCGAATTGCCTTTTTGTCCCCTTAAACCTCAAAGAGTCCTGCCTGGGACAGAGGAAATTCTTACAAGGGATTGTAATTCATACTCAAGGGTAAATAGCTTATGGCAAAGACTTCCTTTTTAAATATATTTTTAAAATGTATTGATTTGAGATAGAAACAGAGACAGAGAGAGAGAGAAAAACATGTATTTTCTAGTCCACTTATGGGTGCGTTCATTGGTTGATTGATCTTTGCGCCCTGACCAGGAAGCAAGCCCCTCAACCTTGTCGTATCAGGACTACACTCTAACCCACTGGGCTATCGGACCAGGGCGTGGCAAAGACTTCCTTGATAGTGTGTTCTGATAGAAGAGAAGTAGAGGGTGCAGGAGCCATTAGAGTCGGTGAGGATGTGTGGAATATGAGCCTCAGAAAGCAGATGGCACTGAAGCCATGCCCCAGAAGTGCCTGGCATGTATTAGGCCCTCTATATACCTTTGTGGAGTGAATGTATTATGTTCAACCCTCTACAAGCTTTACCATACTTGGCTGAAGTCACGACAACCAGAATTATGAGCCCATTTTTCAGATGGGGAAATGGAGGCCCATGCAGAGAGAGTTCCCAGGTGGTTAGTAGGTAGAATGAGAACCCAGTTCTCCTGCGTCTCATCTCCCACTGGGGTCAGCCTCAGAGGCTGCAGAGCACTGGGGTGGGGAGGGGAATGTGGGATGAGGAACCCAAAGAGGAAGCTCAGAAAGGCAGACTGCTAGAGAGGCCCAGGGCTCAAGACCGGCGAGTTAGAGGAACTTCATCTTCTCAGAACAGCTCAGCCTTGGGGGTGGGGATGAGTCTTCCCCCATCAAGAGCCAAATTCCTGAGGAGCCCCAGGAGTTTAGAGTCCTACAGCTCCCTCTCTTCAGGTTCTCTGTGTTCTGAATGGACCCCCCCAAGCCCCCAAGTGACTGTTGTCCCTGGTGGACATTTGGGGTTCCCCCTGCCTTCCTCCTCTCTCCCCTTTTCTGACCCTCAGCTTCTTTCTGATCAAACAGCTGAAAACTCTGACTCTGCAAACAGGAAGGGGCTGGAGACACCTCCATTACTCAGGTAGGAGCGGCAGTCCCAGAGAGGGGGAGTGATGTCGTACTGTGTGTGACAACAGCAAGTGACAGCAACACCCTGAAGAGGAACTCGGGGCCTCTGGGCGTTTGCCTGGCTCCACTGGAGGGTTAGCTCCGAGCTGCCCGTGTCCCAGTAACTTGTTTCAGACATGGAGGAAATTCTCAGCATGGTCCGTGTTAGCTCCAGGTCACCTGGCCAACTCCAGAATTCAAGGATAGCTGTGAACTTCCTGAGAAATCAGCAGGAAAGTTTGGGAACAAATGTAGAATGGGATCTGAAGTCAGAAAGACTTGGGTTTGGATCCTCATTCTGCCTTTTGCAGATAAGCAAGTAAGCCTTTTAAAATCTAAACCAGGTCACACCCCTCCCCCGTTCAAAACCTCCTGGGGCTCCCGTCTCACTTGGAATAAAAGCCCAAGTTCCCTCTATGGCGGGTGAGGCTCAACCTCACCGTCCTGTCTCCTTCCGGCCCTCTCCTGATCCTATCATTCCAGCCACACTGGCCTTAACCATCCTTCAACTCCCCAGCCATACTCTCACCCCAGGACCATCGCACTTGCTGCTCTCTGTAGTGTTCTCCACCCGGGTCTCTTCACAGTCCTCGGTCTCTCAAGGGGTCTTCCCTCACCGCCCTGCCTGAGACAGGAGCACCCACCCACAGCCTCCTTCGCTTTCTAGCCTCTCCCCAGCTGTACCCTTCTTGGCTTTAACCGCCACCTAACATGGTGACCACCGGGATGGGCCTCTCCGGTCTCGCCTGCTTCTGCAGAGTGGAACTGACCAGTGGCCCCAGCTGCCGTGCTGTGAAGTCCAGCCCTGGGCTGCTCCCAGCCAATGGCTGGGTGTCGCAGGGATACTGAGGCAGGCCCGGGCCAGGGGGACCTGTGACTGGAGACTTTGGCTAAGGGCTCCTTAGCAGCCTTCTCAGGCTTTCCTTAGAACTGCACTGCAGCCTAAGACACTTCCACCTTCCCTTTCTTCTTCCTGTGGAGTCTTCTTCCTGTGGCACTTCCAGGCCACATGCCTGGCCACGTGACAGCTCGCCCAGCCTCTCCTCGTTTCTCCCACAGGCATCTCCTCTAGTAAATTTCTTGTATATTTAATATCTCTGAGAGTCTGCCTCTCAAAGGGCCTGAACTAATGTACCTAATATATTACCTATAGATTTGTTTATCATCTCTCCTTCCCCCATAGATTGTGAGATAGATGGGGGTAACGGCTTGTTTTCTACACTGCCGTATTCCAGCCTTTCTGAGATACAGTCTTACTAGGGTATAGTAGATGCTCAGTAAATTCTTGAATAATTGAATGAAGTCTCCTTAGCTTCCTGGGGCCCCAGTTTTCCCTGTTTAAACTGAGAACAGCTGTCTGCATTTATTCCTCTGTGCTTGGAGAAGAACAAAATCTTTCCCTGACTTGATCTGCATGGAGGTTGTCCCCTGCAGACAGGACACGGTGGCCAGTTTGCCCCTGGGGCAACTTTTCACTCTAACCTCCTTCCATGCTCCAAGGCCAGCTGTCCCCCTGTCTGTCCCTCTGCCAAGGGAAACCTCATAGCCACAATAGCACATGTTCTGACCCTTTTTTAATAGTTGAAAAGTAATAAAACCTCAATTTCTTTATTGTTTGGAGAGTATGCATTGTTTTTGAAATTAGCTTTCATCACCTAGTAGACACAGCACATCATCCTTGTTAACAATGAAAACATTACAGATAAACCTAAGGCACCCTTGGACTCCTCCCGGCACGGGCCTCCATGGCCACGCCCTCCCCATCCAGGTAGCCTGTGCCCTGCACTTCCACACCCGCTTACAGAAGCAGATGCTGCCACTCCGCCCTTTCCCATTTGGGACCACTCTCACTGGACTCCCAGCTGCCAGGACCTGTATCTCTTTGCCCAGGAGACTTCTCTGTGGCCACTGGTACCCGCTGTGCCCAGGAGATTGGCAAGCTGAAGTGCTAGAGAAATATTACCCCCACCCCCAGGGAAAAGCCCTCAACCAGTGATTGACAGGAGCCGTTCCCTCACCTCTTGGGCTTGTTCACAGCCTCCCAGGGCTCCTAGTGGAACTCAGCTCCAGGTACCCACAGGGGTGACTGTCCTGATAACACGCCACTCTGTAGGCTGCCTTCTCTCTCTGTCTTGTTTCCCCATTCCCCTACCAGGGTTTTCTAGGATCAGCTCCCAAATAAACTAAAAGGTAAGCACATTTGAAGTCTTTGCTTGGCTCTGCTTCTGGGGAAATGCAAGCTTAGACATATATAGCCATGGAAACAATGGAGTGTGTTTTTCTGTATATTAACATCAAAGGAATTGTACTGCATGAATTGTGAGGTAGTGCTGTTCTGTTCCCATCTGTCAAGTGAGAAAACTGAGACTTAGAAAGGGAAGGTTTTTGCCCAGCTCATCGCAACTTATATGAGGCAACGTGGACACTCAAACTCAAGTCTCCTGTGCTCTGTCTGCTGTTCTCCAATGTCCCGGTAGTGATGGGGGAGGGCCTCCTATCCCCTCGGCTGCACCTAAGTCTCCTGGGCCAACGGATTTCAGGGTGCTGGTGGGAGTGCAGGCAGGTGTCCTAGGGCAGAACTAGGAATGCAAGTGCCATCCAGAGGGTGCAGTGACATGCAGAGGGTGCAGCATGTGTGGCCACAGACACTGGCCAAGAACAAAGGCACACTTTACATTCAAGCAAGGGTATCTTCTGCATCATTACCCACGCCTCTGAGAATCCACTGGACCTTTCAGTCCTGGGGTGGAAAAAACTGGAGAAACAGGGTGAAGATCAAAGTGTTGTGGGAGTCTGCTGAGAAAGATGGAGACTAAGAGAGATTGTATCACTAACTAGCTGTGTGGCTTTGGGAAAGTTGCTTACCCTCTCTGGGCACAATGTTCCTTTTCTATAGAAAGGGAAGCCTTGACCTGACCGGTATGGCTCAGTTGGTTGGGCATCAGCCTGCGAGGCAAAAGGTTGCTGGTTTGATTCCTGGTCAGGGAGCGTGCCTGGGTTGTGGGTTCAGTCCCTAGTCGGAGTACGCGCGGGAGGCAGCCAATGGATGTTTCTCTCTCACACTGATGTTTCTCTCCTTCTCTTTCTCCCCTTCTCTTTCCCCCTGCCTTCCCCCCTCTCTATTAACTAACTAACTAACTAACTAACTAATCAACTAACAAATTAAATAAATAAATAAATAAATAAATAAACAAACACTTAAAAAAAAAGGGAAGCCTCCTCATGACTGGGGGACGGAGCTTAAAGACCTGAATGGCTGTGGGAGCCCACGGGGCTGTTCACTTGAAGAGAGTGGTCCAGGCAAGGGTGGGGAAAACTAGGCAGTGCAGGGGCCATTTGGGGCAGCCCCCTCTCAGCTTCACCAGCACTGCCATGAGGAAATAACAGAGAAGCATGGGCAACAGAGGTCTCAGTCCCAGGACTGCTAACCTTTCCAGGTCTCCGAGAGAAGACAGAAAGCCAGGTTTATGTCTGCTGTCTCCACTTCAAATGTTAGCAACTCATTCAAAAGAATGGCTGCGGAGGGTTGGATGAACTACACCTCTCAGGCAAGGGGTGAGAGAGGTTGTTTAAAATTGCTACACTCAATGTTTTTGAGGCCCCACTCTTTCAGGAGCCGGGTATTAAAGACACAGTGGTTCAGGGGGCAGCATATCTATGCCCAGGTGGTACTTACTTTCTAGAAGAGTCTGAAGTCCAGCCCTTGCCAGTCCCCTGAATGAAAATAACTTTCTCCTCTATCTCCGGGGCAACGGCTCCAGACAGCAGCCTGTCTGGTTGGGGTGAGATTCAGGTTTATGCTTCCCACACCCACTGGGTGACCTATAATGATAATGATGATGATTTTTTAAAAGGAAAATAGTGAGTGTTGGTGAGGATGTGGAGAACCTGGAACCCTTCTAGACTGCTGATGAGACTGTAAAATGGTGGAAAACAATTTGGAGATTCCTCAGAAAATTAAATGTGCAATTACTATACGATCTAGCAATTCCAGTCCTAGGATTCTACCCAAGGGAACTGAAACAGGTGCTCAACCAAATACACGTACATGTATGTTTATGGCAGCATCATTCACACCAGTCAAAAGGTGGGAACGAGGCAAACCTCCATCTCCAGATGAACAGATAAACAGAATGTGCCCTAGTCATGCAATGAAATGGTATTCAGCCACAAAATGAAATGAAATATTGATACACGCTACAGTGTGGCTGAACTTTGAAAACGTTATGTCAAGTGAAAGAAGCCAGACACCAAAGGTCGAGTTTGTCTAATACCATTCATAGGAAGTGTCCAAAAGACATTAATCCATAGAGACTAAAAGTAGGTTGGTAGTTGCCAAGAGCTGGGACTGGAAGGCCTGGGAGTAACTGCTTCATGGGCATGGTGTTTCATTCGGGGGGGATGAAAATGTTTTGGAACTACGTAAATGTGGTGGTTGTATAATATGGTAGCTGTACGAAATGCCACTGATTTGTCCACCTTAAAGAACAGGGGTACCTCGGTGCTGGTCGTTAATTTAAGAATCGTGACCAGCGCTGGAACTGATGAGTCCTGAACGATGAAGAATTTTCTCTTGTGGGGCAGCGTTGTGACTCACACAAGTTCTAGCAAGTGTGATGAGTCCCGAGCAAGTGTGACAAGTCCCGAGCAAGCGCTGGGTGCTGAAACACGGTTTTCTCATCAAAATGCCATGAGCACGGGGTTTGATGAGTTCTAAAGCCAAGGAGTACTGCGATATGGCTATAGTTAATCTTATGTTATGTAAGTTTTGCTTAAAAATATCACTACATAAAAGTGCTTTGCTAGGATGGTTAAACAAAAGGTGGTACACCCAAACAGTGGAATATTGTGCAGCCCTAAAAATTCAAAGGTGTTTTAGTAACATGGAAAAATGTTTACAATGTAATGCTAAGTGAGCAAGTAGGGTAAAAATTGTATATCCAGCATTTTACTAATTATGTTAAAATAAAAGTGCATAGAAAAGAAGATTACATAAAAATAAACTGTTATCCAAATTAAAAAAAATGCTTCCATGGTTTGAGCGTCTACTAAGTGTCAGGCACAGTGGAGGCAGATGAAGCTCTTTGCCCTCCTGCAGCGGAGAACAGGAGACTTGGTACAGTGGCCCTGGGTCTAGAGAAAGCTGGGAGGCAGCAGAGCTGGAGTCTCCTCTCTTCTCTGCCCCAGACCCTCTGGGTGACCCTTCCAGGTCTCAGTCCTCCTCTCCCACGAAAGGAGAGGGCCACAGGTGCCCTTTCTGGAGAACCATCCAGCTTTTGGCATTTTCCCCAAGAAACACCTGCCCACGTGCCCAAGGACACACATCCAGGATGGTCCTAGCACATCCAGGTGGTCCGGGCAGTATTGTTCGTTGTAGCAAACACTTGGGACAATCTGACTACAGATTAGGACTACACCATAATAGCTATGCTGGTGCAGTAGTTAATATTAAGCATGAACACTTGTCAGGCAGTGCTCTAAGACCTTTCCTTCAGTAACTCAATCTAATCTTCAAAGCCGCCCTGTGAGGGAGAGCCACTATTATCATCATCCCCATCCCACAGTTCTGGAAATGGAGGCACTGGAAAGCCAACCCCCTGCCCCAAGTCCCACAGGCAAGTTGCTCCCCAAAGCCCCCTTCCTTAACCAGGACACGAAACCACTGTCACCTCCAGGACCTCTCACGGACTAGCTCGCTGCAGCCTTGGAAGAGAGAATCAATAGCCCCATTTGACAGATGAGGAAACTGGAATTCAGAGAAGAGAGCACTGCCCACTGTTTCACGCAAAGTGAAGAGGCAGGTCACCTGGCGGTCAGGGCAGTCCATGAGGTTCCGGGGTTTGACCCGGACCTGGGAGGGATGGGGCACCGCGGAGGAGAAGGGAGCGCAGCGAGGGTTCTCAGCTGCAGCCCCGCCTGGGTGTGGCTGGGGTGTCACGCCTACGACCAGCTGCCCCTTCCCTACGACCGCTGCCAGCCCGCCGTGACTCGTCCCCAACCCCCACCGGGCGCCTGTAAGGGCTTCCCCTCTCGGCTTCGTGAAGCCCCATCCCTTCCTTCTCGTTTTTTTTTTTTTCCTTCTTCTTTCGCAGAAGGGGAACCTGGACGGCCCAGAGAAGCTGCAGCTCCAGCAGGAAGGCGCTCGCGGCCAGAGCTGACCCCGCGCTCCCGCGTCCCAGGGTGGCGGCTAAGCAAAGCCGCCCCTCACTCAGCTGGGTGCTCGCTCCCCGGATCCGCCCCTCGTCCCGCGGCCCGTCCGCCGCTCCCCCGACGGTCCCCCCGCCCGCTGCACCGCAGCCTGCTCTGCCACGGCCCGGAGACCCTCAGGCCGACCTCGCAGGCCGGCGTCCCACGTCTTTCCGTCCGCGACACTCACCTGGGCGCCCGCTCCCCGTCCCGCGGGCTGCCCGGGTCCTCGCAGCTGGAGCGCCCCCCCAGCTCAGCAGCCCCCGGAGTCCCGGGGAACCGGTACCCGGAGGAAAACGGACTGACTTTGAAGAAGCGGCTAAGGCGGCCCTCCGAGGGGCTTCCGTGCCGCGAGTCTCTTAAAGCTCCTCGAGCTGAACCGTCCGAGTCCGGCTCCCGCTGGCCTCTGTGCCTGGGCGGTCCGCCCGGGCTAGAACCTGGGACGCCACAGGCCAGCTGGGCGCCTCAGCAGCGCCGAGGGAAACACTAACCCCGCCCCGAATCTTGCTGACCCCGCCCCCGAGAGGCTCTAACCCCGCCCCCAGGACCCTAATTCCGCCACCTAAGGATTGAACATCAACCCATCCGAGGCTTCTAACCCAGTCCCCACGGATTCCCCCGTGTCCCTGACGGCTAACCCCGCCCCCAAGAATTTTAACCTCTCTCCCGAAGATCCCAACACCTCTCCTAACGAATTCTAATTCCTCTAACCTTGTCTCCAAAGGGGCTAAACCCCACCCCCAGGGTTTTAATCCACCTCCCTCCAGCCGCAAGAACCCTAACGCCCGCACCTCCTCCTCCCAAGATCCTAACTCTGCCCCAAGTGATTTTGAATCCCACATTCGAGGGGTCTTTAACCTCACCCACCGGAGGTTTCTAATCCTGCCGCAAGGATTCTAATCCGGCCAAGAGAAGGATCCTAGCCCTCTCCTCAAGGGACTTTAACCCGCCCTCAAGATTTGTAACCCCAACACCGGAATGCCAGACGCGCTCCTCAGGGATCCCGGCCTCGCTCCCAGAGGATCTGAGTCCTCGCCTCCGGATTCTAACCCGGTCCATCCACAGATTCCAGCCCAGCTCTCCAGGGGCTACCCGCCCAGCCCTGCCCGCCCCGCTCCGGCCATCAAAGGATTCCATCCCAGCTCTGACTGGGCTCTAGTCGCCCCTCCCCCCGCACTCTGATCCGCCCCCGCCCGTCCCGACCGGTCCTTCTGGCCCCGCCCCTCCCCAGGGCCCCGCCCCTCCCAGACCCTGCGCGTCCTGCAGTTTCTACTCCCGGGCCCGGAGCCATTCAAACCCCATGCAAAGTTCCTCATCCGCAGGAACCGCTCCCGCTCATTCCTGGCAGGTCTCCCGGCAGTTCAGAGGACTTCGAAAATGCGAGAAGTCCGGCCGCCAAAAAGAGAGATGATGGTTCTGGGGACATGAGAGGGCCATCGTCAGCTATCTTTTTCCACAAGTTTGCCGTTGTGGTGGCAATGGACCACCCACAGCCGAAACATTATCCTGTTAACGGCCATCACCTCCTCCCGCCTTTTTTGTTTTGTTTGCTATTAACGTAATGCTGCAATATAAATCCTTGTACATGTTCCCAAAGTTCCGATCAGTTTTAATGTGGAATGCTTTTATAAATAAAACGCACCATTATAAATATTCATCTTGGTGAGTTTGGGCAAATGTATATACCCTTGTGTAAACCACCACCACATATTAGCATCAAAAATATTTATACAATTATAAATTTTATCCTAAAACACTGCCTTACCAGTATTTGGGGTGGCAAACATTTTGTCTGCTCATTCATTTATTCATTGTCATGGCGAATATGGCTGATCACTGGAAGTGGGGTTGAATGCTGCATCTTTGGAGTCACGCTAGAGTTGGAACCCTGGCACTACCATGTGTCAGCTGAGTGATCTCGCATAAATCATGTCACCTCTCTGACTTCAGTTTCCTCGATTGTCAAATGGAAATAATAATAGTGTTTACCTCAGTGAGTCATTGTGAGAATCACTAACATGTTATGTTCAAGTATGGTAAGGATTATAAGAAAAAATAAAGCGGAGCAAGGAGAGAGGGAGTGGGGGTGGGAAGAGAGTGATGGTGTGACTTGAGACAGTCAGGGAAGACCTCCCAAAAGGAGGCGTAGGGAAGCAGAGACTGAATTGAGGGAATAAGTCATGCGATACTCTGAGGGAATTGTGTTCAAAGCAGAAGGAATAGTAATAGCAAAGGTGCCACAGCACTTGGTTTATTTGAAGAATGTAAGGAGGCCAGTGCAGCTGAAACACAGTGGGTGTTTGGGAGAGTAACAGAGATGCTGTTGGAAAGGTAGTGGGGCCAGATTGGGAGGCCATCAATGTCTTGGTATTGACCTTGTGCTTTAATTGACACAAGACGGGAGCCATTGGAGGGTTTTGAGCACAGGAGCAAACCACACTGGCTTGTGTTTTAGAGGGATCCCTGCTGGATGGAGAATGGAGTGGAGGGGCCAGAGGGAAGTGGTGAATCCAGTAAGCAGGCTGAGGCAGTCATCCAAGGTCAAGATGATGGTGGCAGTAACCAGGGTGGTGGTAACTGACGATTGTAGGAGATCAAAGAAAAAGAAAAGATGAGAATGCTTGAGACTTCATGAGTATGTGCAAGGAGAGGCATCGCAGCACTGGTTTTATTAGGAAAGAGCTGGAAATAACCTAAATATTCATCAATTGGGGATTGGGAAAATGATGACAATACAATGATGGGGTACCAAGCACTTGTCAAAAATACAAGGATGTATAAAAACTACTTGTATCTAAACACTAGCAGTGAACAATCTGAAAATAAAGTTAAGAAAACAATTTCACCAAAAAGAACAAAATACTTGAGAATAAATTGAACAACTTTGAAATTAAGAACAAACTGACAGTAAACAGAGGGGAGGTGGGAGGGGATAATGGAGGGGAAAAGGGAAAGGGTTTTTTCAGGAACATGTATAAAAGACACATGGACAAAACCAGAGGGGGTTAGCGTCAAGGGTGGGAAGTGGGGACGGCTGGGGTGGGGGGAAGTGGTGGTGGGGAAATGGAGACAACTGTACCTGAACAACAATAAAAAAATAAAAATAAATTAAACAAAAGAAACGCAAGGTACTCTGAAAACTAAACAAGAAACATTCCTGAAAGAAAGTTAGGAAGACCAAAATAAAGTCATCTCATGGGGTGGAAAAAATATCTCATGGAAAAGATCCCTTCATGGGTTGGAAGACTTAATATTGTTCAGATGATGATACTCTCCACAGTGATGGACATAATTCCTATCAAAACCATATATATATATGTATGTAATGAACAAGCACATCTTAAAATTCATATGGAAATGCAAGGAACCAAGAACAGCCAAAACAATCTTGGAAAAGTAAAATAAAGATATAAAGATCGAGGACTCACACTTCCTAATTTCATAACTTACTTCAAAGCTACAGTAATCAGGATAGCATGATACTGGCATGAGGAGAGACATAGAGATCAATGGAACAGCACTGAGAGTTCAGAAACAAACCCTCACATTCACAGCCAGTTGAATTTTATAGTAAAGCTGCCAGGGCAATTCAGTGAGGGAAGGAACAGTCTTTTCAATGAATGGTGCTGGAGTGACTGGGGATTCCCATGCAAAATAATGACATTGGACCCCTACCTCACATGCTTCACAAAAATTAACTCAAAGAGGATCATAAACCTAAATGTGTGAGTTAAAACTATAAAACTCTCAGAATGAAATCTTCATGACCTTGAGTTAGACAAAACTTTCTTAAATGTGTCACGGACGACAAAGGAAAACTAGATAGACTGGACTTGATCAGAACCAGAAACTTGCGATGTGAATGATGCAACAAGAAAATGAAAAGGTCATCCACAGAATGAGAGAAAATCATAGCTCTGTTAAGGAACTGGTATCTAGGATATATAAGTAAGACAACTCAATAATAAAAAGACAACATAATTGAAAATTAGGTAAAAGATGTAAATAGACATTTATCCAAAGAAGCTATACAAACAGCTACCAAGCACATGAAAAGATCCTTCATATATTAGTCATTAGGGAAATACAAATTAAAGCCACAGTGAGATGCTACTTCACATCTATTAGAATGGCCTATAATCAAAAAGACAGTTAATAGCCCTGGCCGGTGTAGCTCACTGGATTGAATGCAGGCTGCGAACCAAAGGGTCACTGGTTCAATTCCCTGTCAGGACACATGCCTGGGTTGCAGGCCAGGTGTCCAGTGGGGGGCACACTATGGGCAACCACCACACATTGCTATTTCTCTTCCTCTCTTTCTCCTTCCCTTCCCCTCTCTCTAAGAAGAAACAAATAAAATATATTTTTTAAAAGACTGATAATAATTAGCGTTGATGGGAACATGAAGAAATTAGAACCCTCATACACAGCTGGTGGGATATAAAAGAGAGCAGCCCCCTGGAGAAGTTTGGCAGTTAAACACAGTTACTGTATGACCCAGCAATCCCGCTCTTGATACCCGAAAGAACTGAAAATATACGTCTACACAAACATTGGCGTGTGTCCCTGACCAGAGGGGCTCACTGGGTTGGGTGTCGCTGTGCAGACCGAAGGTTCATCTGTTTGATTTCTGCTCCCGCGTGTGCCTGGGTTACGGGCCAGGTCCCTGGCTGGAGGCCTGTGAGAGGCAACCAATGTGTGTTCGTCTCGTACACCGATGTTTCTCTCCTTCTCTTTTTCTCTCCCTTCCCCTCTTTCTAAAAATAAATAAATCTTTTAAAAAATATGTTAGTAAAAATTTCATAGTAGCATTGTTCATTAATAACCAAAAAGTGGAAACAACTCTAATGTTCATCGATGAATAAGGAAAATATGGCCTGTGCATCCAATGGGATATTATTTGACAATAAAGAATGATGAAGTACTGATCCAAGCTGCAACATGGATGAACATTAAAAATGTTGCATTAAGCCCTGGCTGGTGTAGCTCAGTGGATTGAACGCGGGCCTGCGGCGAACCAGACAATCGAGGTTCGATTCCCTGTCAGGGCACATGCCTGAGTTGCAGGCTGGTTCCCTGCAGTCCAGTTCTCAGCAGGGGACACACAAAAGGCAACCATACATTGATGTTTCTCCTCCTCTCTCCTTCACTTCCCCTCTAAAGATAAATAAATAAAAATCTTTAAAAAAATGTTGCGTTAAATGAAGGCAACCAGTCACAAAAGACTACATATTGTGTGACTCCATGGATGAAATGTCCATACTAGTCAAGTCTACAGAAACAGAAAGTAGCTCAGTGGTTGCCTAGGGCTAGGGGCTGGGAAGAAATAAGAAGTGGCTGCCAATGGGTGTGAATTTTGAGCAGGGGTGGTGGTAATAAAAATGCCCTAAAATTTATTGTGGTAGTAGTTGCACAACTCTGTGAATATACTAAGGATCACTGAATTGTACATTTTAAATGACAAGTGTATGCTATGTAAATTATAATTAAACAAAAATGGTTTTTAAAAAGAATGAAGAAACTCCGTATGTATGAATAGGGAACAAGTTTGTAAGTGGGTGCAGGGCAGGGCACACAATAGCTCCTAGTGTATTTTACCATTTGCACAGAACAAGAGTATGACCATGTGTGGGAATTTACCAGCACGTGCCTGGGCTGAGTCAGGATGGGCACACAGAGTGGTCTCCACTGAAGCAGTCCCAATGGAGGGGAACTGTGTGGACAGAGGAGGGAGGGAGACTTATTGGTTCTAGTCTACCCTTTGTACTCTTGAACTTTGAGCCACCTGGACATGAACTATCCAAAAATAAAGTCAATGTTTAAAAATCAGAGACTTCATGGACAAGAGAGAATTTGAGGCTGGGGAAGATTTTTAGAGAATCAAAAGAGTCAAGGTTCTGGGAGTGCTCTTGACTGTGGGCCAGGAGGAACAATGGAAGCAAAGGTACTGAGGCTGGGCTGACTGCCTCTTACTAGCCACTGCACAACTGCACAAAGAGCTCTTATTATTGTGCCCTCCCATCAGCTCATTTAATCTCTTTGAGACAGGGATGAGTGTAAACGGATAGCTCAGAGAGGCAGAACATTTGTCCAACGTCACATAGCCAGCAAGTAGTAGAGCTGGGGTTCAAACCCAGGTCTGTGAGCCCCCAGTTGTCTCCAACGGCCGTGCTTGTAATGGCTACACAGATTTTCTGTGTGTTCTGGAAACTGAGGGGAAGAGTGATGCTCAGTAAAGGACACGACACAGAGCTCTGTCCCGGGGAGAGGGCGGGCGCTGAGAAACACGCAGACTTCGCTTTACAGTGGATTAGAGGCTGGCTCCTTCAAAAATTACAGGGGTGGGTTGACAGTTGTAATGCAAACAAATAATACAGTAATTAAATAATAACACAAGAACACAGACTATGTTCCCTGTATTTACAACCAGTAAGCCTACTTCTGCTCACCCTTGTACATTTCCTATTTCCGGGAGCATGTCATTTGCATTTCATATTTCGAATTCTTTGGGACCACTGTTTATTGTTCTATATTCAAAACAGAATGGAGGATGAGGAAGAGAGCCACGATCACTATTTCAGGGCTCAGATATTTCCCCTTTTATTTGCAAAGCAGCCAGTGTTTATTTCACAGCTTTACCCTTCCAGGCAGGAGGTCACTGCTGGCCTCATTTTCCGAGGGAGACAAATGAAAATCTGAAAAGAGTAGCCCTTGAGAAACTCCCAAAAGCCCCCAGCAGGTCCCTGGCCCAGCTTCTTCAAAAGCTCCTCCATCTTCCATCTTTTCCAGCTCTGCTCCCTGCCTTATTTGAATTCAGAGAACTTGTCACCACCAGGCACTATAGGACATGTTTACATGTGAATCTGCTTATTGTCTCTCTCTCCACCATGTTTCAAGTTCCATGCAGGTACTATTCACATGGCCGTTTTACAAATGAGGGAAAAACTGGAGCTCAACGTTTATGAACAGCCAGTGAATGATAGCGCTGAGGACCAAAACCTTCATTTCTTAAACCGATTCTATTAATGTTTATGAAGGGCCTACTGTGTGCACCTCTGCTAGGGGCTGGGAATACAGTGCCAAGAACAAACAAGGTAGTCTTGGGCTTCAAGCAATGTACAATCCAATTAAGGAGACAAAAACTTATGCCAATAAATTAAATTCAGAGTGGAAAATGCTGTGGTATTGTAGGACAATGTAAGACGGACATGGTTCAGCCTGGGATGCATCAAGGAGGACTTCTCGAAGGAGGTGATCAGTTGAAGTTTAAAGGATGCTAGTAGAAGATCATGGCAAAGGGCACTCTAAACAGAAGAGGCAGCTTAACAAAGTCTTGAGGGAGGAACAGCCTGGCCTGTTTGATGAACCACAAACACTTCTGTGTTTTAGCGCCTGAAGCTGGGGACGCAGCAGAGGGAAGATGCGGCTGGAGATGGCAGCAGCAGCTTGATTAGGAGCTGGGTTTTTCTAAGTGTAGACAACTGGAGGGATTTGCCTACGGGTTCCTCCCAACCCAGGTACCATCCTAAAGGCGGCTAACCTACTGCTCAGGGGTGTGGTGAGACTGGGCAGAGATGGGCATGTTGGGGTGCCAGTGAAGTTGTTTTTTTGCCCGCAGCTGCGTGGCCCCCTCCAGCGGACGGGTACCCCCAGGTGGTGGAGCACAGCTCTGTTTCACAACTCCCCTCCCTACCCCCAGTGTCCCCAGAGGCCAAGAAAAGAGGAAGCGCTTAGAGGACTTCCTCTTGGGTGCCCCAAGCCCAGGCCGGTGGGGGCAGGGGGTAAGAGAGGGCAGGCCAGAGTGGGACCTGCCCAGGGTCTGGCATTGGCATTCCCCCAAATAAAAAGGCCTGGGCCGCAGCTCCGCCCCATTGCGCTGTGGCCAAGCGCCGGCAGGGTGCACGGAGGCCTGGGATCTAGAAGAAGGGCCTCTGAGTCCCAGCAGTTCTAAGTTATTGTCGGCTCTCTTCTCATGGCCTTGAGTCCTGAGAGGGAAGGCGCACCCTTACTCAGCAATTTAACACTGAGGCGATGTGCGTGAATTGACATGAAGAGACCCCCCAAGACTACGTACACAATGGTACAGAGGGTATATTCATTTTTAAAAAATAACGTGATTTTGTATTTATCTACATCTGTATGTATACACATAGAGAAAGTTTGAAAATTACACAGCCGACAGGAACAGAGGTTGCCACTGAAGAACAAAGGAACATTGGGAGAAGGGAGAACGACACGGTGAATTTTTCTCTATTTGTTTAAAAAAATTTAAGCTGGACTATGTTCATTTTATTTGTGTAATTAAATAATAATAAAGAGGACCATTTTATATGGTTATCAAGGGTCCTTTTCCCCAAATATTTTATTATGAAAATTTCCAAACACACAGCAACATTGAAAGACTTTTACAATAAAACCGCATGCTCACCACGTACATTCTGCCATTAACATGCTTTATCACTGTCCTTCTGTCCACCCATCAGTTCACCTTTTAAAGACGCATTTCAAAGTGAATTACTTCAGCACACACATATTATTAATCAGAGTTCAATGTTGTTTACAGTATGTTAATGTAAAATTTACATACAACAAAATGCCCAAGTTAAGCGTTCATTTGCTGAATTTTCACAAATGCACATACATCTATGTAACTTCAACCTCAGTAAGATACACATTTCCATCACTTCAGAAAGTTCCCTCTTGTCCTACAGTGCATTTGAATTGCCAACGTTCTAGGTGTCAGCATTCAATAGAGGGCCAGGTATACAGTATGTGCTCAGTAAATGCTGGTTGAAGGAATAAGTAGGTCTAGGAAGGGACGTGCACATGGACCGCTTCCCTGAGGGCAGGACCATGAGTTTCTCTCCTGCATTCCCCACAGAACTGATACACAATAAATGCTTACTAATGATTTATTGATTATATGAGTTATACATTGCTGTATGACAAAATTACCAAAAATTTAGCAGCTTAAAACAACATAAACAGTTAGTATCTCACACAGTTTCTGTGGGTTAGGAATCTGGAAGCAGCTTAGATCAGTGGTTCTGGCCTGGAGTCTTCATGAGGCTGCAGTCAAGGTCAGCCTGGTCTGCAGTCACCAGAAGGACTGTTGGGGGTGGGAGGGTCCCTTTCCAAGGTGACTCACACACATGACTGTCGGCCGGAGGCCTCGGGTTCTCACCATGTGAACCTTTCCAGAGGGCTGCCGACTGCTCATGACATAGTCGTGGGCTGTCCCCAGAGTATGTGATCCAGGACAGCTGGGCGAAGCTTCCCATGGGTCACACAGGCCATCCCCACTCAGGGTGGGAAGGTCTACCCAAGAGCACCAATACCAGAGGGTAAGACTAACTGGGGGCTCTGTAGAGAAGGTCATCATTGTGAGTATGTATTTGACTTTCCTGAGAACTTGCTTTGTGCCGGGTGCTGCGTTGGGATCCACAGAGTGTAGGGGTGAGTCAGAACCAGCTCCACCCATTGTCACTAGTTGTGCGCATGTGTGTACCTTACGGTGGGGGGAGGTTGGACGGGCCTGAAAACCGACGGTGTTATAGGGTGCAAATGGCATTTTAAAAACATTGCTATTCTGTGATTTATATTCATGGCATGGCATTTAAGACAGATTGTGAAAAGAAGTTTCCTTCTACCCTTGTTATACTATACACGCAGGCTCAGAAGCAACAGCCATCGCTTATTTTGGACATCCTTCCAGAACTATTCCATGCTTATACACAAAGACATTCCCCTCCACCTTTAAACAGAAAAAAGGCACTATCCAAAGTGCATTGTTCTGCACCTTACTTTCTTTTTTCTCTTACGTGATCTTGGAAATAATTTCATATTAGTACATAGAAAGCTACCTTGTTCTTATTTATGGCTGCATGATATTCTATTGTCTGTATGAACCACAGTTTATTTAACCCATTCCCTGTCATTGAACATTTTCTTTCTTTCTTTCTTTCTTTCTTTCTTTCTTTCTTTCTTTCTTTCTTTCTTTCTTTCTTTTTTTTCTTTCTTTCTTTCTCTCTTTCTTTCTTTCTTTCTTTTATAATTAAAAAATAAGACAAAAATATGAACAGTAAAATGACAACAAACTCATAGCTATTGACAATTGAATGTAAAAAACAAAAACAAACTAAGCAAACAATTAGAATAGGAACAGAATCACAGAAATGGAGATCACATGGAGGGTTATCAGCAGGGCGGTGGGAGGGGGAGAGAGGGGAAAAAGGTACAGAGACTAAGTAGCATAAACGGTAGGTAGGAAATAGACAGAGGGAGGTTAAGAATAGTATAGGAAATGTAGAAGCCAAAGAACTTACATGTATGACCCATGGACATGAACTAAAGGGGGGGAATGCAGGTGGGAGGGGGTGTGCAGGGTGGAGGGGAAAGAGGGGGAAACTGGGACAATTATAATAGCATAATCAATAAAATATATTTAAAATATTTTTAAATTTATTTATAGAGAGAGGGTAGCAAAGGAATAAAGAGAGGGAGAGAAACATCAGTGTGTGGTTGCCTCACGCACGCCTCCTACTGGGGACCTGGCCCACAACCCAAGCATGTGCCCTGACTGGGAATCCAACCAGCAACCCTTTGGTTCACATGCCAGCACTCAACCCACTAAGCCACACCAACCGGGGCAACATTTTTAAAATTTTTAATCCCTTGTTATTAGAAACGGAGACACGACACCCACCATTTCCACTTGTGTCAATATAAATGTAGGAGAAATTCCTGGGAGTGGAATTCTTGGATCAAAGGATCTGTGCGTTGAAAATATCGGTAGCTGTTGCTAAATAGGGTTTCAACAACTTACCCTCCCACTGACAATGTATGAGCCTGCCCATTTCCTCACATCTATAACTGCACGGTAAGTTATCAAACTTTCCAAAGTTTGCCAGTCTAGTCATTGACAAATGGTTTCTCAACATAGTATTAATTTGCATTTTTCTTCTGATGAGTGAGGCCAAACATCTTGTCGCATGTTTCAGGGTCATTTGCATTTTCTTCTCTGTGTACTGTACAAGAATTTGCCTATTTTTCTATTGGGCTACGCATCTTATATTTATTTGAATGTCTTCTTTACACATCAAAGGCACTGTCCCTTTGTCTACATGATAAATTGTAAGAACAATTTTTAACAAGTTGCTTTTAGATAAAAATGAGAAGTTTTCGCAGGTCGAATCATTTTCTGTGCATCACCACAGGGCCGCCCGAGGGCCAAGGGAGCGGCTGTGTTGTGTTCTCCATGGCAGTGCTAGGGCCTGGCAGTGTGGGGAGGGGAGCTGGGGTAGGCAAGGAGGGAGTCGTTAGCTCTTGCACTTGATGGGAAGGGCTGTCACAGAAAACAGTGAAGTCCCCATCGCAGAAAGTGGGCAAGACAGACCCTTTGCCTTTCATCTAAAATGGCTCAGGACGGACAAGTCAGAAATAAGAGGACCCATCAGCAGGGCTGTCAATTTCTGGTCATTTAGGCCTGTCTGTGTGGCTACTGTACCTGGAAGCACCAACTAAATTATTTAGTTACTTATATAAACTCCCCAGAATGGAAGGTCCATGAAGTCAGGGTTCAAGTGCTAAAAAAACAGTTGTGAGGTGAATGAATGAATGAATGAATGAATGAATCTAATCAAAGGATGCGAGAGGCTGCTGCTTCTGAGCCAGGAGGGAGCCCCCTGTTTTCCTCCTTTTCTTTTGGAACCTGCCCTCTCCTCTTCCTTCCTCTTACCCTACCTGAGTCAGGTCTTGGCGTCTCTCATCTGGTCATTGTCCTGGCTTCTGGTCCCACTTCCCAGTACCCAGGTTCTCCTCAATCCCCCCAGTCAACCCTTCTCTCCAAGCAGCTAGATTCACTTTTGGAAGATGTAAGCCCATGAGGTCACTCTCCAATGATCACTCTTCCTTGTCCCTAAAGGGCCTTCTCAGTCTGCCTACTCCTCTGGTTTCCTCTCTGAAGCCCCTCACCTTGTTCCCCCACCTCACACACCCCAGTGTTCCTCCAGCAATGCTCATGGTCTCATGTGTTGAACAATTACTGTATGTACTTTTACGTGGATTATCTTGTTTAAGCCTCACAACAATCTAGGAGATCTATAGGGGTGATGTTATTATTATTCCCATTTTATAAATGAGAAAACTAAGACCCAGAGACATTTGGGGCCTTACCCAAAGTCACCCAACTAACAGATGTCAGAGTTGGTATTCAAAACTCTCAGTCTGCCCTCCGGGGTGGAGCATCCAACCACTGCGCTGGTGTTAACCGGTCACTAGCCTTAGAGTGTGCTCTGCTCCTTCGAGCTCCCTGGCCTTTGTTCACATTGGCCCTGGAAGGCTCCCCCTTGTATTGCCTACCTGCTCCAAATCTTGCTCGCCTTTCAAAGTCTTGCTTGTAAGTCACTTTCTCTGCAAAGCCTTTTCCATCTTCCCCAGAAACAGCTGTGTTCCCACTCTCTGATTTTACAGTTGAGAACTTCCTGCTCTGCTTATGTGAGGAGTTCTCTCCCCATCAGGCCCAAAGCCCCGCAGCGGGCAGAGGCTGTCCTGTATCTTCCTCCAGTTTTTGGCAGTGTCTGACACAGAGCGAGTGCTTTCTAAATATTTGGTGACCAGTGACAGTGGCCCCAGGACTCCTCTCCGGTGCACAGTTGTGAAGGACTGCCAGTCCCCAGCTGGAAGCTGGGAGGGAGTAGGGAATTGCAGCGGCCCGAAATAGGAGGGGCTTAGTGTAGGGGTAAAGACAATTTCACTAACATCACCCCTTGTCCATGGGGCAATTCTGTTCCTAGAGGGTCCAGCTGGTAGGGAAGTTCCATCCTTACACCACCCCTAGAGGTTTTGGGAATTGGCCGTCCCACACTCAGAGGGTTTTGCCCCTCTTGCAGTGCCAGGAACTGAACTGTGATGGGAAGTGATTCTGGCTGGGTCTCTGGACGCCACAAGAGGAAGTGTGGCCAGAGTCCACATGCCCAGAGCCTGGGCCACCCCAGCCCGGGCCCTGTGACTTCAGTAACTACTGGTTACAGGACTTTGGTAACAGGGTGGTTCCGGGGCAGTGGGGGTTTCCCCGGGGTGCGAGGGAAATTGCTCCACTGCTGGAGCTGCGGGGTGAGAACTGTCTCAGTGCCGTTCAGCAGCGCTGTCACTGTGGCCAGTGCTGTCACTGTGGCCAGCGCTGTAATTTCTCAGCTCCATCCTCTTGCAAAGGCCTTAGCCCTTTAAGAGGGAGCTCTGGCTCTTTGGTCCCAGTCCCTATGGGGACTGCCTCACTCAGGAACTTACTGAGGCTCCCCATAGCCTCTGATGCAAATGCCCTGGTCTGAGATCACTGCATTCCGAAGTCTGGTAGACGGGACAGCTAGGCAACTAGGAACATGATCTCTGGGTTCGCCAGATGGGGTCCACATCTCTGTGTGAGCTTGGATCATTCCCTTCCCTTTCCTGAGCTCCAGTTCCCTCAAACATAAAACAAGGATAAATAGACTTGGAAACATCAAAATGAAGGATTGGTTCAATGGAACAAATGTGGTCCAAGGAAAGCACCCCACACCAGTGGGTCCCCAAGTGTGACGCTTGAACCGACAGTGTCACCTGCACACTTGTTAAACATGCAAATTCTGGCCTCGCCCTGCTCTATTGAGCCAGAACCTCAGGGTGGGGTATAGCTATCTATGTTTTAGTGGGCCTTCCAGGAGATTCTGATGCTTGTTGAAGTGTGAGAAATGCTGCCCTAGACGAACTTGATAGATGGGTGATACATTGGGAGAGGACATCTGGAACGTCAACAGCCAACAAGGGGTTAATACAAAAAATTTATAAGCTACTTTTGCAAATCAGTAAGAAAAAGACAAGAAACCTAATCAATAGTGGGCAAAAGATCTGAACAGGCAACTCACTGAGGAGGAAGCCCAAATGCCCGACAAGTATAGGAGGAGGGTCTGAGTGTCAGGACTAACAGAGAAATGCAAGTTCAGATGAAATGTCGCCTTACCACCCAAGCTGTAGGCAAAATGACAAAGTCAGAGACTGTAAAAGCTGATGAAAGTGTGGGGAGGCAGCATCCTTCACTGGTTGCTAGTGGAGCCATTTTAGCAGAATTTAGTGACATTTAAAACCTGTAGGCCCTGCGATGTAATAATTCTACTTGAGTTCAGAGCCCAAAGAAATTTTCATATAGCCGCCGCATATGGGTCATGTGCAAAGATGTTCATCACTGTGCGATTGGTGGTAAGAGGGGGTTGGAAACCATATGAGCGTCCACCACGGGGGGAATGGATGCATGAAACATAAAACAATGGATGCTCAGCTTGAAATATATATATATTTCTGTGGGAGAGAAACACTGATCAGTTGCCTCCTGCATGTGCCCCAACTGGGAATCGAACCTGCCACTCTTCAGTTTACTAGACAACACCCCAACAACTGAGCCACACTGGCCAGGGCTCAGCCTACAATATTTTGTAATAAGCTAGATTTTCCAACAGCAAAAGGGTAGAGCTTAAGACCATATTATGAAGTGAAAAAGAAGTAACAAAATGAGATCCTTACCCAATACCACTTATGCACGTGTGCAGTATAAACACACACACAAAGCAACACATATTTTATGTGCAGAGACATATAGCAACACACAGGAGTGGGTGCTGTGGCGGGGGATGTGTAGACACAAGGGGAAAATAAAACTAAGCAAAATATCGGAAGGGCCTTGCATGGACCAACTATGATGAAAGGGGCACTTGCCACGAACCAAGTGAATCATGAAATTCTCTGGACCTGAAGCCCTAATAATAATAACGTTACTTTAAAATGGGTGATCCTAGCCCTGGCTGGGTAGTTCAGTTGGGTAGAGTGTTGCCCTGATATGCAAAGGTTGTGGGGTTGAGCCCTGCTTAGGGCACATGCAAGAATCAACCAATGAATGGATAAGTGGAACAACAAAAATTAATGTTTCTCTTATGTGCATGCTCTTTCTTTAAAAAAGAGAAAGTGATAATAGTACCTACCTCCCGGTAAGTGCCATGTGTGTGTGGCCACGGAGGGCTCTGTAATGTTTTACAAATATACTTGCCTGGTTCTTCTAGGCAAGTCTGTGGTCTCCCCTCAGCGCTCCTTTCCTTTACCCTCCACGCCTTTCCTTGGGCTGTGCAGCATGCTTTCTCTATGCTGATCTCTCTCTCTCCAAACCTGCCTTTAGATTTCTTTAGCTGCCCAAGACTGCTGAGGGCTCTGTGGAGTGTTGGGTACTCTTCTTTTCCGGCTCAAGCATGAAGCCAGGCTATAACTGAGCTGCGAGGGGCAAGTCCTATTTCCTCTTCCCAAAGTGTGCTCCCCAAGGGTCTTCTTACACCTCGCCCCCGCCTCAGTTCCCATCTCACTGTACCCGGGGTAAAGACAGGCAAACCGAGTCCGAAAGTGCTAGACGTGCAAGGCAATAGTATTTATTGAGCGCCTATCACGTGGCAGACCCCGAGCTAAGGTCTTGACCTTTGCTAATCCCCATGACCACCCTATGAGGCAGGTGGGGCCCACCTGCTCCAAATCCAAGATCTGAACAAGTAACTTGTTTGGAGTCTTAGGACTGGGACTGGGATCCAGATTACCCTCCTCTTGAGCCCACTCTCAGTAGAGAAAAAAACCCTCTTCATACTGTTGATCCAATTGAGGGCGGCGTGAGGAGGACAGAGACCCTGCCATTTAGAGCCTTAAAAAGACTCTCTACACGATGTAGTATGGTCGATTTGAGGTAATATCTCAGGAGAATCAGAAGATTCCCTCAAGTCCCTTTCCCTCTTCTAAACCTCGGTTTCTAGTAGGACAAACTCGGGGAATTCTTTTCTCAGTCTGCCAGCAGGGGGAGCCCACGCACCACCTCTCCCTTGGCCTCCAGGTAGCAGTGCAGTCCGGGGAGGAGGGGGTATCCTGGTGTAGGGCACCGGGGCTAGGGGGACAAAGAATGACTCTGCCCATCCTCGCAGAGGAGTCAGCTGAGCCCCAAGCGACTGCCCCGGACTTTAGGGCCCCGGACCATCTGAGACTCGGAATGCAGGCCTCGGGTTGGGAGTGAGGAGGGGCCCCAGGGACCAGCAACCGCCCCCCCCCCCCCCACTGTGAGTGAGAGAGATTCAAAAGCTAGGTGGCTTTTGAATCTGCCTGGGCAGTGGCAGCACGCTACAGGTAATTGTCTTCAGTGGCCTCATTTCCACCCGGGGAGCCCCGGGCCTCCTCATCCGTGCTGTCGTCGTCGTCAGGGGCCAGAGCCTCGATGTCGTGCGTGATGTCCGCCAGCAGCCGGTGGAAGGTCTGCTCCTCCGGCCGCTGAGTTGCGCCGTCGTAGCTGCGCACGGCAGATGCTGACGTGGAGCTCATGCTGCGCTTGATTCGGCCAAAGCTGTCCGTGAGGATGCCCCCCTCGCGGATGCCCACGCCCTCCAGGAAGCCCTCGAAGTAGCCGATGTCCTGGTCCAAGATGAA